>NC_137626.1:36066419-36666419 GCF_963280865.1 Gymnoscopelus braueri
CCGTCACACTGGAACTCTTTGGTCCACATTGGAGCCTCCACGTCTCCATAGAGCGCCCCCTGGAGGACTAAAGGAACCCCACAGCCAAGCTCCCTACAGACCACCTCTGCATCCTGCTGGTCAAAGTCACCTTCACACACTGAGACCCACGACTGATTGGACTTAACCTCCACTCTGCCTGAACACAAACTAGTCCCATTCACCAATCTCACAAACTCTGAAGAGAGAGAGAGAGAGAGAGACAGACAGACAGACAGACAGACAGACAGACAGACAGACAGACAGACAGACAGACAGACAGACAGACAGACAGACAGACAGACAGAGGTGGGGGGGAAATATTTAGAAGAAAATAAGAAAAGCAATAGGGTACCCTCTTGCCCAGAAAGTCATGAGAGAGCAATGATTATAATTTAAAAGATTAATTTATTAAACCACACCAGAGGGTTGTTTAGCTGTAACTCTATACTTCAAATTGAGAGAAAGACAAATATTGAATGTTAAATGAACTGAAAAAATGGGGGGAGTGTTACTTTCATTACAAGAGCTTCAAGACTGTAACCTATTATCAGTTTTTCATCTTTCATCTTTGTTTACCTGTTGAGTTGTGAGTTGATTGATGTTGGAGAGCTGAGGAGGCAAATCATAAAATAAACTAGTTCCACTTTAACAGAGTACATGGATCCTTTCTACAAATATAGTAGCTTGTTGATCCGTTGGAAATAATTCCTCAACCGACCAACTTCCTTTTTCCCTTTATGTTACATTTGTCAAAATGGCTTGCTACTTTCTATATTTATCACATTCATTTAACATTAATTTAACACATTCAATGGTCTATTGTATAGAAATGTGTGTATGTGTGCACGTGTGTGTGTGTGTGTGTTTTGTTTTTTTAATTATGCTAGAGGGCGCTCTTCCGCAACATATGAATGATCCGGATATGACGTCATCCCAAAAAGATTCACTTCCGTCCTCTCCAATGTTATGAGATTTAGAAAAACACATCTAGCTCGAATTTTTCCTTTTTTTGATGAAAACAAGCCATATTCAACTGCCGATTACAACATAATGTTCCGGTGGATAGAGGAGACCCTCCCCCTCCCCCCAGACAGCATTTGT
This sequence comes from Gymnoscopelus braueri, assembly GCF_963280865.1. Taxonomy (NCBI): domain Eukaryota; kingdom Metazoa; phylum Chordata; class Actinopteri; order Myctophiformes; family Myctophidae; genus Gymnoscopelus; species Gymnoscopelus braueri. Next base: position 36,067,542 of record NC_137626.1, read on the forward strand.
TTACATCCGTGTGCACATCGTGGCTTCCGTGGCTCTCCGTGGATAGTCAGAATAAGGTAAAAAAAAAAACGCTTAACCTGACTCTGCCAGATGGAAGAAGCCTGCTTCACACTTGTCTCACAACCTACTTCTATCTGGGATCTCGGTAGCCCAACCGCTGCAAGACGGCAGGCCCTTTTTTCAAGCTACTTGGCAGGTGATTGGATGGGACCATCAGTCTATCACCGTTTGGGCGTGCTAACTTAAACCAATCATATTGACGTGTCTACATGACGTATAGTATCTGCGCAACTTGTAGTGTCGTTGTTTGGGATAGCGGCCATGATGAATAGTGAAAGAACTACATGGAATCTTTTTTGCACAATGCTATTTTTTTATGATACCCATCACATAATTCACCGTTTCTGGATTTCTGGATTATATTACAATATTATATGTTAATTACACTGATCTCATATTGCAAATGCAGATAGGAGGTTTTTCCCCACTTTTCCCGGATAATTCTGAAGATAGGAGCTTTTGCACTGTGATGTTAAGTGATTGCATAACTAAATAATGATAAATAGTACAGGCTGTAAATACATACATTTACAGCTGCAAACAGTTGCATCAGTGGTGTGGTCTAGGTTTGTTTTCTGAGGTATACAATAATCATTCCCTGCACGAGATGTGCGTGGTCGTGGGTATACGCTAGCGCATTTTCAATGGATGAAATGGTTAGTAGACTGTATACGCTTTTTTCCAAAAACAACAACAATTAGGTGGACTACAGAACAACTGGCCCAGGCACCCCTCGACATAATCCCCCCTATACCCTCAACTCCACCACCTGAAATACCCCCCCACTCCCACAACCCCCATTCCCCGCCAACCAGCACAACACACCCCCCAAACCCCACCCACCCAAACCCTCATGCCCTCCAACTCCCCTAACTCATACAACTGGATCACCAACCTTGTGTCCGGTGTGGATAGTGGAATAGTATGTAAGATCATTGAATGTCTTAAAGAGCCTATAAGCAAGGAGGAAAGACGGATGCCTTAACCCTAGAATCACCACAGCCAGGGAGGAGATGAGAGCAGCACACAGGGACTTTGTCGCTGACCAAAAAGGAGAGGGTCTGAGGAAGGAATATAAGCGGAGGAAGGAGGAGCTATATCAAGTGTATGCAACTGGAACAACGGGAGCTGACCCAAAAGATCAGGGACATTAAAGAGGTGCATGACATGTTAACCAGAAACATGGCAAGAGCTGGAAGCTCATCAATGACATTTCTGGCAGAAGCTCTTCTCAGACTTCCAAGATCTGGGGAGAAAGCCCAGAGGAACGAGTTGAAACATGGTACCAGCACTTCAAAACACTCCTAGGAAATCCTCCTTCAACCGAAGAAGAGGATGATCCGATGCTCCTGTCTTCCATGACCTTCCCAAACCAGACGGTTCACCATGGATGAGTACCAGAGGGCCAAGGCTACTATCAAGTGAGGCAAGAGCTGCGGGGAAGATGGAGTGACAGCAGAGGTTCTGATGTATGTGCCCATAGACGAGGTGGTGTTGGATTTTATCAAGCACACACGTCTAGCAAGCTGCCGAAGCTGTGGAGCAAAATGATCATTGATCCAGTACCAAAGTCAGGCGAACTCACCAAGGCATTAGCCTGAGCTCACAAGTTGCCAAGACGGCTAACAGGAAGATCCTCAACCGTCTTAGACCCATCTTAGACCCTGTAATGAGAAACTTGGGCAGATACTGGTGCTGAGGAGGATACTGGAAGGAGTAAGGAGCGGAATCTTTCAGTGGTGATCACCTTCATGACTTCCAAAAGGCTTTTGGCACCATCCACCGGGGGATTCTGATGAACATTCTCCGGGCCTATGGAGTTCCTGAGAAGATGGTTCAGATGATGGAGACAAGCTACTCGAGGCAGTCCAGGACTTCTAATAACCTGGGCCTGTACTGCTTCAATGGAACAGGACCTGCAGGTCCGGGGGGCACTTGACTAGAATGCCTTGCATGGGATGAGGAGAGTGTGGAAATCAGACATGGGAGAAGACCTCAAGAGGCGGCTGTTCGTATAGCTACAGTGGAGTCAGTACTGTTGTATGGGGCTGAGACATGGACCGTCACAGCACAACAGGAAAGGGCCTTGGATGGCACTAGGAGTGACATGGACGGACCACATCAGAAATGTGGTCCTCTACAGGAACCTACCATGGGTCCCAGACAAAGTCAGAGAGAGAAGGATGAGGCAGGGCACTGCGTCAGGGACCCATAACTAGTACCACCTACGTAGATGCACTTCGGCGTAACAGCTTAGCCAACAATACTATAGAGCTCAAGACCCTGATGCTAGATAGGAGAGTGTGGAGGGCAGCGATTCAGGAGTCCCAAGTTGGTGTTGGCTAGACCACACTCACACATCGCATCGCAAAGACCCTATTCTATATGATCCGGCCTAACTGACCCATGCCCCCCTCAACATAATCCCCCCCATACCCTCTACCCCCAACTCCACCGCCTGCAATACTCCCCCACTCCCACAACCCCCCCCCCCCCCAACTGCCAGCCCACACCTCTCCACCTCCATAACTCAAAACCCCATCCCACTTCAGGTGTCCCGAGTTGGTGTTGGCTAGACCACACTCTCGCATCGCAAAGACCCTATCCTGTGTGATCCGGCCTAACTGGCCTATGTCCCCCTCAACATAATCCCCCCCATACCCTATACCCCCCAACTCCACCTACTGCAATACTCCCCCACTCCCACAACCCCCCCCCCCCCAACTGCCAGCCCACACCTCTCCACCTCCCTAACTCAAAACCCCATCCCACTTCAGGAGTCCTGAGTTGGTGTTGGCTCGACCACACTTTCGCATCACAAAGAACCTATCCTGTATGATCCGGCCTAACTGGCCTATGCCCCCCTCAACATAATTCCCCCCATACCCTCTACCCCCCCAACTCCACCAACTGCAATACTCCCCCACTCCCACAACCCCCCCCCCCCCAACTGCCAGCCCACACCTCTCCACCTCCCTAACTCAAAACCCCATCCCACTTCAGGAGTCCTGAGTTGGTGTTGGCTAGACCACACTTTCGCATCACAAAGACCCTATCCTGTATGATCCGGCCTAACTGGCCTATGCCCCCCTCAACATAATCCCCCCCATACCCTCTACCCCCCAACCTGCAATACTCCCCCACTCCCACAAACCCCATACCCCCCAACTGCCAGCCCACACCTCACAACCCCCATAACTCAAAACCCCATCCCACCCCATACCCTCATACCCCCAAATCCCACCCAACCCATTACCCCCACTCCCAGAACCCCCGGCCCCCATGCCCCCAACCAGCACACCACAACCCCCAAACTCCACCCACCCAAACCCTCACGCACCCCCCATCCCATACCCCCCCAACCACCACCCACACCTCCCACACCCTATAACTCCAAACCCCATCTCACCCCCATACCCTCATACCCCCCAACCGACACACCACAATATTTTCACAGGGTTGTTGGCTGCCACGGTGTTCACGTGTGATTTTGATCTGCAATTAATAAAAAATCACGACAATGACGTTCACATTTAAGCAGCAATGACAACCTCTAACCACAAGTTCAAAATGTTCAATGCCAAAACCTCCTATCTATACCTAAAAATGACCTCCTATCTACATAGATGCACATCGGAGGTTTTTACCTAGAAATAGTTAGGCTTACAAACAAACATTATTTTTGTTAAATAATGCTTTTTTATGCTCATTTTGAGATCAAGACATTCTACAGTACTGTATCAAGTATTAGGCCTACCATAATTTTTTTTTTATCAACTCACACTCGTGTGATAAAATTGTCACCACCTGACACTAATCATTAGCAATCAACAAGGCAATGCAATTAACTTGACAGAGTTACCAACAAATACTTAACTAGTAAGGGGGGAAGACACTCTTTTATTTTGAAAATAATAGATGAATACAAACTGAAAGACATTTAGACGGTCTACATAACATAAAATTCCCAAGTTTCAGCTCTGTCTGCTGCTCAACTAGTTCTGGTGCAGATAAGAGGTTTTGCGCTTCAACATTTTAGCACTAATTGGCACTGAACAAGATAGGAGGTTTTAGTCAAATGACTTTTTCTGACAAAATGAGGGGCGGGACCATCTTGTAGACAGACTGAGCATGTGCAGCATAGCCTATAGTCCTCATCCACAGTGAAATCCGAAAATCATGAAATTTGCACATAGGAGATTTTGCATTTTGGCCATCGATATTATGTCGTTTAAATGCTTAATTTATAGTTTTAATGTGCAAATTAACCGTTTTTCAATGGCTCCTTTTTGCTCTAGAGGGTACTCTTATTCTAAAGAGATCGTCCACCGGAAGTCTTATATTTGCTCCGTTATATTTGCTGACTGAACACTGCTGAAAATAAGCAGTGTTCCGTCAGCAACTATAACGGTGCAACTATAAGACTTCCGGTGGACGATCTCTTCAGAATAAGAGTACCCTCTAGAGCAAAAAGGAGCCATTGAAAAACGGTTAATTTGCACATTAAAACTATAAATTAAGCATTTAAACGACATATGTTTCTATACAACACATATTATGTTTTTGTGTAACAAAAACGTTTTTTAAAACATTAATAATTTATCTAAATGGATAAATGGTCAGAAAAGGTCAGAAAAGTGCCGTTTTCAGACAACAGTGGACACTGGACCAGCGCCGGCGGACACTGCCGACACTTCTGACATACGCACGCGTGCGGGGACACCTCCCCTACAACGCCACACTCTCGGATAAGCCCGAGAGGTGTAAAAAAAAGTTTTGCGGACCGTCCTGTGAGGTCAGAGGTCAGAAAAGTGCCGTTTTCAGACAACAGTGGACACTGGACCAGCGCCGGCGGACACTGCCGACACTTCTGACATACGCACGCGTGCGGGGACACCTCCCCTACAACGCCACACTCTCGGATAAGCCCGAGAGGTGTAAAAAAAAGTGTGGCGGACCGTCCAGTGAGGTCAGAGGTCAGAAAAGTGCCGTTTTCAGACAACAGTGGACACTGGACAGGCGCCGGCGGACACTGCCGACACTTCTGACATACGCACGCGTGCGGGGACACCTCCCCTACAACGTCACACTCTCGGATAAGCCCGAGAGGTGTAAAAAAAGTGTGGCGGACCGTCCAGTGAGGTCAGAGGTCAGAAAAGTGCCGTTTTCAGACAACAGTGGACACTGGACAGGCGCCGGCGGACACTGCCGACACTTCTGACATACGCACGCGTGCGGGGACACCTCCCCTACAACGCCACACTCTCGGATAAGCCCGAGAGGTGTAAAAAAAAGTGTGGCGGACCGTCCTGTGAGGTCAGAGGTCAGAAAAGTGCCGTTTTCAGACAACAGTGGACACTGGACAGGCGCCGGCGGACACTGCCGACACTTCTGACATACGCACGCGTGCGGGGACACCTCCCCTACAACGCCACACTCTCGGATAAGCCCGAGAGGTGTAAAGAAAAGTGTGGCGGACCGTCCAGTGAGGTCAGAGGTCAGAAAAGTGCCGTTTTCAGAACAGTGGACAGTGGACAGTGGACCGGCGCCGGCGGACACTGCCGACACTTCTGACATACGCACGCGTGCGGGGACACCTCCCCTACAACGCCACACTCTCGGATAAGCCCGAGAGGTGTAAAAAGAAGTGTGGCGGACCGTCCAGTGAGGTCAGAGGTCAGAAAAGTGCCGTTTTCAGACAACAGTGGACACTGGACAGGCGCCGGCGGACACAGCCGACACTTTTGACATACGCACGCGTGCGGGGACACCTCCCCTACAACGCCACACTCTCGGATAAGCCCGAGAGGTGTAAAAAAAAGTGTGGCGGACCGTCCAGTGAGGTCAGAGGTCAGAAAAGTGCCGTTTTCAGACAACAGTGGACACTGGACAGGCGCCGGCGGACACTGCCGACACTTCTGACATACGCACGCGTGCGGGGACACCTCCCCTACAACGTCACACTCTCGGATAAGCCCGAGAGGTGTAAAAAAAAGTGTGGCGGACCGTCCAGTGAGGTCAGAGGTCAGAAAAGTGCAGTTTTCAGACAACAGTGGACACTGGACCGGCGCCGGCGGACACTGCCGACACTTCTGACATAAGCACGCGTGCGGGGACACCTCCCCTACAACGCCACACTCTCGGATTAGCCCGAGAGGTGTATTTTGAAAAGTGGCGGGCCGTCCAATGAGGTCAGGGGTCAGAAAAGGGTAATTTTCAGTGCGCCTTTACAAATTGGACGCTGGACACGAGACAGCTATTTGTCGTGGCACTTGTGACATACGCACAAGGTTTATCATACCTGCCATTCCATCTGTACTTTAATTGTATTTCTGTTATCTATAATTTTATTTCTACTTCATTACATCAGTATTGTTACTTGTTACTGACATATTTTGTTTGGTTGTGTTAGCCCAGTCTCTGTAGAAACAGGTCTCAACATTTCACTGCTAATTCATATGACACTGTGGTTGATGATATATTTGACTTGACTGCTGATGTTTGTGAAGGTACATCTCCCTTCAAAGACTATTTTGAACAAGGGCTACAGCCAATAATACAATTAAAACCAGCAATGACACAGGTGAAAATCAATACCATGGAGAAACTATTTTAAACAAGCTGTTCTCAAACTTCCTCCCAACTATTCCAATATGGTCAGATCTACTCTCAGGTGATTTGCAGCGATTCTCTGGAGCCTATGCAGCACAAATAAACCAGAGTAAGAAAAGCACAGCTATTAGTGAGGCCATGTTCAAAAACACAAAATTGTTGCTTTTACGAAATGAGAAATACAGACTTGACGAATGTATACAGCACATACGCTCACTATACAAGCAGTCAGCCATAGATTTCATTGACAAAGTAGGCTACAGGATACCACAGGCATCACAGCGTCCACACCCACCACCTGTAGAAACGTGGAACCAAAAAAAAACAATGCCGCCACAGCTGAGACGCTCTTATCAACATCGGCCACCAGCAAATTCAAAGATTTTCTCACAAAATGACAGCTCAGCAAGTGTGCCAGACAAAACAAAGGCACAAAACAGAGGCACAAATGAGGAAATATGCAATAGTATATGCAATAGTATATGCAGGTTTGCAAATAACTAGAGTAATTGTTGGCTAAATGCAACCCTACAATCGATACTGCATCTTCAATCATTTGTCATGCAGGCTCTATGGCCAAAGCCGGACACTTCTGGGCACATTTGCTTTATGACAATGTTGTAATTAAAGCAGATGATACAATTATAAACATCCTCCAACCAGCAAATGCATTGCAAGTGGCAAAACCACATGGGTACATTTATTTCTATGTGAAATGTAATGATGCACCACTTAATGCTGGCATCACAATAAAGGACAATTTGGAAGATATTGGCCATGATGTGGATGTGTTTTTTTGCAATGAAAGACCAAATCACAATATGTGTGAAGCCATACCATTACCAATACTAACATTTCTAAAACAGACATCTGCTTTCCAAAAATGTCACACACGGCTAGCAGCAGCGCAGTCCCCAGCATTGTTTAAAAAAGCGCTTGAGAAACTCAATGTTGCCAACACTCAGGTGGTGTCATTAGTGTCTCTGCAATTTTCTATGACAGACGTGTGCCACATTTAAACAGCTTTGTGGATGACACACTTGGGACTCCTTTCCTTGGAAATGACCTGCTTTGCCTTAAAAGTCTTGGTCGCTATATTTGTACTCAATGTGGTGACCAGGCCGTACCATCTAGAAAGAACATGTGACAAATCATAGTGCAGCCACTTAAAGTGTCACAAAAAGGCATCTTGGACACAGTTGCAAAAATATGTTCTGCTCAACTTGACCAACGTGAAACATGTAAGCAGGACTTAAGCTTCTCAACCTATAAAGTAATTCACAGCCCACAGACTTTACTTCTCCTGCTAAGATCTGGTGCAGAAATTCCCAAAACGTTCACTCTCTCCTGTCTGTACCACCAAAATGATTATGCTGTGTCCAGCATTTGTGCATTTTTTGACAAGTCACCATATGTGTCATTGTACACCTGGCTGTAAAGACCAGCAATGGCATATCATGACAAATGCATCCAATGACACAGCAGGCTATACCTTTGAGCTGATGCTAAAAATACTGACCACAGCTAGTTTCTTTGTCGTGTCATACGAGAAAACTAATAGTGTGAAACTAATCAACCTTCAGCAGGTCGAACAAAAACATAAATGCACAGACAGATGCAAACAACACAAGCAGACAAGGGATACAAAAGTGAGATCCATTCCAAAGCCAGCTGTGGAGAATAACGGGTGGCTGAGTGATAAGATGAACGATGAGTACCATGAGCTCTTGCTTTCGAGTGTTGAAAAAGATGCATATATTGTCCCAGCACTTTTGTAAGCCAACAGTTACAGAGTTTTTGATGTGATGACATCAGTGTCCTCCCAGATGATCACGCAATTGGTGGAATTGGCACTTTTCTCACCTCTGACCTCACTGGACGGTCCGCCACACTTTTTTTTTACACCTCTCGGGCTTATCCGAGAGTGTGGCGTTGTAGGGGAGGTGTCCCCGCACGTGTGCGTATGTCAGAAGTGTCGGCAGTGTCCGCCGGCGCCTGTCCAGTGTCCACTGTTGTCTGAAAACGGCACTTTTCTGACCTCTGACCTCACTGGACGGTCCGCCACACATTTTTTTACACCTCTTTGGCTTATCCGAGACTGTGGCGTTGTAGGGGAGGTGTCCCCGCACACGTGCGTATGTCAGAAGTGTCGGCAGTGTCCACCGGTGCCTGTCCAGTGTCCACTGTTGTCTGAAAACGGAACTTTTCTGACCTCTGACCTCACTGGAAGGTCCGCCACACTTTTTTTTACACCTCTCGGGCTTATCCGAGAGTGTGGCGTTGTAGGGGAGGTGTCCCCGCACGCGTGCGTATGTCAGAAGTGTCGGCAGTGTCCGCCGGCGCCTGTCCAGTGTCCACTGTTGTCTGAAAACGGCACTTTTCTAGCCTCTGACCTCACTGGACGGTCCGCCACACCTTTTTTTACACCTCTCGGGCTTATCCGAGAGTGTGGCGTTGTAGGGGAGGTGTCCCCGCACTCGTGCGTATGTCAGAAGTGTCGGCAGTGTCCGCCGGCGCCGGTCCAGTGTCCACTGTTGTCTGAAAACGGTTCTTTTCTGACCTCTGACCTCACTGGACGGTCCGCCACACTTTTTTTTACACCTCGCGGGCTTATCCGAGAGTGTGGTGTTGTAGGGGAGGTGTCCCCGCACGCGTGCGTATGTCAGAAGTGTCGGCAGTGTCCGCCGGCGCCGGTCCAGTGTCCACTGTTGTCTGAAAACGGAACTTTTCTGACCTCTGACCTCACTGGAAGGTCCGCCACACTTTTTTGTACACCTCTCGGGCTTATCCGAGAGTGTGGCGTTGTAGGGGAGGTGTCCCCGCACGCGTGCGTATGTCAGAAGTGTCGGCAGTGTCCGCCGGCGCCTGTCCAGTGTCCACTGTTGTCTGAAAACGGCACTTTTCTAGCCTCTGACCTCACTGGACGGTCCGCCACACCTTTTTTTACACCTCTCGGGCTTATCCGAGAGTGTGGCGTTGTAGGGGAGGTGTCCCCGCACTCGTGCGTATGTCAGAAGTGTCGGCAGTGTCCGCCGGCGCCGGTCCAGTGTCCACTGTTGTCTGAAAACGGCACTTTTCTGACCTCTGACCTCACTGGACGGTCCGCCACACTTTTTTTTACACCTCGCGGGCTTATCCGAGAGTGTGGTGTTGTAGGGGAGGTGTCCCCGCACGCGTGCGTATGTCAGAAGTGTCGGCAGTGTCCGCCGGCGCCGGTCCAGTGTCCACTGTTGTCTGAAAACGGCACTTTTCTTACCTCTGACCTCACTGGACGGTCCGCCACACTTTTTTTTACACCTCTCGGGCTTATCCGAGAGTGTGGCGTTGTAGGGGAGGTGTCCCCGCACGCGTGCGTATGTCAGAAGTGTCGGCAGTGTCCACCGGTGCCTGTCCAGTGTCCACTGTTGTCTGAAAACGGCACTTTTCTGACCTCTGACCTCACTGGACGGTCCGCCACACTTTTTTTTACATCTCTCGGGCTTATCCGAGAGTGTGGCGTTGTAGGGGAGGTGTCCCCGCACGCGTGCGCATGTCAGAAGTGTCGGCAGTGTCCGCCGGCGCCGGTCCAGTGTCCACCGTTGTCTGAAAACTGCACTTTTCTGACCTCTGACCTCACTGGACGGTCCGCCACACTTTTTTTTACATCTCTCGGGCTTATCCGAGAGTGTGGCGTTGTAGGGGAGGTGTCCCCGCACGCGTGCGTATGTCAGAAGTGTCGGCAGTGTCCGCCGGCGCCGGTCCAGTGTCCACCGCTGTCTGAAAACTGCACTTTTCTGACCTCTGACCTCACTGGACGGTCCGCCACACTTTTTTTTACATCTTTCGGGCTTATCCGAGAGTGTGGCGTTGTAGGGGAGGTGTCCCCGCACGCGTGCGTATGTCAGAAGTGTCGGCAGTGTCCGCCGGCGCCGGTCCAGTGTCCACCGTTGTCTGAAAACTGCACTTTTCTGACCTCTGACCTCACTGGACGGTCCGCCACACTTTTTTTTACATCTCTCGGGCTTATCCGAGAGTGTGGCGTTGTAGGGGAGGTGTCCCCGCACGCGTGCGTATGTCAGAAGTGTCGGCAGTGTCCGCCGGCGCCGGTCCAGTGTCCACTGTTGTCTGAAAACGGCACTTTTCTGACCTCTGACCTCACTGGACGGTCCGCCACACTTTTTTTTACACCTCTCGGGCTTATCCGAGAGTGTGGCGTTGTAGGGGAGGTGTCCCCGCACGCGTGCGTATGTCAGAAGTGTCGGCAGTGTCCGCCGGCGCCGGTCCAGTGTCCACCGTTGTCTGAAAACTGCACTTTTCTGACCTCTGACCTCACTGGACGGTCCGCCACACTTTTTTTTACATCTCTCGGGCTTATCCGAGAGTGTGGCGTTGTAGGGGAGGTGTCCCCGCACGCATGCGTATGTCAGAAGTGTCGGCAGTGTCCGCCGGCGCCGGTCCAGTTTCCACCGTTGTCTGAAAACTGCACTTTTCTGACCTCTGACCTCACTGGACGGTCCGCCACACTTTTCTTTACACCTCTCGGGCTTATCCGAGAGTCTGGCGTTGTAGGGGAGGTGTCCCCGCACGCGTGCGTATGTCAGAAGTGTCGGCAGTGTCCGCCGGCGCCGGTCCAGTGTCCACCGTTGTCTGAAAACTGCACTTTTCTGACCTCTGACCTCACTGGACGGTCCGCTACACTTTTTTTTACATCTCTCGGGCTTATCCGAGAGTGTGGCGTTGTAGGGGAGGTGTCCCCGCACGCGTGCGTATGTCAGAAGTGTCGGCAGTGTCCGCCGGCGCCGGTCCAGTGTCCACCGTTGTCTGAAAACTGCACTTTTCTGACCTCTGACCTCACTGGACGGTCCGCCACACTTTTTTTTACACCTCTCGGGCTTATCCGAGAGTGTGGCGTTGTAGGGGAGGTGTCCCCGCACGCGTGCGTATGTCAGAAGTGTCGGCAGTGTCCACCGGCGCCGGTCCAGTGTCCACTGTTGTCTGAAAACGGCACTTTTCTGACCTCTGACCTCACTGGACGGTCCGCCACAGTTTTTTTTACACCTCTCGGGCTTATCCGAGAGTGTGGCGTTGTAGGGGAGGTGTCCCCGCACGCGTGCATATGTCAGAAGTGTCGGCAGTGTCCGCCGGCGAAGGTCCAGTGTCCACTGTTGTCTGAAAACTGCACTTTTCTGACCTCTGACCTCACTGGACGGTCCGCCACACTTTTTTTTACATCTCTCGGGCTTATCCGAGAGTGTGGCGTTGTAGGGGAGGTGTCCCCGCACGCGTGCGTATGTCAGAAGTGTCGGCAGTGTCCACCGGTGCCTGTCCAGTGTCCACTGTTGTCTGAAAACGGCACTTTTCTGACCTCTGACCTCACTGGACGGTCCGCCACACTTTTTTTTACACCTCTCGCGTGCGTATGTCAGAAGTGTCGGCAGTGTCCACCGGTGCCTGTCCAGTGTCCACTGTTGTCTGAAAACGGCACTTTTCTGACCTCTGACCTCACTGGACGGTCCACCACACTTTTTTTTACACCTCTCGGGCTTATCCGAGAGTGTGGCGTTGTAGGGGAGGTGTCCCCGCACGCGTGCGTATGTCAGAAGTGTCGGCAGTGTCCGCCGGCGCCGGTCCAGTGTCCACTGTTGTCTGAAAACGGCACTTTTCTGACCTCTGACCTCACTGGACGGTCCGCCACAGTTTTTTTTACACCTCTCGGGCTTATCCGAGAGTGTGGTGTTGTAGGGGAGGTGTCCCCGCACGCGTGCGTATGTCAGAAGTGTCCGCCGGCGCCGGTCCAGTGTCCACTGTTGTCTGAAAACTGCACTTTTCTGACCTCTGACCTCACTGGACGGTCCGCCACACTTTTTTTTACATCTCTCGGGCTTATCCGAGAGTGTGGCGTTGTAGGGGAGGTGTCTCCGCACGCGTGCGTATGTCAGAAGTGTCGGCAGTGTCCACCGGTGCCTGTCCAGTGTCCACTGTTGTCTGAAAACGGCACTTTTCTGACCTCTGACCTCACTGGACGGTCCGCCACACTTTTTTTTACACCTCTCGCGTGCGTATGTCAGAAGTGTCGGCAGTGTCCGCCGGCGCCGGTCCAGTGTCCACTGTTGTCTGAAAACGGCACTTTTCTGACCTCTGACCTCACTGGACGGTCCACCACACTTTTTTTTACACCTCTCGGGCTTATCCGAGAGTGTGGCGTTGTAGGGGAGGTGTCCCCGCACGCGTGCGTATGTCAGAAGTGTCGGCAGTGTCCGCCGGCGCCGGTCCAGTGTCCACCGTTGTCTGAAAACTGCACTTTTCTGACCTCTGACCTCACTGGACGGTCCGCCACACTTTTCTTTACACCTCTCGGGCTTATCCGAGAGTGTGGCGTTGTAGGGGAGGTGTCCCCGCACGCATGCGTATGTCAGAAGTGTCGGCAGTGTCCGCCGGCGCCGGTCCAGTGTCCACCGTTGTCTGAAAACTGCACTTTTCTGACCTCTGACCTCACTGGACGGTCCGCCACACTTTTTTTTACATCTCTCGGGCTTATCCGAGAGTGTGGCGTTGTAGGGGAGGTGTCCCCGCACGCGTGCGTATGTCAGAAGTGTCGGCAGTGTCCGCCGGCGCCGGTCCAGTGTCCACCGTTGTCTGAAAACTGCACTTTTCTGACCTCTGACCTCACTGGACGGTCCGCCACACTTTTCTTTACACCTCTCGGGCTTATCCGAGAGTCTGGCGTTGTAGGGGAGGTGTCCCCGCACGCGTGCGTATGTCAGAAGTGTCGGCAGTGTCCGCCGGCGCCTGTCCAGTGTCCACTGTTGTCTGAAAACGGCACTTTTCTGACCTCTGACCTCACTGGACGGTCCGCCACACTTTTATTTACAACTCTCAGGCTTATCCGAGAGTGTGACGTTGTAGGGGAGGTGTCCCCGCACTCGTGCGTATGTCAGAAGTGTCGGCAGTGTCCGCCGGCGCCTGTCCAGTGTCCACTGTTGTCTGAAAACGGCACTTTTCTGACCTCTGACCTCACTGGACGGTCCGCCACACTTTTTTTTACACCTCTCGGGCTTATCCGAGAGTGTGGCGTTGTAGGGGAGGTGTCCCCGCACGTGTGCGTATGTCAGAAGTGTCGGCAGTGTCCGCCGGCGCCGGTCCAGTGTCCACTGTTGTCTGAAAACGGCACTTTTCTGACCTCTGACCTCACTGGACGGTCCGCCACACTTTTTTTTACACCTCTCGGGCTTATCCAAGAGTGTGGCGTTGTAGGGGAGGTGTCCCCGCACGCGTGCGTATGTCAGAAGTGTCGGCAGTGTCCGCCGGCGCCGGTCCAGTGTCCACTGTTAGCTGAAAACTGCACTTTTCTGACCTCTGACCTCACTGGACGGTCCGCCACACTTTTTTTTACACCTCTCGCGTGCGTATGTCAGAAGTGTCGGCAGTGTCCGCCGGCGCCGGTCCAGTGTCCACTGTTGTCTGAAAACGGCACTTTTCTGACCTCTGACCTCACTGGACGGTCCGCCACACTTTTTTTTACACCTCTCGGGCTTATCCGAGAGTGTGGCGTTGTAGGGGAGGTGTCCCCGCACGCGTGCGTATGTCAGAAGTGTCGGCAGTGTCCGCCGGCGCCGGTCCAGTGTCCACTGTTGTCTGAAAACTGCACTTTTCTGACCTCTGACCTCACTGGACGGTCCGCCACACTTTTTTTTACACCTCTCGCGTGCGTATGTCAGAAGTGTCGGCAGTGTCCGCCGGCGCCGGTCCAGTGTCCACTGTTGTCTGAAAACGGCACTTTTCTGACCTCTGACCTCACTGGACGGTCCGCCACACTTTTTTTTACACCTCTCGGGCTTATCCGAGAGTGTGGCGTTGTAGGGGAGGTGTCCCCGCACGCGTGCGTATGTCAGAAGTGTCGGCAGTGTCCGCCGGCGCCGGTCCAGTGTCCACCGTTGTCTGAAAACTGCACTTTTCTGACCTCTGACCTCACTGGACGGTCCGCCACACTTTTCTTTACACCTCTCGGGCTTATCCGAGAGTTAGGCGTTGTAGGGGAGGTGTCCCCGCACACGTGCGTATGTCAGAAGTGTCGGCAGTGTCCACGGGTGCCTGTCCAGTGTCCACTGTTGTCTGAAAACGGCACTTTTCTGACCTCTGACCTCACTGGACGGTCCGCCACACTTTTTTTTACATCTCTCGGGCTTATCCGAGAGTGTGGCGTTGTAGGGGAGGTGTCCCCGCACGCGTGCGTATGTCAGAAGTGTCGGCAGTGTCCGCCGGCGCCGGTCCAGTGTCCACCGTTGTCTGAAAACTGCACTTTTCTGACCTCTGACCTCACTGGACGGTCCGCCACACTTTTTTTTACATCTCTCGGGCTTATCCGAGAGTGTGGCGTTGTAGGGGAGGTGTCCCCGCACGCGTGCGTATGTCAGAAGTGTCGGCAGTGTCCGCCGGCGCCGGTCCAGTGTCCACTGTTAGCTGAAAACTGCACTTTTCTGACCTCTGACCTCACTGGACGGTCCGCCACACTTTTTTTTACACCTCTCGCGTGCGTATGTCAGAAGTGTCGGCAGTGTCCGCCGGCGCCGGTCCAGTGTCCACTGTTGTCTGAAAACGGCACTTTTCTGACCTCTGACCTCACTGGACGGTCCGCCACACTTTTTTTTACACCTCTCGGGCTTATCCGAGAGTGTGGCGTTGTAGGGGAGGTGTCCCCGCACGCGTGCGTATGTCAGAAGTGTCGGCAGTGTCCGCCGGCGCCGGTCCAGTGTCCACTGTTGTCTGAAAACTGCACTTTTCTGACCTCTGACCTCACTGGACGGTCCGCCACACTTTTTTTTACACCTCTCGCGTGCGTATGTCAGAAGTGTCGGCAGTGTCCGCCGGCGCCGGTCCAGTGTCCACTGTTGTCTGAAAACGGCACTTTTCTGACCTCTGACCTCACTGGACGGTCCGCCACACTTTTTTTTACACCTCTCGGGCTTATCCGAGAGTGTGGCGTTGTAGGGGAGGTGTCCCCGCACGCGTGCGTATGTCAGAAGTGTCGGCAGTGTCCGCCGGCGCCGGTCCAGTGTCCACCGTTGTCTGAAAACTGCACTTTTCTGACCTCTGACCTCACTGGACGGTCCGCCACACTTTTCTTTACACCTCTCGGGCTTATCCGAGAGTTAGGCGTTGTAGGGGAGGTGTCCCCGCACACGTGCGTATGTCAGAAGTGTCGGCAGTGTCCACGGGTGCCTGTCCAGTGTCCACTGTTGTCTGAAAACGGCACTTTTCTGACCTCTGACCTCACTGGACGGTCCGCCACACTTTTTTTTACATCTCTCGGGCTTATCCGAGAGTGTGGCGTTGTAGGGGAGGTGTCCCCGCACGCGTGCGTATGTCAGAAGTGTCGGCAGTGTCCGCCGGCGCCGGTCCAGTGTCCACCGTTGTCTGAAAACTGCACTTTTCTGACCTCTGACCTCACTGGACGGTCCGCCACACTTTTCTTTACACCTCTCGGGCTTATCCGAGAGTGTGGCGTTGTAGGGGAGGTGTCCCTGCACGCGTGCGTATGTCAGAAGTGTCGGCAGTGTCCACCGGTGCCTGTCCAGTGTCCACTGTTGTCTGAAAACGGCACTTTTCTGACCTCTGACCTCACTGGACGGTCCGCCACACTTTTTTTTACACCTCTCGGGCTTATCCGAGAGTGTGGCGTTGTAGGGGAGGTGTCCCCGCACGCGTGCGTATGTCAGAAGTGTCGGCAGTGTCCGCCGGCGCCGGTCCAGTGTCCACCGTTGTCTGAAAACTGCACTTTTCTGACCTCTGACCTCACTGGACGGTCCGCCACACTTTTTTTTACATCTCTCGGGCTTATCCGAGAGTGTGGCGTTGTAGGGGAGGTGTCCCCGCACGCGTGCGTATGTCAGAAGTGTCGGCAGTGTCCGCCGGCGCCGGTCCAGTGTCCACCGTTGTCTGAAAACTGCACTTTTCTGACCTCTGACCTCACTGGACGGTCCGCCACACTTTTCTTTACACCTCTCGGGCTTATCCGAGAGTCTGGCGTTGTAGGGGAGGTGTCCCCGCACGCGTGCGTATGTCAGAAGTGTCGGCAGTGTCCGCCGGCGCCTGTCCAGTGTCCACTGTTGTCTGAAAACGGCACTTTTCTGACCTCTGACCTCACTGGACGGTCCGCCACACTTTTATTTACAACTCTCAGGCTTATCCGAGAGTGTGACGTTGTAGGGGAGGTGTCCCCGCACTCGTGCGTATGTCAGAAGTGTCGGCAGTGTCCGCCGGCGCCTGTCCAGTGTCCACTGTTGTCTGAAAACGGCACTTTTCTGACCTCTGACCTCACTGGACGGTCCGCCACACTTTTTTTTACACCTCTCGGGCTTATCCGAGAGTGTGGCGTTGTAGGGGAGGTGTCCCCGCACGTGTGCGTATGTCAGAAGTGTCGGCAGTGTCCGCCGGCGCCGGTCCAGTGTCCACTGTTGTCTGAAAACGGCACTTTTCTGACCTCTGACCTCACTGGACGGTCCGCCACACTTTTTTTTACACCTCTCGGGCTTATCCAAGAGTGTGGCGTTGTAGGGGAGGTGTCCCCGCACGCGTGCGTATGTCAGAAGTGTCGGCAGTGTCCGCCGGCGCCGGTCCAGTGTCCACTGTTAGCTGAAAACTGCACTTTTCTGACCTCTGACCTCACTGGACGGTCCGCCACACTTTTTTTTACACCTCTCGCGTGCGTATGTCAGAAGTGTCGGCAGTGTCCGCCGGCGCCGGTCCAGTGTCCACTGTTGTCTGAAAACGGCACTTTTCTGACCTCTGACCTCACTGGACGGTCCGCCACACTTTTTTTACACCTCTCGGGCTTATCCGAGAGTGTGGCGTTGTAGGGGAGGTGTCCCCGCACGCGTGCGTATGTCAGAAGTGTCGGCAGTGTCCGCCGGCGCCGGTCCAGTGTCCACTGTTGTCTGAAAACTGCACTTTTCTGACCTCTGACCTCACTGGACGGTCCGCCACACTTTTTTTTACACCTCTCGCGTGCGTATGTCAGAAGTGTCGGCAGTGTCCGCCGGCGCCGGTCCAGTGTCCACTGTTGTCTGAAAACGGCACTTTTCTGACCTCTGACCTCACTGGACGGTCCGCCACACTTTTTTTTACACCTCTCGGGCTTATCCGAGAGTGTGGCGTTGTAGGGGAGGTGTCCCCGCACGCGTGCGTATGTCAGAAGTGTCGGCAGTGTCCGCCGGCGCCGGTCCAGTGTCCACCGTTGTCTGAAAACTGCACTTTTCTGACCTCTGACCTCACTGGACGGTCCGCCACACTTTTCTTTACACCTCTCGGGCTTATCCGAGAGTTAGGCGTTGTAGGGGAGGTGTCCCCGCACACGTGCGTATGTCAGAAGTGTCGGCAGTGTCCACCGGTGCCTGTCCAGTGTCCACTGTTGTCTGAAAACGGCACTTTTCTGACCTCTGACCTCACTGGACGGTCCGCCACACTTTTTTTTACATCTCTCGGGCTTATCCGAGAGTGTGGCGTTGTAGGGGAGGTGTCCCCGCACGCGTGCGTATGTCAGAAGTGTCGGCAGTGTCCGCCGGCGCCGGTCCAGTGTCCACCGTTGTCTGAAAACTGCACTTTTCTGACCTCTGACCTCACTGGACGGTCCGCCACACTTTTCTTTACACCTCTCGGGCTTATCCGAGAGTGTGGCGTTGTAGGGGAGGTGTCCCTGCACGCGTGCGTATGTCAGAAGTGTCGGCAGTGTCCACCGGTGCCTGTCCAGTGTCCACTGTTGTCTGAAAACGGCACTTTTCTGACCTCTGACCTCACTGGACGGTCCGCCACACTTTTTTTTACACCTCTCGGGCTTATCCGAGAGTGTGGCGTTGTAGGGGAGGTGTCCCCGCACGCGTGCGTATGTCAGAAGTGTCGGCAGTGTCCGCCGGCGCCGGTCCAGTGTCCACCGTTGTCTGAAAACTGCACTTTTCTGACCTCTGACCTCACTGGACGGTCCGCCACACTTTTTTTTAAATCTCTCGGGCTTATCCGAGAGTTTGGCGTTGTAGGGGAGGTGTCCCCGCACGCGTGCGTATGTCAGAAGTGTCGGCAGTGTCCGCCGGCGCCGGTCCAGTGTCCACCGTTGTCTGAAAACTGCACTTTTCTGACCTCTGACCTCACTGGACGGTCCGCCACACTTTTTTTTACATCTCTTGGGCTTATCCGAGAGTGTGGCGTTGTAGGGGAGGTGTCCCCGCACGCGTGCGTATGTCAGAAGTGTCGGCAGTGTCCGCCGGCGCCGGTCCAGTGTCCACCGTTGTCTGAAAACTGCACTTTTCTGACCTCTGACCTCACTGGACGGTCCGCCACACTTTTCTTTACACCTCTCGGGCTTATCCGAGAGTCTGGCGTTGTAGGGGAGGTGTCCCCGCACGCGTGCGTATGTCAGAAGTGTCGGCAGTGTCCGCCGGCGCCGGTCCAGTGTCCACCGTTGTCTGAAAACTGCACTTTTCTGACCTCTGACCTCACTGGACGGTCCGCCACACTTTTCTTTACACCTCTCGGGCTTATCCGAGAGTTAGGCGTTGTAGGGGAGGTGTCCCCGCACACGTGCGTATGTCAGAAGTGTCGGCAGTGTCCACCGGTGCCTGTCCAGTGTCCACTGTTGTCTGAAAACGGCACTTTTCTGACCTCTGACCTCACTGGACGGTCCGCCACACTTTTGTTTACATCTCTCGGGCTTATCCGAGAGTGTGGCGTTGTAGGGGAGGTGTCCCCGCACGCGTGCGTATGTCAGAAGTGTCGGCAGTGTCCGCCGGCGCCGGTCCAGTGTCCACCGTTGTCTGAAAACTGCACTTTTCTGACCTCTGACCTCACTGGACGGTCCGCCACACTTTTCTTTACACCTCTCGGGCTTATCCGAGAGTGTGGCGTTGTAGGGGAGGTGTCCCCGCACGCGTGCGTATGTCAGAAGTGTCGGCAGTGTCCGCCGGCGCCGGTCCAGTGTCCACCGTTGTCTGAAAACTGCACTTTTCTGACCTCTGACCTCACTGGACGGTCCGCCACACTTTTCTTTACACCTCTCGGGCTTATCCGAGAGTGTGGCGTTGTAGGGGAGGTGTCCCCGCACGCGTGCGTATGTCAGAAGTGTCGGCAGTGTCCACCGGTGCCTGTCCAGTGTCCACTGTTGTCTGAAAACGGCACTTTTCTGACCTCTGACCTCACTGGACGGTCCGCCACACTTTTTTTTACACCTCTCGGGCTTATCCGAGAGTGTGGCGTTGTAGGGGAGGTGTCCCCGCACGCGTGCGTATGTCAGAAGTGTCGGCAGTGTCCGCCGGCGCCGGTCCAGTGTCCACCGTTGTCTGAAAACTGCACTTTTCTGACCTCTGACCTCACTGGACGGTCCGCCACACTTTTTTTTAAATCTCTCGGGCTTATCCGAGAGTGTGGCGTTGTAGGGGAGGTGTCCCCGCACGCGTGCGTATGTCAGAAGTGTCGGCAGTGTCCGCCGGCGCCGGTCCAGTGTCCACCGTTGTCTGAAAACTGCACTTTTCTGACCTCTGACCTCACTGGACGGTCCGCCACACTTTTTTTTACATCTCTTGGGCTTATCCGAGAGTGTGGCGTTGTAGGGGAGGTGTCCCCGCACGCGTGCGTATGTCAGAAGTGTCGGCAGTGTCCGCCGGCGCCGGTCCAGTGTCCACCGTTGTCTGAAAACTGCACTTTTCTGACCTCTGACCTCACTGGACGGTCCGCCACACTTTTCTTTACACCTCTCGGGCTTATCCGAGAGTCTGGCGTTGTAGGGGAGGTGTCCCCGCACGCGTGCGTATGTCAGAAGTGTCGGCAGTGTCCGCCGGCGCCGGTCCAGTGTCCACCGTTGTCTGAAAACTGCACTTTTCTGACCTCTGACCTCACTGGACGGTCCGCTACACTTTTCTTTACACCTCTCGGGCTTATCCGAGAGTGTGGCGTTGTAGGGGAGGTGTCCCCGCACGCGTGCGTATGTCAGAAGTGTCGGCAGTGTCCACTGGTGCCTGTCCAGTGTCCACTGTTGTCTGAAAACGGCACTTTTCTGACCTCTGACCTCACTGGACGGTCCGCCACACTTTTTTTTACACCTCTCGGGCTTATCCGAGAGTGTGGCGTTGTAGGGGAGGTGTCCCCGCACGCGTGCGTATGTCAGAAGTGTCGGCAGTGTCCACCGGTGCCTGTCCAGTGTCCACTGTTGTCTGAAAACGGCACTTTTCTGACCTCTGACCTCACTGGACGGTCCGCCACACTTTTTTTTACACCTCTCGGGCTTATCCGAGAGTGTGGCGTTGTAGGGGAGGTGTCCCCGCACGCGTGCGTATGTCAGAAGTGTCGGCAGTGTCCGCCGGCGCCGGTCCAGTATCCACCGTTGTCTGAAAACTGCACTTTTCTGACCTCTGACCTCACTGGACGGTCCGCCACACTTTTTTTTACATCTCTCGGGCTTATCCGAGAGTGTGGCGCTGTAGGGGAGGTGTCCCCGCACGCGTGCGTATGTCAGAAGTGTCGGCAGTGTCCGCCGGCACCGGTCCAGTGTCCACCGTTGTCTGAAAACTGCACTTTTCTGACCTCTGACCTCACTGGACGGTCCGCCACACTTTTCTTTACACCTCTCGGGCTTATCCGAGAGTCTGGCGTTGTAGGGGAGGTGTCCCCGCACGCGTGCGTATGTCAGAAGTGTCGGCAGTGTCCGCCGGCGCCGGTCCAGTGTCCACCGTTGTCTGAAAACTGCACTTTTCTGACCTCTGACCTCACTGGACGGTCCGCTACACTTTTCTTTACACCTCTCGGGCTTATCCGAGAGTGTGGCGTTGTAGGGGAGGTGTCCCCGCACGCGTGCGTATGTCAGAAGTGTCGGCAGTGCCCACTGGTGCCTGTCCAGTGTCCACTGTTGTCTGAAAACGGCACTTTTCTGACCTCTGACCTCACTGGACGGTCCGCCACACTTTTTTTTACACCTCTCGGGCTTATCCGAGAGTGTGGCGTTGTAGGGGAGGTGTCCCCGCACGCGTGCGTATGTCAGAAGTGTCGGCAGTGTCCGCCGGCGCCGGTCCAGTGTCCACCGTTGTCTGAAAACTGCACTTTTCTGACCTCTCACCTCACTGGACGGTCCGCCACACTTTTCTTTACACCTCTCGGGCTTATCCGAGAGTCTGGCGTTGTAGGGGAGGTGTCCCCGCACGCGTGCGTATGTCAAAAGTGTCGCCAGTGTCCGCCGGCGCCGGTCCAGTGTCCACCGTTGTCTGAAAACTGCACTTTTCTGACCTCTGACCTTACTGGACGGTCCGCCACACTTTTCTTTACACCTCTCGGGCTTATCCGAGAGTATGGCGTTGTAGGGGAGGTGTCCCCGCACGCGTGCGTATGTCAGAAGTGTCGGCAGTGTCCACCTGTGCCTGTCCAGTGTCCACTGTTGTCTGAAAACGGCACTTTTCTGACCTCTGACCTCACTGGACGGTCCGCCACACTTTTTTTTACATCTCTCGGGCTTATCCGAGAGTGTGGCGTTGTAGGGGAGGTGTCCCCGCACGCGTGCGTATGTCAGAAGTGTCGGCAGTGTCCGCCGGCGCCGGTCCAGTGTCCACCGTTGTCTGAAAACTGCACTTTTCTGACCTCTGACCTCACTGGACGGTCCGCCACACTTTTCTTTACACCTCTCGGGCTTATCCGAGAGTGTGGCGTTGTAGGGGAGGTGTCCCCGCACGCGTGCGTATGTCAGAAGTGTCGGCAGTGTCCGCCGGCGCCGGTCCAGTGTCCACCGTTGTCTGAAAACTGCACTTTTCTGACCTCTCACCTCACTGGACGGTCCGCCACACTTTTCTTTACACCTCTCGGGCTTATCCGAGAGTCTGGCGTTGTAGGGGAGGTGTCCCCGCACGCGTGCGTATGTCAGAAGTGTCGGCAGTGTCCGCCGGCGCCGGTCCAGTGTCCACCGTTGTCTGAAAACGGCACTTTTCTGACCTCTGACCTCACTGGACGGTCCGCCACACTTTTTTTTACACCTCTCGGGCTTATCCGAGAGTATGGCGTTGTAGGGGAGGTGTCCCCGCACGCGTGCGTATGTCAGAAGTGTCGGCAGTGTCCGCCGGCGCCGGTCCAGTGTCCACCGTTGTCTGAAAACGGCACTTTTCTGACCTCTGACCTCACTGGACGGTCCGCCACACTTTTCTTTACACCTCTCGGGCTTATCCGAGAGTCTGGCGTTGTAGGGGAGGTGTCCCCACACGCGTGCGTATGTCAGAAGTGTCGGCAGTGTCCGCCGGCGCCGGTCCAGTGTCCACCGTTGTCTGAAAACTGCACTTTTCTGACCTCTGACCTCACTGGACGGTCCGCCACACTTTTCTTTACACCTCTCGGGCTTATCCGAGAGTGTGGCGTTGTAGGGGAGGTGTCCCCGCACGCGTGCGTTGTCAGAAGTGTCGGCAGTGTCCACCGGTGCCTGTCCAGTGTCCACTGTTGTCTGAAAACGGCACTTTTCTGACCTCTGACCTCACTGGACGGTCCGCCACACTTTTTTTTACACATCTCGGGCTTATCCGAGAGTGTGGCATTGTAGGGGAGGTGTCCCCGCACGCGTGCGTATGTCAGAAGTGTCGGCAGTGTCCGCCGGCGCCGGTCCAGTGTCCACCGTTGTCTGAAAACTGCACTTTTCTGACCTCTGACCTCACTGGACGGTCCGCCACACTTTTTTTTACATCTCTCGGGCTTATCCGAGAGTGTGGCGTTGTAGGGGAGGTGTCTCCGCACGCGTGCGTATGTCAGAAGTGTCGGCAGTGTCCGCCGGCGCCGGTCCAGTGTCCACCGTTGTCTGAAAACTGCACTTTTCTGACCTCTGACCTCACTGGACGGTCCGCCAAACTTTTCTTTACACCTCTCGGGCTTATCCGAGAGTCTGGCGTTGTAGGGGAGGTGTCCCCGCACGCGTGCGTATGTCAGAAGTGTCGGCAGTGTCCGCCGGCGCCGGTCCAGTGTCCACCGTTGTCTGAAAACTGCACTTTTCTGACCTCTGACCTCACTGGACGGTCCGCCACACTTTTCTTTACACCTCTCGGGCTTATCCGAGAGTCTGGCGTTGTAGGGGAGGTGTCCCCGCACGCGTGCGTATGTCAGAAGTGTCGGCAGTGTCCGCCGGCGCCGGTCCAGTGTCCACCGTTGTCTGAAAACTGCACTTTTCTGACCTCTGACCTCACTGGACGGTCCGCCACACTTTTTTTTACACCTCTCGGGCTTATCCGAGAGTGTGGCGTTGTAGGGGAGGTGTCCCCGCACGCGTGCGTATGTCAGAAGTGTCGGCAGTGTCCGCCGGCGCCGGTCCAGTGTCCACCGTTGTTTGAAAACTGCACTTTTCTGACCTCTGACCTCACTGGACGGTCCGCCACACTTTTTTTTACATCTCTCGGGCTTATCCGAGAGTGTGGCGTTGTAGGCGAGGTATCCCCGCACGCGTGCGTATGTCAGAAGTGTCGGCAGTGTCCGCCGGCGCCGGTCCAGTGTCCACCGTTGTCTGAAAACTGCACTTTTCTGACCTCTGACCTCACTGGACGGTCCGCCACACTTTTCTTTACACCACTCGGGCTTATCCGAGAGTCTGGCGTTGTAGGGGAGATGTCCCCGCACGCGTGCGTATGTCAGAAGTGTCGGCAGTGTCCGCCGGCGCCGGTCCAGTGTCCACCGTTGTCTGAAAACTGCACTTTTCTGACCTCTGACCTCACTGGACGGTCCGCCACACTTTTCTTTACACCTCTCGGGCTTATCCGAGAGTCTGGCGTTGTAGGGGAGGTGTCCCCGCACGCGTGCGTATGTCAGAAGTGTCGGCAGTGTCCACCGGTGCCTGTCCAGTGTCCACTGTTGTCTGAAAACGGCACTTTTCTGACCTCTGACCTCACTGGACGGTCCGCCACACTTTTTTTTACATCTCTCGGGCTTATCCGAGAGTGTGGCGTTGTAGGGGAGGTGTCCCCGCACGCGTGCGTATGTCAGAAGTGTCGGCAGTGTCCGCCGGCGCCGGTCCAGTGTCCACCGTTGTCTGAAAACTGCACTTTTCTGACCTCTGACCTCACTGGACGGTCCGCCACACTTTTTTTTACATCTCTCGGGCTTATCCGAGAGTCTGGCGTTGTAGGGGAGGTGTCCCCGCACGCGTGCGTATGTCAGAAGTGTCGGCAGTGTCCGCCGGCGCCGGTCCAGTGTCCACCGTTGTCTGAAAACTGCACTTTTCTGACCTCTGACCTCACTGGACGGTCCGCCACACTTTTCTTTAAACCTCTCGGGCTTATCCGAGAGTCTGGCGTTGTAGGGGAGGTGTCCCCGCACGCGTGCGTATGTCAGAAGTGTCGGCAGTGTCCGCCGGCGCCGGTCCAGTGTCCACCGTTGTCTGAAAACTGCACTTTTCTGACCTCTGACCTCACTGGACGGTCCGCCACACTTTTTTTTTACACCTCTCGGGCTTATCCGAGAGTGTGGCGTTGTAGGGGAGGTGTCCCCGCACGCGTGCGTATGTCAGAAGTGTCGGCAGTGTCCGCCGGCGCCGGTCCAGTGTCCACCGTTGTTTGAAAACTGCACTTTTCTGACCTCTGACCTCACTGGACGGTCCGCCACACTTTTTTTTACATCTCTCGGGCTTATCCGAGAGTGTGGCGTTGTAGGCGAGGTATCCCCGCACGCGTGCGTATGTCAAAAGTGTCGGCAGTGTCCGCCGGCGCCGGTCCAGTGTCCACCGTTGTCTGAAAACTGCACTTTTCTGACCTCTGACCTCACTGGACGGTCCGCCACACTTTTCTTTACACCACTCGGGCTTATCCGAGAGTCTGGCGTTGTAGGGGAGATGTCCCCGCACGCGTGCGTATGTCAGAAGTGTCGGCAGTGTCCGCCGGCGCCGGTCCAGTGTCCACCGTTGTCTGAAAACTGCACTTTTCTGACCTCTGACCTCACTGGACGGTCCGCCACACTTTTCTTTACACCTCTCGGGCTTATCCGAGAGTCTGGCGTTGTAGGGGAGGTGTCCCCGCACGCGTGCGTATGTCAGAAGTGTCGGCAGTGTCCACCGGTGCCTGTCCAGTGTCCACTGTTGTCTGAAAACGGCACTTTTCTGACCTCTGACCTCACTGGACGGTCCGCCACACTTTTTTTTACATCTCTCGGGCTTATCCGAGAGTGTGGCGTTGTAGGGGAGGTGTCCCCGCACGCGTGCGTATGTCAGAAGTGTCGGCAGTGTCCGCCGGCGCCGGTCCAGTGTCCACCGTTGTCTGAAAACTGCACTTTTCTGACCTCTGACCTCACTGGACGGTCCGCCACACTTTTTTTTACATCTCTCGGGCTTATCCGAGAGTCTGGCGTTGTAGGGGAGGTGTCCCCGCACGCGTGCGTATGTCAGAAGTGTCGGCAGTGTCCGCCGGCGCCGGTCCAGTGTCCACCGTTGTCTGAAAACTGCACTTTTCTGACCTCTGACCTCACTGGACGGTCCGCCACACTTTTCTTTACACCTCTCGGGCTTATCCGAGAGTCTGGCGTTGTAGGGGAGGTGTCCCCGCACGCGTGCGTATGTCAGAAGTGTCGGCAGTGTCCGCCGGCGCCGGTCCAGTGTCCACCGTTGTCTGAAAACTTCACTTTTCTGACCTCTGACCTCACTGGACGGTCCGCCACACTTTTTTTTACACCTCTCGGGCTTATCCGAGAGTGTGGCGTTGTAGGGGAGGTGTCCCCGCACGCGTGCGTATGTCAGAAGTGTCGGCAGTGTCCGCCGGCGCCGGTCCAGTGTCCACCGTTGTTTGAAAACTGCACTTTTCTGACCTCTGACCTCACTGGACGGTCCGCCACACTTTTTTTTACATCTCTCGGGCTTATCCGAGAGTGTGGCGTTGTAGGCGAGGTATCCCCGCACGCGTGCGTATGTCAGAAGTGTCGGCAGTGTCCGCCGGCGCCGGTCCAGTGTCCACCGTTGTCTGAAAACTGCACTTTTCTGACCTCTGACCTCACTGGACGGTCCGCCACACTTTTCTTTACACCACTCGGGCTTATCCGAGAGTCTGGCGTTGTAGGGGAGATGTCCCCGCACGCGTGCGTATGTCAGAAGTGTCGGCAGTGTCCGCCGGCGCCGGTCCAGTGTCCACCGTTGTCTGAAAACTGCACTTTTCTGACCTCTGACCTCACTGGACGGTCCGCCACACTTTTCTTTACACCTCTCGGGCTTATCCGAGAGTCTGGCGTTGTAGGGGAGGTGTCCCCGCACGCGTGCGTATGTCAGAAGTGTCGGCAGTGTCCACCGGTGCCTGTCCAGTGTCCACTGTTGTCTGAAAACGGCACTTTTCTGACCTCTGACCTCACTGGACGGTCCGCCACACTTTTTTTTACATCTCTCGGGCTTATCCGAGAGTGTGGCGTTGTAGGGGAGGTGTCCCCGCACGCGTGCGTATGTCAGAAGTGTCGGCAGTGTCCGCCGGCGCCGGTCCAGTGTCCACCGTTGTCTGAAAACTGCACTTTTCTGACCTCTGACCTCACTGGACGGTCCGCCACACTTTTTTTTACATCTCTCGGGCTTATCCGAGAGTCTGGCGTTGTAGGGGAGGTGTCCCCGCACGCGTGCGTATGTCAGAAGTGTCGGCAGTGTCCGCCGGCGCCGGTCCAGTGTCCACCGTTGTCTGAAAACTGCACTTTTCTGACCTCTGACCTCACTGGACGGTCCGCCACACTTTTCTTTACACCTCTCGGGCTTATCCGAGAGTCTGGCGTTGTAGGGGAGGTGTCCCCGCACGCGTGCGTATGTCAGAAGTGTCGGCAGTGTCCGCCGGCGCCGGTCCAGTGTCCACCGTTGTCTGAAAACTGCACTTTTCTGACCTCTGACCTCACTGGACGGTCCGCCACACTTTTTTTTACATCTCTCGGGCTTATCCGAGAGTGTGGCGTTGTAGGGGAGGTGTCCCCGCACGCGTGCGTATGTCAGAAGTGTCGGCAGTGTCCGCCGGCGCCGGTCCAGTGTCCACCGTTGTCTGAAAACTGCACTTTTCTGACCTCTGACCTCACTGGACGGTCCGCCAAACTTTTTTTTACACCTCTCGGGCTTATCCGAGAGTCTGGCGTTGTAGGGGAGGTGTCCCCGCACGCGTGCGTATGTCAGAAGTGTCGCCAGTGTCCGCCGGCGCCGGTCCAGTGTCCACCGTTGTCTGAAAACTGCACTTTTCTGACCTCTGACCTCACTGGACGGTCCGCCACACTTTTCTTTACACCTCTCGGGCTTATCCGAGAGTCTGGCGTTGTAGGGGAGGTGTCCCCGCACGCGTGCGTATGTCAGAAGTGTCGGCAGTGTCCGCCGGCGCCGTTCCAGTGTCCACCGTTGTCTGAAAACTGCACTTTTCTGACCTCTGACCTCACTGGACGGTCCGCCACACTTTTCTTTACACCTCTCGGGCTTATCCGAGAGTGTGGCGTTGTAGGGGAGGTGTCCCCGCACGCGTGCGTATGTCAGAAGTGTCGGCAGTGTCCACCGGTGCCTGTCCAGTGTCCACTGTTGTCTGAAAACGGCACTTTTCTGACCTCTGACCTCACTGGACGGTCCGCCACACTTTTTTTTACACCTCTCGGGCTTATCCGAGAGTCTGGCGTTGTAGGGGAGGTGTCCCCGCACGCGTGCGTATGTCAGAAGTGTCGGCAGTGTCCGCCGACGCCGGTCCAGTGTCCACCGTTGTCTAAAAACTGCACTTTTCTGACCTCTGACCTCACTGGACGGTCCGCCAAACTTTTTTTTACATCTCTCGGGCTTATCCGAGAGTTTGGCGTTGTAGGGGAGGTGTCCCCGCACGCGTGCGTATGTCAGAAGTGTCGGCAGTGTCCGCCGGCGCCGGTCCAGTGTCCACCGTTGTCTGAAAACTGCACTTTTCTGACCTCTGACCTCACTGGACGGTCCGCCACACTTTTTTTTACATCTCTCGGGCTTATCCGAGAGTGTGGCGTTGTAGGGGAGGTGTCCCCGCACGCGTGCGTATGTCAGAAGTGTCGGCAGTGTCCGCCGGCGCCGGTCCAGTGTCCACCGTTGTCTGAAAACTGCACTTTTCTGACCTCTGACCTCACTGGACGGTCCGCCACACTTTTCTTTACACCTCTCGGGCTTATCCGAGAGTCTGGCGTTGTAGGGGAGGTGTCCCCGCACGCGTGCGTATGTCAGAAGTGTCGGCAGTGTCCGCCGGCGCCGGTCCAGTGTCCACCGTTGTCTGAAAACTGCACTTTTCTGACCTCTGACCTCACTGGACGGTCCGCCACACTTTTCTTTACACCTCTCGGGCTTATCCGAGAGTGTGGCGTTGTAGGGGAGGTGTCCCCGCACGCGTGCGTATGTCAGAAGTGTCGGCAGTGTCCACCGGTGCCTGTCCAGTGTCCACTGTTGTCTGAAAACGGCACTTTTCTGACCTCTGACCTCACTGGACGGTCCGCCACACTTTTTTTTACACCTCTCGGGCTTATCCGAGAGTGTGGCGTTGTAGGGGAGGTGTCCCCGCACGCGTGCGTATGTCAGAAGTGTCGGCAGTGTCCGCCGGCGCCGGTCCAGTGTCCACCGTTGTCTGAAAACTGCACTTTTCTGACCTCTGACCTCACTGGACGGTCCGCCACACTTTTCTTTACACCTCTCGGGCTTATCCGAGAGTCTGGCGTTGTAGGGGAGGTGTCCCCGCACGCGTGCGTATGTCAGAAGTGTCGGCAGTGTCCGCCGGCGCCGGTCCAGTGTCCACCGTTGTCTGAAAACTGCACTTTTCTGACCTCTGACCTCACTGGACGGTCCGCCAAACTTTTTTTTACACCTCTCGGGCTTATCCGAGAGTCTGGCGTTGTAGGGGAGGTGTCCCCGCACGCGTGCGTATGTCAGAAGTGTCGCCAGTGTCCGCCGGCGCCGGTCCAGTGTCCACCGTTGTCTGAAAACTGCACTTTTCTGACCTCTGACCTCACTGGACGGTCCGCCACACTTTTCTTTACACCTCTCGGGCTTATCCGAGAGTCTGGCGTTGTAGGGGAGGTGTCCCCGCACGCGTGCGTATGTCAGAAGTGTCGGCAGTGTCCGCCGGCGCCGTTCCAGTGTCCACCGTTGTCTGAAAACTGCACTTTTCTGACCTCTGACCTCACTGGACGGTCCGCCACACTTTTCTTTACACCTCTCGGGCTTATCCGAGAGTGTGGCGTTGTAGGGGAGGTGTCCCCGCACGCGTGCGTATGTCAGAAGTGTCGGCAGTGTCCACCGGTGCCTGTCCAGTGTCCACTGTTGTCTGAAAACGGCACTTTTCTGACCTCTGACCTCACTGGACGGTCCGCCACACTTTTTTTTACACCTCTCGGGCTTATCCGAGAGTGTGGCGTTGTAGGGGAGGTGTCCCCGCACGCGTGCGTATGTCAGAAGTGTCGGCAGTGTCCGCCGGCGCCGGTCCAGTGTCCACCGTTGTCTGAAAACTGCACTTTTCTGACCTCTGACCTCACTGGACGGTCCGCCACACTTTTCTTTACACCTCTCGGGCTTATCCGAGAGTCTGGCGTTGTAGGGGAGGTGTCCCCGCACGCGTGCGTATGTCAGAAGTGTCGGCAGTGTCCGCCGGCGCCGGTCCAGTGTCCACCGTTGTCTGAAAACTGCACTTTTCTGACCTCTGACCTCACTGGACGGTCCGCCACACTTTTTTTTACACCTCTCGGGCTTATCCGAGAGTGTGGCGTTGTAGGGGAGGTGTCCCCGCACGCGTGCGTATGTCAGAAGTGTCGGCAGTGTCCACCGGTGCCTGTCCAGTGTCCACTGTTGTCTGAAAACTGCACTTTCTGACCTCTGACCTCACTGGACGGTCCGCCACACTTTTTTTTACACCTCTCGGGCTTATCCGAGAGTGTGGCGTTGTAGGGGAGGTGTCCCCGCACGCGTGCGTATGTCAGAAGTGTTGGCAGTGTCCGCCGGCGCCGGTCCAGTGTCCACCGTTGTCTGAAAACTGCACTTTTCTGACCTCTGACCTCACTGGACGGTCCGCCACACTTTTCTTTACACCTCTCGGGCTTATCCGAGAGTGTGGCGTTGTAGGGGAGGTGTCCCCGCACGCGTGCGTATGTCAGAAGTGTCGTCAGTGTCCACCGGTGCCTGTCCAGTGTCCACTGTTGTCTGAAAACTGCACTTTTCTGACCTCTGACCTCACTGGACGGTCCGCCACACTTTTCTTTACACCTCTCGGGCTTATCCGAGAGTCTGGCGTTGTAGGGGAGGTGTCCCCGCACGCGTGCGTATGTCAGAAGTGTCGGCCGGCGCCGGTCCAGTGTCCACCGTTGTCTGAAAACTGCACTTTTCTGACCTCTGACCTCACTGGACGGTCCGCCACACTTTTTTTTACATCTCTCTGGCTTATCCGAGAGTGTGGCGTTGTAGGGGAGGTGTCCCCGCACGCATGCTTATGTCAGAAGTGTCGGCAGTGTCCGCCGGCGCCGGTCCAGTGTCCACCGTTGTCTGAAAACTGCACTTTTCTGACCTCTGACCTCACTAGACGGTCCGCCACACTTTTCTTTACACCTCTCGGGCTTATCCGAGAGTGTGGCGTTGTAGGGGAGGTGTCCCCGCACGCGTGCGTATGTCAGAAGTGTCGGCAGTGTCCACCGGTGCCTGTCCAGTGTCCACCGTTGTCTGAAAACTGCACTTTTCTGACCTCTGACCTCACTGGACGGTCCGCCACACTTTTCTTTACACCTCTCGGGCTTATCCGAGAGTGTGGCGTTGTAGGGGAGGTGTCCCCGCACGCGTGCGTATGTCAGAAGTGTCGTCAGTGTCCACCGGTGCCTGTCCAGTGTCCACTGTTGTCTGAAAACTGCACTTTTCTGACCTCTGACCTCACTGGACGGTCCGCCACACTTTTTTTTACACCTCTCGGGCTTATCCGAGAGTGTGGCGTTGTAGGGGAGGTGTCCCCGCACGCGTGCGTATGTCAGAAGTGTCGGCAGTGTCCACCGGTGCCTGTCCAGTGTCCACCGTTGTCTGAAAACTGCACTTTTCTGACCTCTGACCTCACTGGACGGTCCGCCACACTTTTCTTTACACCTCTCGGGCTTATCCGAGAGTGTGGCGTTGTAGGGGAGGTGTCCCCGCACGCGTGCGTATGTCAGAAGTGTCGTCAGTGTCCACCGGTGCCTGTCCAGTGTCCACTGTTGTCTGAAAACTGCACTTTTCTGACCTCTGACCTCACTGGACGGTCCGCCACACTTTTTTTTACACCTCTCGGGCTTATCCGAGAGTGTGGCGTTGTAGGGGAGGTGTCCCCGCACGCGTGCGTATGTCAGAAGTGTCGGCAGTGTCCGCCGGCGCCGGTCCAGTGTCCACCGTTGTCTGAAAACTGCACTTTTCTGACCTCTGACCTCACTGGACGGTCCGCCACACTTTTTTTTACATCTCTCGGGCTTATCCGAGAGTGTGGCGTTGTAGGGGAGGTGTCCCCGCACGCGTGCGTATGTCAGAAGTGTCGGCAGTGTCCGCCGGCGCCGGTCCAGTGTCCACCGTTGTCTGAAAACTGCACTTTTCTGACCTCTGACCTCACTGGACGGTCCGCCACACTTTATTTTACATCTCTCGGGCTTATCCGAGAGTGTGGCGTTGTAGGGGAGGTGTCCCCGCACGCATGCTTATGTCAGAAGTGTCGGCAGTGTCCGCCGGCGCCGGTCCAGTGTCCACCGTTGTCTGAAAACTGCACTTTTCTGACCTCTGACCTCACTGGACGGTCCGCCACACTTTTTTTTACATCTCTCGGGCTTATCCGAGAGTGTGGCGTTGTAGGGGAGGTGTCCCCGCACGCGTGCGTATGTCAGAAGTGTCGGCAGTGTCCGCCGGCGCCGGTCCAGTGTCCACCGTTGTCTGAAAACTGCACTTTTCTGACCTCTGACCTCACTGGACGGTCCGCCACACTTTTTTTTACACCTCTCGGGCTTATCCGAGAGTGTGGCGTTGTAGGGGAGGTGTCCCCGCACGCGTGCGTATGTCAGAAGTGTCGGCAGTGTCCACCGGTGCCTGTCCAGTGTCCACCGTTGTCTGAAAACTGCACTTTTCTGACCTCTGACCTCACTGGACGGTCCGCCACAATTTTCTTTACACCTCTCGGGCTTATCCGAGAGTGTGGCGTTGTAGGGGAGGTGTCCCCGCACGCGTGCGTATGTCAGAAGTGTCGTCAGTGTCCACCGGTGCCTGTCCAGTGTCCACTGTTGTCTGAAAACTGCACTTTTCTGACCTCTGACCTCACTGGACGGTCCGCCACACTTTTTTTTACACCTCTCGGGCTTATCCGAGAGTGTGGCGTTGTAGGGGAGGTGTCCCCGCACGCGTGCGTATGTCAGAAGTGTCGGCAGTGTCCGCCGGCGCCGGTCCAGTGTCCACCGTTGTCTGAAAACTGCACTTTTCTGACCTCTGACCTCACTGGACGGTCCGCCACACTTTTCTTTACACCTCTCGGGCTTATCCGAGAGTGTGGCGTTGTAGGGGAGGTGTCCCCGCACGCGTGCGTATGTCAGAAGTGTCGGCAGTGTCCACCGGTGCCTGTCCAGTGTCCACTGTTGTCTGAAAACGGCACTTTTCTGACCTCTGACCTCACTGGACGGTCCGCCACACTTTTTTTTACACCTCTCGGGCTTATCCGAGAGTGTGGCGTTGTAGGGGAGGTGTCCCCGCACGCGTGCGTATGTCAGAAGTGTCGGCAGTGTCCGCCGGCGCCGGTCCAGTGTCCACCGTTGTCTGAAAACTGCACTTTTCTGACCTCTGACCTCACTGGACGGTCCGCCACACTTTTCTTTACACCTCTCGGGCTTATCCGAGAGTCTGGCGTTGTAGGGGAGGTGTCCCCGCACGCGTGCGTATGTCAGAAGTGTCGGCAGTGTCCGCCGGCGCCGGTCCAGTGTCCACCGTTGTCTGAAAACTGCACTTTTCTGACCTCTGACCTCACTGGACGGTCCGCCAAACTTTTTTTTACACCTCTCGGGCTTATCCGAGAGTCTGGCGTTGTAGGGGAGGTGTCCCCGCACGCGTGCGTATGTCAGAAGTGTCGCCAGTGTCCGCCGGCGCCGGTCCAGTGTCCACCGTTGTCTGAAAACTGCACTTTTCTGACCTCTGACCTCACTGGACGGTCCGCCACACTTTTCTTTACACCTCTCGGGCTTATCCGAGAGTCTGGCGTTGTAGGGGAGGTGTCCCCGCACGCGTGCGTATGTCAGAAGTGTCGGCAGTGTCCGCCGGCGCCGTTCCAGTGTCCACCGTTGTCTGAAAACTGCACTTTTCTGACCTCTGACCTCACTGGACGGTCCGCCACACTTTTCTTTACACCTCTCGGGCTTATCCGAGAGTGTGGCGTTGTAGGGGAGGTGTCCCCGCACGCGTGCGTATGTCAGAAGTGTCGGCAGTGTCCACCGGTGCCTGTCCAGTGTCCACTGTTGTCTGAAAACGGCACTTTTCTGACCTCTGACCTCACTGGACGGTCCGCCACACTTTTTTTTACACCTCTCGGGCTTATCCGAGAGTCTGGCGTTGTAGGGGAGGTGTCCCCGCACGCGTGCGTATGTCAGAAGTGTCGGCAGTGTCCGCCGACGCCGGTCCAGTGTCCACCGTTGTCTGAAAACTGCACTTTTCTGACCTCTGACCTCACTGGACGGTCCGCCAAACTTTTTTTTACATCTCTCGGGCTTATCCGAGAGTTTGGCGTTGTAGGGGAGGTGTCCCCGCACGCGTGCGTATGTCAGAAGTGTCGGCAGTGTCCGCCGGCGCCGGTCCAGTGTCCACCGTTGTCTGAAAACTGCACTTTTCTGACCTCTGACCTCACTGGACGGTCCGCCACACTTTTTTTTACATCTCTCGGGCTTATCCGAGAGTGTGGCGTTGTAGGGGAGGTGTCCCCGCACGCGTGCGTATGTCAGAAGTGTCGGCAGTGTCCGCCGGCGCCGGTCCAGTGTCCACCGTTGTCTGAAAACTGCACTTTTCTGACCTCTGACCTCACTGGACGGTCCGCCACACTTTTCTTTACACCTCTCGGGCTTATCCGAGAGTCTGGCGTTGTAGGGGAGGTGTCCCCGCACGCGTGCGTATGTCAGAAGTGTCGGCAGTGTCCGCCGGCGCCGGTCCAGTGTCCACCGTTGTCTGAAAACTGCACTTTTCTGACCTCTGACCTCACTGGACGGTCCGCCACACTTTTCTTTACACCTCTCGGGCTTATCCGAGAGTGTGGCGTTGTAGGGGAGGTGTCCCCGCACGCGTGCGTATGTCAGAAGTGTCGGCAGTGTCCACCGGTGCCTGTCCAGTGTCCACTGTTGTCTGAAAACGGCACTTTTCTGACCTCTGACCTCACTGGACGGTCCGCCACACTTTTTTTTACACCTCTCGGGCTTATCCGAGAGTGTGGCGTTGTAGGGGAGGTGTCCCCGCACGCGTGCGTATGTCAGAAGTGTCGGCAGTGTCCGCCGGCGCCGGTCCAGTGTCCACCGTTGTCTGAAAACTGCACTTTTCTGACCTCTGACCTCACTGGACGGTCCGCCACACTTTTCTTTACACCTCTCGGGCTTATCCGAGAGTCTGGCGTTGTAGGGGAGGTGTCCCCGCACGCGTGCGTATGTCAGAAGTGTCGGCAGTGTCCGCCGGCGCCGGTCCAGTGTCCACCGTTGTCTGAAAACTGCACTTTTCTGACCTCTGACCTCACTGGACGGTCCGCCAAACTTTTTTTTAC
Source organism: Gymnoscopelus braueri (assembly GCF_963280865.1). Lineage (NCBI taxonomy): Eukaryota > Metazoa > Chordata > Actinopteri > Myctophiformes > Myctophidae > Gymnoscopelus > Gymnoscopelus braueri. Next base: position 36,102,881 of record NC_137626.1, read on the forward strand.
ACCTCTCGGGCTTATCCGAGAGTCTGGCGTTGTAGGGGAGGTGTCCCCGCACGCGTGCGTATGTCAGAAGTGTCGCCAGTGTCCGCCGGCGCCGGTCCAGTGTCCACCGTTGTCTGAAAACTGCACTTTTCTGACCTCTGACCTCACTGGACGGTCCGCCACACTTTTCTTTACACCTCTCGGGCTTATCCGAGAGTCTGGCGTTGTAGGGGAGGTGTCCCCGCACGCGTGCGTATGTCAGAAGTGTCGGCAGTGTCCGCCGGCGCCGTTCCAGTGTCCACCGTTGTCTGAAAACGGCACTTTTCTGACCTCTGACCTCACTGGACGGTCCGCCACACTTTTTTTTACACCTCTCGGGCTTATCCGAGAGTCTGGCGTTGTAGGGGAGGTGTCCCCGCACGCGTGCGTATGTCAGAAGTGTCGGCAGTGTCCGCCGACGCCGGTCCAGTGTCCACCGTTGTCTGAAAACTGCACTTTTCTGACCTCTGACCTCACTGGACGGTCCGCCAAACTTTTTTTTACATCTCTCGGGCTTATCCGAGAGTTTGGCGTTGTAGGGGAGGTGTCCCCGCACGCGTGCGTATGTCAGAAGTGTCGGCAGTGTCCGCCGGCGCCGGTCCAGTGTCCACCGTTGTCTGAAAACTGCACTTTTCTGACCTCTGACCTCACTGGACGGTCCGCCACACTTTTTTTTACATCTCTCGGGCTTATCCGAGAGTGTGGCGTTGTAGGGGAGGTGTCCCCGCACGCGTGCGTATGTCAGAAGTGTCGGCAGTGTCCGCCGGCGCCGGTCCAGTGTCCACCGTTGTCTGAAAACTGCACTTTTCTGACCTCTGACCTCACTGGACGGTCCGCCACACTTTTCTTTACACCTCTCGGGCTTATCCGAGAGTCTGGCGTTGTAGGGGAGGTGTCCCCGCACGCGTGCGTATGTCAGAAGTGTCGGCAGTGTCCGCCGGCGCCGGTCCAGTGTCCACCGTTGTCTGAAAACTGCACTTTTCTGACCTCTGACCTCACTGGACGGTCCGCCACACTTTTCTTTACACCTCTCGGGCTTATCCGAGAGTGTGGCGTTGTAGGGGAGGTGTCCCCGCACGCGTGCGTATGTCAGAAGTGTCGGCAGTGTCCACCGGTGCCTGTCCAGTGTCCACTGTTGTCTGAAAACGGCACTTTTCTGACCTCTGACCTCACTGGACGGTCCGCCACACTTTTTTTTACACCTCTCGGGCTTATCCGAGAGTGTGGCGTTGTAGGGGAGGTGTCCCCGCACGCGTGCGTATGTCAGAAGTGTCGGCAGTGTCCGCCGGCGCCGGTCCAGTGTCCACCGTTGTCTGAAAACTGCACTTTTCTGACCTCTGACCTCACTGGACGGTCCGCCACACTTTTCTTTACACCTCTCGGGCTTATCCGAGAGTCTGGCGTTGTAGGGGAGGTGTCCCCGCACGCGTGCGTATGTCAGAAGTGTCGGCAGTGTCCGCCGGCGCCGGTCCAGTGTCCACCGTTGTCTGAAAACTGCACTTTTCTGACCTCTGACCTCACTGGACGGTCCGCCAAACTTTTTTTTACACCTCTCGGGCTTATCCGAGAGTCTGGCGTTGTAGGGGAGGTGTCCCCGCACGCGTGCGTATGTCAGAAGTGTCGCCAGTGTCCGCCGGCGCCGGTCCAGTGTCCACCGTTGTCTGAAAACTGCACTTTTCTGACCTCTGACCTCACTGGACGGTCCGCCACACTTTTCTTTACACCTCTCGGGCTTATCCGAGAGTCTGGCGTTGTAGGGGAGGTGTCCCCGCACGCGTGCGTATGTCAGAAGTGTCGGCAGTGTCCGCCGGCGCCGTTCCAGTGTCCACCGTTGTCTGAAAACTGCACTTTTCTGACCTCTGACCTCACTGGACGGTCCGCCACACTTTTCTTTACACCTCTCGGGCTTATCCGAGAGTGTGGCGTTGTAGGGGAGGTGTCCCCGCACGCGTGCGTATGTCAGAAGTGTCGTCAGTGTCCACCGGTGCCTGTCCAGTGTCCACTGTTGTCTGAAAACTGCACTTTTCTGACCTCTGACCTCACTGGACGGTCCGCCACACTTTTTTTTACACCTCTCGGGCTTTTCCGAGAGTGTGGCGTTGTAGGGGAGGTGTCCCCGCACGCGTGCGTATGTCAGAAGTGTCGGCAGTGTCCACCGGTGCCTGTCCAGTGTCCACCGTTGTCTGAAAACTGCACTTTTCTGACCTCTGACCTCACTGGACGGTCCGCCACACTTTTCTTTACACCTCTCGGGCTTATCCGAGAGTGTGGCGTTGTAGGGGAGGTGTCCCCGCACGCGTGCGTATGTCAGAAGTGTCGTCAGTGTCCACCGGTGCCTGTCCAGTGTCCACTGTTGTCTGAAAACTGCACTTTTCTGACCTCTGACCTCACTGGACGGTCCGCCACACTTTTTTTTACACCTCTCGGGCTTATCCGAGAGTGTGGCGTTGTAGGGGAGGTGTCCCCGCACGCGTGCGTATGTCAGAAGTGTCGGCAGTGTCCGCCGGCGCCGGTCCAGTGTCCACCGTTGTCTGAAAACTGCACTTTTCTGACCTCTGACCTCACTGGACGGTCCGCCACACTTTTTTTTACATCTCTCGGGCTTATCCGAGAGTGTGGCGTTGTAGGGGAGGTGTCCCCGCACGCGTGCGTATGTCAGAAGTGTCGGCAGTGTCCGCCGGCGCCGGTCCAGTGTCCACCGTTGTCTGAAAACTGCACTTTTCTGACCTCTGACCTCACTGGACGGTCCGCCACACTTTATTTTACATCTCTCGGGCTTATCCGAGAGTGTGGCGTTGTAGGGGAGGTGTCCCCGCACGCATGCTTATGTCAGAAGTGTCGGCAGTGTCCGCCGGCGCCGGTCCAGTGTCCACCGTTGTCTGAAAACTGCACTTTTCTGACCTCTGACCTCACTGGACGGTCCGCCACACTTTTTTTTACATCTCTCGGGCTTATCCGAGAGTGTGGCGTTGTAGGGGAGGTGTCCCCGCACGCGTGCGTATGTCAGAAGTGTCGGCAGTGTCCGCCGGCGCCGGTCCAGTGTCCACCGTTGTCTGAAAACTGCACTTTTCTGACCTCTGACCTCACTGGACGGTCCGCCACACTTTTTTTTACACCTCTCGGGCTTATCCGAGAGTGTGGCGTTGTAGGGGAGGTGTCCCCGCACGCGTGCGTATGTCAGAAGTGTCGGCAGTGTCCACCGGTGCCTGTCCAGTGTCCACCGTTGTCTGAAAACTGCACTTTTCTGACCTCTGACCTCACTGGACGGTCCGCCACAATTTTCTTTACACCTCTCGGGCTTATCCGAGAGTGTGGCGTTGTAGGGGAGGTGTCCCCGCACGCGTGCGTATGTCAGAAGTGTCGTCAGTGTCCACCGGTGCCTGTCCAGTGTCCACTGTTGTCTGAAAACTGCACTTTTCTGACCTCTGACCTCACTGGACGGTCCGCCACACTTTTTTTTACACCTCTCGGGCTTATCCGAGAGTGTGGCGTTGTAGGGGAGGTGTCCCCGCACGCGTGCGTATGTCAGAAGTGTCGGCAGTGTCCGCCGGCGCCGGTCCAGTGTCCACCGTTGTCTGAAAACTGCACTTTTCTGACCTCTGACCTCACTGGACGGTCCGCCACACTTTTCTTTACACCTCTCGGGCTTATCCGAGAGTGTGGCGTTGTAGGGGAGGTGTCCCCGCACGCGTGCGTATGTCAGAAGTGTCGGCAGTGTCCACCGGTGCCTGTCCAGTGTCCACTGTTGTCTGAAAACGGCACTTTTCTGACCTCTGACCTCACTGGACGGTCCGCCACACTTTTTTTTACACCTCTCGGGCTTATCCGAGAGTGTGGCGTTGTAGGGGAGGTGTCCCCGCACGCGTGCGTATGTCAGAAGTGTCGGCAGTGTCCGCCGGCGCCGGTCCAGTGTCCACCGTTGTCTGAAAACTGCACTTTTCTGACCTCTGACCTCACTGGACGGTCCGCCACACTTTTCTTTACACCTCTCGGGCTTATCCGAGAGTCTGGCGTTGTAGGGGAGGTGTCCCCGCACGCGTGCGTATGTCAGAAGTGTCGGCAGTGTCCGCCGGCGCCGGTCCAGTGTCCACCGTTGTCTGAAAACTGCACTTTTCTGACCTCTGACCTCACTGGACGGTCCGCCAAACTTTTTTTTACACCTCTCGGGCTTATCCGAGAGTCTGGCGTTGTAGGGGAGGTGTCCCCGCACGCGTGCGTATGTCAGAAGTGTCGCCAGTGTCCGCCGGCGCCGGTCCAGTGTCCACCGTTGTCTGAAAACTGCACTTTTCTGACCTCTGACCTCACTGGACGGTCCGCCACACTTTTCTTTACACCTCTCGGGCTTATCCGAGAGTCTGGCGTTGTAGGGGAGGTGTCCCCGCACGCGTGCGTATGTCAGAAGTGTCGGCAGTGTCCGCCGGCGCCGTTCCAGTGTCCACCGTTGTCTGAAAACTGCACTTTTCTGACCTCTGACCTCACTGGACGGTCCGCCACACTTTTCTTTACACCTCTCGGGCTTATCCGAGAGTGTGGCGTTGTAGGGGAGGTGTCCCCGCACGCGTGCGTATGTCAGAAGTGTCGGCAGTGTCCACCGGTGCCTGTCCAGTGTCCACTGTTGTCTGAAAACGGCACTTTTCTGACCTCTGACCTCACTGGACGGTCCGCCACACTTTTTTTTACACCTCTCGGGCTTATCCGAGAGTCTGGCGTTGTAGGGGAGGTGTCCCCGCACGCGTGCGTATGTCAGAAGTGTCGGCAGTGTCCGCCGACGCCGGTCCAGTGTCCACCGTTGTCTGAAAACTGCACTTTTCTGACCTCTGACCTCACTGGACGGTCCGCCAAACTTTTTTTTACATCTCTCGGGCTTATCCGAGAGTTTGGCGTTGTAGGGGAGGTGTCCCCGCACGCGTGCGTATGTCAGAAGTGTCGGCAGTGTCCGCCGGCGCCGGTCCAGTGTCCACCGTTGTCTGAAAACTGCACTTTTCTGACCTCTGACCTCACTGGACGGTCCGCCACACTTTTTTTTACATCTCTCGGGCTTATCCGAGAGTGTGGCGTTGTAGGGGAGGTGTCCCCGCACGCGTGCGTATGTCAGAAGTGTCGGCAGTGTCCGCCGGCGCCGGTCCAGTGTCCACCGTTGTCTGAAAACTGCACTTTTCTGACCTCTGACCTCACTGGACGGTCCGCCACACTTTTCTTTACACCTCTCGGGCTTATCCGAGAGTCTGGCGTTGTAGGGGAGGTGTCCCCGCACGCGTGCGTATGTCAGAAGTGTCGGCAGTGTCCGCCGGCGCCGGTCCAGTGTCCACCGTTGTCTGAAAACTGCACTTTTCTGACCTCTGACCTCACTGGACGGTCCGCCACACTTTTCTTTACACCTCTCGGGCTTATCCGAGAGTGTGGCGTTGTAGGGGAGGTGTCCCCGCACGCGTGCGTATGTCAGAAGTGTCGGCAGTGTCCACCGGTGCCTGTCCAGTGTCCACTGTTGTCTGAAAACGGCACTTTTCTGACCTCTGACCTCACTGGACGGTCCGCCACACTTTTTTTTACACCTCTCGGGCTTATCCGAGAGTGTGGCGTTGTAGGGGAGGTGTCCCCGCACGCGTGCGTATGTCAGAAGTGTCGGCAGTGTCCGCCGGCGCCGGTCCAGTGTCCACCGTTGTCTGAAAACTGCACTTTTCTGACCTCTGACCTCACTGGACGGTCCGCCACACTTTTCTTTACACCTCTCGGGCTTATCCGAGAGTCTGGCGTTGTAGGGGAGGTGTCCCCGCACGCGTGCGTATGTCAGAAGTGTCGGCAGTGTCCGCCGGCGCCGGTCCAGTGTCCACCGTTGTCTGAAAACTGCACTTTTCTGACCTCTGACCTCACTGGACGGTCCGCCAAACTTTTTTTTACACCTCTCGGGCTTATCCGAGAGTCTGGCGTTGTAGGGGAGGTGTCCCCGCACGCGTGCGTATGTCAGAAGTGTCGCCAGTGTCCGCCGGCGCCGGTCCAGTGTCCACCGTTGTCTGAAAACTGCACTTTTCTGACCTCTGACCTCACTGGACGGTCCGCCACACTTTTCTTTACACCTCTCGGGCTTATCCGAGAGTCTGGCGTTGTAGGGGAGGTGTCCCCGCACGCGTGCGTATGTCAGAAGTGTCGGCAGTGTCCGCCGGCGCCGTTCCAGTGTCCACCGTTGTCTGAAAACTGCACTTTTCTGACCTCTGACCTCACTGGACGGTCCGCCACACTTTTCTTTACACCTCTCGGGCTTATCCGAGAGTGTGGCGTTGTAGGGGAGGTGTCCCCGCACGCGTGCGTATGTCAGAAGTGTCGGCAGTGTCCACCGGTGCCTGTCCAGTGTCCACTGTTGTCTGAAAACGGCACTTTTCTGACCTCTGACCTCACTGGACGGTCCGCCACACTTTTTTTTACACCTCTCGGGCTTATCCGAGAGTGTGGCGTTGTAGGGGAGGTGTCCCCGCACGCGTGCGTATGTCAGAAGTGTCGGCAGTGTCCGCCGGCGCCGGTCCAGTGTCCACCGTTGTCTGAAAACTGCACTTTTCTGACCTCTGACCTCACTGGACGGTCCGCCACACTTTTCTTTACACCTCTCGGGCTTATCCGAGAGTCTGGCGTTGTAGGGGAGGTGTCCCCGCACGCGTGCGTATGTCAGAAGTGTCGGCAGTGTCCGCCGGCGCCGGTCCAGTGTCCACCGTTGTCTGAAAACTGCACTTTTCTGACCTCTGACCTCACTGGACGGTCCGCCACACTTTTTTTTACACCTCTCGGGCTTATCCGAGAGTGTGGCGTTGTAGGGGAGGTGTCCCCGCACGCGTGCGTATGTCAGAAGTGTCGGCAGTGTCCACCGGTGCCTGTCCAGTGTCCACTGTTGTCTGAAAACTGCACTTTTCTGACCTCTGACCTCACTGGACGGTCCGCCACACTTTTTTTTACACCTCTCGGGCTTATCCGAGAGTGTGGCGTTGTAGGGGAGGTGTCCCCGCACGCGTGCGTTTGTCAGAAGTGTTGGCAGTGTCCGCCGGCGCCGGTCCAGTGTCCACCGTTGTCTGAAAACTGCACTTTTCTGACCTCTGACCTCACTGGACGGTCCGCCACACTTTTCTTTACACCTCTCGGGCTTATCCGAGAGTGTGGCGTTGTAGGGGAGGTGTCCCCGCACGCGTGCGTATGTCAGAAGTGTCGTCAGTGTCCACCGGTGCCTGTCCAGTGTCCACTGTTGTCTGAAAACTGCACTTTTCTGACCTCTGACCTCACTGGACGGTCCGCCACACTTTTCTTTACACCTCTCGGGCTTATCCGAGAGTCTGGCGTTGTAGGGGAGGTGTCCCCGCACGCGTGCGTATGTCAGAAGTGTCGGCCGGCGCCGGTCCAGTGTCCACCGTTGTCTGAAAACTGCACTTTTCTGACCTCTGACCTCACTGGACGGTCCGCCACACTTTTTTTTACATCTCTCTGGCTTATCCGAGAGTGTGGCGTTGTAGGGGAGGTGTCCCCGCACGCATGCTTATGTCAGAAGTGTCGGCAGTGTCCGCCGGCGCCGGTCCAGTGTCCACCGTTGTCTGAAAACTGCACTTTTCTGACCTCTGACCTCACTAGACGGTCCGCCACACTTTTCTTTACACCTCTCGGGCTTATCCGAGAGTGTGGCGTTGTAGGGGAGGTGTCCCCGCACGCGTGCGTATGTCAGAAGTGTCGGCAGTGTCCACCGGTGCCTGTCCAGTGTCCACCGTTGTCTGAAAACTGCACTTTTCTGACCTCTGACCTCACTGGACGGTCCGCCACACTTTTCTTTACACCTCTCGGGCTTATCCGAGAGTGTGGCGTTGTAGGGGAGGTGTCCCCGCACGCGTGCGTATGTCAGAAGTGTCGTCAGTGTCCACCGGTGCCTGTCCAGTGTCCACTGTTGTCTGAAAACTGCACTTTTCTGACCTCTGACCTCACTGGACGGTCCGCCACACTTTTTTTTACACCTCTCGGGCTTATCCGAGAGTGTGGCGTTGTAGGGGAGGTGTCCCCGCACGCGTGCGTATGTCAGAAGTGTCGGCAGTGTCCACCGGTGCCTGTCCAGTGTCCACCGTTGTCTGAAAACTGCACTTTTCTGACCTCTGACCTCACTGGACGGTCCGCCACACTTTTCTTTACACCTCTCGGGCTTATCCGAGAGTGTGGCGTTGTAGGGGAGGTGTCCCCGCACGCGTGCGTATGTCAGAAGTGTCGTCAGTGTCCACCGGTGCCTGTCCAGTGTCCACTGTTGTCTGAAAACTGCACTTTTCTGACCTCTGACCTCACTGGACGGTCCGCCACACTTTTCTTTACACCTCTCGGGCTTATCCGAGAGTCTGGCGTTGTAGGGGAGGTGTCCCCGCACGCGTGCGTATGTCAGAAGTGTCGGCCGGCGCCGGTCCAGTGTCCACCGTTGTCTGAAAACTGCACTTTTCTGACCTCTGACCTCACTGGACGGTCCGCCACACTTTTTTTTACATCTCTCTGGCTTATCCGAGAGTGTGGCGTTGTAGGGGAGGTGTCCCCGCACGCATGCTTATGTCAGAAGTGTCGGCAGTGTCCGCCGGCGCCGGTCCAGTGTCCACCGTTGTCTGAAAACTGCACTTTTCTGACCTCTGACCTCACTAGACGGTCCGCCACACTTTTCTTTACACCTCTCGGGCTTATCCGAGAGTGTGGCGTTGTAGGGGAGGTGTCCCCGCACGCGTGCGTATGTCAGAAGTGTCGGCAGTGTCCACCGGTGCCTGTCCAGTGTCCACCGTTGTCTGAAAACTGCACTTTTCTGACCTCTGACCTCACTGGACGGTCCGCCACACTTTTCTTTACACCTCTCGGGCTTATCCGAGAGTGTGGCGTTGTAGGGGAGGTGTCCCCGCACGCGTGCGTATGTCAGAAGTGTCGTCAGTGTCCACCGGTGCCTGTCCAGTGTCCACTGTTGTCTGAAAACTGCACTTTTCTGACCTCTGACCTCACTGGACGGTCCGCCACACTTTTTTTTACACCTCTCGGGCTTATCCGAGAGTGTGGCGTTGTAGGGGAGGTGTCCCCGCACGCGTGCGTATGTCAGAAGTGTCGGCAGTGTCCACCGGTGCCTGTCCAGTGTCCACCGTTGTCTGAAAACTGCACTTTTCTGACCTCTGACCTCACTGGACGGTCCGCCACACTTTTCTTTACACCTCTCGGGCTTATCCGAGAGTGTGGCGTTGTAGGGGAGGTGTCCCCGCACGCGTGCGTATGTCAGAAGTGTCGTCAGTGTCCACCGGTGCCTGTCCAGTGTCCACCGTTGTCTGAAAACTGCACTTTTCTGACCTCTGACCTCACTGGACGGTCCGCCACACTTTTTTTTACACCTCTCGGGCTTATCCGAGAGTGTGGCGTTGTAGGGGAGGTGTCCCCGCACGCGTGCGTATGTCAGAAGTGTCGGCAGTGTCCGCCGGCGCCGGTCCAGTGTCCACCGTTGTCTGAAAACTGCACTTTTCTGACCTCTGACCTCACTGGACGGTCCGCCACACTTTTTTTTACATCTCTCGGGCTTATCCGAGAGTGTGGCGTTGTAGGGGAGGTGTCCCCGCACGCGTGCGTATGTCAGAAGTGTCGGCAGTGTCCGCCGGCGCCGGTCCAGTGTCCACCGTTGTCTGAAAACTGCACTTTTCTGACCTCTGACCTCACTGGACGGTCCGCCACACTTTATTTTACATCTCTCGGGCTTATCCGAGAGTGTGGCGTTGTAGGGGAGGTGTCCCCGCACGCATGCTTATGTCAGAAGTGTCGGCAGTGTCCGCCGGCGCCGGTCCAGTGTCCACCGTTGTCTGAAAACTGCACTTTTCTGACCTCTGACCTCACTGGACGGTCCGCCACACTTTTTTTTACATCTCTCGGGCTTATCCGAGAGTGTGGCGTTGTAGGGGAGGTGTCCCCGCACGCGTGCGTATGTCAGAAGTGTCGGCAGTGTCCGCCGGCGCCGGTCCAGTGTCCACCGTTGTCTGAAAACTGCACTTTTCTGACCTCTGACCTCACTGGACGGTCCGCCACACTTTTTTTTACACCTCTCGGGCTTATCCGAGAGTGTGGCGTTGTAGGGGAGGTGTCCCCGCACGCGTGCGTATGTCAGAAGTGTCGGCAGTGTCCACCGGTGCCTGTCCAGTGTCCACCGTTGTCTGAAAACTGCACTTTTCTGACCTCTGACCTCACTGGACGGTCCGCCACAATTTTCTTTACACCTCTCGGGCTTATCCGAGAGTGTGGCGTTGTAGGGGAGGTGTCCCCGCACGCGTGCGTATGTCAGAAGTGTCGTCAGTGTCCACCGGTGCCTGTCCAGTGTCCACTGTTGTCTGAAAACTGCACTTTTCTGACCTCTGACCTCACTGGACGGTCCGCCACACTTTTTTTTACACCTCTCGGGCTTATCCGAGAGTGTGGCGTTGTAGGGGAGGTGTCCCCGCACGCGTGCGTATGTCAGAAGTGTCGGCAGTGTCCGCCGGCGCCGGTCCAGTGTCCACCGTTGTCTGAAAACTGCACTTTTCTGACCTCTGACCTCACTGGACGGTCCGCCACACTTTTTTTTACATCTCTCGGGCTTATCCGAGAGTGTGGCGTTGTAGGGGAGGTGTCCCCGCACGCGTGCGTATGTCAGAAGTGTCGGCAGTGTCCGCCGGCGCCGGTCCAGTGTCCACCGTTGTCTGAAAACTGCACTTTTCTGACCTCTGACCTCACTGGACGGTCCGCCACACTTTATTTTACATCTCTCGGGCTTATCCGAGAGTGTGGCGTTGTAGGGGAGGTGTCCCCGCACGCATGCTTATGTCAGAAGTGTCGGCAGTGTCCGCCGGCGCCGGTCCAGTGTCCACCGTTGTCTGAAAACTGCACTTTTCTGACTTCTGACCTCACTGGACGGTCCGCCACACTTTTTTTTACATCTCTCGGGCTTATCCGAGAGTGTGGCGTTGTAGGGGAGGTGTCCCCGCACGCGTGCGTATGTCAAAAGTGTCGGCAGTGTCCGCCGGCGCCGGTCCAGTGTCCACCGTTGTCTGAAAACTGCACTTTTCTGACCTCTGACCTCACTGGACGGTCCGCCAAACTTTTCTTTACACCTCTCGGGCTTATCCGAGAGTCTGGCGTTGTAGGGGAGGTGTCCCCGCACGCTTGCGTATGTCAGAAGTGTCGGCAGTGTCCGCCGGCGCCGGTCCAGTGTCCACCGTTGTCTGAAAACTGCACTTTTCTGACCTCTGACCTCACTGGACGGTCCGCCACACTTTTCTTTACACCTCTCGGGCTTATCCGAGAGTGTGGCGTTGTAGGGGAGGTGTCCCCGCACGCGTGCGTATGTCAGAAGTGTCGTCAGTGTCCACCGGTGCCTGTCCAGTGTCCACTGTTGTCTGAAAACTGCACTTTTCTGACCTCTGACCTCACTGGACGGTCCGCCACACTTTTTTTTACACCTCTCGGGCTTATCCGAGAGTGTGGCGTTGTAGGGGAGGTGTCCCCGCACGCGTGCGTATGTCAGAAGTGTCGGCAGTGTCCGCCGGCGCCGGTCCAGTGTCCACCGTTGTCTGAAAACTGCACTTTTCTGACCTCTGACCTCACTGGACGGTCCGCCACACTTTTTTTTACATCTCTCGGGCTTATCCGAGAGTGTGGCGTTGTAGGGGAGGTGTCCCCGCACGCGTGCGTATGTCAGAAGTGTCGGCAGTGTCCGCCGGCGCCGGTCCAGTGTCCACCGTTGTCTGAAAACTGCACTTTTCTGACCTCTGACCTCACTGGACGGTCCGCCACACTTTATTTTACATCTCTCGGGCTTATCCGAGAGTGTGGCGTTGTAGGGGAGGTGTCCCCGCACGCATGCTTATGTCAGAAGTGTCGGCAGTGTCCGCCGGCGCCGGTCCAGTGTCCACCGTTGTCTGAAAACTGCACTTTTCTGACCTCTGACCTCACTGGACGGTCCGCCACACTTTTTTTTACATCTCTCGGGCTTATCCGAGAGTGTGGCGTTGTAGGGGAGGTGTCCCCGCACGCGTGCGTATGTCAGAAGTGTCGGCAGTGTCCGCCGGCACCGGTCCAGTGTCCACCGTTGTCTGAAAACTGCACTTTTCTGACCTCTGACCTCACTGGACGGTCCGCCACACTTTTTTTTACACCTCTCGGGCTTATCCGAGAGTGTGGCGTTGTAGGGGAGGTGTCCCCGCACGCGTGCGTATGTCAGAAGTGTCGGCAGTGTCCACCGGTGCCTGTCCAGTGTCCACCGTTGTCTGAAAACTGCACTTTTCTGACCTCTGACCTCACTGGACGGTCCGCCACAATTTTCTTTACACCTCTCGGGCTTATCCGAGAGTGTGGCGTTGTAGGGGAGGTGTCCCCGCACGCGTGCGTATGTCAGAAGTGTCGTCAGTGTCCACCGGTGCCTGTCCAGTGTCCACTGTTGTCTGAAAACTGCACTTTTCTGACCTCTGACCTCACTGGACGGTCCGCCACACTTTTTTTTACACCTCTCGGGCTTATCCGAGAGTGTGGCGTTGTAGGGGAGGTGTCCCCGCACGCGTGCGTATGTCAGAAGTGTCGGCAGTGTCCGCCGGCGCCGGTCCAGTGTCCACCGTTGTCTGAAAACTGCACTTTTCTGACCTCTGACCTCACTGGACGGTCCGCCACACTTTTTTTTACATCTCTCGGGCTTATCCGAGAGTGTGGCGTTGTAGGGGAGGTGTCCCCGCACGCGTGCGTATGTCAGAAGTGTCGGCAGTGTCCGCCGGCGCCGGTCCAGTGTCCACCGTTGTCTGAAAACTGCACTTTTCTGACCTCTGACCTCACTGGACGGTCCGCCACACTTTATTTTACATCTCTCGGGCTTATCCGAGAGTGTGGCGTTGTAGGGGAGGTGTCCCCGCACGCATGCTTATGTCAGAAGTGTCGGCAGTGTCCGCCGGCGCCGGTCCAGTGTCCACCGTTGTCTGAAAACTGCACTTTTCTGACTTCTGACCTCACTGGACGGTCCGCCACACTTTTTTTTACATCTCTCGGGCTTATCCGAGAGTGTGGCGTTGTAGGGGAGGTGTCCCCGCACGCGTGCGTATGTCAAAAGTGTCGGCAGTGTCCGCCGGCGCCGGTCCAGTGTCCACCGTTGTCTGAAAACTGCACTTTTCTGACCTCTGACCTCACTGGACGGTCCGCCAAACTTTTCTTTACACCTCTCGGGCTTATCCGAGAGTCTGGCGTTGTAGGGGAGGTGTCCCCGCACGCTTGCGTATGTCAGAAGTGTCGGCAGTGTCCGCCGGCGCCGGTCCAGTGTCCACCGTTGTCTGAAAACTGCACTTTTCTGACCTCTGACCTCACTGGACGGTCCGCCACACTTTTCTTTACACCTCTCGGGCTTATCCGAGAGTGTGGCGTTGTAGGGGAGGTGTCCCCGCACGCGTGCGTATGTCAGAAGTGTCGTCAGTGTCCACCGGTGCCTGTCCAGTGTCCACTGTTGTCTGAAAACTGCACTTTTCTGACCTCTGACCTCACTGGACGGTCCGCCACACTTTTTTTTACACCTCTCGGGCTTATCCGAGAGTGTGGCGTTGTAGGGGAGGTGTCCCCGCACGCGTGCGTATGTCAGAAGTGTCGGCAGTGTCCGCCGGCGCCGGTCCAGTGTCCACCGTTGTCTGAAAACTGCACTTTTCTGACCTCTGACCTCACTGGACGGTCCGCCACACTTTTTTTTACATCTCTCGGGCTTATCCGAGAGTGTGGCGTTGTAGGGGAGGTGTCCCCGCACGCGTGCGTATGTCAGAAGTGTCGGCAGTGTCCGCCGGCGCCGGTCCAGTGTCCACCGTTGTCTGAAAACTGCACTTTTCTGACCTCTGACCTCACTGGACGGTCCGCCACACTTTATTTTACATCTCTCGGGCTTATCCGAGAGTGTGGCGTTGTAGGGGAGGTGTCCCCGCACGCATGCTTATGTCAGAAGTGTCGGCAGTGTCCGCCGGCGCCGGTCCAGTGTCCACCGTTGTCTGAAAACTGCACTTTTCTGACCTCTGACCTCACTGGACGGTCCGCCACACTTTTTTTTACATCTCTCGGGCTTATCCGAGAGTGTGGCGTTGTAGGGGAGGTGTCCCCGCACGCGTGCGTATGTCAGAAGTGTCGGCAGTGTCCGCCGGCACCGGTCCAGTGTCCACCGTTGTCTGAAAACTGCACTTTTCTGACCTCTGACCTCACTGGACGGTCCGCCACACTTTTTTTTACACCTCTCGGGCTTATCCGAGAGTGTGGCGTTGTAGGGGAGGTGTCCCCGCACGCGTGCGTATGTCAGAAGTGTCGGCAGTGTCCACCGGTGCCTGTCCAGTGTCCACCGTTGTCTGAAAACTGCACTTTTCTGACCTCTGACCTCACTGGACGGTCCGCCACAATTTTCTTTACACCTCTCGGGCTTATCCGAGAGTGTGGCGTTGTAGGGGAGGTGTCCCCGCACGCGTGCGTATGTCAGAAGTGTCGTCAGTGTCCACCGGTGCCTGTCCAGTGTCCACTGTTGTCTGAAAACTGCACTTTTCTGACCTCTGACCTCACTGGACGGTCCGCCACACTTTTTTTTACACCTCTCGGGCTTATCCGAGAGTGTGGCGTTGTAGGGGAGGTGTCCCCGCACGCGTGCGTATGTCAGAAGTGTCGGCAGTGTCCGCCGGCGCCGGTCCAGTGTCCACCGTTGTCTGAAAACTGCACTTTTCTGACCTCTGACCTCACTGGACGGTCCGCCACACTTTTTTTTACATCTCTCGGGCTTATCCGAGAGTGTGGCGTTGTAGGGGAGGTGTCCCCGCACGCGTGCGTATGTCAGAAGTGTCGGCAGTGTCCGCCGGCGCCGGTCCAGTGTCCACCGTTGTCTGAAAACTGCACTTTTCTGACCTCTGACCTCACTGGACGGTCCGCCACACTTTATTTTACATCTCTCGGGCTTATCCGAGAGTGTGGCGTTGTAGGGGAGGTGTCCCCGCACGCATGCTTATGTCAGAAGTGTCGGCAGTGTCCGCCGGCGCCGGTCCAGTGTCCACCGTTGTCTGAAAACTGCACTTTTCTGACTTCTGACCTCACTGGACGGTCCGCCACACTTTTTTTTACATCTCTCGGGCTTATCCGAGAGTGTGGCGTTGTAGGGGAGGTGTCCCCGCACGCGTGCGTATGTCAAAAGTGTCGGCAGTGTCCGCCGGCGCCGGTCCAGTGTCCACCGTTGTCTGAAAACTGCACTTTTCTGACCTCTGACCTCACTGGACGGTCCGCCAAACTTTTCTTTACACCTCTCGGGCTTATCCGAGAGTCTGGCGTTGTAGGGGAGGTGTCCCCGCACGCTTGCGTATGTCAGAAGTGTCGGCAGTGTCCGCCGGCGCCGGTCCAGTGTCCACCGTTGTCTGAAAACTGCACTTTTCTGACCTCTGACCTCACTGGACGGTCCGCCACACTTTTCTTTACACCTCTCGGGCTTATCCGAGAGTGTGGCTATGTAGGGGAGGTGTCCCCGCACGCATGCTTATGTCAGAAGTGTCGGCAGTGTCCACCGGTGCCTGTCCAGTGTCCACTGTTGTCTGAAAACGGCACTTTTCTGACCTCTGACCTCACTGGACGGTCCGCCACACTTTTCTTTACACCTCTCGGGCTTATCCGAGAGTCTGGCGTTGTAGGGGAGGTGTCCCCGCACGCGTGCGTATGTCAGAAGTGTCGGCAGTGTCTGCCGGCGCCGGTCCAGTGTCCACCGTTGTCTGAAAACTGCACTTTTCTGACCTCTGACCTCACTGGACGGTCCGCCACACTTTTCTTTACACCTCTCGGGCTTATCCGAGAGTCTGGCGTTGTAGGGGAGGTGTCCCCGCACGCGTGCGTATGTCAGAAGTGTCGGCAGTGTCCGCCGGCGCCGGTCCAGTGTCCACCGTTGTCTGAAAACTGCACTTTTCTGACCTCTGACCTCACTGGACGGTCCGCCACACTTTTCTTTACACCTCTCGGGCTTATCCGAGAGTGTGGCGTTGTAGGGGAGGTGTCCCCGCACGCGTGCGTATGTCAGAAGTGTCGGCAGTGTCCGCCGGCGCCGGTCCAGTGTCCACTGTTGTCTGAAAACGGCACTTTTCTGACCTCTGACCTCACTGGACGGTCCGCCACTCTTTTTTTTACACCTCTCGGGCTTATCCGAGAGTGTGGCGTTGTAGGGGAGGTGTCCCCGCACGCGTGCGTATGTCAGAAGTGTCGGCAGTGTCCACCGGTGCCTGTCCATTGTCCACTGTTGTCTGAAAACGGCACTTTTCTGACCTCTGACCTCACTGGACGGTCCGCCACACTTTTTTTTACACCTCTCGGGCTTATCCGAGAGTGTGGCGTTGTAGGGGAGGTGTCCCCGCACGCGTGCGTATGTCAGAAGTGTCGGCAGTGTCCGCCGACGCCGGTCCAGTGTCCACCGTTGTCTGAAAACTGCACTTTTCTGACCTCTGACCTCACTGGACGGTCCGCCAAACTTTTTTTTACATCTCTCGGGCTTATCCGAGAGTGTGGCGTTGTAGGGGAGGTGTCCCCGCACGCGTGCGTATGTCAGAAGTGTCGGCAGTGTCCGCCGGCGCCGGTCCAGTGTCCACCGTTGTCTGAAAACTGCACTTTTCTGACCTCTGACCTCACTGGACGGTCCGCCACACTTTTTTTTACACCTCTCGGGCTTATCCGAGAGTCTGGCGTTGTAGGGGAGGTGTCCCCGCACGCGTGCGTATGTCAGAAGTGTCGGCAGTGTCCGCCGGCGCCGGTCCAGTGTCCACCGTTGTCTGAAAACTGCACTTTTCTGACCTCTGACCTCACTGGACGGTCCGCCACACTTTTCTTTACACCTCTCGGGCTTATCCGAGAGTGTGGCGTTGTAGGGGAGGTGTCCCCGCACGCGTGCGTATGTCAGAAGTGTCGGCAGTGTCCACCGGTGCCTGTCCAGTGTCCACTGTTGTCTGAAAACGGCACTTTTCTGACCTCTGACCTCACTGGACGGTCCGCCACACTTTTTTTTACACCTCTCGGGCTTATCCGAGAGTGTGGCGTTGTAGGGGAGGTGTCCCCGCACGCGTGCGTATGTCAGAAGTGTCGGCAGTGTCCGCCGGCGCCGGTCCAGTGTCCACCGTTGTCTGAAAACTGCACTTTTCTGACCTCTGACCTCACTGGACGGTCCGCCACACTTTTCTTTACACCTCTCGGGCTTATCCGAGAGTCTGGCGTTGTAGGGGAGGTGTCCCCGCACGCGTGCGTATGTCAGAAGTGTCGGCAGTGTCCGCCGGCGCCGGTCCAGTGTCCACCGTTGTCTGAAAACTGCACTTTTCTGACCTCTGACCTCACTGGACGGTCCGCCAAACTTTTTTTTACACCTCTCGGGCTTATCCGAGAGTCTGGCGTTGTAGGGGAGGTGTCCCCGCACGCGTGCGTATGTCAGAAGTGTCGGCAGTGTCCGCCGGCGCCGGTCCAGTGTCCACCGTTGTCTGAAAACTGCACTTTTCTGACCTCTGACCTCACTGGACGGTCCGCCACACTTTTCTTTACACCTCTCGGGCTTATCCGAGAGTGTGGCGTTGTAGGGGAGGTGTCCCCGCACGCATGCGTATGTCAGAAGTGTCGGCAGTGTCCGCCGGCGCCGGTCCATTGTCCACCGTTGTCTGAAAACTGCACTTTTCTGACCTCTGACCTCACTGGACGGTCCGCCACACTTTTCTTTACACCTCTCGGGCTTATCCGAGAGTCTGGCGTTGTAGGGGAGGTGTCCCCGCACGCGTGCGTATGTCAGAAGTGTCGGCAGTGTACGCCGGCGCCGGTCCAGTGTCCACCGTTGTCTGAAAACTGCACTTTTCTGACCTCTGACCTCACTGGACGGTCCGCCATACTTTTCTTTACACCTCTCGGGCTTATCCGAGAGTGTGGCGTTGTAGGGGAGGTGTCCCCGCACGCGTGCGTATGTCAGAAGTGTCGGCAGTGTCCACCGGTGCCTGTCCAGTGTCCACTGTTGTCTGAAAACGGCACTTTTCTGACCTCTGACCTTACTGGACGGTCCGCCACACTTTTTTTTACACCTCTCGGGCTTATCCGAGAGTGTGGCGTTGTAGGGGAGGTGACCCCGCACGCGTGCGTATGTCAGAAGTGTCGGCAGTGTCCGCCGGCGCCGGTCCAGTGTCCACCGTTGTCTGAAAACTGCACTTTTCTGACCTCTGACCTCACTGGACGGTCCGCCACACTTTTTTTTACATCTCTCGGGCTTATCCGAGAGTGTGGCGTTGTAGGGGAGGTGTCCCCGCACGCGTGCGTATGTCAGAAGTGTCGGCAGTGTCCGCCGGCGCCGGTCCAGTGTCCACCGTTGTCTGAAAACTGCACTTTTCTGACCTCTGACCTCACTGGACGGTCCGCCACACTTTTTTTTACATCTCTCGGGCTTATCCGTGAGTATGGCGTTGTAGGGGAGGTGTCCCCGCACGCGTGCGTATGTCAGAAGTGTCGGCAGTGTCCGCCGGCGCCGGTCCAGTGTCCACCGTTGTCTGAAAACTGCACTTTTCTGACCTCTGACCTCACTGGACGGTCCGCCACACTTTTCTTTACACCTCTCGGGCTTATCCGAGAGTATGGCGTTGTAGGGGAGGTGTCCCCGCACGCGTGCGTATGTCAGAAGTGTCGGCAGTGTCCGCCGGCGCCGGTCCAGTGTCCACCGTTGTCTGAAAACTGCACTTTTCTGACCTCTGACCTCACTGGACGGTCCGCCACACTTTTTTTTACATCTCTCGGGCTTATCCGAGAGTGTGGCGTTGTAGGGGAGGTGTCCCCGCACGCGTGCGTATGTCAGAAGTGTCGGCAGTGTCCGCCGGCGCCGGTCCAGTGTCCACCGTTGTCTGAAAACTGCACTTTTCTGACCTCTGACCTCACTGGACGGTCCGCCACACTTTTTTTTACATCTTTCGGGCTTATCCGAGAGTGTGGCGTTGTAGGGGAGGTGTCCCCGCACGCGTGCGTATGTCAGAAGTGTCGGCAGTGTCCACCTGTGCCTGTCCAGTGTCCACTGTTGTCTGAAAACGGCACTTTTCTGACCTCTGACCTCACTGGACGGTCCGCCACACTTTTTTTTACACCTCTCGGGCTTATCCGAGAGTGTGGCGTTGTAGGGGAGGTGTCCCCGCACGCGTGCGTATGTCAGAAGTGTCGGCAGTGTCCGCCGGCGCCGGTCCAGTGTCCACCGTTGTCAGAAAACTGCACTTTTCTGACCTCTGACCTCACTGGACGGTCCGCCACACTTTTCTTTACACCTCTCGGGCTTATCCGAGAGTGTGGCGTTGTAGGGGAGGTGTCCCCGCACGCGTGCGTATGTCAGAAGTGTCGGCAGTGTCCACCGGTGCCTGTCCAGTGTCCACTGTTGTCTGAAAACGGCACTTTTCTGACCTCTGACCTCACTGGACGGTCCGCCATACTTTTTTTTACACCTCTCGGGCTTATCCGAGAGTGTGGCGTTGTAGGGGAGGTGACCCCGCACGCGTGCGTATGTCAGAAGTGTCGGCAGTGTCCGCCGGCGCCGGTCCAGTGTCCACCGTTGTCTGAAAACTGCACTTTTCTGACCTCTGACCTCACTGGACGGTCCGCCACACTTTTTTTTACATCTCTCGGGCTTATCCGAGAGTGTGGCGTTGTAGGGGAGGTGTCCCCGCACGCGTGCGTATGTCAGAAGTGTCGGCAGTGTCCGCCGGCGCCGGTCCAGTGTCCACCGTTGTCTGAAAACTGCACTTTTCTGACCTCTGACCTCACTGGACGGTCCGCCACACTTTTTTTTACATCTCTCGGGCTTATCCGAGAGTATGGCGTTGTAGGGGAGGTGTCCCCGCACGCGTGCGTATGTCAGAAGTGTCGGCAGTGTCCGCCGGCGCCGGTCCAGTGTCCACCGTTGTCTGAAAACTGCACTTTTCTGACCTCTGACCTCACTGGACGGTCCGCCACACTTTTTTTTACACCTCTCGGGCTTATCCGAGAGTCTGGCGTTGTAGGGGAGGTGTCCCCGCACGCGTGCGTATGTCAGAAGTGTCGGCAGTGTCCGCCGGCGCCGGTCCAGTGTCCACCGTTGTCTGAAAACTGCACTTTTCTGACCTCTGACCTCACTGGACGGTCCGCCACACTTTTTTTTACATCTCTCGGGCTTATCCGAGAGTATGGCGTTGTAGGGGAGGTGTCCCCGCACGCGTGCGTATGTCAGAAGTGTCGGCAGTGTCCGCCGGCGCCGGTCCAGTGTCCACCGTTGTCTGAAAACTGCACTTTTCTGACCTCTGACCTCACTGGACGGTCCGCCACACTTTTCTTTACACCTCTCGGGCTTATCCGAGAGTCTGGCGTTGTAGGGGAGGTGTCCCTGCACGCGTGCGTATGTCAGAAGTGTCGGCAGTGTCCGCCGGCGCCGGTCCAGTGTCCACCGTTGTCTGAAAACTGCACTTTTCTGACCTCTGACCTCACTGGACGGTCCGCCACACTTTTCTTTACACCTCTCGGGCTTATCCGAGAGTCTGGCGTTGTAGGGGAGGTGTCCCCGCATGCGTGCGTATGTCAGAAGTGTCGGCAGTGTCCGCCGGCGCCGGTCCAGTGTCCACCGTTGTCTGAAAACTGCACTTTTCTGACCTCTGACCTCACTGGACGGTCCGCCACACTTTTCTTTACACCTCTCGGGCTTATCCGAGAGTCTGGCGTTGTAGGGGAGGTGTCCCCGCACGCGTGCGTATGTCAGAAGTGTCGGCAGTGTCCACCGGTGCCTGTCCAGTGTCCACTGTTGTCTGAAAACGGCACTTTTCTTACCTCTGACCTCACTGGACGGTCCGCCACACTTTTTTTTACATCTCTCGGGCTTATCCGAGAGTGTGGCGTTGTAGGGGAGGTGTCCCCGCACGCGTGCGTATGTCAGAAGTGTCGGCAGTGTCCGCCGGCGCCGGTCCAGTGTCCACCGTTGTCTGAAAACTGCACTTTTCTGACCTCTGACCTCACTGGACGGTCCGCCACACTTTTTTTTACATCTCTCGGGCTTATCCGAGAGTGTGGCGTTGTAGGGGAGGTGTCCCCGCACGCGTGCGTATGTCAGAAGTGTCGGCAGTGTCCGCCGGCGCCGGTCCAGTGTCCACCGTTGTCTGAAAACTGCACTTTTCTGACCTATGACCTCACTGGACGGTCCGCCACACTTTTCTTTACACCTCTCGGGCTTATCCGAGAGTCTGGCGTTGTAGGGGAGGTGTCCCCGCACGCGTGCGTATGTCAGAAGTGTCGGCAGTGTCCGCCGGCGCCGGTCCAGTGTCCACCGTTGTCTGAAAACTGCACTTTTCTGACCTCTGACCTCACTGGACGGTCCGCCACACTTTTTTTTACATCTTTCGGGCTTATCCGAGAGTGTGGCGTTGTAGGGGAGGTGTCCCCGCACGCGTGCGTATGTCAGAAGTGTCGGCAGTGTCCGCCGGCGCCGGTCCAGTGTCCACCGTTGTCTGAAAACTGCACTTTTCTGACCTCTGACCTCACTGGACGGTCCGCCACACTTTTCTTTACACCTCTCGGGCTTATCCGAGAGTCTGGCGTTGTAGGGGAGGTGTCCCCGCACGCGTGCGTATGTCAGAAGTGTCGGCAATGTCCGCCGGCGCCGGTCCAGTGTCCACCGTTGTCTGAAAACTGCACTTTTCTGACCTCTGACCTCACTGGACGGTCCGCCACACTTTTTTTTACATCTCTCGGGCTTATCCGAGAGTGTGGCGTTGTAGGGGAGGTGTCCCCGCACGCGTGCGTATGTCAGAAGTGTCGGCATTGTCCGCCGGCGCCGGTCCAGTGTCCACCGTTGTCTGAAAACTGCACTTTTCTGACCTCTGACCTCACTGGACGGTCCGCCACACTTTTCTTTACACCTCTCGGGCTTATCCGAGAGTGTGGCGTTGTAGGGGAGGTGTCCCCGCACGCGTGCGTATGTCAGAAGTGTCGGCAGTGTCCACCGGTGCCTGTCCAGTGTCCACTGTTGTCTGAAAACGGCACTTTTCTGACCTCTGACCTTACTGGACGGTCCGCCACACTTTTTTTTACACCTCTCGGGCTTATCCGAGAGTGTGGCGTTGTAGGGGAGGTGACCCCGCACGCGTGCGTATGTCAGAAGTGTCGGCAGTGTCCGCCGGCGCCGGTCCAGTGTCCACCGTTGTCTGAAAACTGCACTTTTCTGACCTCTGACCTCACTGGACGGTCCGCCACACTTTTTTTTACATCTCTCGGGCTTATCCGAGAGTGTGGCGTTGTAGGGGAGGTGTCCCCGCACGCGTGCGTATGTCAGAAGTGTCGGCAGTGTCCGCCGGCGCCGGTCCAGTGTCCACCGTTGTCTGAAAACTGCACTTTTCTGACCTCTGACCTCACTGGACGGTCCGCCACACTTTTTTTTACATCTCTCGGGCTTATCCGAGAGTATGGCGTTGTAGGGGAGGTGTCCCCGCACGCGTGCGTATGTCAGAAGTGTCGGCAGTGTCCGCCGGCGCCGGTCCAGTGTCCACCGTTGTCTGAAAACTGCACTTTTCTGACCTCTGACCTCACTGGACGGTCCGCCACACTTTTCTTTACACCTCTCGGGCTTATCCGAGAGTCTGGCGTTGTAGGGGAGGTGT
This sequence comes from Gymnoscopelus braueri, assembly GCF_963280865.1. NCBI lineage: Eukaryota > Metazoa > Chordata > Actinopteri > Myctophiformes > Myctophidae > Gymnoscopelus > Gymnoscopelus braueri. Next base: position 36,125,527 of record NC_137626.1, read on the forward strand.
CCCCGCACGCGTGCGTATGTCAGAAGTGTCGGCAGTGTCCGCCGGCGCCGGTCCAGTGTCCACCGTTGTCTGAAAACTGCACTTTTCTGACCTCTGACCTCACTGGACGGTCCGCCACACTTTTTTTTACATCTCTCGGGCTTATCCGAGAGTGTGGCGTTGTAGGGGAGGTGTCCCCACACGCGTGCGTATGTCAGAAGTGTCGGCAGTGTCCGCCGGCGCCGGTCCAGTGTCCACCGTTGTCTGAAAACTGCACTTTTCTGACCTCTGACCTCACTGGACGGTCCGCCACACTTTTCTTTACACCTCTCGGGCTTATCCGAGAGTGTGGCGTTGTAGGGGAGGTGTCCCCGCACGCGTGCGTATGTCAGAAGTGTCGGCAGTGTCCACCGGTGCCTGTCCAGTGTCCACTGTTGTCTGAAAACGGCACTTTTCTGACCTCTGACCTCACTGGACGGTCCGCCACACTTTTTTTTACACCTCTCGGGCTTATCCGAGAGTGTGGCGTTGTAGGGGAGGTGTCCCCGCACGCGTGCGTATGTCAGAAGTGTCGGCAGTGTCCGCCGGCGCCGGTCCAGTGTCCACCGTTGTCTGAAAACTGCACTTTTCTGACCTCTGACCTCACTGGACGGTCCGCCACACTTTTTTTTACATCTTTCGGGCTTATCCGAGAGTGTGGCGTTGTAGGGGAGGTGTCCCCGCACGTGTGCGTATGTCAGAAGTGTCGGCAGTGTCCACCTGTGCCTGTCCAGTGTCCACTGTTGTCTGAAAACGGCACTTTTCTGACCTCTGACCTCACTGGACGGTCCGCCACACTTTTTTTTACACCTCTCGGGCTTATCCGAGAGTGTGGCGTTGTAGGGGAGGTGTCCCCGCACGCGTGCGTATGTCAGAAGTGTCGGCAGTGTCCGCCGGCGCCGGTCCAGTGTCCACCGTTGTCAGAAAACTGCACTTTTCTGACCTCTGACCTCACTGGACGGTCCGCCACACTTTTCTTTACACCTCTCGGGCTTATCCGAGAGTGTGGCGTTGTAGGGGAGGTGTCCCCGCACGCGTGCGTATGTCAGAAGTGTCGTCAGTGTCCACCGGTGCCTGTCCAGTGTCCACTGTTGTCTGAAAACTGCACTTTTCTGACCTCTGACCTCACTGGACGGTCCGCCACACTTTTTTTTACACCTCTCGGGCTTATCCGAGAGTGTGGCGTTGTAGGGGAGGTGTCCCCGCACGCGTGCGTATGTCAGAAGTGTCGGCAGTGTCCGCCGGCGCCGGTCCAGTGTCCACCGTTGTCTGAAAACTGCACTTTTCTGACCTCTGACCTCACTGGACGGTCCGCCACACTTTTTTTTACATATCTCGGGCTTATCCGAGAGTGTGGCGTTGTAGGGGAGGTGTCCCCGCACGCGTGCGTATGTCAGAAGTGTCGGCAGTGTCCGCCGGCGCCGGTCCAGTGTCCACCGTTGTCTGAAAACTGCACTTTTCTGACCTCTGACCTCACTGGACGGTCCGCCACACTTTTTTTTACATCTCTCTGGCTTATCCGAGAGTGTGGCGTTGTAGGGGAGGTGTCCCCGCACGCATGCTTATGTCAGAAGTGTCGGCAGTGTCCGCCGGCGCCGGTCCAGTGTCCACCGTTGTCTGAAAACTGCACTTTTCTGACCTCTGACCTCACTGGACGGTCCGCCACACTTTTCTTTACACCTCTCGGGCTTATCCGAGAGTGTGGCGTTGTAGGGGAGGTGTCCCCGCACGCGTGCGTATGTCAGAAGTGTCGGCAGTGTCCACCGGTGCCTGTCCAGTGTCCACCGTTGTCTGAAAACTGCACTTTTCTGACCTCTGACCTCACTGGACGGTCCGCCACACTTTTCTTTACACCTCTCGGGCTTATCCGAGAGTGTGGCGTTGTAGGGGAGGTGTCCCCGCACGCGTGCGTATGTCAGAAGTGTCGTCAGTGTCCACCGGTGCCTGTCCAGTGTCCACTGTTGTCTGAAAACTGCACTTTTCTGACCTCTGACCTCACTGGACGGTCCGCCACACTTTTTTTTACACCTCTCGGGCTTATCCGAGAGTGTGGCGTTGTAGGGGAGGTGTCCCCGCACGCGTGCGTATGTCAGAAGTGTCGGCAGTGTCCGCCGGCGCCGGTCCAGTGTCCACCGTTGTCTGAAAACTGCACTTTTCTGACCTCTGACCTCACTGGACGGTCCGCCACACTTTTTTTTACATCTTTCGGGCTTATCCGAGAGTGTGGCGTTGTAGGGGAGGTGTCCCCGCACGTGTGCGTATGTCAGAAGTGTCGGCAGTGTCCACCTGTGCCTGTCCAGTGTCCACTGTTGTCTGAAAACGGCACTTTTCTGACCTCTGACCTCACTGGACGGTCCGCCACACTTTTTTTTACACCTCTCGGGCTTATCCGAGAGTGTGGCGTTGTAGGGGAGGTGTCCCCGCACGCGTGCGTATGTCAGAAGTGTCGGCAGTGTCCGCCGGCGCCGGTCCAGTGTCCACCGTTGTCAGAAAACTGCACTTTTCTGACCTCTGACCTCACTGGACGGTCCGCCACACTTTTCTTTACACCTCTCGGGCTTATCCGAGAGTGTGGCGTTGTAGGGGAGGTGTCCCCGCACGCGTGCGTATGTCAGAAGTGTCGTCAGTGTCCACCGGTGCCTGTCCAGTGTCCACTGTTGTCTGAAAACTGCACTTTTCTGACCTCTGACCTCACTGGACGGTCCGCCACACTTTTTTTTACACCTCTCGGGCTTATCCGAGAGTGTGGCGTTGTAGGGGAGGTGTCCCCGCACGCGTGCGTATGTCAGAAGTGTCGGCAGTGTCCGCCGGCGCCGGTCCAGTGTCCACCGTTGTCTGAAAACTGCACTTTTCTGACCTCTGACCTCACTGGACGGTCCGCCACACTTTTTTTTACATATCTCGGGCTTATCCGAGAGTGTGGCGTTGTAGGGGAGGTGTCCCCGCACGCGTGCGTATGTCAGAAGTGTCGGCAGTGTCCGCCGGCGCCGGTCCAGTGTCCACCGTTGTCTGAAAACTGCACTTTTCTGACCTCTGACCTCACTGGACGGTCCGCCACACTTTTTTTTACATCTCTCTGGCTTATCCGAGAGTGTGGCGTTGTAGGGGAGGTGTCCCCGCACGCATGCTTATGTCAGAAGTGTCGGCAGTGTCCGCCGGCGCCGGTCCAGTGTCCACCGTTGTCTGAAAACTGCACTTTTCTGACCTCTGACCTCACTGGACGGTCCGCCACACTTTTCTTTACACCTCTCGGGCTTATCCGAGAGTGTGGCGTTGTAGGGGAGGTGTCCCCGCACGCGTGCGTATGTCAGAAGTGTCGGCAGTGTCCACCGGTGCCTGTCCAGTGTCCACCGTTGTCTGAAAACTGCACTTTTCTGACCTCTGACCTCACTGGACGGTCCGCCACACTTTTCTTTACACCTCTCGGGCTTATCCGAGAGTGTGGCGTTGTAGGGGAGGTGTCCCCGCACGCGTGCGTATGTCAGAAGTGTCGTCAGTGTCCACCGGTGCCTGTCCAGTGTCCACTGTTGTCTGAAAACTGCACTTTTCTGACCTCTGACCTCACTGGACGGTCCGCCACACTTTTTTTTACACCTCTCGGGCTTATCCGAGAGTGTGGCGTTGTAGGGGAGGTGTCCCCGCACGCGTGCGTATGTCAGAAGTGTCGGCAGTGTCCGCCGGCGCCGGTCCAGTGTCCACCGTTGTCTGAAAACTGCACTTTTCTGACCTCTGACCTCACTGGACGGTCCGCCACACTTTTTTTTACATCTCTCGGGCTTATCCGAGAGTGTGGCGTTGTAGGGGAGGTGTCCCCGCACGCGTGCGTATGTCAGAAGTGTCGGCAGTGTCCGCCGGCGCCGGTCCAGTGTCCACCGTTGTCTGAAAACTGCACTTTTCTGACCTCTGACCTCACTGGACGGTCCGCCACACTTTTTTTTACATCTCTCGGGCTTATCCGAGAGTGTGGCGTTGTAGGGGAGGTGTCCCCGCACGCGTGCGTATGTCAAAAGTGTCGGCAGTGTCCACCGGCGCCGGTCCAGTGTCCACCGTTGTCTGAAAACTGCACTTTTCTGACCTCTGACCTCACTGGACGGTCCGCCAAACTTTTCTTTACACCTCTCGGGCTTATCCGAGAGTCTGGCGTTGTAGGGGAGGTGTCCCCGCACGCGTGCGTATGTCAGAAGTGTCGGCAGTGTCCGCCGGCGCCGGTCCAGTGTCCACCGTTGTCTGAAAACTGCACTTTTCTGACCTCTGACCTCACTGGACGGTCCGCCACACTTTTCTTTACACCTCTCGGGCTTATCCGAGAGTGTGACTATGTAGGGGAGGTGTCCCCGCACGCAAGCTTATGTCAGAAGTGTCGGCAGTGTCCACCGGTGCCTGTCCAGTGTCCACTGTTGTCTGAAAACGGCACTTTTCTGACCTCTGACCTCACTGGACGGTCCGCCACACTTTTTTTTACACCTCTCGGGCTTATCCGAGAGTCAGGCGTTGTAGGGGAGGTGTCCCCGCACGCGTGCGTATGTCAGAAGTGTCGGCAGTGTCCACCGGTGCCTGTCCAGTGTCCACTGTTGTCTGAAAACTGCACTTTTCTGACCTCTGACCTCACTGGACGGTCCGCCACACTTTTTTTTACACCTCTCGGGCTTATCCGAGAGTGTGGCGTTGTAGGGGAGGTGTCCCCGCACGCGTGCGTATGTCAGAAGTGTCGGCAGTGTCCGCCGGCGCCGGTCCAGTGTCCACTGTTGTCTGAAAACTGCACTTTTCTGACCTCTGACCTCACTGGACGGTCCGCCACACTTTTCTTTACACCTCTCGGGCTTATCCGAGAGTCTGGCGTTGTAGGGAAGGTGTCCCCGCACGCGTGCGTATGTCAGAAGTGTCGGCAGTGTCTGCCGGCGCCGGTCCAGTGTCCACCGTTGTCTGAAAACTGCACATTTCTGACCTCTGACCTCACTGGACGGTCCGCCACACTTTTCTTTACACCTCTCGGGCTTATCCGAGAGTCTGGCGTTGTAGGGGAGGTGTCCCCGCACGCGTGCGTATGTCAGAAGTGTCGGCAGTGTCCGCCGGCGCCGGTCCAGTGTCCACCGTTGTCTGAAAACTGCACTTTTCTGACCTCTGACCTCACTGGACGGTCCGCCACACTTTTCTTTACACCTCTCGGGCTTATCCGAGAGTGTGGCGTTGTAGGGGAGGTGTCCCCGCACGCGTGCGTATGTCAAAAGTGTCGGCAGTGTCCGCCGGCGCCGGTCCAGTGTCCACCGTTGTCTGAAAACTGCACTTTTCTGACCTCTGACCTCACTGGACGGTCCGCCAAACTTTTCTTTACACCTCTCGGGCTTATCCGAGAGTCTGGCGTTGTAGGGGAGGTGTCCCCGCACGCGTGCGTATGTCAGAAGTGTCGGCAGTGTCCGCCGGCGCCGGTCCAGTGTCCACCGTTGTCTGAAAACTGCACTTTTCTGACCTCTGACCTCACTGGACGGTCCGCCACACTTTTCTTTACACCTCTCGGGCTTATCCGAGAGTGTGGCTATGTAGGGGAGGTGTCACCGCACGCATGCTTATGTCAGAAGTGTCGGCAGTGTCCACCGGTGCCTGTCCAGTGTCCACTGTTGTCTGAAAACGGCACTTTTCTGACCTCTGACCTCACTGGACGGTCCGCCACACTTTTTTTTACACCTCTCGGGCTTATCCGAGAGTGTGGCGTTGTAGGGGAGGTGTCCCCGCACGCGTGCGTATGTCAGAAGTGTCGGCAGTGTCCACCGGTGCCTGTCCAGTGTCCACTGTTGTCTGAAAACTGCACTTTTCTGACCTCTGACCTCACTGGACGGTCCGCCACACTTTTTTTTACACCTCTCGGGCTTATCCGAGAGTGTGGCGTTGTAGGGGAGGTGTCCCCGCACGCGTGCGTATGTCAGAAGTGTCGGCAGTGTCCGCCGGCGCCGGTCCAGTGTCCACCGTTGTCTGAAAACGACACTTTTCTGACCTCTGACCTCACTGGACGGTCCGCCACACTTTTTTTTACACCTCTCGGGCTTATCCGAGAGTGTGGCGTTGTAGGGGAGGTGTCCCCGCACGCGTGCGTATGTCAGAAGTGTCGGCAGTGTCCGCCGGCGCCGGTCCAGTGTCCACCGTTGTCTGAAAACTGCACTTTTCTGACCTCTGACCTCACTGGACGGTCCGCCACACTTTTCTTTACACCTCTCGGGCTTATCCGAGAGTCTGGCGTTGTAGGGGAGGTGTCCCTGCACGCGTGCGTATGTCAGAAGTGTCGGCAGTGTCCGCCGGCGCCGGTCCAGTGTCCACCGTTGTCTGAAAACTGCACTTTTCTGACCTCTGACCTCACTGGACGGTCCGCCAAACTTTTTTTTACACCTCTCGGGCTTATCCGAGAGTCTGGCGTTGTAGGGGAGGTGTCCCCGCACGCGTGCGTATGTCAGAAGTGTCGGCAGTGTCCGCCGGCGCCGGTCCAGTGTCCACCGTTGTCTGAAAACTGCACTTTTCTGACCTCTGACCTCACTGGACGGTCCGCCACACTTTTCTTTACACCTCTCGGGCTTATCCGAGAGTGTGGCGTTGTAGGGGAGGTGTCCCCGCACGCATGCGTATGTCAGAAGTGTCGGCAGTGTCCGCCGGCGCCGGTCCATTGTCCACCGTTGTCTGAAAACTGCACTTTTCTGACCTCTGACCTCACTGGACGGTCCGCCACACTTTTCTTTACACCTCTCGGGCTTATCCGAGAGTCTGGCGTTGTAGGGGAGGTGTCCCCGCACGCGTGCGTATGTCAGAAGTGTCGGCAGTGTCCGCCGGCGCCGGTCCAGTGTCCACCGTTGTCTGAAAACTGCACTTTTCTGACCTCTGACCTCACTGGACGGTCCGCCACACTTTTCTTTACACCTCTCGGGCTTATCCGAGAGTGTGGCGTTGTAGGGGAGGTGTCCCCGCACGCGTGCGTATGTCAGAAGTGTCGGCAGTGTCCACCGGTGCCTGTCCAGTGTCCACTGTTGTCTGAAAACGGCACTTTTCTGACCTCTGACCTTACTGGACGGTCCGCCACACTTTTTTTTACACCTCTCGGGCTTATCCGAGAGAGTGGCGTTGTAGGGGAGGTGACCCCGCACGCGTGCGTATGTCAGAAGTGTCGGCAGTGTCCGCCGGCGCCGGTCCAGTGTCCACCGTTGTCTGAAAACTGCACTTTTCTGACCTCTGACCTCACTGGACGGTCCGCCACACTTTTTTTTACATCTCTCGGGCTTATCCGAGAGTGTGGCGTTGTAGGGGAGGTGTCCCCGCACGCGTGCGTATGTCAGAAGTGTCGGCAGTGTCCGCCGGCGCCGGTCCAGTGTCCACCGTTGTCTGAAAACTGCACTTTTCTGACCTCTGACCTCACTGGACGGTCCGCCACACTTTTTTTTACATCTCTCGGGCTTATCCGAGAGTATGGCGTTGTAGGGGAGGTGTCCCCGCACGCGTGCGTATGTCAGAAGTGTCGGCAGTGTCCGCCGGCGCCGGTCCAGTGTCCACCGTTGTCTGAAAACTGCACTTTTCTGACCTCTGACCTCACTGGACGGTCCGCCACACTTTTCTTTACACCTCTCGGGCTTATCCGAGAGTCTGGCGTTGTAGGGGAGGTGTCCCCGCACGCGTGCGTATGTCAGAAGTGTCGGCAGTGTCCGCCGGCGCCGGTCCAGTGTCCACCGTTGTCTGAAAACTGCACTTTTCTGACCTCTGACCTCACTGGACGGTCCGCCACACTTTTCTTTACACCTCTCGGGCTTATCCGAGAGTGTGGCGTTGTAGGGGAGGTGTCCCCGCACGCGTGCGTATGTCAGAAGTGTCGGCAGTGTCCACCGGTGCCTGTCCAGTGTCCACTGTTGTCTGAAAACGGCACTTTTCTGACCTCTGACCTCACTGGACGGTCCGCCACACTTTTTTTTACACCTCTCGGGCTTATCCGAGAGTGTGGCGTTGTAGGGGAGGTGTCCCCGCACGCGTGCGTATGTCAGAAGTGTCGGCAGTGTCCGCCGGCGCCGGTCCAGTGTCCACCGTTGTCTGAAAACTGCACTTTTCTGACCTCTGACCTCACTGGACGGTCCGCCACACTTTTTTTTACATCTTTCGGGCTTATCCGAGAGTGTGGCGTTGTAGGGGAGGTGTCCCCGCACGCGTGCGTATGTCAGAAGTGTCGGCAGTGTCCACCTGTGCCTGTCCAGTGTCCACTGTTGTCTGAAAACGGCACTTTTCTGACCTCTGACCTCACTGGACGGTCCGCCACACTTTTTTTTACACCTCTCGGGCTTATCCGAGAGTGTGGCGTTGTAGGGGAGGTGTCCCCGCACGCGTGCGTATGTCAGAAGTGTCGGCAGTGTCCGCCGGCGCCGGTCCAGTGTCCACCGTTGTCAGAAAACTGCACTTTTCTGACCTCTGACCTCACTGGACGGTCCGCCACACTTTTCTTTACACCTCTCGGGCTTATCCGAGAGTGTGGCGTTGTAGGGGAGGTGTCCCCGCACGCATGCGTATGTCAGAAGTGTCGGCAGTGTCCGCCGGCGCCGGTCCATTGTCCACCGTTGTCTGAAAACTGCACTTTTCTGACCTCTGACCTCACTGGACGGTCCGCCACACTTTTCTTTACACCTCTCGGGCTTATCCGAGAGTCTGGCGTTGTAGGGGAGGTGTCCCCGCACGCGTGCGTATGTCAGAAGTGTCGGCAGTGTCCGCCGGCGCCGGTCCAGTGTCCACCGTTGTCTGAAAACTGCACTTTTCTGACCTCTGACCTCACTGGACGGTCCGCCACACTTTTCTTTACACCTCTCGGGCTTATCCGAGAGTGTGGCGTTGTAGGGGAGGTGTCCCCGCACGCGTGCGTATGTCAGAAGTGTCGGCAGTGTCCACCGGTGCCTGTCCAGTGTCCACTGTTGTCTGAAAACGGCACTTTTCTGACCTCTGACCTTACTGGACGGTCCGCCACACTTTTTTTTACACCTCTCGGGCTTATCCGAGAGAGTGGCGTTGTAGGGGAGGTGACCCCGCACGCGTGCGTATGTCAGAAGTGTCGGCAGTGTCCGCCGGCGCCGGTCCAGTGTCCACCGTTGTCTGAAAACTGCACTTTTCTGACCTCTGACCTCACTGGACGGTCCGCCACACTTTTTTTTACATCTCTCGGGCTTATCCGAGAGTGTGGCGTTGTAGGGGAGGTGTCCCCGCACGCGTGCGTATGTCAGAAGTGTCGGCAGTGTCCGCCGGCGCCGGTCCAGTGTCCACCGTTGTCTGAAAACTGCACTTTTCTGAACTCTGACCTCACTGGACGGTCCGCCACACTTTTTTTTACATCTCTCGGGCTTATCCGAGAGTATGGCGTTGTAGGGGAGGTGTCCCCGCACGCGTGCGTATGTCAGAAGTGTCGGCAGTGTCCGCCGGCGCCGGTCCAGTGTCCACCGTTGTCTGAAAACTGCACTTTTCTGACCTCTGACCTCACTGGACGGTCCGCCACACTTTTCTTTACACCTCTCGGGCTTATCCGAGAGTCTGGCGTTGTAGGGGAGGTGTCCCCGCACGCGTGCGTATGTCAGAAGTGTCGGCAGTGTCCGCCGGCGCCGGTCCAGTGTCCACCGTTGTCTGAAAACTGCACTTTTCTGACCTCTGACCTCACTGGACGGTCCGCCACACTTTTCTTTACACCTCTCGGGCTTATCCGAGAGTGTGGCGTTGTAGGGGAGGTGTCCCCGCACGCGTGCGTATGTCAGAAGTGTCGGCAGTGTCCACCGGTGCCTGTCCAGTGTCCACTGTTGTCTGAAAACGGCACTTTTCTGACCTCTGACCTCACTGGACGGTCCGCCACACTTTTTTTTACACCTCTCGGGCTTATCCGAGAGTGTGGCGTTGTAGGGGAGGTGTCCCCGCACGCGTGCGTATGTCAGAAGTGTCGGCAGTGTCCGCCGGCGCCGGTCCAGTGTCCACCGTTGTCTGAAAACTGCACTTTTCTGACCTCTGACCTCACTGGACGGTCCGCCACACTTTTCTTTACACCTCTCGGGCTTATCCGAGAGTCTGGCGTTGTAGGGGAGGTGTCCCCGCACGCGTGCGTATGTCAGAAGTGTCGGCAGTGTCCGCCGGCGCCGGTCCAGTGTCCACCGTTGTCTGAAAACTGCACTTTTCTGACCTCTGACCTCACTGGACGGTCCGCCACACTTTTCTTTACACCTCTCGGGCTTATCCGAGAGTGTGGCGTTGTAGGGGAGGTGTCCCCGCACGCGTGCGTATGTCAGAAGTGTCGGCAGTGTCCACCGGTGCCTGTCCAGTGTCCACTGTTGTCTGAAAACGGCACTTTTCTGACCTCTGACCTTACTGGACGGTCCGCCACACTTTTTTTTACACCTCTCGGGCTTATCCGAGAGAGTGGCGTTGTAGGGGAGGTGACCCCGCACGCGTGCGTATGTCAGAAGTGTCGGCAGTGTCCGCCGGCGCCGGTCCAGTGTCCACCGTTGTCTGAAAACTGCACTTTTCTGACCTCTGACCTCACTGGACGGTCCGCCACACTTTTTTTTACATCTCTCGGGCTTATCCGAGAGTGTGGCGTTGTAGGGGAGGTGTCCCCGCACGCGTGCGTATGTCAGAAGTGTCGGCAGTGTCCGCCGGCGCCGGTCCAGTGTCCACCGTTGTCTGAAAACTGCACTTTTCTGACCTCTGACCTCACTGGACGGTCCGCCACACTTTTTTTTACATCTCTCGGGCTTATCCGAGAGTATGGCGTTGTAGGGGAGGTGTCCCCGCACGCGTGCGTATGTCAGAAGTGTCGGCAGTGTCCGCCGGCGCCGGTCCAGTGTCCACCGTTGTCTGAAAACTGCACTTTTCTGACCTCTGACCTCACTGGACGGTCCGCCACACTTTTCTTTACACCTCTCGGGCTTATCCGAGAGTCTGGCGTTGTAGGGGAGGTGTCCCCGCACGCGTGCGTATGTCAGAAGTGTCGGCAGTGTCCGCCGGCGCCGGTCCAGTGTCCACCGTTGTCTGAAAACTGCACTTTTCTGACCTCTGACCTCACTGGACGGTCCGCCACACTTTTCTTTACACCTCTCGGGCTTATCCGAGAGTGTGGCGTTGTAGGGGAGGTGTCCCCGCACGCGTGCGTATGTCAGAAGTGTCGGCAGTGTCCACCGGTGCCTGTCCAGTGTCCACTGTTGTCTGAAAACGGCACTTTTCTGACCTCTGACCTCACTGGACGGTCCGCCACACTTTTTTTTACACCTCTCGGGCTTATCCGAGAGTGTGGCGTTGTAGGGGAGGTGTCCCCGCACGCGTGCGTATGTCAGAAGTGTCGGCAGTGTCCGCCGGCGCCGGTCCAGTGTCCACCGTTGTCTGAAAACTGCACTTTTCTGACCTCTGACCTCACTGGACGGTCCGCCACACTTTTTTTTACATCTTTCGGGCTTATCCGAGAGTGTGGCGTTGTAGGGGAGGTGTCCCCGCACGCGTGCGTATGTCAGAAGTGTCGGCAGTGTCCACCTGTGCCTGTCCAGTGTCCACTGTTGTCTGAAAACGGCACTTTTCTGACCTCTGACCTCACTGGACGGTCCGCCACACTTTTTTTTACACCTCTCGGGCTTATCCGAGAGTGTGGCGTTGTAGGGGAGGTGTCCCCGCACGCGTGCGTATGTCAGAAGTGTCGGCAGTGTCCGCCGGCGCCGGTCCAGTGTCCACCGTTGTCAGAAAACTGCACTTTTCTGACCTCTGACCTCACTGGACGGTCCGCCACACTTTTCTTTACACCTCTCGGGCTTATCCGAGAGTGTGGCGTTGTAGGGGAGGTGTCCCCGCACGCATGCGTATGTCAGAAGTGTCGGCAGTGTCCGCCGGCGCCGGTCCATTGTCCACCGTTGTCTGAAAACTGCACTTTTCTGACCTCTGACCTCACTGGACGGTCCGCCACACTTTTCTTTACACCTCTCGGGCTTATCCGAGAGTCTGGCGTTGTAGGGGAGGTGTCCCCGCACGCGTGCGTATGTCAGAAGTGTCGGCAGTGTCCGCCGGCGCCGGTCCAGTGTCCACCGTTGTCTGAAAACTGCACTTTTCTGACCTCTGACCTCACTGGACGGTCCGCCACACTTTTCTTTACACCTCTCGGGCTTATCCGAGAGTGTGGCGTTGTAGGGGAGGTGTCCCCGCACGCGTGCGTATGTCAGAAGTGTCGGCAGTGTCCACCGGTGCCTGTCCAGTGTCCACTGTTGTCTGAAAACGGCACTTTTCTGACCTCTGACCTTACTGGACGGTCCGCCACACTTTTTTTTACACCTCTCGGGCTTATCCGAGAGAGTGGCGTTGTAGGGGAGGTGACCCCGCACGCGTGCGTATGTCAGAAGTGTCGGCAGTGTCCGCCGGCGCCGGTCCAGTGTCCACCGTTGTCTGAAAACTGCACTTTTCTGACCTCTGACCTCACTGGACGGTCCGCCACACTTTTTTTTACATCTCTCGGGCTTATCCGAGAGTGTGGCGTTGTAGGGGAGGTGTCCCCGCACGCGTGCGTATGTCAGAAGTGTCGGCAGTGTCCGCCGGCGCCGGTCCAGTGTCCACCGTTGTCTGAAAACTGCACTTTTCTGACCTCTGACCTCACTGGACGGTCCGCCACACTTTTTTTTACATCTCTCGGGCTTATCCGAGAGTATGGCGTTGTAGGGGAGGTGTCCCCGCACGCGTGCGTATGTCAGAAGTGTCGGCAGTGTCCGCCGGCGCCGGTCCAGTGTCCACCGTTGTCTGAAAACTGCACTTTTCTGACCTCTGACCTCACTGGACGGTCCGCCACACTTTTCTTTACACCTCTCGGGCTTATCCGAGAGTCTGGCGTTGTAGGGGAGGTGTCCCCGCACGCGTGCGTATGTCAGAAGTGTCGGCAGTGTCCGCCGGCGCCGGTCCAGTGTCCACCGTTGTCTGAAAACTGCACTTTTCTGACCTCTGACCTCACTGGACGGTCCGCCACACTTTTCTTTACACCTCTCGGGCTTATCCGAGAGTGTGGCGTTGTAGGGGAGGTGTCCCCGCACGCGTGCGTATGTCAGAAGTGTCGGCAGTGTCCACCGGTGCCTGTCCAGTGTCCACTGTTGTCTGAAAACGGCACTTTTCTGACCTCTGACCTCACTGGACGGTCCGCCACACTTTTTTTTACACCTCTCGGGCTTATCCGAGAGTGTGGCGTTGTAGGGGAGGTGTCCCCGCACGCGTGCGTATGTCAGAAGTGTCGGCAGTGTCCGCCGGCGCCGGTCCAGTGTCCACCGTTGTCTGAAAACTGCACTTTTCTGACCTCTGACCTCACTGGACGGTCCGCCACACTTTTTTTTACATCTTTCGGGCTTATCCGAGAGTGTGGCGTTGTAGGGGAGGTGTCCCCGCACGCGTGCGTATGTCAGAAGTGTCGGCAGTGTCCACCTGTGCCTGTCCAGTGTCCACTGTTGTCTGAAAACGGCACTTTTCTGACCTCTGACCTCACTGGACGGTCCGCCACACTTTTTTTTACACCTCTCGGGCTTATCCGAGAGTGTGGCGTTGTAGGGGAGGTGTCCCCGCACGCGTGCGTATGTCAGAAGTGTCGGCAGTGTCCGCCGGCGCCGGTCCAGTGTCCACCGTTGTCAGAAAACTGCACTTTTCTGACCTCTGACCTCACTGGACGGTCCGCCACACTTTTCTTTACACCTCTCGGGCTTATCCGAGAGTGTGGCGTTGTAGGGGAGGTGTCCCCGCACGCGTGCGTATGTCAGAAGTGTCGGCAGTGTCCACCGGTGCCTGTCCAGTGTCCACTGTTGTCTGAAAACGGCACTTTTCTGACCTCTGACCTCACTGGACGGTCCGCCATACTTTTTTTTACACCTCTCGGGCTTATCCGAGAGTGTGGCGTTGTAGGGGAGGTGACCCCGCACGCGTGCGTATGTCAGAAGTGTCGGCAGTGTCCGCCGGCGCCGGTCCAGTGTCCACCGTTGTCTGAAAACTGCACTTTTCTGACCTCTGACCTCACTGGACGGTCCGCCAAACTTTTTTTTACACCTCTCGGGCTTATCCGAGAGTCTGGCGTTGTAGGGGAGGTGTCCCCGCACGCGTGCGTATGTCAGAAGTGTCGGCAGTGTCCGCCGGCGCCGGTCCAGTGTCCACCGTTGTCTGAAAACTGCACTTTTCTGACCTCTGACCTCACTGGACGGTCCGCCACACTTTTCTTTACACCTCTCGGGCTTATCCGAGAGTGTGGCGTTGTAGGGGAGGTGTCCCCGCACGCATGCGTATGTCAGAAGTGTCGGCAGTGTCCGCCGGCGCCGGTCCATTGTCCACCGTTGTCTGAAAACTGCACTTTTCTGACCTCTGACCTCACTGGACGGTCCGCCACACTTTTCTTTACACCTCTCGGGCTTATCCGAGAGTCTGGCGTTGTAGGGGAGGTGTCCCCGCACGCGTGCGTATGTCAGAAGTGTCGGCAGTGTCCGCCGGCGCCGGTCCAGTGTCCACCGTTGTCTGAAAACTGCACTTTTCTGACCTCTGACCTCACTGGACGGTCCGCCACACTGTTCTTTACACCTCTCGGGCTTATCCGAGAGTGTGGCGTTGTAGGGGAGGTGTCCCCGCACGCGTGCGTATGTCAGAAGTGTCGGCAGTGTCCACCGGTGCCTGTCCAGTGTCCACTGTTGTCTGAAAACGGCACTTTTCTGACCTCTGACCTTACTGGACGGTCCGCCACACTTTTTTTTACACCTCTCGGGCTTATCCGAGAGAGTGGCGTTGTAGGGGAGGTGACCCCGCACGCGTGCGTATGTCAGAAGTGTCGGCAGTGTCCGCCGGCGCCGGTCCAGTGTCCACCGTTGTCTGAAAACTGCACTTTTCTGACCTCTGACCTCACTGGACGGTCCGCCACACTTTTTTTTACATCTCTCGGGCTTATCCGAGAGTGTGGCGTTGTAGGGGAGGTGTCCCCGCACGCGTGCGTATGTCAGAAGTGTCGGCAGTGTCCGCCGGCGCCGGTCCAGTGTCCACCGTTGTCTGAAAACTGCACTTTTCTGACCTCTGACCTCACTGGACGGTCCGCCACACTTTTTTTTACATCTCTCGGGCTTATCCGAGAGTATGGCGTTGTAGGGGAGGTGTCCCCGCACGCGTGCGTATGTCAGAAGTGTCGGCAGTGTCCGCCGGCGCCGGTCCAGTGTCCACCGTTGTCTGAAAACTGCACTTTTCTGACCTCTGACCTCACTGGACGGTCCGCCACACTTTTCTTTACACCTCTCGGGCTTATCCGAGAGTCTGGCGTTGTAGGGGAGGTGTCCCCGCACGCGTGCGTATGTCAGAAGTGTCGGCAGTGTCCGCCGGCGCCGGTCCAGTGTCCACCGTTGTCTGAAAACTGCACTTTTCTGACCTCTGACCTCACTGGACGGTCCGCCACACTTTTCTTTACACCTCTCGGGCTTATCCGAGAGTGTGGCGTTGT
This sequence comes from Gymnoscopelus braueri, assembly GCF_963280865.1. Taxonomy (NCBI): domain Eukaryota; kingdom Metazoa; phylum Chordata; class Actinopteri; order Myctophiformes; family Myctophidae; genus Gymnoscopelus; species Gymnoscopelus braueri. Next base: position 36,141,002 of record NC_137626.1, read on the forward strand.
AGGGGAGGTGTCCCCGCACGCGTGCGTATGTCAGAAGTGTCGGCAGTGTCCACCGGTGCCTGTCCAGTGTCCACTGTTGTCTGAAAACGGCACTTTTCTGACCTCTGACCTCACTGGACGGTCCGCCACACTTTTTTTTACACCTCTCGGGCTTATCCGAGAGTGTGGCGTTGTAGGGGAGGTGTCCCCGCACGCGTGCGTATGTCAGAAGTGTCGGCAGTGTCCGCCGGCGCCGGTCCAGTGTCCACCGTTGTCTGAAAACTGCACTTTTCTGACCTCTGACCTCACTGGACGGTCCGCCACACTTTTTTTTACATCTTTCGGGCTTATCCGAGAGTGTGGCGTTGTAGGGGAGGTGTCCCCGCACGCGTGCGTATGTCAGAAGTGTCGGCAGTGTCCACCTGTGCCTGTCCAGTGTCCACTGTTGTCTGAAAACGGCACTTTTCTGACCTCTGACCTCACTGGACGGTCCGCCACACTTTTTTTTACACCTCTCGGGCTTATCCGAGAGTGTGGCGTTGTAGGGGAGGTGTCCCCGCACGCGTGCGTATGTCAGAAGTGTCGGCAGTGTCCGCCGGCGCCGGTCCAGTGTCCACCGTTGTCAGAAAACTGCACTTTTCTGACCTCTGACCTCACTGGACGGTCCGCCACACTTTTCTTTACACCTCTCGGGCTTATCCGAGAGTGTGGCGTTGTAGGGGAGGTGTCCCCGCACGCGTGCGTATGTCAGAAGTGTCGGCAGTGTCCACCGGTGCCTGTCCAGTGTCCACTGTTGTCTGAAAACGGCACTTTTCTGACCTCTGACCTCACTGGACGGTCCGCCATACTTTTTTTTACACCTCTCGGGCTTATCCGAGAGTGTGGCGTTGTAGGGGAGGTGACCCCGCACGCGTGCGTATGTCAGAAGTGTCGGCAGTGTCCGCCGGCGCCGGTCCAGTGTCCACCGTTGTCTGAAAACTGCACTTTTCTGACCTCTGACCTCACTGGACGGTCCGCCACACTTTTTTTTACATCTCTCGGGCTTATCCGAGAGTGTGGCGTTGTAGGGGAGGTGTCCCCGCACGCGTGCGTATGTCAGAAGTGTCGGCAGTGTCCGCCGGCGCCGGTCCAGTGTCCACCGTTGTCTGAAAACTGCACTTTTCTGACCTCTGACCTCACTGGACGGTCCGCCACACTTTTTTTTACATCTCTCGGGCTTATCCGAGAGTATGGCGTTGTAGGGGAGGTGTCCCCGCACGCGTGCGTATGTCAGAAGTGTCGGCAGTGTCCGCCGGCGCCGGTCCAGTGTCCACCGTTGTCTAAAAACTGCACTTTTCTGACCTCTGACCTCACTGGACGGTCCGCCACACTTTTTTTTACACCTCTCGGGCTTATCCGAGAGTCTGGCGTTGTAGGGGAGGTGTCCCCGCACGCGTGCGTATGTCAGAAGTGTCGGCAGTGTCCGCCGGCGCCGGTCCAGTGTCCACCGTTGTCTGAAAACTGCACTTTTCTGACCTCTGACCTCACTGGACGGTCCGCCACACTTTTTTTTACATCTCTCGGGCTTATCCGAGAGTATGGCGTTGTAGGGGAGGTGTCCCCGCACGCGTGCGTATGTCAGAAGTGTCGGCAGTGTCCGCCGGCGCCGGTCCAGTGTCCACCGTTGCCTGAAAACTGCACTTTTCTGACCTCTGACCTCACTGGACGGTCCGCCACACTTTTCTTTACACCTCTCGGGCTTATCCGAGAGTCTGGCGTTGTAGGGGAGGTGTCCCCGCACGCGTGCGTATGTCAGAAGTGTCGGCAGTGTCCGCCGGCGCCGGTCCAGTGTCCACCGTTGTCTGAAAACTGCACTTTTCTGACCTCTGACCTCACTGGACGGTCCGCCACACTTTTCTTTACACCTCTCGGGCTTATCCGAGAGTCTGGCGTTGTAGGGGAGGTGTCCCCGCATGCGTGCGTATGTCAGAAGTGTCGGCAGTGTCCGCCGGCGCCGGTCCAGTGTCCACCGTTGTCTGAAAACTGCACTTTTCTGACCTCTGACCTCACTGGACGGTCCGCCACACTTTTCTTTACACCTCTCGGGCTTATCCGAGAGTGTGGCTATGTAGGGGAGGTGTCCCCGCACGCATGCTTATGTCAGAAGTGTCGGCAGTGTCCACCGGTGCCTGTCCAGTGTCCACTGTTGTCTGAAAACGGCACTTTTCTGACCTCTGACCTCACTGGACGGTCCGCCACACTTTTTTTTACACCTCTCGGGCTTATCCGAGAGTGTGGCGTTGTAGGGGAGGTGTCCCCGCACGCGTGCGTATGTCAGAAGTGTCGGCAGTGTCCACCGGTGCCTGTCCAGTGTCCACTGTTGTCTGAAAACTGCACTTTTCTGACCTCTGACCTCACTGGACGGTCCGCCACACTTTTTTTTACACCTCTCGGGCTTATCCGAGAGTGTGGCGTTGTAGGGGAGGTGTCCCCGCACGCGTGCGTATGTCAGAAGTGTCGGCAGTGTCCGCCGGCGCCGGTCCAGTGTCCACCGTTGTCTGAAAACGGCACTTTTCTGACCTCTGACCTCACTGGACGGTCCGCCACACTTTTTTTTACACCTCTCGGGCTTATCCGAGAGTGTGGCTATGTAGGGGAGGTGTCCCCGCACGCATGCTTATGTCAGAAGTGTCGGCAGTGTCCACCGGTGCCTGTCCAGTGTCCACTGTTGTCTGAAAACGGCACTTTTCTGACCTCTGACCTCACTGGACGGTCCGCCACACTTTTTTTTACATCTCTCGGGCTTATCCGAGAGTGTGGCGTTGTAGGGGAGGTGTCCCCGCACGCGTGCGTATGTCAGAAGTGTCGGCAGTGTCCGCCGGCGCCGGTCCAGTGTCCACCGTTGTCTGAAAACTGCACTTTTCTGACCTCTGACCTCACTGGACGGTCCGCCACACTTTTCTTTACACCTCTCGGGCTTATCCGAGAGTGTGGCTATGTAGGGGAGGTGTCCCCGCACGCATGCTTATGTCAGAAGTGTCGGCAGTGTCCACCGGTGCCTGTCCAGTGTCCACTGTTGTCTGAAAACGGCACTTTTCTGACCTCTGACCTCACTGGACGGTCCGCCACACTTTTTTTTACACCTCTCGGGCTTATCCGAGAGTGTGGCGTTGTAGGGGAGGTGTCCCCGCACGCGTGCGTATGTCAGAAGTGTCGGCAGTGTCCACCGGTGCCTGTCCAGTGTCCACTGTTGTCTGAAAACTGCACTTTTCTGACCTCTGACCTCACTGGACGGTCCGCCACACTTTTTTTTACACCTCTCGGGCTTATCCGAGAGTGTGGCGTTGTAGGGGAGGTGTCCCCGCACGCGTGCGTATGTCAGAAGTGTCGGCAGTGTCCGCCGGCGCCGGTCCAGTGTCCACCGTTGTCTGAAAACGGCACTTTTCTGACCTCTGACCTCACTGGACGGTCCGCCACACTTTTTTTTACACCTCTCGGGCTTATCCGAGAGTGTGGCTATGTAGGGGAGGTGTCCCCGCACGCATGCTTATGTCAGAAGTGTCGGCAGTGTCCACCGGTGCCTGTCCAGTGTCCACTGTTGTCTGAAAACGGCACTTTTCTGACCTCTGACCTCACTGGACGGTCCGCCACACTTTTTTTTACACCTCTCGGGCTTATCCGAGAGTGTGGCGTTGTAGGGGAGGTGTCCCCGCACGCGTGCGTATGTCAGAAGTGTCGGAAGTGTCCACCGGTGCCTGTCCAGCGTCCACTGTTGTCTGAAAACTGCACTTTTCTGACCTCTGACCTCACTGGACGGTCCGCCACACTTTTTTTTACACCTCTCGGGCTTATCCGAGAGTGTGGCTATGTAGGGGAGGTGTCCCCGCACGCATGCTTATGTCAGAAGTGTCGGCAGTGTCCACCGGTGCCTGTCCAGTGTCCACTGTTGTCTGAAAACGGCACTTTTCTGACCTCTGACCTCACTGGACGGTCCGCCACACTTTTTTTTACACCTCTCGGGCTTATCCGAGAGTGTGGCGTTGTAGGGGAGGTGTCCCCGCACGCGTGCGTATGTCAGAAGTGTCGGCAGTGTCCACCGGTGCCTGTCCAGTGTCCACTGTTGTCTGAAAACTGCACTTTTCTGACCTCTGACCTCACTGGACGGTCCGCCACACTTTTTTTTACACCTCTCGGGCTTATCCGAGAGTGTGGCGTTGTAGGGGAGGTGTCCCCGCACGCGTGCGTATGTCAGAAGTGTCGGCACTGTCCGCCGGCGCCGGTCCAGTGTCCACCGTTGTCTGAAAACTGCACTTTTCTGACCTCTGACCTCACTGGACGGTCCGCCACACTTTTCTTTACACCTCTCGGGCTTATCCGAGAGTCTGGCGTTGTAGGGGAGGTGTCCCCGCACGCGTGCGTATGTCAGAAGTGTCAGCAGTGTCCGCCGGCGCCGGTCCAGTGTCCACCGTTGTCTGAAAACTGCACTTTTCTGACCTCTGACCTCACTGGACGGTCCGCCAAACTTTTTTTTACACCTCTCGGGCTTATCCGAGAGTCTGGCGTTGTAGGGGAGGTGTCCCCGCATGCGTGCGTATGTCAGAAGTGTCGGCAGTGTCCGCCGGCGCCGGTCCAGTGTCCACCGTTGTCTGAAAACTGCACTTTTCTGACCTCTGACCTCACTGGACGGTCCGCCACACTTTTCTTTACACCTCTCGGGCTTATCCGAGAGTGTGGCGTTGTAGGGGAGGTGTCCCCGCACGCATGCGTATGTCAGAAGTGTCGGCAGTGTCCGCCGGCGCCGGTCCATTGTCCACCGTTGTCTGAAAACTGCAATTTTCTGACCTCTGACCTCACTGGACGGTCCGCCACACTTTTCTTTACACCTCTCGGGCTTATCCGACAGTCTGGCGTTGTAGGGGAGGTGTCCCCGCACGCGTGCGTATGTCAGAAGTGTCGGCAGTGTCCGCCGGCGCCGGTCCAGTGTCCACCGTTGTCTGAAAACTGCACTTTTCTGACCTCTGACCTCACTGGACGGTCCGCCACACTTTTCTTTACACCTCTCGGGCTTATCCGAGAGTGTGGCGTTGTAGGGGAGGTGTCCCCGCACGCGTGCGTATGTCATAAGTGTCGGCAGTGTCCGCCGGCGCCGGTCCAGTGTCCACCGTTGTCTGAAAACTGCACTTTTCTGACCTCTGACCTCACTGGACGGTCCGCCACACTTTTTTTTACATCTTTCGGGCTTATCCGAGAGTGTGGCGTTGTAGGGGAGGTGTCCCCGCACGCGTGCGTATGTCAGAAGTGTCGGCAGTGTCCACCTGTGCCTGTCCAGTGTCCACTGTTGTCTGAAAACGGCACTTTTCTGACCTCTGACCTCACTGGACGGTCCGCCACACTTTTTTTTACACCTCTCGGGCTTATCCGAGAGTGTGGCGTTGTAGGGGAGGTGTCCCCGCACGCGTGCGTATGTCAGAAGTGTCGGCAGTGTCCGCCGGCGCCGGTCCAGTGTCCACCGTTGTCAGAAAACTGCACTTTTCTGACCTCTGACCTCACTGGACGGTCCGCCACACTTTTCTTTACACCTCTCGGGCTTATCCGAGAGTGTGGCGTTGTAGGGGAGGTGTCCCCGCACGCGTGCGTATGTCAGAAGTGTCGGCAGTGTCCACCGGTGCCTGTCCAGTGTCCACTGTTGTACGGCACTTTTCTGACCTCTGACCTCACTGGACGGTCCGCCATACTTTTTTTTACACCTCTCGGGCTTATCCGAGAGTGTGGCGTTGTAGGGGAGGTGACCCCGCACGCGTGCGTATGTCAGAAGTGTCGGCAGTGTCCGCCGGCGCCGGTCCAGTGTCCACCGTTGTCTGAAAACTGCACTTTTCTGACCTCTGACCTCACTGGACGGTCCGCCACACTTTTTTTTACATCTCTCGGGCTTATCCGAGAGTGTGGCGTTGTAGGGGAGGTGTCCCCGCACGCGTGCGTATGTCAGAAGTGTCGGCAGTGTCCGCCGGCGCCGGTCCAGTGTCCACCGTTGTCTGAAAACTGCACTTTTCTGACCTCTGACCTCACTGGACGGTCCGCCACACTTTTTTTTACATCTCTCGGGCTTATCCGAGAGTATGGCGTTGTAGGGGAGGTGTCCCCGCACGCGTGCGTATGTCAGAAGTGTCGGCAGTGTCCGCCGGCGCCGGTCCAGTGTCCACCGTTGTCTGAAAACTGCACTTTTCTGACCTCTGACCTCACTGGACGGTCCGCCACACTTTTTTTTACACCTCTCGGGCTTATCCGAGAGTCTGGCGTTGTAGGGGAGGTGTCCCCGCACGCGTGCGTATGTCAGAAGTGTCGGCAGTGTCCGCCGGCGCCGGTCCAGTGTCCACCGTTGTCTGAAAACTGCACTTTTCTGACCTCTGACCTCACTGGACGGTCCGCCACACTTTTTTTTACATCTCTCGGGCTTATCCGAGAGTATGGCGTTGTAGGGGAGGTGTCCCCGCACGCGTGCGTATGTCAGAAGTGTCGGCAGTGTCCGCCGGCGCCGGTCCAGTGTCCACCGTTGTCTGAAAACTGCACTTTTCTGACCTCTGACCTCACTGGACGGTCCGCCACACTTTTCTTTACACCTCTCGGGCTTATCCGAGAGTGTGGCGTTGTAGGGGAGGTGTCCCCGCACGCGTGCGTATGTCAGAAGTGTCGGCAGTGTCCACCGGTGCCTGTCCAGTGTCCACTGTTGTCTGAAAACGGCACTTTTCTGACCTCTGACCTCACTGGACGGTCCGCCACACTTTTTTTTACACCTCTCGGGCTTATCCGAGAGTGTGGCGTTGTAGGGGAGGTGTCCCCGCACGCGTGCGTATGTCAGAAGTGTCGGCAGTGTCCGCCGGCGCCGGTCCAGTGTCCACCGTTGTCTGAAAACTGCACTTTTCTGACCTCTGACCTCACTGGACGGTCCGCCACACTTTTTTTTACATCTTTCGGGCTTATCCGAGAGTGTGGCGTTGTAGGGGAGGTGTCCCCGCACGCGTGCGTATGTCAGAAGTGTCGGCAGTGTCCACCTGTGCCTGTCCAGTGTCCACTGTTGTCTGAAAACGGCACTTTTCTGACCTCTGACCTCACTGGACGGTCCGCCACACTTTTTTTTACACCTCTCGGGCTTATCCGAGAGTGTGGCGTTGTAGGGGAGGTGTCCCCGCACGCGTGCGTATGTCAGAAGTGTCGGCAGTGTCCGCCGGCGCCGGTCCAGTGTCCACCGTTGTCAGAAAACTGCACTTTTCTGACCTCTGACCTCACTGGACGGTCCGCCACACTTATCTTTACACCTCTCGGGCTTATCCGAGAGTGTGGCGTTGTAGGGGAGGTGTCCCCGCACGCGTGCGTATGTCAGAAGTGTCGGCAGTGTCCACCGGTGCCTGTCCAGTGTCCACTGTTGTCTGAAAACGGCACTTTTCTGACCTCTGACCTCACTGGACGGTCCGCCATACTTTTTTTTACACCTCTCGGGCTTATCCGAGAGTGTGGCGTTGTAGGGGAGGTGACCCCGCACGCGTGCGTATGTCAGAAGTGTCGGCAGTGTCCGCCGGCGCCGGTCCAGTGTCCACCGTTGTCTGAAAACTGCACTTTTCTGACCTCTGACCTCACTGGACGGTCCGCCACACTTTTTTTTACATCTCTCGGGCTTATCCGAGAGTGTGGCGTTGTAGGGGAGGTGTCCCCGCACGCGTGCGTATGTCAGAAGTGTCGGCAGTGTCCGCCGGCGCCGGTCCAGTGTCCACCGTTGTCTGAAAACTGCACTTTTCTGACCTCTGACCTCACTGGACGGTCCGCCACACTTTTTTTTACATCTCTCGGGCTTATCCGAGAGTATGGCGTTGTAGGGGAGGTGTCCCCGCACGCGTGCGTATGTCAGAAGTGTCGGCAGTGTCCGCGGGCGCCGGTCCAGTGTCCACCGTTGTCTGAAAACTGCACTTTTCTGACCTCTGACCTCACTGGACGGTCCGCCACCCTTTTTTTTACACCTCTCGGGCTTATCCGAGAGTCTGGCGTTGTAGGGGAGGTGTCCCCGCACGCGTGCGTATGTCAGAAGTGTCGGCAGTGTCCGCCGGCGCCGGTCCAGTGTCCACCGTTGTCTGAAAACTGCACTTTTCTGACCTCTGACCTCACTGGACGGTCCGCCACACTTTTTTTTACATCTCTCGGGCTTATCCGAGAGTATGGCGTTGTAGGGGAGGTGTCCCCGCACGCGTGCGTATGTCAGAAGTGTCGGCAGTGTCCGCCGGCGCCGGTCCAGTGTCCACCGTTGTCTGAAAACTGCACTTTTCTGACCTCTGACCTCACTGGACGGTCCGCCACACTTTTCTTTACACCTCTCGGGCTTATCCGAGAGTCTGGCGTTGTAGGGGAGGTGTCCCCGCACGCGTGCGTATGTCAGAAGTGTCGGCAGTGTCCGCCGGCGCCGGTCCAGTGTCCACCGTTGTCTGAAAACTGCACTTTTCTGACCTCTGACCTCACTGGACGGTCCGCCACACTTTTCTTTACACCTCTCGGGCTTATCCGAGAGTCTGGCGTTGTAGGGGAGGTGTCCCCGCATGCGTGCGTATGTCAGAAGTGTCGGCAGTGTCCGCCGGCGCCGGTCCAGTGTCCACCGTTGTCTGAAAACTGCACTTTTCTGACCTCTGACCTCACTGGACGGTCCGCCACACTTTTCTTTACACCTCTCGGGCTTATCCGAGAGTGTGGCTATGTAGGGGAGGTGTCCCCGCACGCATGCTTATGTCAGAAGTGTCGGCAGTGTCCACCGGTGCCTGTCCAGTGTCCACTGTTGTCTGAAAACGGCACTTTTCTGACCTCTGACCTCACTGGACGGTCCGCCACACTTTTTTTTACACCTCTCGGGCTTATCCGAGAGTGTGGCGTTGTAGGGGAGGTGTCCCCGCACGCGTGCGTATGTCAGAAGTGTCGGCAGTGTCCACCGGTGCCTGTCCAGTGTCCACTGTTGTCTGAAAACTGCACTTTTCTGACCTCTGACCTCACTGGACGGTCCGCCACACTTTTTTTTACACCTCTCGGGCTTATCCGAGAGTGCGGCGTTGTAGGGGAGGTGTCCCCGCACGCGTGCGTATGTCAGAAGTGTCGGCAGTGTCCGCCGGCGCCGGTCCAGTGTCCACCGTTGTCTGAAAACGGCACTTTTCTGACCTCTGACCTCACTGGACGGTCCGCCACACTTTTTTTTACACCTCTCGGGCTTATCCGAGAGTGTGGCTATGTACGGGAGGTGTCCCCGCACGCATGCTTATGTCAGAAGTGTCGGCAGTGTCCACCGGTGCCTGTCCAGTGTCCACTGTTGTCTGAAAACGGCACTTTTCTGACCTCTGACCTCACTGGACGGTCCGCCACACTTTTTTTTACACCTCTCGGGCTTATCCGAGAGTGTGGCGTTGTAGGGGAGGTGTCCCCGCACGCGTGCGTATGTCAGAAGTGTCGGAAGTGTCCACCGGTGCCTGTCCAGTGTCCACTGTTGTCTGAAAACTGCACTTTTCTGACCTCTGACCTCACTGGACGGTCCGCCACACTTTTTTTTACACCTCTCGGGCTTATCCGAGAGTGTGGCTATGTAGGGGAGGTGTCCCCGCACGCATGCTTATGTCAGAAGTGTCGGCAGTGTCCACCGGTGCCTGTCCAGTGTCCACTGTTGTCTGAAAACGGCACTTTTCTGACCTCTGACCTCACTGGACGGTCCGCCACACTTTTTTTTACACCTCTCGGGCTTATCCGAGAGTGTGGCGTTGTAGGGGAGGTGTCCCCGCACGCGTGCGTATGTCAGAAGTGTCGGCACTGTCCACCGGTGCCTGTCCAGTGTCCACTGTTGTCTGAAAACTGCACTTTTCTGACCTCTGACCTCACTGGACGGTCCGCCACACTTTTTTTTACACCTCTCGGGCTTATCCGAGAGTGTGGCGTTGTAGGGGAGGTGTCCCCGCACGCGTGCGTATGTCAGAAGTGTCGGCAGTGTCCGCCGGCGCCGGTCCAGTGTCCACCGTTGTCTGAAAACGGCACTTTTCTGACCTCTGACCTCACTGGACGGTCCGCCACACTTTTTTTTACACCTCTCGGGCTTATCCGAGAGTGTGGCTATGTAGGGGAGGTGTCCCCGCACGCATGCTTATGTCAGAAGTGTCGGCAGTGTCCACCGGTGCCTGTCCAGTGTCCACTGTTGTCTGAAAACGGCACTTTTCTGACCTCTGACCTCACTGGACGGTCCGCCACACTTTTTTTTACACCTCTCGGGCTTATCCGAGAGTGTGGCGTTGTAGGGGAGGTGTCCCCGCACGCGTGCGTATGTCAGAAGTGTCGGAAGTGTCCACCGGTGCCTGTCCAGTGTCCACTGTTGTCTGAAAACTGCACTTTTCTGACCTCTGACCTCACTGGACGGTCCGCCACACTTTTTTTTACACCTCTCGGGCTTATCCGAGAGTGTGGCTATGTAGGGGAGGTGTCCCCGCACGCATGCTTATGTCAGAAGTGTCGGCAGTGTCCACCGGTGCCTGTCCAGTGTCCACTGTTGTCTGAAAACGGCACTTTTCTGACCTCTGACCTCACTGGACGGTCCGCCACACTTTTTTTTACACCTCTCGGGCTTATCCGAGAGTGTGGCGTTGTAGGGGAGGTGTCCCCGCACGCGTGCGTATGTCAGAAGTGTCGGCAGTGTCCACCGGTGCCTGTCCAGTGTCCACTGTTGTCTGAAAACTGCACTTTTCTGACCTCTGACCTCACTGGACGGTCCGCCACACTTTTTTTTACACCTCTCGGGCTTATCCGAGAGTGTGGCGTTGTAGGGGAGGTGTCCCCGCACGCGTGCGTATGTCAGAAGTGTCGGCACTGTCCGCCGGCGCCGGTCCAGTGTCCACCGTTGTCTGAAAACTGCACTTTTCTGACCTCTGACCTCACTGGACGGTCCGCCACACTTTTCTTTACACCTCTCGGGCTTATCCGAGAGTCTGGCGTTGTAGGGGAGGTGTCCCCGCACGCGTGCGTATGTCAGAAGTGTCAGCAGTGTCCGCCGGCGCCGGTCCAGTGTCCACCGTTGTCTGAAAACTGCACTTTTCTGACCTCTGACCTCACTGGACGGTCCGCCAAACTTTTTTTTACACCTCTCGGGCTTATCCGAGAGTCTGGCGTTGTAGGGGAGGTGTCCCCGCATGCGTGCGTATGTCAGAAGTGTCGGCAGTGTCCGCCGGCGCCGGTCCAGTGTCCACCGTTGTCTGAAAACTGCACTTTTCTGACCTCTGACCTCACTGGACGGTCCGCCACACTTTTCTTTACACCTCTCGGGCTTATCCGAGAGTGTGGCGTTGTAGGGGAGGTGTCCCCGCACGCATGCGTATGTCAGAAGTGTCGGCAGTGTCCGCCGGCGCCGGTCCATTGTCCACCGTTGTCTGAAAACTGCAATTTTCTGACCTCTGACCTCACTGGACGGTCCGCCACACTTTTCTTTACACCTCTCGGGCTTATCCGACAGTCTGGCGTTGTAGGGGAGGTGTCCCCGCACGCGTGCGTATGTCAGAAGTGTCGGCAGTGTCCGCCGGCGCCGGTCCAGTGTCCACCGTTGTCTGAAAACTGCACTTTTCTGACCTCTGACCTCACTGGACGGTCCGCCACACTTTTCTTTACACCTCTCGGGCTTATCCGAGAGTGTGGCGTTGTAGGGGAGGTGTCCCCGCACGCGTGCGTATGTCAGAAGTGTCGGCAGTGTCCACCGGTGCCTGTCCAGTGTCCACTGTTGTCTGAAAACGGCACTTTTCTGACCTCTGACCTCACTGGACGGTCCGCCACACTTTTCTTTACACCTCTCGGGCTTATCCGAGAGTGTGGCGTTGTAGGGGAGGTGTCCCCGCACGCGTGCGTATGTCAGAAGTGTCGGCAGTGTCCACCGGTGCCTGTCCAGTGTCCACTGTTGTACGGCACTTTTCTGACCTCTGACCTCACTGGACGGTCCGCCATACTTTTTTTTACACCTCTCGGGCTTATCCGAGAGTGTGGCGTTGTAGGGGAGGTGACCCCGCACGCGTGCGTATGTCAGAAGTGTCGGCAGTGTCCGCCGGCGCCGGTCCAGTGTCCACCGTTGTCTGAAAACTGCACTTTTCTGACCTCTGACCTCACTGGACGGTCCGCCACACTTTTTTTTACATCTCTCGGGCTTATCCGAGAGTGTGGCGTTGTAGGGGAGGTGTCCCCGCACGCGTGCGTATGTCAGAAGTGTCGGCAGTGTCCGCCGGCGCCGGTCCAGTGTCCACCGTTGTCTGAAAACTGCACTTTTCTGACCTCTGACCTCACTGGACGGTCCGCCACACTTTTTTTTACATCTCTCGGGCTTATCCGAGAGTATGGCGTTGTAGGGGAGGTGTCCCCGCACGCGTGCGTATGTCAGAAGTGTCGGCAGTGTCCGCCGGCGCCGGTCCAGTGTCCACCGTTGTCTGAAAACTGCACTTTTCTGACCTCTGACCTCACTGGACGGTCCGCCACACTTTTTTTTACACCTCTCGGGCTTATCCGAGAGTCTGGCGTTGTAGGGGAGGTGTCCCCGCACGCGTGCGTATGTCAGAAGTGTCGGCAGTGTCCACCTGTGCCTGTCCAGTGTCCACTGTTGTCTGAAAACGGCACTTTTCTGACCTCTGACCTCACTGGACGGTCCGCCACACTTTTTTTTACACCTCTCGGGCTTATCCGAGAGTGTGGCGTTGTAGGGGAGGTGTCCCCGCACGCGTGCGTATGTCAGAAGTGTCGGCAGTGTCCGCCGGCGCCGGTCCAGTGTCCACCGTTGTCAGAAAACTGCACTTTTCTGACCTCTGACCTCACTGGACGGTCCGCCACACTTTTCTTTACACCTCTCGGGCTTATCCGAGAGTGTGGCGTTGTAGGGGAGGTGTCCCCGCACGCGTGCGTATGTCAGAAGTGTCGGCAGTGTCCACCGGTGCCTGTCCAGTGTCCACTGTTGTACGGCACTTTTCTGACCTCTGACCTCACTGGACGGTCCGCCATACTTTTTTTTACACCTCTCGGGCTTATCCGAGAGTGTGGCGTTGTAGGGGAGGTGACCCCGCACGCGTGCGTATGTCAGAAGTGTCGGCAGTGTCCGCCGGCGCCGGTCCAGTGTCCACCGTTGTCTGAAAACTGCACTTTTCTGACCTCTGACCTCACTGGACGGTCCGCCACACTTTTTTTTACATCTCTCGGGCTTATCCGAGAGTGTGGCGTTGTAGGGGAGGTGTCCCCGCACGCGTGCGTATGTCAGAAGTGTCGGCAGTGTCCGCCGGCGCCGGTCCAGTGTCCACCGTTGTCTGAAAACTGCACTTTTCTGACCTCTGACCTCACTGGACGGTCCGCCACACTTTTTTTTACATCTCTCGGGCTTATCCGAGAGTATGGCGTTGTAGGGGAGGTGTCCCCGCACGCGTGCGTATGTCAGAAGTGTCGGCAGTGTCCGCCGGCGCCGGTCCAGTGTCCACCGTTGTCTGAAAACTGCACTTTTCTGACCTCTGACCTCACTGGACGGTCCGCCACACTTTTTTTTACACCTCTCGGGCTTATCCGAGAGTCTGGCGTTGTAGGGGAGGTGTCCCCGCACGCGTGCGTATGTCAGAAGTGTCGGCAGTGTCCGCCGGCGCCGGTCCAGTGTCCACCGTTGTCTGAAAACTGCACTTTTCTGACCTCTGACCTCACTGGACGGTCCGCCACACTTTTTTTTACATCTCTCGGGCTTATCCGAGAGTATGGCGTTGTAGGGGAGGTGTCCCCGCACGCGTGCGTATGTCAGAAGTGTCGGCAGTGTCCGCCGGCGCCGGTCCAGTGTCCACCGTTGTCTGAAAACTGCACTTTTCTGACCTCTGACCTCACTGGACGGTCCGCCACACTTTTCTTTACACCTCTCGGGCTTATCCGAGAGTGTGGCGTTGTAGGGGAGGTGTCCCCGCACGCGTGCGTATGTCAGAAGTGTCGGCAGTGTCCACCGGTGCCTGTCCAGTGTCCACTGTTGTCTGAAAACGGCACTTTTCTGACCTCTGACCTCACTGGACGGTCCGCCACACTTTTTTTTACACCTCTCGGGCTTATCCGAGAGTGTGGCGTTGTAGGGGAGGTGTCCCCGCACGCGTGCGTATGTCAGAAGTGTCGGCAGTGTCCGCCGGCGCCGGTCCAGTGTCCACCGTTGTCTGAAAACTGCACTTTTCTGACCTCTGACCTCACTGGACGGTCCGCCACACTTTTTTTTACATCTTTCGGGCTTATCCGAGAGTGTGGCGTTGTAGGGGAGGTGTCCCCGCACGCGTGCGTATGTCAGAAGTGTCGGCAGTGTCCACCTGTGCCTGTCCAGTGTCCACTGTTGTCTGAAAACGGCACTTTTCTGACCTCTGACCTCACTGGACGGTCCGCCACACTTTTTTTTACACCTCTCGGGCTTATCCGAGAGTGTGGCGTTGTAGGGGAGGTGTCCCCGCACGCGTGCGTATGTCAGAAGTGTCGGCAGTGTCCGCCGGCGCCGGTCCAGTGTCCACCGTTGTCAGAAAACTGCACTTTTCTGACCTCTGACCTCACTGGACGGTCCGCCACACTTTTCTTTACACCTCTCGGGCTTATCCGAGAGTGTGGCGTTGTAGGGGAGGTGTCCCCGCACGCGTGCGTATGTCAGAAGTGTCGGCAGTGTCCACCGGTGCCTGTCCAGTGTCCACTGTTGTCTGAAAACGGCACTTTTCTGACCTCTGACCTCACTGGACGGTCCGCCATACTTTTTTTTACACCTCTCGGGCTTATCCGAGAGTGTGGCGTTGTAGGGGAGGTGACCCCGCACGCGTGCGTATGTCAGAAGTGTCGGCAGTGTCCGCCGGCGCCGGTCCAGTGTCCACCGTTGTCTGAAAACTGCACTTTTCTGACCTCTGACCTCACTGGACGGTCCGCCACACTTTTTTTTACATCTCTCGGGCTTATCCGAGAGTGTGGCGTTGTAGGGGAGGTGTCCCCGCACGCGTGCGTATGTCAGAAGTGTCGGCAGTGTCCGCCGGCGCCGGTCCAGTGTCCACCGTTGTCTGAAAACTGCACTTTTCTGACCTCTGACCTCACTGGACGGTCCGCCACACTTTTTTTTACATCTCTCGGGCTTATCCGAGAGTATGGCGTTGTAGGGGAGGTGTCCCCGCACGCGTGCGTATGTCAGAAGTGTCGGCAGTGTCCGCGGGCGCCGGTCCAGTGTCCACCGTTGTCTGAAAACTGCACTTTTCTGACCTCTGACCTCACTGGACGGTCCGCCACCCTTTTTTTTACACCTCTCGGGCTTATCCGAGAGTCTGGCGTTGTAGGGGAGGTGTCCCCGCACGCGTGCGTATGTCAGAAGTGTCGGCAGTGTCCGCCGGCGCCGGTCCAGTGTCCACCGTTGTCTGAAAACTGCACTTTTCTGACCTCTGACCTCACTGGACGGTCCGCCACACTTTTTTTTACATCTCTCGGGCTTATCCGAGAGTATGGCGTTGTAGGGGAGGTGTCCCCGCACGCGTGCGTATGTCAGAAGTGTCGGCAGTGTCCGCCGGCGCCGGTCCAGTGTCCACCGTTGTCTGAAAACTGCACTTTTCTGACCTCTGACCTCACTGGACGGTCCGCCACACTTTTCTTTACACCTCTCGGGCTTATCCGAGAGTCTGGCGTTGTAGGGGAGGTGTCCCCGCACGCGTGCGTATGTCAGAAGTGTCGGCAGTGTCCGCCGGCGCCGGTCCAGTGTCCACCGTTGTCTGAAAACTGCACTTTTCTGACCTCTGACCTCACTGGACGGTCCGCCACACTTTTCTTTACACCTCTCGGGCTTATCCGAGAGTCTGGCGTTGTAGGGGAGGTGTCCCCGCATGCGTGCGTATGTCAGAAGTGTCGGCAGTGTCCGCCGGCGCCGGTCCAGTGTCCACCGTTGTCTGAAAACTGCACTTTTCTGACCTCTGACCTCACTGGACGGTCCGCCACACTTTTCTTTACACCTCTCGGGCTTATCCGAGAGTGTGGCTATGTAGGGGAGGTGTCCCCGCACGCATGCTTATGTCAGAAGTGTCGGCAGTGTCCACCGGTGCCTGTCCAGTGTCCACTGTTGTCTGAAAACGGCACTTTTCTGACCTCTGACCTCACTGGACGGTCCGCCACACTTTTTTTTACACCTCTCGGGCTTATCCGAGAGTGTGGCGTTGTAGGGGAGGTGTCCCCGCACGCGTGCGTATGTCAGAAGTGTCGGCAGTGTCCACCGGTGCCTGTCCAGTGTCCACTGTTGTCTGAAAACTGCACTTTTCTGACCTCTGACCTCACTGGACGGTCCGCCACACTTTTTTTTACACCTCTCGGGCTTATCCGAGAGTGCGGCGTTGTAGGGGAGGTGTCCCCGCACGCGTGCGTATGTCAGAAGTGTCGGCAGTGTCCGCCGGCGCCGGTCCAGTGTCCACCGTTGTCTGAAAACGGCACTTTTCTGACCTCTGACCTCACTGGACGGTCCGCCACACTTTTTTTTACACCTCTCGGGCTTATCCGAGAGTGTGGCTATGTACGGGAGGTGTCCCCGCACGCATGCTTATGTCAGAAGTGTCGGCAGTGTCCACCGGTGCCTGTCCAGTGTCCACTGTTGTCTGAAAACGGCACTTTTCTGACCTCTGACCTCACTGGACGGTCCGCCACACTTTTTTTTACACCTCTCGGGCTTATCCGAGAGTGTGGCGTTGTAGGGGAGGTGTCCCCGCACGCGTGCGTATGTCAGAAGTGTCGGAAGTGTCCACCGGTGCCTGTCCAGTGTCCACTGTTGTCTGAAAACTGCACTTTTCTGACCTCTGACCTCACTGGACGGTCCGCCACACTTTTTTTTACACCTCTCGGGCTTATCCGAGAGTGTGGCTATGTAGGGGAGGTGTCCCCGCACGCATGCTTATGTCAGAAGTGTCGGCAGTGTCCACCGGTGCCTGTCCAGTGTCCACTGTTGTCTGAAAACGGCACTTTTCTGACCTCTGACCTCACTGGACGGTCCGCCACACTTTTTTTTACACCTCTCGGGCTTATCCGAGAGTGTGGCGTTGTAGGGGAGGTGTCCCCGCACGCGTGCGTATGTCAGAAGTGTCGGCACTGTCCACCGGTGCCTGTCCAGTGTCCACTGTTGTCTGAAAACTGCACTTTTCTGACCTCTGACCTCACTGGACGGTCCGCCACACTTTTTTTTACACCTCTCGGGCTTATCCGAGAGTGTGGCGTTGTAGGGGAGGTGTCCCCGCACGCGTGCGTATGTCAGAAGTGTCGGCAGTGTCCGCCGGCGCCGGTCCAGTGTCCACCGTTGTCTGAAAACTGCACTTTTCTGACCTCTGACCTCACTGGACGGTCCGCCACACTTTTCTTTACACCTCTCGGGCTTATCCGAGAGTCTGGCGTTGTAGGGGAGGTGTCCCCGCACGCGTGCGTATGTCAGAAGTGTCGGCAGTGTCCGCCGGCGCCGGTCCAGTGTCCACCGTTGTCTGAAAACTGCACTTTTCTGACCTCTGACCTCACTGGACGGTCCGCCAAACTTTTTTTTACACCTCTCGGGCTTATCCGAGAGTCTGGCGTTGTAGGGGAGGTGTCCCCGCACGCGTGCGTATGTCAGAAGTGTCGGCAGTGTCCGCCGGCGCCGGTCCAGTGTCCACCGTTGTCTGAAAACTGCACTTTTCTGACCTCTGACCTCACTGGACGGTCCGCCACACTTTTCTTTACACCTCTCGGGCTTATCCGAGAGTGTGGCGTTGTAGGGGAGGTGTCCCCGCACGCATGCGTATGTCAGAAGTGTCGGCAGTGTCCGCCGGCGCCGGTCCATTGTCCACCGTTGTCTGAAAACTGCACTTTTCTGACCTCTGACCTCACTGGACGGTCCGCCACACTTTTCTTTACACCTCTCGGGCTTATCCGAGAGTCTGGCGTTGTAGGGGAGGTGTCCCCGCACGCGTGCGTATGTCAGAAGTGTCGGCAGTGTCCGCCGGCGCCGGTCCAGTGTCCACCGTTGTCTGAAAACTGCACTTTTCTGACCTCTGACCTCACTGGACGGTCCGCCACACTTTTCTTTACACCTCTCGGGCTTATCCGAGAGTGTGGCGTTGTAGGGGAGGTGTCCCCGCACGCGTGCGTATGTCAGAAGTGTCGGCAGTGTCCACCGGTGCCTGTCCAGTGTCCACTGTTGTCTGAAAACGGCACTTTTCTGACCTCTGACCTCACTGGACGGTCCGCCACACTTTTTTTTACACCTCTCGGGCTTATCCGAGAGTGTGGCGTTGTAGGGGAGGTGTCCCCGCACGCGTGCGTATGTCAGAAGTGTCGGCAGTGTCCGCCGGCGCCGGTCCAGTGTCCACCGTTGTCTGAAAACTGCACTTTTCTGACCTCTGACCTCACTGGACGGTCCGCCACACTTTTTTTTACATCTTTCGGGCTTATCCGAGAGTGTGGCGTTGTAGGGGAGGTGTCCCCGCACGCGTGCGTATGTCAGAAGTGTCGGCAGTGTCCACCTGTGCCTGTCCAGTGTCCACTGTTGTCTGAAAACGGCACTTTTCTGACCTCTGACCTCACTGGACGGTCCGCCACACTTTTTTTTACACCTCTCGGGCTTATCCGAGAGTGTGGCGTTGTAGGGGAGGTGTCCCCGCACGCGTGCGTATGTCAGAAGTGTCGGCAGTGTCCGCCGGCGCCGGTCCAGTGTCCACCGTTGTCAGAAAACTGCACTTTTCTGACCTCTGACCTCACTGGACGGTCCGCCACACTTTTCTTTACACCTCTCGGGCTTATCCGAGAGTGTGGCGTTGTAGGGGAGGTGTCCCCGCACGCGTGCGTATGTCAGAAGTGTCGGCAGTGTCCACCGGTGCCTGTCCAGTGTCCACTGTTGTCTGAAAACGGCACTTTTCTGACCTCTGACCTCACTGGACGGTCCGCCATACTTTTTTTTACACCTCTCGGGCTTATCCGAGAGTGTGGCGTTGTAGGGGAGGTGACCCCGCACGCGTGCGTATGTCAGAAGTGTCGGCAGTGTCCGCCGGCGCCGGTCCAGTGTCCACCGTTGTCTGAAAACTGCACTTTTCTGACCTCTGACCTCACTGGACGGTCCGCCACACTTTTTTTTACATCTCTCGGGCTTATCCGAGAGTATGGCGTTGTAGGGGAGGTGTCCCCGCACGCGTGCGTATGTCAGAAGTGTCGGCAGTGTCCGCCGGCGCCGGTCCAGTGTCCACCGTTGTCTGAAAACTGCACTTTTCTGACCTCTGACCTCACTGGACGGTCCGCCACACTTTTTTTTACACCTCTCGGGCTTATCCGAGAGTCTGGCGTTGTAGGGGAGGTGTCCCCGCACGCGTGCGTATGTCAGAAGTGTCGGCAGTGTCCGCCGGCGCCGGTCCAGTGTCCACCGTTGTCTGAAAACTGCACTTTTCTGACCTCTGACCTCACTGGACGGTCCGCCACACTTTTTTTTACATCTCTCGGGCTTATCCGAGAGTATGGCGTTGTAGGGGAGGTGTCCCCGCACGCGTGCGTATGTCAGAAGTGTCGGCAGTGTCCGCCGGCGCCGGTCCAGTGTCCACCGTTGTCTGAAAACTGCACTTTTCTGACCTCTGACCTCACTGGACGGTCCGCCACACTTTTCTTTACACCTCTCGGGCTTATCCGAGAGTCTGGCGTTGTAGGGGAGGTGTCCCCGCACGCGTGCGTATGTCAGAAGTGTCGGCAGTGTCCGCCGGCGCCGGTCCAGTGTCCACCGTTGTCTGAAAACTGCACTTTTCTGACCTCTGACCTCACTGGACGGTCCGCCACACTTTTCTTTACACCTCTCGGGCTTATCCGAGAGTCTGGCGTTGTAGGGGAGGTGTCCCCGCATGCGTGCGTATGTCAGAAGTGTCGGCAGTGCCCGCCGGCGCCGGTCCAGTGTCCACCGTTGTCTGAAAACTGCACTTTTCTGACCTATGACCTCACTGGACGGTCCGCCACACTTTTTTTTACACCTCTCGGGCTTATCCGAGAGTGTGGCGTTGTAGGGGAGGTGTCCCCGCACGCGTGCGTATGTCAGAAGTGTCGGCAGTGTCCACCGGTGCCTGTCCAGTGTCCACTGTTGTCTGAAAACGGCACTTTTCTGACCTCTGACCTCACTGGACGGTCCGCCACACTTTTCTTTACACCTCTCGGGCTTATCCGAGAGTGTGGCGTTGTAGGGGAGGTGTCCCCGCACGCGTGCGTATGTCAGAAGTGTCGGAAGTGTCCACCGGTGCCTGTCCAGTGTCCACTGTTGTCTGAAAACTGCACTTTTCTGACCTCTGACCTCACTGGACGGTCCGCCACACTTTTTTTTACACCTCTCGGGCTTATCCGAGAGTGTGGCGTTGTAGGGGAGGTGTCCCCGCACGCGTGCGTATGTCAGAAGTGTCGGCAGTGTCCGCCGGCGCCGGTCCAGTGTCCACCGTTGTCTGAAAACTGCACTTTTCTGACCTATGACCTCACTGGACGGTCCGCCACACTTTTCTTTACACCTCTCGGGCTTATCCGAGAGTCTGGCGTTGTAGGGGAGGTGTCCCCGCACGCGTGCGTATGTCAGAAGTGTCGGCAGTGTCCGCCGGCGCCGGTCCAGTGTCCACCGTTGTCAGAAAACTGCACTTTTCTGACCTCTGACCTCACTGGACGGTCCGCCACACTTTTCTTTACACCTCTCGGGCTTATCCGAGAGTGTGGCGTTGTAGGGGAGGTGTCCCCGCACGCGTGCGTATGTCAGAAGTGTCGGCAGTGTCCACCGGTGCCTGTCCAGTGTCCACTGTTGTCTGAAAACGGCACTTTTCTGACCTCTGACCTCACTGGACGGTCCGCCACACTTTTTTTTACACCTCTCGGGCTTATCCGAGAGTGTGGCGTTGTAGGGGAGGTGTCCCCGCACGCGTGCGTATGTCAGAAGTGTCGGAAGTGTCCACCGGTGCCTGTCCAGTGTCCACTGTTGTCTGAAAACTGCACTTTTCTGACCTCTGACCTCACTGGACGGTCCGCCACACTTTTTTTTACACCTCTCGGGCTTATCCGAGAGTGTGGCGTTGTAGGGGAGGTGTCCCCGCACGCGTGCGTATGTCAGAAGTGTCGGCAGTGTCCGCCGGCGCCGGTCCAGTGTCCACCGTTGTCTGAAAACTGCACTTTTCTGACCTATGACCTCACTGGACGGTCCGCCACACTTTTCTTTACACCTCTCGGGCTTATCCGAGAGTCTGGCGTTGTAGGGGAGGTGTCCCCGCACGCGTGCGTATGTCAGAAGTGTCGGCAGTGTCCGCCGGCGCCGGTCCAGTGTCCACCGTTGTCTGAAAACTGCACTTTTCTGACCTCTGACCTCACTGGACGGTCCGCCACACTTTTTTTTACATCTTTCGGGCTTATCCGAGAGTGTGGCGTTGTAGGGGAGGTGTCCCCGCACGCGTGCGTATGTCAGAAGTGTTGGCAGTGTCCGCCGGTCCAGTGTCCACCGTTGTCTGAAAACTGCACTTTTCTGACCTCTGACCTCACTGGACGGTCCGCCACACTTTTCTTTACACCTCTCGGGCTTATCCGAGAGTCTGGCGTTGTAGGGGAGGTGTCCCCGCACGCGTGCGTATGTCAGAAGTGTCGGCAGTGTCCGCCGGCGCCGGTCCAGTGTCCACCGTTGTCTGAAAACTGCACTTTTCTGACCTCTGACCTCACTGGACGGTCCGCCACACTTTTTTTTACATCTCTCGGGCTTATCCGAGAGTGTGGCGTTGTAGGGGAGGTGTCCCCGCACGCGTGCGTATGTCAGAAGTGTCGGCAGTGTCCGCCGGCGCCGGTCCAGTGTCCACCGTTGTCTGAAAACTGCACTTTTCTGACCTCTGACCTCACTGGACGGTCCGCCACACTTTTTTTTACACCTCTCGGGCTTATCCGAGAGTGTGGCTATGTAGGGGAGGTGTCCCCGCACGCATGCTTATGTCAGAAGTGTCGGCAGTGTCCACCGGTGCCTGTCCAGTGTCCACTGTTGTCTGAAAACGGCACTTTTCTGACCTCTGACCTCACTGGACGGTCCGCCACACTTTTTTTTACACCTCTCGGGCTTATCCGAGAGTGTGGCGTTGTAGGGGAGGTGTCCCCGCACGCGTGCGTATGTCAGAAGTGTCGGCAGTGTCCACCGGTGCCTGTCCAGTGTCCACTGTTGTCTGAAAACTGCACTTTTCTGACCTCTGACCTCACTGGACGGTCCGCCACACTTTTTTTTACACCTCTCGGGCTTATCCGAGAGTGTGGCGTTGTAGGGGAGGTGTCCCCGCACGCGTGCGTATGTCAGAAGTGTCGGCAGTGTCCGCCGGCGCCGGTCCAGTGTTCACCGTTGTCTGAAAACTGCACTTTTCTGACCTCTGACCTCACTGGACGGTCCGCCACACTTTTTTTTACATCTCTCGGGCTTATCCGAGAGTGTGGCGTTGTAGGGGAGGTGTCCCCGCACGCGTGCGTATGTCAGAAGTGTCGGCAGTGTCCGCCGGCGCCGGTCCAGTGTCCACCGTTGTCTGAAAACTGCACTTTTCTGACCTATGACCTCACTGGACGGTCCGCCACACTTTTCTTTACACCTCTCGGGCTTATCCGAGAGTCTGGCGTTGTAGGGGAGGTGTCCCCGCACGCGTGCGTATGTCAGAAGTGTCGGCAGTGTCCGCCGGCGCCGGTCCAGTGTCCACCGTTGTCTGAAAACTGCACTTTTCTGACCTCTGACCTCACTGGACGGTCCGCCACACTTTTTTTTACATCTCTCGGGCTTATCCGAGAGTGTGGCGTTGTAGGGGAGGTGTCCCCGCACGCGTGCGTATGTCAGAAGTGTCGGCAGTGTCCGCCGGCGCCGGTCCAGTGTCCACCGTTGTCTGAAAACTGCACTTTTCTGACCTCTGACCTCACTGGACGGTCCGCCACACTTTTCTTTACACCTCTCGGGCTTATCCGAGACTCTGGCGTTGTAGGGGAGGTGTCCCCGCACGCGTGCGTATGTCAGAAGTGTCGGCAGTGTCCGCCGGCGCCGGTCCAGTGTCCACCGTTGTCTGAAAACTGCACTTTTCTGACCTCTGACCTCACTGGACTGTCCGCCACACTTTTCTTTACACCTCTCGGGCTTATCCGAGAGTGTGGCGTTGTAGGGGAGGTGTCCCCGCACGCGTGCGTATGTCAGAAGTGTCGGCAGTGTCCACCGGTGCCTGTCCAGTGTCCACTGTTGTCTGAAAACGGCACTTTTCTGACCTCTGACCTCACTGGACGGTACGCCACACTTTTTTTTACACCTCTCGGGCTTATCCGAGAGTGTGGCGTTGTAGGGGAGGTGTCCCCGCACGCGTGCGTATGTCAGAAGTGTCGGCAGTGTCCGCCGGCGCCGGTCCAGTGTCCACCTTTGTCTGAAAACTGCACTTTTCTGACCTCTGACCTCACTGGACGGTCCGCCACACTTTTTTTTACATCTTTCGGGCTTATCCGAGAGTGTGGCGTTGTAGGGGAGGTGTCCCCGCACGCGTGCGTATGTCAGAAGTGTCGGCAGTGTCCGCCGGCGCCGGTCCAGTGTCCACCGTTGTCTGAAAACTGCACTTTTCTGACCTCTGACCTCACTGGACGGTCCGCCACACTTTTCTTTACACCTCTCGGGCTTATCCGAGAGTCTGGCGTTGTAGGGGAGGTGTCCCCGCACGCGTGCGTATGTCAGAAGTGTCGGCAGTGTCCGCCGGTGCCTGTCCAGTGTCCACTGTTGTCTGAAAACGGCACTTTTCTGACCTCTGACCTCACTGGACGGTCCGCCACACTTTTTTTTACACCTCTCGGGCTTATCCGAGAGTTTGGCGTTGTAGGGGAGGTGTCCCCGCACGCGTGCGTATGTCAGAAGTGTCGGCAGTGTCCGCCGGCGCCGGTCCAGTGTCCACCGTTGTCTGAAAACTGCACTTATCTGACCTCTGACCTCACTGGACGGTCCGCCACACTTTTTTTTACATCTCTCGGGCTTATCCGAGAGTGTGGCGTTGTAGGGGAGGTGTCCCCGCACGCGTGCGTATGTCAGAAGTGTCGGCAGTGTCCGCCGGCGCCGGTCCAGTGTCCACTGTTGTCTGAAAACTGCACTTTTCTGACCTCTGACCTCACTGGACGGTCCGCCACACTTTTCTTTACACCTCTCGGGCTTATCCGAGAGTCTGGCGTTGTAGGGGAGGTGTCCCCGCACGCGTGCGTATGTCAGAAGTGTCGGCAGTGTCTGCCGGCGCCGGTCCAGTGTCCACCGTTGTCTGAAAACTGCACTTTTCTGACCTCTGACCTCACTGGACGGTCCGCCACACTTTTCTTTACACCTCTCGGGCTTATCCGAGAGTCTGGCGTTGTAGGGGAGGTGTCCCCGCACGCGTGCGTATGTCAGAAGTGTCGGCAGTGTCCGCCGGCGCCGGTCCAGTGTCCACCGTTGTCTGAAAACTGCACTTTTCTGACCTCTGACCTGACTGGACGGTCCGCCACACTTTTCTTTACACCTCTCGGGCTTATCCGAGAGTGTGGCGTTGTAGGGGAGGTGTCCCCGCACGCGTGCGTATGTCAAAAGTGTCGTCAGTGTCCACCGGTGCCTGTCCAGTGTCCACTGTTGTCTGAAAACTGCACTTTTCTGACCTCTGACCTCACTGGAGGGTCCGCCACACTTTTTTTTACACCTCTCGGGCTTATCCGAGAGTGTGGCGTTGTAGGGGAGGTGTCCCCGCACGCGTGCGTATGTCAGAAGTGTCGGCAGTGTCCGCCGGCGCCGGTCCAGTGTCCACCGTTGTCTGAAAACTGCACTTTTCTGACCTCTGACCTCACTGGACGGTCCGCCACACTTTTTTTTACATATCTCGGGCTTATCCGAGAGTGTGGCGTTGTAGGGGAGGTGTCCCCGCACGCGTGCGTATGTCAGAAGTGTCGGCAGTGTCCGCCGGCGCCGGTCCAGTGTCCACCGTTGTCTGAAAACTGCACTTTTCTGACCTCTGACCTCACTGGACGGTCCGCCACACTTTTTTTTACATCTCTCTGGCTTATCCGAGAGTGTGGCGTTGTAGGGGAGGTGTCCCCGCACGCATGCTTATGTCAGAAGTGTCGGCAGTGTCCGCCGGCGCCGGTCCAGTGTCCACCGTTGTCTGAAAACTGCACTTTTCTGACCTCTGACCTCACTGGACGGTCCGCCACACTTTTCTTTACACCTCTCGGGCTTATCCGAGAGTGTGGCGTTGTAGGGGAGGTGTCCCCGCACGCGTGCGTATGTCAGAAGTGTCGGCAGTGTCCACCGGTGCCTGTCCAGTGTCCACCGTTGTCTGAAAACTGCACTTTTCTGACCTCTGACCTCACTGGACGGTCCGCCACACTTTTCTTTACACCTCTCGGGCTTATCCGAGAGTGTGGCGTTGTAGGAGAGGTGTCCCCGCACTAGTGCGTATGTCAGAAGTGTCGTCAGTGTCCACCGGTGCCTGTCCAGTGTCCACTGTTGTCTGAAAACTGCACTTTTCTGACCTCTGACCTCACTGGACGGTCCGCCACACTTTTTTTTACACCTCTCGGGCTTATCCGAGAGTGTGGCGTTGTAGGGGAGGTGTCCCCGCACGCGTGCGTATGTCAGAAGTGTCGGCAGTGTCCGCCGGCGCCGGTCCAGTGTCCACCGTTGTCTGAAAACTGCACTTTTCTGACCTCTGACCTCACTGGACGGTCCGCCACACTTTTTTTTACATCTCTCGGGCTTATCCGAGAGTGTGGCGTTGTAGGGGAGGTGTCCCCGCACGCGTGCGTATGTCAGAAGTGTCGGCAGTGTCCGCCGGCGCCGGTCCAGTGTCCACCGTTGTCTGAAAACTGCACTTTTCTGACCTCTGACCTCACTGGACGGTCCGCCACACTTTTTTTTACATATCTCGGGCTTATCCGAGAGTGTGGCGTTGTAGGGGAGGTGTCCCCGCACGCGTGCGTATGTCAGAAGTGTCGGCAGTGTCCGCCGGCGCCGGTCCAGTGTCCACCGTTGTCTGAAAACTGCACTTTTCTGACCTCTGACCTCACTGGACTGTCCGCCACACTTTTCTTTACACCTCTCGGGCTTATCCGAGAGTGTGGCGTTGTAGGGGAGGTGTCCCCGCACGCGTGCGTATGTCAGAAGTGTCGGCAGTGTCCACCGGTGCCTGTCCAGTGTCCACTGTTGTCTGAAAACGGCACTTTTCTGACCTCTGACCTCACTGGACGGTACGCCACACTTTTTTTTACACCTCTCGGGCTTATCCGAGAGTGTGGCGTTGTAGGGGAGGTGTCCCCGCACGCGTGCGTATGTCAGAAGTGTCGGCAGTGTCCGCCGGCGCCGGTCCAGTGTCCACCTTTGTCTGAAAACTGCACTTTTCTGACCTCTGACCTCACTGGACGGTCCCCCACACTTTTTTTTACATCTCTCGGGCTTATCCGAGAGTGTGGCGTTGTAGGGGAGGTGTCCCCGCACGCGTGCGTATGTCAGAAGTGTCGGCGGTGTCCGCCGGCGCCGGTCCAGTGTCCACCGTTGTCTGAAAACTGCACTTTTCTGACCTCTGACCTCACTGGACGGTCCGCCACACTTTTTTTTACATCTTTCGGGCTTATCCGAGAGTGTGGCGTTGTAGGGGAGGTGTCCCCGCACGCGTGCGTATGTCAGAAGTGTCGGCAGTGTCCGCCGGCGCCGGTCCAGTGTCCACCGTTGTCTGAAAACTGCACTTTTCTGACCTCTGACCTCACTGGACGGTCCGCCACACTTTTCTTTACACCTCTCGGGCTTATCCGAGAGTCTGGCGTTGTAGGGGAGGTGTCCCCGCACGCGTGCGTATGTCAGAAGTGTCGGCAGTGTCCGCCGGTGCCTGTCCAGTGTCCACTGTTGTCTGAAAACGGCACTTTTCTGACCTCTGACCTCACTGGACGGTCCGCCACACTTTTTTTTACACCTCTCGGGCTTATCCGAGAGTTTGGCGTTGTAGGGGAGGTGTCCCCGCACGCGTGCGTATGTCAGAAGTGTCGGCAGTGTCCGCCGGCGCCGGTCCAGTGTCCACCGTTGTCTGAAAACTGCACTTATCTGACCTCTGACCTCACTGGACGGTCTGCCACACTTTTTTTTACATCTCTCGGGCTTATCCGAGAGTGTGGCGTTGTAGGGGAGGTGTCCCCGCACGCGTGCGTATGTCAGAAGTGTCGGCAGTGTCCGCCGGCGCCGGTCCAGTGTCCACTGTTGTCTGAAAACTGCACTTTTCTGACCTCTGACCTCACTGGACGGTCCGCCACACTTTTCTTTACACCTCTCGGGCTTATCCGAGAGTCTGGCGTTGTAGGGGAGGTGTCCCCGCACGCGTGCGTATGTCAGAAGTGTCGGCAGTGTCTGCCGGCGCCGGTCCAGTGTCCACCGTTGTCTGAAAACTGCACTTTTCTGACCTCTGACCTCACTGGACGGTCCGCCACACTTTTCTTTACACCTCTCGGGCTTATCCGAGAGTCTGGCGTTGTAGGGGAGGTGTCCCCGCACGCGTGCGTATGTCAGAAGTGTCGGCAGTGTCCGCCGGCGCCGGTCCAGTGTCCACCGTTGTCTGAAAACTGCACTTTTCTGACCTCTGACCTGACTGGACGGTCCGCCACACTTTTCTTTACACCTCTCGGGCTTATCCGAGAGTGTGGCGTTGTAGGGGAGGTGTCCCCGCACGCGTGCGTATGTCAGAAGTGTCGGCAGTGTCCACCGGTGCCTGTCCAGTGTCCACTGTTGTCTGAAAACGGCACTTTTCTGACCTCTGACCTTACTGGACGGTCCGCCACACTTTTTTTTACACCTCTCGGGCTTATCCGAGAGAGTGGCGTTGTAGGGGAGGTGACCCCGCACGCGTGCGTATGTCAGAAGTGTCGGCAGTGTCCGCCGGCGCCGGTCCAGTGTCCACCGTTGTCTGAAAACTGCACTTTTCTGACCTCTGACCTCACTGGACGGTCCGCCACACTTTTTTTTACATCTCTCGGGCTTATCCGAGAGTGTGGCGTTGTAGGGGAGGTGTCCCCGCACGCGTGCGTATGTCAGAAGTGTCGGCAGTGTCCGCCGGCGCCGGTCCAGTGTCCACCGTTGTCTGAAAACTGCACTTTTCTGACCTCTGACCTCACTGGACGGTCCGCCACACTTTTTTTTACATCTCTCGGGCTTATCCGAGAGTATGGCGTTGTAGGGGAGGTGTCCCCGCACGCGTGCGTATGTCAGAAGTGTCGGCAGTGTCCGCCGGCGCCGGTCCAGTGTCCACCGTTGTCTGAAAACTGCACTTTTCTGACCTCTGACCTCACTGGACGGTCCGCCACACTTTTCTTTACACCTCTCGGGCTTATCCGAGAGTCTGGCGTTGTAGGGGAGGTGTCCCCGCACGCGTGCGTATGTCAGAAGTGTCGGCAGTGTCCGCCGGCGCCGGTCCAGTGTCCACCGTTGTCTGAAAACTGCACTTTTCTGACCTCTGACCTCACTGGACGGTCCGCCACACTTTTCTTTACACCTCTCGGGCTTATCCGAGAGTGTGGCGTTGTAGGGGAGGTGTCCCCGCACGCGTGCGTATGTCAGAAGTGTCGGCAGTGTCCACCGGTGCCTGTCCAGTGTCCACTGTTGTCTGAAAACGGCACTTTTCTGACCTCTGACCTCACTGGACGGTCCGCCACACTTTTTTTTACACCTCTCGGGCTTATCCGAGAGTGTGGCGTTGTAGGGGAGGTGTCCCCGCACGCGTGCGTATGTCAGAAGTGTCGGCAGTGTCCGCCGGCGCCGGTCCAGTGTCCACCGTTGTCTGAAAACTGCACTTTTCTGACCTCTGACCTCACTGGACGGTCCGCCACACTTTTTTTTACATCTTTCGGGCTTATCCGAGAGTGTGGCGTTGTAGGGGAGGTGTCCCCGCACGCGTGCGTATGTCAGAAGTGTCGGCAGTGTCCACCTGTGCCTGTCCAGTGTCCACTGTTGTCTGAAAACGGCACTTTTCTGACCTCTGACCTCACTGGACGGTCCGCCACACTTTTTTTTACACCTCTCGGGCTTATCCGAGAGTGTGGCGTTGTAGGGGAGGTGTCCCCGCACGCGTGCGTATGTCAGAAGTGTCGGCAGTGTCCGCCGGCGCCGGTCCAGTGTCCACCGTTGTCAGAAAACTGCACTTTTCTGACCTCTGACCTCACTGGACGGTCCGCCACACTTTTCTTTACACCTCTCGGGCTTATCCGAGAGTGTGGCGTTGTAGGGGAGGTGTCCCCGCACGCGTGCGTATGTCAGAAGTGTCGGCAGTGTCCACCGGTGCCTGTCCAGTGTCCACTGTTGTCTGAAAACGGCACTTTTCTGACCTCTGACCTCACTGGACGGTCCGCCATACTTTTTTTTACACCTCTCGGGCTTATCCGAGAGTGTGGCGTTGTAGGGGAGGTGACCCCGCACGCGTGCGTATGTCAGAAGTGTCGGCAGTGTCCGCCGGCGCCGGTCCAGTGTCCACCGTTGTCTGAAAACTGCACTTTTCTGACCTCTGACCTCACTGGACGGTCCGCCAAACTTTTTTTTACACCTCTCGGGCTTATCCGAGAGTCTGGCGTTGTAGGGGAGGTGTCCCCGCACGCGTGCGTATGTCAGAAGTGTCGGCAGTGTCCGCCGGCGCCGGTCCAGTGTCCACCGTTGTCTGAAAACTGCACTTTTCTGACCTCTGACCTCACTGGACGGTCCGCCACACTTTTCTTTACACCTCTCGGGCTTATCCGAGAGTGTGGCGTTGTAGGGGAGGTGTCCCCGCACGCATGCGTATGTCAGAAGTGTCGGCAGTGTCCGCCGGCGCCGGTCCATTGTCCACCGTTGTCTGAAAACTGCACTTTTCTGACCTCTGACCTCACTGGACGGTCCGCCACACTTTTCTTTACACCTCTCGGGCTTATCCGAGAGTCTGGCGTTGTAGGGGAGGTGTCCCCGCACGCGTGCGTATGTCAGAAGTGTCGGCAGTGTCCGCCGGCGCCGGTCCAGTGTCCACCGTTGTCTGAAAACTGCACTTTTCTGACCTCTGACCTCACTGGACGGTCCGCCACACTTTTCTTTACACCTCTCGGGCTTATCCGAGAGTGTGGCGTTGTAGGGGAGGTGTCCCCGCACGCGTGCGTATGTCAGAAGTGTCGGCAGTGTCCACCGGTGCCTGTCCAGTGTCCACTGTTGTCTGAAAACGGCACTTTTCTGACCTCTGACCTTACTGGACGGTCCGCCACACTTTTTTTTACACCTCTCGGGCTTATCCGAGAGAGTGGCGTTGTAGGGGAGGTGACCCCGCACGCGTGCGTATGTCAGAAGTGTCGGCAGTGTCCGCCGGCGCCGGTCCAGTGTCCACCGTTGTCTGAAAACTGCACTTTTCTGACCTCTGACCTCACTGGACGGTCCGCCACACTTTTTTTTACATCTCTCGGGCTTATCCGAGAGTGTGGCGTTGTAGGGGAGGTGTCCCCGCACGCGTGCGTATGTCAGAAGTGTCGGCAGTGTCCGCCGGCGCCGGTCCAGTGTCCACCGTTGTCTGAAAACTGCACTTTTCTGACCTCTGACCTCACTGGACGGTCCGCCACACTTTTTTTTACATCTCTCGGGCTTATCCGAGAGTATGGCGTTGTAGGGGAGGTGTCCCCGCACGCGTGCGTATGTCAGAAGTGTCGGCAGTGTCCGCCGGCGCCGGTCCAGTGTCCACCGTTGTCTGAAAACTGCACTTTTCTGACCTCTGACCTCACTGGACGGTCCGCCACACTTTTCTTTACACCTCTCGGGCTTATCCGAGAGTCTGGCGTTGTAGGGGAGGTGTCCCCGCACGCGTGCGTATGTCAGAAGTGTCGGCAGTGTCCGCCGGCGCCGGTCCAGTGTCCACCGTTGTCTGAAAACTGCACTTTTCTGACCTCTGACCTCACTGGACGGTCCGCCACACTTTTCTTTACACCTCTCGGGCTTATCCGAGAGTGTGGCGTTGTAGGGGAGGTGTCCCCGCACGCGTGCGTATGTCAGAAGTGTCGGCAGTGTCCACCGGTGCCTGTCCAGTGTCCACTGTTGTCTGAAAACGGCACTTTTCTGACCTCTGACCTCACTGGACGGTCCGCCACACTTTTTTTTACACCTCTCGGGCTTATCCGAGAGTGTGGCGTTGTAGGGGAGGTGTCCCCGCACGCGTGCGTATGTCAGAAGTGTCGGCAGTGTCCGCCGGCGCCGGTCCAGTGTCCACCGTTGTCTGAAAACTGCACTTTTCTGACCTCTGACCTCACTGGACGGTCCGCCACACTTTTTTTTACATCTTTCGGGCTTATCCGAGAGTGTGGCGTTGTAGGGGAGGTGTCCCCGCACGCGTGCGTATGTCAGAAGTGTCGGCAGTGTCCACCTGTGCCTGTCCAGTGTCCACTGTTGTCTGAAAACGGCACTTTTCTGACCTCTGACCTCACTGGACGGTCCGCCACACTTTTTTTTACACCTCTCGGGCTTATCCGAGAGTGTGGCGTTGTAGGGGAGGTGTCCCCGCACGCGTGCGTATGTCAGAAGTGTCGGCAGTGTCCGCCGGCGCCGGTCCAGTGTCCACCGTTGTCAGAAAACTGCACTTTTCTGACCTCTGACCTCACTGGACGGTCCGCCACACTTTTCTTTACACCTCTCGGGCTTATCCGAGAGTGTGGCGTTGTAGGGGAGGTGTCCCCGCACGCGTGCGTATGTCAGAAGTGTCGGCAGTGTCCACCGGTGCCTGTCCAGTGTCCACTGTTGTCTGAAAACGGCACTTTTCTGACCTCTGACCTCACTGGACGGTCCGCCATACTTTTTTTTACACCTCTCGGGCTTATCCGAGAGTGTGGCGTTGTAGGGGAGGTGACCCCGCACGCGTGCGTATGTCAGAAGTGTCGGCAGTGTCCGCCGGCGCCGGTCCAGTGTCCACCGTTGTCTGAAAACTGCACTTTTCTGACCTCTGACCTCACTGGACGGTCCGCCACACTTTTTTTTACATCTCTCGGGCTTATCCGAGAGTGTGGCGTTGTAGGGGAGGTGTCCCCGCACGCGTGCGTATGTCAGAAGTGTCGGCAGTGTCCGCCGGCGCCGGTCCAGTGTCCACCGTTGTCTGAAAACTGCACTTTTCTGACCTCTGACCTCACTGGACGGTCCGCCACACTTTTTTTTACATCTCTCGGGCTTATCCGAGAGTATGGCGTTGTAGGGGAGGTGTCCCCGCACGCGTGCGTATGTCAGAAGTGTCGGCAGTGTCCGCCGGCGCCGGTCCAGTGTCCACCGTTGTCTAAAAACTGCACTTTTCTGACCTCTGACCTCACTGGACGGTCCGCCACACTTTTTTTTACACCTCTCGGGCTTATCCGAGAGTCTGGCGTTGTAGGGGAGGTGTCCCCGCACGCGTGCGTATGTCAGAAGTGTCGGCAGTGTCCGCCGGCGCCGGTCCAGTGTCCACCGTTGTCTGAAAACTGCACTTTTCTGACCTCTGACCTCACTGGACGGTCCGCCACACTTTTTTTTACATCTCTCGGGCTTATCCGAGAGTATGGCGTTGTAGGGGAGGTGTCCCCGCACGCGTGCGTATGTCAGAAGTGTCGGCAGTGTCCGCCGGCGCCGGTCCAGTGTCCACCGTTGTCTGAAAACTGCACTTTTCTGACCTCTGACCTCACTGGACGGTCCGCCACACTTTTCTTTACACCTCTCGGGCTTATCCGAGAGTCTGGCGTTGTAGGGGAGGTGTCCCCGCACGCGTGCGTATGTCAGAAGTGTCGGCAGTGTCCGCCGGCGCCGGTCCAGTGTCCACCGTTGTCTGAAAACTGCACTTTTCTGACCTCTGACCTCACTGGACGGTCCGCCACACTTTTCTTTACACCTCTCGGGCTTATCCGAGAGTCTGGCGTTGTAGGGGAGGTGTCCCCGCATGCGTGCGTATGTCAGAAGTGTCGGCAGTGTCCGCCGGCGCCGGTCCAGTGTCCACCGTTGTCTGAAAACTGCACTTTTCTGACCTCTGACCTCACTGGACGGTCCGCCACACTTTTCTTTACACCTCTCGGGCTTATCCGAGAGTGTGGCTATGTAGGGGAGGTGTCCCCGCACGCATGCTTATGTCAGAAGTGTCGGCAGTGTCCACCGGTGCCTGTCCAGTGTCCACTGTTGTCTGAAAACGGCACTTTTCTGACCTCTGACCTCACTGGACGGTCCGCCACACTTTTTTTTACACCTCTCGGGCTTATCCGAGAGTGTGGCGTTGTAGGGGAGGTGTCCCCGCACGCGTGCGTATGTCAGAAGTGTCGGCAGTGTCCACCGGTGCCTGTCCAGTGTCCACTGTTGTCTGAAAACTGCACTTTTCTGACCTCTGACCTCACTGGACGGTCCGCCACACTTTGTTTTACACCTCTCGGGCTTATCCGAGAGTGTGGCGTTGTAGGGGAGGTGTCCCCGCACGCGTGCGTATGTCAGAAGTGTCGGCAGTGTCCGCCGG
Source organism: Gymnoscopelus braueri (assembly GCF_963280865.1). Taxonomy (NCBI): domain Eukaryota; kingdom Metazoa; phylum Chordata; class Actinopteri; order Myctophiformes; family Myctophidae; genus Gymnoscopelus; species Gymnoscopelus braueri. The sequence goes on from NC_137626.1 coordinate 36,174,442, forward strand.
CGCCGGTCCAGTGTCCACCGTTGTCTGAAAACGGCACTTTTCTGACCTCTGACCTCACTGGACGGTCCGCCACACTTTTTTTTACACCTCTCGGGCTTATCCGAGAGTGTGGCTATGTAGGGGAGGTGTCCCCGCACGCATGCTTATGTCAGAAGTGTCGGCAGTGTCCACCGGTGCCTGTCCAGTGTCCACTGTTGTCTGAAAACGGCACTTTTCTGACCTCTGACCTCACTGGACGGTCCGCCACACTTTTTTTTACACCTCTCGGGCTTATCCGAGAGTGTGGCGTTGTAGGGGAGGTGTCCCCGCACGCGTGCGTATGTCAGAAGTGTCGGAAGTGTCCACCGGTGCCTGTCCAGTGTCCACTGTTGTCTGAAAACTGCACTTTTCTGACCTCTGACCTCACTGGACGGTCCGCCACACTTTTTTTTACACCTCTCGGGCTTATCCGAGAGTGTGGCTATGTAGGGGAGGTGTCCCCGCACGCATGCTTATGTCAGAAGTGTCGGCAGTGTCCACCGGTGCCTGTCCAGTGTCCACTGTTGTCTGAAAACGGCACTTTTCTGACCTCTGACCTCACTGGACGGTCCGCCACACTTTTTTTTACACCTCTCGGGCTTATCCGAGAGTGTGGCGTTGTAGGGGAGGTGTCCCCGCACGCGTGCGTATGTCAGAAGTGTCGGCAGTGTCCACCGGTGCCTGTCCAGTGTCCACTGTTGTCTGAAAACTGCACTTTTCTGACCTCTGACCTCACTGGACGGTCCGCCACACTTTTTTTTACACCTCTCGGGCTTATCCGAGAGTGTGGCGTTGTAGGGGAGGTGTCCCCGCACGCGTGCGTATGTCAGAAGTGTCGGCACTGTCCGCCGGCGCCGGTCCAGTGTCCACCGTTGTCTGAAAACTGCACTTTTCTGACCTCTGACCTCACTGGACGGTCCGCCACACTTTTCTTTACACCTCTCGGGCTTATCCGAGAGTCTGGCGTTGTAGGGGAGGTGTCCCCGCACGCGTGCGTATGTCAGAAGTGTCAGCAGTGTCCGCCGGCGCCGGTCCAGTGTCCACCGTTGTCTGAAAACTGCACTTTTCTGACCTCTGACCTCACTGGACGGTCCGCCAAACTTTTTTTTACACCTCTCGGGCTTATCCGAGAGTCTGGCGTTGTAGGGGAGGTGTCCCCGCATGCGTGCGTATGTCAGAAGTGTCGGCAGTGTCCGCCGGCGCCGGTCCAGTGTCCACCGTTGTCTGAAAACTGCACTTTTCTGACCTCTGACCTCACTGGACGGTCCGCCACACTTTTCTTTACACCTCTCGGGCTTATCCGAGAGTGTGGCGTTGTAGGGGAGGTGTCCCCGCACGCATGCGTATGTCAGAAGTGTCGGCAGTGTCCGCCGGCGCCGGTCCATTGTCCACCGTTGTCTGAAAACTGCAATTTTCTGACCTCTGACCTCACTGGACGGTCCACCACACTTTTCTTTACACCTCTCGGGCTTATCCGACAGTCTGGCGTTGTAGGGGAGGTGTCCCCGCACGCGTGCGTATGTCAGAAGTGTCGGCAGTGTCCGCCGGCGCCGGTCCAGTGTCCACCGTTGTCTGAAAACTGCACTTTTCTGACCTCTGACCTCACTGGACGGTCCGCCACACTTTTCTTTACACCTCTCGGGCTTATCCGAGAGTGTGGCGTTGTAGGGGAGGTGTCCCCGCACGCGTGCGTATGTCAGAAGTGTCGGCAGTGTCCACCGGTGCCTGTCCAGTGTCCACTGTTGTCTGAAAACGGCACTTTTCTGACCTCTGACCTCACTGGACGGTCCGCCACACTTTTTTTTACATCTTTCGGGCTTATCCGAGAGTGTGGCGTTGTAGGGGAGGTGTCCCCGCACGCGTGCGTATGTCAGAAGTGTCGGCAGTGTCCACCTGTGCCTGTCCAGTGTCCACTGTTGTCTGAAAACGGCACTTTTCTGACCTCTGACCTCACTGGACGGTCCGCCACACTTTTTTTTACACCTCTCGGGCTTATCCGAGAGTGTGGCGTTGTAGGGGAGGTGTCCCCGCACGCGTGCGTATGTCAGAAGTGTCGGCAGTGTCCGCCGGCGCCGGTCCAGTGTCCACCGTTGTCAGAAAACTGCACTTTTCTGACCTCTGACCTCACTGGACGGTCCGCCACACTTTTCTTTACACCTCTCGGGCTTATCCGAGAGTGTGGCGTTGTAGGGGAGGTGTCCCCGCACGCGTGCGTATGTCAGAAGTGTCGGCAGTGTCCACCGGTGCCTGTCCAGTGTCCACTGTTGTACGGCACTTTTCTGACCTCTGACCTCACTGGACGGTCCGCCATACTTTTTTTTACACCTCTCGGGCTTATCCGAGAGTGTGGCGTTGTAGGGGAGGTGACCCCGCACGCGTGCGTATGTCAGAAGTGTCGGCAGTGTCCGCCGGCGCCGGTCCAGTGTCCACCGTTGTCTGAAAACTGCACTTTTCTGACCTCTGACCTCACTGGACGGTCCGCCACACTTTTTTTTACATCTCTCGGGCTTATCCGAGAGTGTGGCGTTGTAGGGGAGGTGTCCCCGCACGCGTGCGTATGTCAGAAGTGTCGGCAGTGTCCGCCGGCGCCGGTCCAGTGTCCACCGTTGTCTGAAAACTGCACTTTTCTGACCTCTGACCTCACTGGACGGTCCGCCACACTTTTTTTTACATCTCTCGGGCTTATCCGAGAGTATGGCGTTGTAGGGGAGGTGTCCCCGCACGCGTGCGTATGTCAGAAGTGTCGGCAGTGTCCGCCGGCGCCGGTCCAGTGTCCACCGTTGTCTGAAAACTGCACTTTTCTGACCTCTGACCTCACTGGACGGTCCGCCACACTTTTTTTTACACCTCTCGGGCTTATCCGAGAGTCTGGCGTTGTAGGGGAGGTGTCCCCGCACGCGTGCGTATGTCAGAAGTGTCGGCAGTGTCCGCCGGCGCCGGTCCAGTGTCCACCGTTGTCTGAAAACTGCACTTTTCTGACCTCTGACCTCACTGGACGGTCCGCCACACTTTTTTTTACATCTCTCGGGCTTATCCGAGAGTATGGCGTTGTAGGGGAGGTGTCCCCGCACGCGTGCGTATGTCAGAAGTGTCGGCAGTGTCCGCCGGCGCCGGTCCAGTGTCCACCGTTGTCTGAAAACTGCACTTTTCTGACCTCTGACCTCACTGGACGGTCCGCCACACTTTTCTTTACACCTCTCGGGCTTATCCGAGAGTGTGGCGTTGTAGGGGAGGTGTCCCCGCACGCGTGCGTATGTCAGAAGTGTCGGCAGTGTCCACCGGTGCCTGTCCAGTGTCCACTGTTGTCTGAAAACGGCACTTTTCTGACCTCTGACCTCACTGGACGGTCCGCCACACTTTTTTTTACACCTCTCGGGCTTATCCGAGAGTGTGGCGTTGTAGGGGAGGTGTCCCCGCACACGTGCGTATGTCAGAAGTGTCGGCAGTGTCCGCCGGCGCCGGTCCAGTGTCCACCGTTGTCTGAAAACTGCACTTTTCTGACCTCTGACCTCACTGGACGGTCCGCCACACTTTTTTTTACATCTTTCGGGCTTATCCGAGAGTGTGGCGTTGTAGGGGAGGTGTCCCCGCACGCGTGCGTATGTCAGAAGTGTCGGCAGTGTCCACCTGTGCCTGTCCAGTGTCCACTGTTGTCTGAAAACGGCACTTTTCTGACCTCTGACCTCACTGGACGGTCCGCCACACTTTTTTTTACACCTCTCGGGCTTATCCGAGAGTGTGGCGTTGTAGGGGAGGTGTCCCCGCACGCGTGCGTATGTCAGAAGTGTCGGCAGTGTCCGCCGGCGCCGGTCCAGTGTCCACCGTTGTCAGAAAACTGCACTTTTCTGACCTCTGACCTCACTGGACGGTCCGCCACACTTATCTTTACACCTCTCGGGCTTATCCGAGAGTGTGGCGTTGTAGGGGAGGTGTCCCCGCACGCGTGCGTATGTCAGAAGTGTCGGCAGTGTCCACCGGTGCCTGTCCAGTGTCCACTGTTGTCTGAAAACGGCACTTTTCTGACCTCTGACCTCACTGGACGGTCCGCCATACTTTTTTTTACACCTCTCGGGCTTATCCGAGAGTGTGGCGTTGTAGGGGAGGTGACCCCGCACGCGTGCGTATGTCAGAAGTGTCGGCAGTGTCCGCCGGCGCCGGTCCAGTGTCCACCGTTGTCTGAAAACTGCACTTTTCTGACCTCTGACCTCACTGGACGGTCCGCCACACTTTTTTTTACATCTCTCGGGCTTATCCGAGAGTGTGGCGTTGTAGGGGAGGTGTCCCCGCACGCGTGCGTATGTCAGAAGTGTCGGCAGTGTCCGCCGGCGCCGGTCCAGTGTCCACCGTTGTCTGAAAACTGCACTTTTCTGACCTCTGACCTCACTGGACGGTCCGCCACACTTTTTTTTACATCTCTCGGGCTTATCCGAGAGTATGGCGTTGTAGGGGAGGTGTCCCCGCACGCGTGCGTATGTCAGAAGTGTCGGCAGTGTCCGCGGGCGCCGGTCCAGTGTCCACCGTTGTCTGAAAACTGCACTTTTCTGACCTCTGACCTCACTGGACGGTCCGCCACCCTTTTTTTTACACCTCTCGGGCTTATCCGAGAGTCTGGCGTTGTAGGGGAGGTGTCCCCGCACGCGTGCGTATGTCAGAAGTGTCGGCAGTGTCCGCCGGCGCCGGTCCAGTGTCCACCGTTGTCTGAAAACTGCACTTTTCTGACCTCTGACCTCACTGGACGGTCCGCCACACTTTTTTTTACATCTCTCGGGCTTATCCGAGAGTATGGCGTTGTAGGGGAGGTGTCCCCGCACGCGTGCGTATGTCAGAAGTGTCGGCAGTGTCCGCCGGCGCCGGTCCAGTGTCCACCGTTGTCTGAAAACTGCACTTTTCTGACCTCTGACCTCACTGGACGGTCCGCCACACTTTTCTTTACACCTCTCGGGCTTATCCGAGAGTCTGGCGTTGTAGGGGAGGTGTCCCCGCACGCGTGCGTATGTCAGAAGTGTCGGCAGTGTCCGCCGGCGCCGGTCCAGTGTCCACCGTTGTCTGAAAACTGCACTTTTCTGACCTCTGACCTCACTGGACGGTCCGCCACACTTTTCTTTACACCTCTCGGGCTTATCCGAGAGTCTGGCGTTGTAGGGGAGGTGTCCCCGCATGCGTGCGTATGTCAGAAGTGTCGGCAGTGTCCGCCGGCGCCGGTCCAGTGTCCACCGTTGTCTGAAAACTGCACTTTTCTGACCTCTGACCTCACTGGACGGTCCGCCACACTTTTCTTTACACCTCTCGGGCTTATCCGAGAGTGTGGCTATGTAGGGGAGGTGTCCTCGCACGCATGCTTATGTCAGAAGTGTCGGCAGTGTCCACCGGTGCCTGTCCAGTGTCCACTGTTGTCTGAAAACGGCACTTTTCTGACCTCTGACCTCACTGGACGGTCCGCCACACTTTTTTTTACACCTCTCGGGCTTATCCGAGAGTGTGGCGTTGTAGGGGAGGTGTCCCCGCACGCGTGCGTATGTCAGAAGTGTCGGCAGTGTCCACCGGTGCCTGTCCAGTGTCCACTGTTGTCTGAAAACTGCACTTTTCTGACCTCTGACCTCACTGGACGGTCCGCCACACTTTTTTTTACACCTCTCGGGCTTATCCGAGAGTGCGGCGTTTTAGGGGAGGTGTCCCCGCACGCGTGCGTATGTCAGAAGTGTCGGCAGTGTCCGCCGGCGCCGGTCCAGTGTCCACCGTTGTCTGAAAACGGCACTTTTCTGACCTCTGACCTCACTGGACGGTCCGCCACACTTTTTTTTACACCTCTCGGGCTTATCCGAGAGTGTGGCTATGTACGGGAGGTGTCCCCGCACGCATGCTTATGTCAGAAGTGTCGGCAGTGTCCACCGGTGCCTGTCCAGTGTCCACTGTTGTCTGAAAACGGCACTTTTCTGACCTCTGACCTCACTGGACGGTCCGCCACACTTTTTTTTACACCTCTCGGGCTTATCCGAGAGTGTGGCGTTGTAGGGGAGGTGTCCCCGCACGCGTGCGTATGTCAGAAGTGTCGGAAGTGTCCACCGGTGCCTGTCCAGTGTCCACTGTTGTCTGAAAACTGCACTTTTCTGACCTCTGACCTCACTGGACGGTCCGCCACACTTTTTTTTACACCTCTCGGGCTTATCCGAGAGTGTGGCTATGTAGGGGAGGTGTCCCCGCACGCATGCTTATGTCAGAAGTGTCGGCAGTGTCCACCGGTGCCTGTCCAGTGTCCACTGTTGTCTGAAAACGGCACTTTTCTGACCTCTGACCTCACTGGACGGTCCGCCACACTTTTTTTTACACCTCTCGGGCTTATCCGAGAGTGTGGCGTTGTAGGGGAGGTGTCCCCGCACGCGTGCGTATGTCAGAAGTGTCGGCACTGTCCACCGGTGCCTGTCCAGTGTCCACTGTTGTCTGAAAACTGCACTTTTCTGACCTCTGACCTCACTGGACGGTCCGCCACACTTTTTTTTACACCTCTCGGGCTTATCCGAGAGTGTGGCGTTGTAGGGGAGGTGTCCCCGCACGCGTGCGTATGTCAGAAGTGTCGGCAGTGTCCGCCGGCGCCGGTCCAGTGTCCACCGTTGTCTGAAAACGGCACTTTTCTGACCTCTGACCTCACTGGACGGTCCGCCACACTTTTTTTTACACCTCTCGGGCTTATCCGAGAGTGTGGCTATGTAGGGGAGGTGTCCCCGCACGCATGCTTATGTCAGAAGTGTCGGCAGTGTCCACCGGTGCCTGTCCAGTGTCCACTGTTGTCTGAAAACGGCACTTTTCTGACCTCTGACCTCACTGGACGGTCCGCCACACTTTTTTTTACACCTCTCGGGCTTATCCGAGAGTGTGGCGTTGTAGGGGAGGTGTCCCCGCACGCGTGCGTATGTCAGAAGTGTCGGAAGTGTCCACCGGTGCCTGTCCAGTGTCCACTGTTGTCTGAAAACTGCACTTTTCTGACCTCTGACCTCACTGGACGGTCCGCCACACTTTTTTTTACACCTCTCGGGCTTATCCGAGAGTGTGGCTATGTAGGGGAGGTGTCCCCGCACGCATGCTTATGTCAGAAGTGTCGGCAGTGTCCACCGGTGCCTGTCCAGTGTCCACTGTTGTCTGAAAACGGCACTTTTCTGACCTCTGACCTCACTGGACGGTCCGCCACACTTTTTTTTTACACCTCTCGGGCTTATCCGAGAGTGTGGCGTTGTAGGGGAGGTGTCCCCGCACGCGTGCGTATGTCAGAAGTGTCGGCAGTGTCCACCGGTGCCTGTCCAGTGTCCACTGTTGTCTGAAAACTGCACTTTTCTGACCTCTGACCTCACTGGACGGTCCGCCACACTTTTTTTTACACCTCTCGGGCTTATCCGAGAGTGTGGCGTTGTAGGGGAGGTGTCCCCGCACGCGTGCGTATGTCAGAAGTGTCGGCACTGTCCGCCGGCGCCGGTCCAGTGTCCACCGTTGTCTGAAAACTGCACTTTTCTGACCTCTGACCTCACTGGACGGTCCGCCACACTTTTCTTTACACCTCTCGGGCTTATCCGAGAGTCTGGCGTTGTAGGGGAGGTGTCCCCGCACGCGTGCGTATGTCAGAAGTGTCAGCAGTGTCCGCCGGCGCCGGTCCAGTGTCCACCGTTGTCTGAAAACTGCACTTTTCTGACCTCTGACCTCACTGGACGGTCCGCCAAACTTTTTTTTACACCTCTCGGGCTTATCCGAGAGTCTGGCGTTGTAGGGGAGGTGTCCCCGCATGCGTGCGTATGTCAGAAGTGTCGGCAGTGTCCGCCGGCGCCGGTCCAGTGTCCACCGTTGTCTGAAAACTGCACTTTTCTGACCTCTGACCTCACTGGACGGTCCGCCACACTTTTCTTTACACCTCTCGGGCTTATCCGAGAGTGTGGCGTTGTAGGGGAGGTGTCCCCGCACGCATGCGTATGTCAGAAGTGTCGGCAGTGTCCGCCGGCGCCGGTCCATTGTCCACCGTTGTCTGAAAACTGCAATTTTCTGACCTCTGACCTCACTGGACGGTCCGCCACACTTTTCTTTACACCTCTCGGGCTTATCCGACAGTCTGGCGTTGTAGGGGAGGTGTCCCCGCACGCGTGCGTATGTCAGAAGTGTCGGCAGTGTCCGCCGGCGCCGGTCCAGTGTCCACCGTTGTCTGAAAACTGCACTTTTCTGACCTCTGACCTCACTGGACGGTCCGCCACACTTTTCTTTACACCTCTCGGGCTTATCCGAGAGTGTGGCGTTGTAGGGGAGGTGTCCCCGCACGCGTGCGTATGTCAGAAGTGTCGGCAGTGTCCACCGGTGCCTGTCCAGTGTCCACTGTTGTCTGAAAACGGCACTTTTCTGACCTCTGACCTCACTGGACGGTCCGCCACACTTTTTTTTACACCTCTCGGGCTTATCCGAGAGTGTGGCGTTGTAGGGGAGGTGTCCCCGCACGCGTGCGTATGTCATAAGTGTCGGCAGTGTCCGCCGGCGCCGGTCCAGTGTCCACCGTTGTCTGAAAACTGCACTTTTCTGACCTCTGACCTCACTGGACGGTCCGCCACACTTTTTTTTACATCTTTCGGGCTTATCCGAGAGTGTGGCGTTGTAGGGGAGGTGTCCCCGCACGCGTGCGTATGTCAGAAGTGTCGGCAGTGTCCACCTGTGCCTGTCCAGTGTCCACTGTTGTCTGAAAACGGCACTTTTCTGACCTCTGACCTCACTGGACGGTCCGCCACACTTTTTTTTACACCTCTCGGGCTTATCCGAGAGTGTGGCGTTGTAGGGGAGGTGTCCCCGCACGCGTGCGTATGTCAGAAGTGTCGGCAGTGTCCGCCGGCGCCGGTCCAGTGTCCACCGTTGTCAGAAAACTGCACTTTTCTGACCTCTGACCTCACTGGACGGTCCGCCACACTTTTCTTTACACCTCTCGGGCTTATCCGAGAGTGTGGCGTTGTAGGGGAGGTGTCCCCGCACGCGTGCGTATGTCAGAAGTGTCGGCAGTGTCCACCGGTGCCTGTCCAGTGTCCACTGTTGTACGGCACTTTTCTGACCTCTGACCTCACTGGACGGTCCGCCATACTTTTTTTTACACCTCTCGGGCTTATCCGAGAGTGTGGCGTTGTAGGGGAGGTGACCCCGCACGCGTGCGTATGTCAGAAGTGTCGGCAGTGTCCGCCGGCGCCGGTCCAGTGTCCACCGTTGTCTGAAAACTGCACTTTTCTGACCTCTGACCTCACTGGACGGTCCGCCACACTTTTTTTTACATCTCTCGGGCTTATCCGAGAGTGTGGCGTTGTAGGGGAGGTGTCCCCGCACGCGTGCGTATGTCAGAAGTGTCGGCAGTGTCCGCCGGCGCCGGTCCAGTGTCCACCGTTGTCTGAAAACTGCACTTTTCTGACCTCTGACCTCACTGGACGGTCCGCCACACTTTTTTTTACATCTCTCGGGCTTATCCGAGAGTATGGCGTTGTAGGGGAGGTGTCCCCGCACGCGTGCGTATGTCAGAAGTGTCGGCAGTGTCCGCCGGCGCCGGTCCAGTGTCCACCGTTGTCTGAAAACTGCACTTTTCTGACCTCTGACCTCACTGGACGGTCCGCCACACTTTTTTTTACACCTCTCGGGCTTATCCGAGAGTCTGGCGTTGTAGGGGAGGTGTCCCCGCACGCGTGCGTATGTCAGAAGTGTCGGCAGTGTCCACCTGTGCCTGTCCAGTGTCCACTGTTGTCTGAAAACGGCACTTTTCTGACCTCTGACCTCACTGGACGGTCCGCCACACTTTTTTTTACACCTCTCGGGCTTATCCGAGAGTGTGGCGTTGTAGGGGAGGTGTCCCCGCACGCGTGCGTATGTCAGAAGTGTCGGCAGTGTCCGCCGGCGCCGGTCCAGTGTCCACCGTTGTCAGAAAACTGCACTTTTCTGACCTCTGACCTCACTGGACGGTCCGCCACACTTTTCTTTACACCTCTCGGGCTTATCCGAGAGTGTGGCGTTGTAGGGGAGGTGTCCCCGCACGCGTGCGTATGTCAGAAGTGTCGGCAGTGTCCACCGGTGCCTGTCCAGTGTCCACTGTTGTACGGCACTTTTCTGACCTCTGACCTCACTGGACGGTCCGCCATACTTTTTTTTACACCTCTCGGGCTTATCCGAGAGTGTGGCGTTGTAGGGGAGGTGTCCCCGCACGCGTGCGTATGTCAGAAGTGTCGGCAGTGTCCGCCGGCGCCGGTCCAGTGTCCACCGTTGTCTGAAAACTGCACTTTTCTGACCTCTGACCTCACTGGACGGTCCGCCACACTTTTTTTTACACCTCTCGGGCTTATCCGAGAGTCTGGCGTTGTAGGGGAGGTGTCCCCGCACGCGTGCGTATGTCAGAAGTGTCGGCAGTGTCCGCCGGCGCCGGTCCAGTGTCCACCGTTGTCTGAAAACTGCATTTTTCTGACCTCTGACCTCACTGGACGGTCCGCCACACTTTTTTTTACATCTCTCGGGCTTATCCGAGAGTATGGCGTTGTAGGGGAGGTGTCCCCGCACGCGTGCGTATGTCAGAAGTGTCGGCAGTGTCCGCCGGCGCCGGTCCAGTGTCCACCGTTGTCTGAAAACTGCACTTTTCTGACCTCTGACCTCACTGGACGGTCCGCCACACTTTTCTTTACACCTCTCGGGCTTATCCGAGAGTGTGGCGTTGTAGGGGAGGTGTCCCCGCACGCGTGCGTATGTCAGAAGTGTCGGCAGTGTCCACCGGTGCCTGTCCAGTGTCCACTGTTGTCTGAAAACGGCACTTTTCTGACCTCTGACCTCACTGGACGGTCCGCCACACTTTTTTTTACACCTCTCGGGCTTATCCGAGAGTGTGGCGTTGTAGGGGAGGTGTCCCCGCACGCGTGCGTATGTCAGAAGTGTCGGCAGTGTCCGCCGGCGCCGGTCCAGTGTCCACCGTTGTCTGAAAACTGCACTTTTCTGACCTCTGACCTCACTGGACGGTCCGCCACACTTTTTTTTACATCTTTCGGGCTTATCCGAGAGTGTGGCGTTGTAGGGGAGGTGTCCCCGCACGCGTGCGTATGTCAGAAGTGTCGGCAGTGTCCACCTGTGCCTGTCCAGTGTCCACTGTTGTCTGAAAACGGCACTTTTCTGACCTCTGACCTCACTGGACGGTCCGCCACACTTTTTTTTACACCTCTCGGGCTTATCCGAGAGTGTGGCGTTGTAGGGGAGGTGTCCCCGCACGCGTGCGTATGTCAGAAGTGTCGGCAGTGTCCGCCGGCGCCGGTCCAGTGTCCACCGTTGTCAGAAAACTGCACTTTTCTGACCTCTGACCTCACTGGACGGTCCGCCACACTTTTCTTTACACCTCTCGGGCTTATCCGAGAGTGTGGCGTTGTAGGGGAGGTGTCCCCGCACGCGTGCGTATGTCAGAAGTGTCGGCAGTGTCCACCGGTGCCTGTCCAGTGTCCACTGTTGTCTGAAAACGGCACTTTTCTGACCTCTGACCTCACTGGACGGTCCGCCATACTTTTTTTTACACCTCTCGGGCTTATCCGAGAGTGTGGCGTTGTAGGGGAGGTGACCCCGCACGCGTGCGTATGTCAGAAGTGTCGGCAGTGTCCGCCGGCGCCGGTCCAGTGTCCACCGTTGTCTGAAAACTGCACTTTTCTGACCTCTGACCTCACTGGACGGTCCGCCACACTTTTTTTTACATCTCTCGGGCTTATCCGAGAGTGTGGCGTTGTAGGGGAGGTGTCCCCGCACGCGTGCGTATGTCAGAAGTGTCGGCAGTGTCCGCCGGCGCCGGTCCAGTGTCCACCGTTGTCTGAAAACTGCACTTTTCTGACCTCTGACCTCACTGGACGGTCCGCCACACTTTTTTTTACATCTCTCGGGCTTATCCGAGAGTATGGCGTTGTAGGGGAGGTGTCCCCGCACGCGTGCGTATGTCAGAAGTGTCGGCAGTGTCCGCGGGCGCCGGTCCAGTGTCCACCGTTGTCTGAAAACTGCACTTTTCTGACCTCTGACCTCACTGGACGGTCCGCCACCCTTTTTTTTACACCTCTCGGGCTTATCCGAGAGTCTGGCGTTGTAGGGGAGGTGTCCCCGCACGCGTGCGTATGTCAGAAGTGTCGGCAGTGTCCGCCGGCGCCGGTCCAGTGTCCACCGTTGTCTGAAAACTGCACTTTTCTGACCTCTGACCTCACTGGACGGTCCGCCACACTTTTTTTTACATCTCTCGGGCTTATCCGAGAGTATGGCGTTGTAGGGGAGGTGTCCCCGCACGCGTGCGTATGTCAGAAGTGTCGGCAGTGTCCGCCGGCGCCGGTCCAGTGTCCACCGTTGTCTGAAAACTGCACTTTTCTGACCTCTGACCTCACTGGACGGTCCGCCACACTTTTCTTTACACCTCTCGGGCTTATCCGAGAGTCTGGCGTTGTAGGGGAGGTGTCCCCGCACGCGTGCGTATGTCAGAAGTGTCGGCAGTGTCCGCCGGCGCCGGTCCAGTGTCCACCGTTGTCTGAAAACTGCACTTTTCTGACCTCTGACCTCACTGGACGGTCCGCCACACTTTTCTTTACACCTCTCGGGCTTATCCGAGAGTCTGGCGTTGTAGGGGAGGTGTCCCCGCATGCGTGCGTATGTCAGAAGTGTCGGCAGTGTCCGCCGGCGCCGGTCCAGTGTCCACCGTTGTCTGAAAACTGCACTTTTCTGACCTCTGACCTCACTGGACGGTCCGCCACACTTTTCTTTACACCTCTCGGGCTTATCCGAGAGTGTGGCTATGTAGGGGAGGTGTCCCCGCACGCATGCTTATGTCAGAAGTGTCGGCAGTGTCCACCGGTGCCTGTCCAGTGTCCACTGTTGTCTGAAAACGGCACTTTTCTGACCTCTGACCTCACTGGACGGTCCGCCACACTTTTTTTTACACCTCTCGGGCTTATCCGAGAGTGTGGCGTTGTAGGGGAGGTGTCCCCGCACGCGTGCGTATGTCAGAAGTGTCGGCAGTGTCCACCGGTGCCTGTCCAGTGTCCACTGTTGTCTGAAAACTGCACTTTTCTGACCTCTGACCTCACTGGACGGTCCGCCACACTTTTTTTTACACCTCTCGGGCTTATCCGAGAGTGCGGCGTTGTAGGGGAGGTGTCCCCGCACGCGTGCGTATGTCAGAAGTGTCGGCAGTGTCCGCCGGCGCCGGTCCAGTGTCCACCGTTGTCTGAAAACTGCACTTTTCTGACCTCTGACCTCACTGGACGGTCCGCCACACTTTTTTTTACACCTCTCGGGCTTATCCGAGAGTGTGGCTATGTACGGGAGGTGTCCCCGCACGCATGCTTATGTCAGAAGTGTCGGCAGTGTCCACCGGTGCCTGTCCAGTGTCCACTGTTGTCTGAAAACGGCACTTTTCTGACCTCTGACCTCACTGGACGGTCCGCCACACTTTTTTTTACACCTCTCGGGCTTATCCGAGAGTGTGGCGTTGTAGGGGAGGTGTCCCCGCACGCGTGCGTATGTCAGAAGTGTCGGAAGTGTCCACCGGTGCCTGTCCAGTGTCCACTGTTGTCTGAAAACTGCACTTTTCTGACCTCTGACCTCACTGGACGGTCCGCCACACTTTTTTTTACACCTCTCGGGCTTATCCGAGAGTATGGCTATGTAGGGGAGGTGTCCCCGCACGCATGCTTATGTCAGAAGTGTCGGCAGTGTCCACCGGTGCCTGTCCAGTGTCCACTGTTGTCTGAAAACGGCACTTTTCTGACCTCTGACCTCACTGGACGGTCCGCCACACTTTTTTTTACACCTCTCGGGCTTATCCGAGAGTGTGGCGTTGTAGGGGAGGTGTCCCCGCACGCGTGCGTATGTCAGAAGTGTCGGCACTGTCCACCGGTGCCTGTCCAGTGTCCACTGTTGTCTGAAAACTGCACTTTTCTGACCTCTGACCTCACTGGACGGTCCGCCACACTTTTTTTTACACCTCTCGGGCTTATCCGAGAGTGTGGCGTTGTAGGGGAGGTGTCCCCGCACGCGTGCGTATGTCAGAAGTGTCGGCAGTGTCCGCCGGCGCCGGTCCAGTGTCCACCGTTGTCTGAAAACTGCACTTTTCTGACCTCTGACCTCACTGGACGGTCCGCCACACTTTTCTTTACACCTCTCGGGCTTATCCGAGAGTCTGGCGTTGTAGGGGAGGTGTCCCCGCACGCGTGCGTATGTCAGAAGTGTCGGCAGTGTCCGCCGGCGCCGGTCCAGTGTCCACCGTTGTCTGAAAACTGCACTTTTCTGACCTCTGACCTCACTGGACGGTCCGCCAAACTTTTTTTTACACCTCTCGGGCTTATCCGAGAGTCTGGCGTTGTAGGGGAGGTGTCCCCGCACGCGTGCGTATGTCAGAAGTGTCGGCAGTGTCCGCCGGCGCCGGTCCAGTGTCCACCGTTGTCTGAAAACTGCACTTTTCTGACCTCTGACCTCACTGGACGGTCCGCCACACTTTTCTTTACACCTCTCGGGCTTATCCGAGAGTGTGGCGTTGTAGGGGAGGTGTCCCCGCACGCATGCGTATGTCAGAAGTGTCGGCAGTGTCCGCCGGCGCCGGTCCATTGTCCACCGTTGTCTGAAAACTGCACTTTTCTGACCTCTGACCTCACTGGACGGTCCGCCACACTTTTCTTTACACCTCTCGGGCTTATCCGAGAGTCTGGCGTTGTAGGGGAGGTGTCCCCGCACGCGTGCGTATGTCAGAAGTGTCGGCAGTGTCCGCCGGCGCCGGTCCAGTGTCCACCGTTGTCTGAAAACTGCACTTTTCTGACCTCTGACCTCACTGGACGGTCCGCCACACTTTTCTTTACACCTCTCGGGCTTATCCGAGAGTGTGGCGTTGTAGGGGAGGTGTCCCCGCACGCGTGCGTATGTCAGAAGTGTCGGCAGTGTCCACCGGTGCCTGTCCGGTGTCCACTGTTGTCTGAAAACGGCACTTTTCTGACCTCTGACCTCACTGGACGGTCCGCCACACTTTTTTTTACACCTCTCGGGCTTATCCGAGAGTGTGGCGTTGTAGGGGAGGTGTCCCCGCACGCGTGCGTATGTCAGAAGTGTCGGCAGTGTCCGCCGGCGCCGGTCCAGTGTCCACCGTTGTCTGAAAACTGCACTTTTCTGACCTCTGACCTCACTGGACGGTCCGCCACACTTTTTTTTACATCTTTCGGGCTTATCCGAGAGTGTGGCGTTGTAGGGGAGGTGTCCCCGCACGCGTGCGTATGTCAGAAGTGTCGGCAGTGTCCGCCGGCGCCGGTCCAGTGTCCACCGTTGTCAGAAAACTGCACTTTTCTGACCTCTGACCTCACTGGACGGTCCGCCACACTTTTCTTTACACCTCTCGGGCTTATCCGAGAGTGTGGCGTTGTAGGGGAGGTGTCCCCGCACGCGTGCGTATGTCAGAAGTGTCGGCAGTGTCCACCGGTGCCTGTCCAGTGTCCACTGTTGTCTGAAAACGGCACTTTTCTGACCTCTGACCTCACTGGACGGTCCGCCATACTTTTTTTTACACCTCTCGGGCTTATCCGAGAGTGTGGCGTTGTAGGGGAGGTGACCCCGCACGCGTGCGTATGTCAGAAGTGTCGGCAGTGTCCGCCGGCGCCGGTCCAGTGTCCACCGTTGTCTGAAAACTGCACTTTTCTGACCTCTGACCTCACTGGACGGTCCGCCACACTTTTTTTTACATCTCTCGGGCTTATCCGAGAGTATGGCGTTGTAGGGGAGGTGTCCCCGCACGCGTGCGTATGTCAGAAGTGTCGGCAGTGTCCGCCGGCGCCGGTCCAGTGTCCACCGTTGTCTGAAAACTGCACTTTTCTGACCTCTGACCTCACTGGACGGTCCGCCACACTTTTTTTTACACCTCTCGGGCTTATCCGAGAGTCTGGCGTTGTAGGGGAGGTGTCCCCGCACGCGTGCGTATGTCAGAAGTGTCGGCAGTGTCCGCCGGCGCCGGTCCAGTGTCCACCGTTGTCTGAAAACTGCACTTTTCTGACCTCTGACCTCACTGGACGGTCCGCCACACTTTTTTTTACATCTCTCGGGCTTATCCGAGAGTATGGCGTTGTAGGGGAGGTGTCCCCGCACGCGTGCGTATGTCAGAAGTGTCGGCAGTGTCCGCCGGCGCCGGTCCAGTGTCCACCGTTGTCTGAAAACTGCACTTTTCTGACCTCTGACCTCACTGGACGGTCCGCCACACTTTTCTTTACACCTCTCGGGCTTATCCGAGAGTCTGGCGTTGTAGGGGAGGTGTCCCCGCACGCGTGCGTATGTCAGAAGTGTCGGCAGTGTCCGCCGGCGCCGGTCCAGTGTCCACCGTTGTCTGAAAACTGCACTTTTCTGACCTCTGACCTCACTGGACGGTCCGCCACACTTTTCTTTACACCTCTCGGGCTTATCCGAGAGTCTGGCGTTGTAGGGGAGGTGTCCCCGCATGCGTGCGTATGTCAGAAGTGTCGGCAGTGCCCGCCGGCGCCGGTCCAGTGTCCACCGTTGTCTGAAAACTGCACTTTTCTGACCTATGACCTCACTGGACGGTCCGCCACACTTTTTTTTACACCTCTCGGGCTTATCCGAGAGTGTGGCGTTGTAGGGGAGGTGTCCCCGCACGCGTGCGTATGTCAGAAGTGTCGGCAGTGTCCACCGGTGCCTGTCCAGTGTCCACTGTTGTCTGAAAACGGCACTTTTCTGACCTCTGACCTCACTGGACGGTCCGCCACACTTTTTTTTACACCTCTCGGGCTTATCCGAGAGTGTGGCGTTGTAGGGGAGGTGTCCCCGCACGCGTGCGTATGTCAGAAGTGTCGGAAGTGTCCACCGGTGCCTGTCCAGTGTCCACTGTTGTCTGAAAACTGCACTTTTCTGACCTCTGACCTCACTGGACGGTCCGCCACACTTTTTTTTACACCTCTCGGGCTTATCCGAGAGTGTGGCGTTGTAGGGGAGGTGTCCCCGCACGCGTGCGTATGTCAGAAGTGTCGGCAGTGTCCGCCGGCGCCGGTCCAGTGTCCACCGTTGTCTGAAAACTGCACTTTTCTGACCTATGACCTCACTGGACGGTCCGCCACACTTTTCTTTACACCTCTCGGGCTTATCCGAGAGTCTGGCGTTGTAGGGGAGGTGTCCCCGCACGCGTGCGTATGTCAGAAGTGTCGGCAGTGTCCGCCGGCGCCGGTCCAGTGTCCACCGTTGTCAGAAAACTGCACTTTTCTGACCTCTGACCTCACTGGACGGTCCGCCACACTTTTCTTTACACCTCTCGGGCTTATCCGAGAGTGTGGCGTTGTAGGGGAGGTGTCCCCGCACGCGTGCGTATGTCAGAAGTGTCGGCAGTGTCCACCGGTGCCTGTCCAGTGTCCACTGTTGTCTGAAAACGGCACTTTTCTGACCTCTGACCTCACTGGACGGTCCGCCATACTTTTTTTTACACCTCTCGGGCTTATCCGAGAGTGTGGCGTTGTAGGGGAGGTGACCCCGCACGCGTGCGTATGTCAGAAGTGTCGGCAGTGTCCGCCGGCGCCGGTCCAGTGTCCACCGTTGTCTGAAAACTGCACTTTTCTGACCTCTGACCTCACTGGACGGTCCGCCACACTTTTTTTTACATCTCTCGGGCTTATCCGAGAGTATGGCGTTGTAGGGGAGGTGTCCCCGCACGCGTGCGTATGTCAGAAGTGTCGGCAGTGTCCGCCGGCGCCGGTCCAGTGTCCACCGTTGTCTGAAAACTGCACTTTTCTGACCTCTGACCTCACTGGACGGTCCGCCACACTTTTTTTTACACCTCTCGGGCTTATCCGAGAGTCTGGCGTTGTAGGGGAGGTGTCCCCGCACGCGTGCGTATGTCAGAAGTGTCGGCAGTGTCCGCCGGCGCCGGTCCAGTGTCCACCGTTGTCTGAAAACTGCACTTTTCTGACCTCTGACCTCACTGGACGGTCCGCCACACTTTTTTTTACATCTCTCGGGCTTATCCGAGAGTATGGCGTTGTAGGGGAGGTGTCCCCGCACGCGTGCGTATGTCAGAAGTGTCGGCAGTGTCCGCCGGCGCCGGTCCAGTGTCCACCGTTGTCTGAAAACTGCACTTTTCTGACCTCTGACCTCACTGGACGGTCCGCCACACTTTTCTTTACACCTCTCGGGCTTATCCGAGAGTCTGGCGTTGTAGGGGAGGTGTCCCCGCACGCGTGCGTATGTCAGAAGTGTCGGCAGTGTCCGCCGGCGCCGGTCCAGTGTCCACCGTTGTCTGAAAACTGCACTTTTCTGACCTCTGACCTCACTGGACGGTCCGCCACACTTTTCTTTACACCTCTCGGGCTTATCCGAGAGTCTGGCGTTGTAGGGGAGGTGTCCCCGCATGCGTGCGTATGTCAGAAGTGTCGGCAGTGCCCGCCGGCGCCGGTCCAGTGTCCACCGTTGTCTGAAAACTGCACTTTTCTGACCTATGACCTCACTGGACGGTCCGCCACACTTTTTTTTACACCTCTCGGGCTTATCCGAGAGTGTGGCGTTGTAGGGGAGGTGTCCCCGCACGCGTGCGTATGTCAGAAGTGTCGGCAGTGTCCACCGGTGCCTGTCCAGTGTCCACTGTTGTCTGAAAACGGCACTTTTCTGACCTCTGACCTCACTGGACGGTCCGCCACACTTTTTTTTACACCTCTCGGGCTTATCCGAGAGTGTGGCGTTGTAGGGGAGGTGTCCCCGCACGCGTGCGTATGTCAGAAGTGTCGGAAGTGTCCACCGGTGCCTGTCCAGTGTCCACTGTTGTCTGAAAACTGCACTTTTCTGACCTCTGACCTCACTGGACGGTCCGCCACACTTTTTTTTACACCTCTCGGGCTTATCCGAGAGTGTGGCGTTGTAGGGGAGGTGTCCCCGCACGCGTGCGTATGTCAGAAGTGTCGGCAGTGTCCGCCGGCGCCGGTCCAGTGTCCACCGTTGTCTGAAAACTGCACTTTTCTGACCTATGACCTCACTGGACGGTCCGCCACACTTTTCTTTACACCTCTCGGGCTTATCCGAGAGTCTGGCGTTGTAGGGGAGGTGTCCCCGCACGCGTGCGTATGTCAGAAGTGTCGGCAGTGTCCGCCGGCGCCGGTCCAGTGTCCACCGTTGTCAGAAAACTGCACTTCTCTGACCTCTGACCTCACTGGACGGTCCGCCACACTTTTCTTTACACCTCTCGGGCTTATCCGAGAGTGTGGCGTTGTAGGGGAGGTGTCCCCGCACGCGTGCGTATGTCAGAAGTGTCGGCAGTGTCCACCGGTGCCTGTCCAGTGTCCACTGTTGTCTGAAAACGGCACTTTTCTGACCTCTGACCTCACTGGACGGTCCGCCATACTTTTTTTTACACCTCTCGGGCTTATCCGAGAGTGTGGCGTTGTAGGGGAGGTGACCCCGCACGCGTGCGTATGTCAGAAGTGTCGGCAGTGTCCGCCGGCGCCGGTCCAGTGTCCACCGTTGTCTGAAAACTGCACTTTTCTGACCTCTGACCTCACTGGACGGTCCGCCACACTTTTTTTTACATCTCTCGGGCTTATCCGAGAGTATGGCGTTGTAGGGGAGGTGTCCCCGCACGCGTGCGTATGTCAGAAGTGTCGGCAGTGTCCGCCGGCGCCGGTCCAGTGTCCACCGTTGTCTGAAAACTGCACTTTTCTGACCTCTGACCTCACTGGACGGTCCGCCACACTTTTTTTTACACCTCTCGGGCTTATCCGAGAGTCTGGCGTTGTAGGGGAGGTGTCCCCGCACGCGTGCGTATGTCAGAAGTGTCGGCAGTGTCCGCCGGCGCCGGTCCAGTGTCCACCGTTGTCTGAAAACTGCACTTTTCTGACCTCTGACCTCACTGGACGGTCCGCCACACTTTTTTTTACATCTCTCGGGCTTATCCGAGAGTATGGCGTTGTAGGGGAGGTGTCCCCGCACGCGTGCGTATGTCAGAAGTGTCGGCAGTGTCCGCCGGCGCCGGTCCAGTGTCCACCGTTGTCTGAAAACTGCACTTTTCTGACCTCTGACCTCACTGGACGGTCCGCCACACTTTTCTTTACACCTCTCGGGCTTATCCGAGAGTCTGGCGTTGTAGGGGAGGTGTCCCCGCACGCGTGCGTATGTCAGAAGTGTCGGCAGTGTCCGCCGGCGCCGGTCCAGTGTCCACCGTTGTCTGAAAACTGCACTTTTCTGACCTCTGACCTCACTGGACGGTCCGCCACACTTTTCTTTACACCTCTCGGGCTTATCCGAGAGTCTGGCGTTGTAGGGGAGGTGTCCCCGCATGCGTGCGTATGTCAGAAGTGTCGGCAGTGCCCGCCGGCGCCGGTCCAGTGTCCACCGTTGTCTGAAAACTGCACTTTTCTGACCTATGACCTCACTGGACGGTCCGCCACACTTTTTTTTACACCTCTCGGGCTTATCCGAGAGTGTGGCGTTGTAGGGGAGGTGTCCCCGCACGCGTGCGTATGTCAGAAGTGTCGGCAGTGTCCACCGGTGCCTGTCCAGTGTCCACTGTTGTCTGAAAACGGCACTTTTCTGACCTCTGACCTCACTGGACGGTCCGCCACACTTTTTTTTACACCTCTCGGGCTTATCCGAGAGTGTGGCGTTGTAGGGGAGGTGTCCCCGCACGCGTGCGTATGTCAGAAGTGTCGGAAGTGTCCACCGGTGCCTGTCCAGTGTCCACTGTTGTCTGAAAACTGCACTTTTCTGACCTCTGACCTCACTGGACGGTCCGCCACACTTTTTTTTACACCTCTCGGGCTTATCCGAGAGTGTGGCGTTGTAGGGGAGGTGTCCCCGCACGCGTGCGTATGTCAGAAGTGTCGGCAGTGTCCGCCGGCGCCGGTCCAGTGTCCACCGTTGTCTGAAAACTGCACTTTTCTGACCTATGACCTCACTGGACGGTCCGCCACACTTTTCTTTACACCTCTCGGGCTTATCCGAGAGTCTGGCGTTGTAGGGGAGGTGTCCCCGCACGCGTGCGTATGTCAGAAGTGTCGGCAGTGTCCGCCGGCGCCGGTCCAGTGTCCACCGTTGTCTGAAAACTGCACTTTTCTGACCTCTGACCTCACTGGACGGTCCGCCACACTTTTTTTTACATCTTTCGGGCTTATCCGAGAGTGTGGCGTTGTAGGGGAGGTGTCCCCGCACGCGTGCGTATGTCAGAAGTGTTGGCAGTGTCCGCCGGCGCCGGTCCAGTGTCCACCGTTGTCTGAAAACTGCACTTTTCTGACCTCTGACCTCACTGGACGGTCCGCCACACTTTTCTTTACACCTCTCGGGCTTATCCGAGAGTCTGGCGTTGTAGGGGAGGTGTCCCCGCACGCGTGCGTATGTCAGAAGTGTCGGCAGTGTCCGCCGGCGCCGGTCCAGTGTCCACCGTTGTCTGAAAACTGCACTTTTCTGACCTCTGACCTCACTGGACGGTCCGCCACACTTTTTTTTACATCTCTCGGGCTTATCCGAGAGTGTGGCGTTGTAGGGGAGGTGTCCCCGCACGCGTGCGTATGTCAGAAGTGTCGGCAGTGTCCGCCGGCGCCGGTCCAGTGTCCACCGTTGTCTGAAAACTGCACTTTTCTGACCTCTGACCTCACTGGACGGTCCGCCACACTTTTTTTTACACCTCTCGGGCTTATCCGAGAGTGTGGCTATGTAGGGGAGGTGTCCCCGCACGCATGCTTATGTCAGAAGTGTCGGCAGTGTCCACCGGTGCCTGTCCAGTGTCCACTGTTGTCTGAAAACGGCACTTTTCTGACCTCTGACCTCACTGGACGGTCCGCCACACTTTTTTTTACACCTCTCGGGCTTATCCGAGAGTGTGGCGTTGTAGGGGAGGTGTCCCCGCACGCGTGCGTATGTCAGAAGTGTCGGCAGTGTCCACCGGTGCCTGTCCAGTGTCCACTGTTGTCTGAAAACTGCACTTTTCTGACCTCTGACCTCACTGGACGGTCCGCCACACTTTTTTTTACACCTCTCGGGCTTATCCGAGAGTGTGGCGTTGTAGGGGAGGTGTCCCCGCACGCGTGCGTATGTCAGAAGTGTCGGCAGTGTCCGCCGGCGCCGGTCCAGTGTTCACCGTTGTCTGAAAACTGCACTTTTCTGACCTCTGACCTCACTGGACGGTCCGCCACACTTTTTTTTACATCTCTCGGGCTTATCCGAGAGTGTGGCGTTGTAGGGGAGGTGTCCCCGCACGCGTGCGTATGTCAGAAGTGTCGGCAGTGTCCGCCGGCGCCGGTCCAGTGTCCACCGTTGTCTGAAAACTGCACTTTTCTGACCTATGACCTCACTGGACGGTCCGCCACACTTTTTTTTACATCTCTCGGGCTTATCCGAGAGTGTGGCGTTGTAGGGGAGGTGTCCCCGCACGCGTGCGTATGTCAGAAGTGTCGGCAGTGTCCGCCGGCGCCGGTCCAGTGTCCACCGTTGTCTGAAAACTGCACTTTTCTGACCTCTGACCTCACTGGACGGTCCGCCACACTTTTCTTTACACCTCTCGGGCTTATCCGAGACTCTGGCGTTGTAGGGGAGGTGTCCCCGCACGCGTGCGTATGTCAGAAGTGTCGGCAGTGTCCGCCGGCGCCGGTCCAGTGTCCACCGTTGTCTGAAAACTGCACTTTTCTGACCTCTGACCTCACTGGACTGTCCGCCACACTTTTCTTTACACCTCTCGGGCTTATCCGAGAGTGTGGCGTTGTAGGGGAGGTGTCCCCGCACGCGTGCGTATGTCAGAAGTGTCGGCAGTGTCCACCGGTGCCTGTCCAGTGTCCACTGTTGTCTGAAAACGGCACTTTTCTGACCTCTGACCTCACTGGACGGTACGCCACACTTTTTTTTACACCTCTCGGGCTTATCCGAGAGTGTGGCGTTGTAGGGGAGGTGTCCCCGCACGCGTGCGTATGTCAGAAGTGTCGGCAGTGTCCGCCGGCGCCGGTCCAGTGTCCACCTTTGTCTGAAAACTGCACTTTTCTGACCTCTGACCTCACTGGACGGTCCCCCACACTTTTTTTTACATCTCTCGGGCTTATCCGAGAGTGTGGCGTTGTAGGGGAGGTGTCCCCGCACGCGTGCGTATGTCAGAAGTGTCGGCGGTGTCCGCCGGCGCCGGTCCAGTGTCCACCGTTGTCTGAAAACTGCACTTTTCTGACCTCTGACCTCACTGGACGGTCCGCCACACTTTTTTTTACATCTTTCGGGCTTATCCGAGAGTGTGGCGTTGTAGGGGAGGTGTCCCCGCACGCGTGCGTATGTCAGAAGTGTCGGCAGTGTCCGCCGGCGCCGGTCCAGTGTCCACCGTTGTCTGAAAACTGCACTTTTCTGACCTCTGACCTCACTGGACGGTCCGCCACACTTTTCTTTACACCTCTCGGGCTTATCCGAGAGTCTGGCGTTGTAGGGGAGGTGTCCCCGCACGCGTGCGTATGTCAGAAGTGTCGGCAGTGTCCGCCGGTGCCTGTCCAGTGTCCACTGTTGTCTGAAAACGGCACTTTTCTGACCTCTGACCTCACTGGACGGTCCGCCACACTTTTTTTTACACCTCTCGGGCTTATCCGAGAGTTTGGCGTTGTAGGGGAGGTGTCCCCGCACGCGTGCGTATGTCAGAAGTGTCGGCAGTGTCCGCCGGCGCCGGTCCAGTGTCCACCGTTGTCTGAAAACTGCACTTATCTGACCTCTGACCTCACTGGACGGTCCGCCACACTTTTTTTTACATCTCTCGGGCTTATCCGAGAGTGTGGCGTTGTAGGGGAGGTGTCCCCGCACGCGTGCGTATGTCAGAAGTGTCGGCAGTGTCCGCCGGCGCCGGTCCAGTGTCCACTGTTGTCTGAAAACTGCACTTTTCTGACCTCTGACCTCACTGGACGGTCCGCCACACTTTTCTTTACACCTCTCGGGCTTATCCGAGAGTCTGGCGTTGTAGGGGAGGTGTCCCCGCACGCGTGCGTATGTCAGAAGTGTCGGCAGTGTCTGCCGGCGCCGGTCCAGTGTCCACCGTTGTCTGAAAACTGCACTTTTCTGACCTCTGACCTCACTGGACGGTCCGCCACACTTTTCTTTACACCTCTCGGGCTTATCCGAGAGTCTGGCGTTGTAGGGGAGGTGTCCCCGCACGCGTGCGTATGTCAGAAGTGTCGGCAGTGTCCGCCGGCGCCGGTCCAGTGTCCACCGTTGTCTGAAAACTGCACTTTTCTGACCTCTGACCTGACTGGACGGTCCGCCACACTTTTCTTTACACCTCTCGGGCTTATCCGAGAGTGTGGCGTTGTAGGGGAGGTGTCCCCGCACGCGTGCGTATGTCAAAAGTGTCGTCAGTGTCCACCGGTGCCTGTCCAGTGTCCACTGTTGTCTGAAAACTGCACTTTTCTGACCTCTGACCTCACTGGAGGGTCCGCCACACTTTTTTTTACACCTCTCGGGCTTATCCGAGAGTGTGGCGTTGTAGGGGAGGTGTCCCCGCACGCGTGCGTATGTCAGAAGTGTCGGCAGTGTCCGCCGGCGCCGGTCCAGTGTCCACCGTTGTCTGAAAACTGCACTTTTCTGACCTCTGACCTCACTGGACGGTCCGCCACACTTTTTTTTACATATCTCGGGCTTATCCGAGAGTGTGGCGTTGTAGGGGAGGTGTCCCCGCACGCGTGCGTATGTCAGAAGTGTCGGCAGTGTCCGCCGGCGCCGGTCCAGTGTCCACCGTTGTCTGAAAACTGCACTTTTCTGACCTCTGACCTCACTGGACGGTCCGCCACACTTTTTTTTACATCTCTCTGGCTTATCCGAGAGTGTGGCGTTGTAGGGGAGGTGTCCCCGCACGCATGCTTATGTCAGAAGTGTCGGCAGTGTCCGCCGGCGCCGGTCCAGTGTCCACCGTTGTCTGAAAACTGCACTTTTCTGACCTCTGACCTCACTGGACGGTCCGCCACACTTTTCTTTACACCTCTCGGGCTTATCCGAGAGTGTGGCGTTGTAGGGGAGGTGTCCCCGCACGCGTGCGTATGTCAGAAGTGTCGGCAGTGTCCACCGGTGCCTGTCCAGTGTCCACCGTTGTCTGAAAACTGCACTTTTCTGACCTCTGACCTCACTGGACGGTCCGCCACACTTTTCTTTACACCTCTCGGGCTTATCCGAGAGTGTGGCGTTGTAGGAGAGGTGTCCCCGCACTAGTGCGTATGTCAGAAGTGTCGTCAGTGTCCACCGGTGCCTGTCCAGTGTCCACTGTTGTCTGAAAACTGCACTTTTCTGACCTCTGACCTCACTGGACGGTCCGCCACACTTTTTTTTACACCTCTCGGGCTTATCCGAGAGTGTGGCGTTGTAGGGGAGGTGTCCCCGCACGCGTGCGTATGTCAGAAGTGTCGGCAGTGTCCGCCGGCGCCGGTCCAGTGTCCACCGTTGTCTGAAAACTGCACTTTTCTGACCTCTGACCTCACTGGACGGTCCGCCACACTTTTTTTTACATCTCTCGGGCTTATCCGAGAGTGTGGCGTTGTAGGGGAGGTGTCCCCGCACGCGTGCGTATGTCAGAAGTGTCGGCAGTGTCCGCCGGCGCCGGTCCAGTGTCCACCGTTGTCTGAAAACTGCACTTTTCTGACCTCTGACCTCACTGGACGGTCCGCCACACTTTTTTTTACATATCTCGGGCTTATCCGAGAGTGTGGCGTTGTAGGGGAGGTGTCCCCGCACGCGTGCGTATGTCAGAAGTGTCGGCAGTGTCCGCCGGCGCCGGTCCAGTGTCCACCGTTGTCTGAAAACTGCACTTTTCTGACCTCTGACCTCACTGGACGGTCCGCCACACTTTTTTTTACATCTCTCTGGCTTATCCGAGAGTGTGGCGTTGTAGGGGAGGTGTCCCCGCACGCATGCTTATGTCAGAAGTGTCGGCAGTGTCCGCCGGCGCCGGTCCAGTGTCCACCGTTGTCTGAAAACTGCACTTTTCTGACCTCTGACCTCACTGGACGGTCCGCCACACTTTTCTTTACACCTCTCGGGCTTATCCGAGAGTGTGGCGTTGTAGGGGAGGTGTCCCCGCACGCGTGCGTATGTCAGAAGTGTCGGCAGTGTCCACCGGTGCCTGTCCAGTGTCCACCGTTGTCTGAAAACTGCACTTTTCTGACCTCTGACCTCACTGGACGGTCCGCCACACTTTTCTTTACACCTCTCGGGCTTATCCGAGAGTGTGGCGTTGTAGGGGAGGTGTCCCCGCACGCGTGCGTATGTCAGAAGTGTCGTCAGTGTCCACCGGTGCCTGTCCAGTGTCCACTGTTGTCTGAAAACTGCACTTTTCTGACCTCTGACCTCACTGGACGGTCCGCCACACTTTTTTTTACACCTCTCGGGCTTATCCGAGAGTGTGGCGTTGTAGGGGAGGTGTCCCCGCACGCGTGCGTATGTCAGAAGTGTCGGCAGTGTCCGCCGGCGCCGGTCCAGTGTCCACCGTTGTCTGAAAACTGCACTTTTCTGACCTCTGACCTCACTGGACGGTCCGCCACACTTTTTTTTACATCTCTCGGGCTTATCCGAGAGTCTGGCGTTGTAGGGGAGGTGTCCCCGCACGCGTGCGTATGTCAGAAGTGTCGGCAGTGTCCGCCGGCGCCGGTCCAGTGTCCACCGTTGTCTGAAAACTGCACTTTTCTGACCTCTGACCTGACTGGACGGTCCGCCACACTTTTCTTTACACCTCTCGGGCTTATCCGAGAGTGTGGCGTTGTAGGGGAGGTGTCCCCGCACGCGTGCGTATGTCAGAAGTGTCGGCAGTGTCCGCCGGCGCCGGTCCAGTGTCCACCGTTGTCTGAAAACTGCACTTTTCTGACCTCTGACCTCACTGGACTGTCCGCCACACTTTTCTTTACACCTCTCGGGCTTATCCGAGAGTGTGGCGTTGTAGGGGAGGTGTCCCCGCACGCGTGCGTATGTCAGAAGTGTCGGCAGTGTCCACCGGTGCCTGTCCAGTGTCCACTGTTGTCTGAAAACGGCACTTTTCTGACCTCTGACCTCACTGGACGGTACGCCACACTTTTTTTTACACCTCTCGGGCTTATCCGAGAGTGTGGCGTTGTAGGGGAGGTGTCCCCGCACGCGTGCGTATGTCAGAAGTGTCGGCAGTGTCCGCCGGCGCCGGTCCAGTGTCCACCTTTGTCTGAAAACTGCACTTTTCTGACCTCTGACCTCACTGGACGGTCCCCCACACTTTTTTTTACATCTCTCGGGCTTATCCGAGAGTGTGGCGTTGTAGGGGAGGCGCCGGTCCAGTGTCCACCGTTGTCTGAAAACTGCACTTTTCTGACCTCTGACCTCACTGGACGGTCCGCCACACTTTTTTTTACATCTTTCGGGCTTATCCGAGAGTGTGGCGTTGTAGGGGAGGTGTCCCCGCACGCGTGCGTATGTCAGAAGTGTCGGCAGTGTCCGCCGGCGCCGGTCCAGTGTCCACCGTTGTCTGAAAACTGCACTTTTCTGACCTCTGACCTCACTGGACGGTCCGCCACACTTTTTTTTACATCTCTCTGGCTTATCCGAGAGTGTGGCGTTGTAGGGGAGGTGTCCCCGCACGCATGCTTATGTCAGAAGTGTCGGCAGTGTCCGCCGGCGCCGGTCCAGTGTCCACCGTTGTCTGAAAACTGCACTTTTCTGACCTCTGACCTCACTGGACGGTCCGCCACACTTTTCTTTACACCTCTCGGGCTTATCCGAGAGTGTGGCGTTGTAGGGGAGGTGTCCCCGCACGCGTGCGTATGTCAGAAGTGTCGGCAGTGTCCACCGGTGCCTGTCCAGTGTCCACCGTTGTCTGAAAACTGCACTTTTCTGACCTCTGACCTCACTGGACGGTCCGCCACACTTTTCTTTACACCTCTCGGGCTTATCCGAGAGTGTGGCGTTGTAGGAGAGGTGTCCCCGCACTAGTGCGTATGTCAGAAGTGTCGTCAGTGTCCACCGGTGCCTGTCCAGTGTCCACTGTTGTCTGAAAACTGCACTTTTCTGACCTCTGACCTCACTGGACGGTCCGCCACACTTTTTTTTACACCTCTCGGGCTTATCCGAGAGTGTGGCGTTGTAGGGGAGGTGTCCCCGCACGCGTGCGTATGTCAGAAGTGTCGGCAGTGTCCGCCGGCGCCGGTCCAGTGTCCACCGTTGTCTGAAAACTGCACTTTTCTGACCTCTGACCTCACTGGACGGTCCGCCACACTTTTTTTTACATCTCTCGGGCTTATCCGAGAGTGTGGCGTTGTAGGGGAGGTGTCCCCGCACGCGTGCGTATGTCAGAAGTGTCGGCAGTGTCCGCCGGCGCCGGTCCAGTGTCCACCGTTGTCTGAAAACTGCACTTTTCTGACCTCTGACCTCACTGGACGGTCCGCCACACTTTTTTTTACATATCTCGGGCTTATCCGAGAGTGTGGCGTTGTAGGGGAGGTGTCCCCGCACGCGTGCGTATGTCAGAAGTGTCGGCAGTGTCCGCCGGCGCCGGTCCAGTGTCCACCGTTGTCTGAAAACTGCACTTTTCTGACCTCTGACCTCACTGGACGGTCCGCCACACTTTTTTTTACATCTCTCTGGCTTATCCGAGAGTGTGGCGTTGTAGGGGAGGTGTCCCCGCACGCATGCTTATGTCAGAAGTGTCGGCAGTGTCCGCCGGCGCCGGTCCAGTGTCCACCGTTGTCTGAAAACTGCACTTTTCTGACCTCTGACCTCACTGGACGGTCCGCCACACTTTTCTTTACACCTCTCGGGCTTATCCGAGAGTGTGGCGTTGTAGGGGAGGTGTCCCCGCACGCGTGCGTATGTCAGAAGTGTCGGCAGTGTCCACCGGTGCCTGTCCAGTGTCCACCGTTGTCTGAAAACTGCACTTTTCTGACCTCTGACCTCACTGGACGGTCCGCCACACTTTTCTTTACACCTCTCGGGCTTATCCGAGAGTGTGGCGTTGTAGGGGAGGTGTCCCCGCACGCGTGCGTATGTCAGAAGTGTCGTCAGTGTCCACCGGTGCCTGTCCAGTGTCCACTGTTGTCTGAAAACTGCACTTTTCTGACCTCTGACCTCACTGGACGGTCCGCCACACTTTTTTTTACACCTCTCGGGCTTATCCGAGAGTGTGGCGTTGTAGGGGAGGTGTCCCCGCACGCGTGCGTATGTCAGAAGTGTCGGCAGTGTCCGCCGGCGCCGGTCCAGTGTCCACCGTTGTCTGAAAACTGCACTTTTCTGACCTCTGACCTCACTGGACGGTCCGCCACACTTTTTTTTACATCTCTCGGGCTTATCCGAGAGTGTGGCGTTGTAGGGGAGGTGTCCCCGCACGCGTGCGTATGTCAGAAGTGTCGGCAGTGTCCGCCGGCGCCGGTCCAGTGTCCACTGTTGTCTGAAAACTGCACTTTTCTGACCTCTGACCTCACTGGACGGTCCGCCACACTTTTTTTTACATCTCTCGGGCTTATCCGAGAGTTTGGCGTTGTAGGGGAGGTGTCCCCGCACGCGTGCGTATGTCAAAAGTGTCGGCAGTGTCCGCCGGCGCCGGTCCAGTGTCCACCGTTGTCTGAAAACTGCACTTTTCTGACCTCTGACCTCACTGGACGGTCCGCCAAACTTTTCTTTACACCTCTCGGGCTTATCCGAGAGTCTGGCGTTGTAGGGGAGGTGTCCCCGCACGCGTGCGTATGTCAGAAGTGTCGGCAGTGTCCGCCGGCGCCGGTCCAGTGTCCACCGTTGTCTGAAAACTGCACTTTTCTGACCTCTGACCTCACTGGACGGTCCGCCACACTTTTCTTTACACCTCTCGGGCTTATCCGAGACTGTGGCTATGTAGGGGAGGTGTCCCCGCACGCATGCTTATGTCAGAAGTGTCGGCAGTGTCCACCGGTGCCTGTCCAGTGTCCACTGTTGTCTGAAAACGGCACTTTTCTGACCTCTGACCTCACTGGACGGTCCGCCACACTTTTTTTTACACCTCTCGGGCTTATCCGAGAGTGTGGCGTTGTAGGGGAGGTGTCCCCGCACGCGTGCGTATGTCAGAAGTGTCGGCAGTGTCCACCGGTGCCTGTCCATTGTCCACTGTTGTCTGAAAACTGCACTTTTCTGACCTCTGACCTCACTGGACGGTCCGCCACACTTTTTTTTACACCTCTCGGGCTTATCCGAGAGTGTGGCGTTGTAGGGGAGGTGTCCCCGCACGCGTGCGTATGTCAGAAGTGTCGGCAGTGTCCGCCGGCGCCGGTCCAGTGTCCACTGTTGTCTGAAAACTGCACTTTTCTGACCTCTGACCTCACTGGACGGTCCGCCACACTTTTCTTTACACCTCTCGGGCTTATCCGAGAGTCTGGCGTTGTAGGGGAGGTGTCCCCGCACGCGTGCGTATGTCAGAAGTGTCGGCAGTGTCTGCCGGCGCCGGTCCAGTGTCCACCGTTGTCTGAAAACTGCACTTTTCTGACCTCTGACCACACTGGACGGTCCGCCACACTTTTCTTTACACCTCTCGGGCTTATCCGAGAGTCTGGCGTTGTAGGGGAGGTGTCCCCGCACGCGTGCGTATGTCAGAAGTGTCGGCAGTGTCCGCCGGCGCCGGTCCAGTGTCCACCGTTGTCTGAAAACTGCACTTTTCTGACCTCTGACCTCACTGGACGGTCCGCCACACTTTTCTTTACACCTCTCGGGCTTATCCGAGAGTGTGGCGTTGTAGGGGAGGTGTCCCCGCACGCGTGCGTATGTCAAAAGTGTCGGCAGTGTCCGCCGGCGCCGGTCCAGTGTCCACCGTTGTCTGAAAACTGCACTTTTCTGACCTCTGACCTCACTGGACGGTCCGCCAAACTTTTCTTTACACCTCTCGGGCTTATCCGAGAGTCTGGCGTTGTAGGGGAGGTGTCCCCGCACGCGTGCGTATGTCAGAAGTGTCGGCAGTGTCCGCCGGCGCCGGTCCAGTGTCCACCGTTGTCTGAAAACTGCACTTTTCTGACCTCTGACCTCACTGGACGGTCCGCCACACTTTTCTTTACACCTCTCGGGCTTATCCGAGAGTGTGGCTATGTAGGGGAGGTGTCCCCGCACGCATGCTTATGTCAGAAGTGTCGGCAGTGTCCACCGGTGCCTGTCCAGTGTCCACTGTTGTCTGAAAACGGCACTTTTCTGACCTCTGACCTCACTGGACGGTCCGCCACACTTTTTTTTACACCTCTCGGGCTTATCCGAGAGTGTGGCGTTGTAGGGGAGGTGTCCCCGCACGCGTGCGTATGTCAGAAGTGTCGGCAGTGTCCACCGGTGCCTGTCCAGTGTCCACTGTTGTCTGAAAACTGCACTTTTCTGACCTCTGACCTCACTGGACGGTCCGCCACACTTTTTTTTACACCTCTCGGGCTTATCCGAGAGTGTGGCGTTGTAGGGGAGGTGTCCCCGCACGCGTGCGTATGTCAGAAGTGTCGGCAGTGTCCGCCGGCGCCGGTCCAGTGTCCACCGTTGTCTGAAAACGGCACTTTTCTGACCTCTGACCTCACTGGACGGTCCGCCACACTTTTTTTTACACCTCTCGGGCTTATCCGAGAGTGTGGCTATGTAGGGGAGGTGTCCCCGCACGCATGCTTATGTCAGAAGTGTCGGCAGTGTCCACCGGTGCCTGTCCAGTGTCCACTGTTGTCTGAAAACGGCACTTTTCTGACCTCTGACCTCACTGGACGGTCCGCCACACTTTTTTTTACACCTCTCGGGCTTATCCGAGAGTGTGGCGTTGTAGGGGAGGTGTCCCCGCACGCGTGCGTATGTCAGAAGTGTCGGCAGTGTCCACCGGTGCCTGTCCAGTGTCCACTGTTGTCTGAAAACTGCACTTTTCTGACCTCTGACCTCACTGGACGGTCCGCCACACTTTTTTTTACACCTCTCGGTCTTATCCGAGAGTGTGGCTATGTAGGGGAGGTGTCCCCGCACGCATGCTTATGTCAGAAGTGTCGGCAGTGTCCACCGGTGCCTGTCCAGTGTCCACTGTTGTCTGAAAACGGCACTTTTCTGACCTCTGACCTCACTGGACTGTCCGCCACACTTTTCTTTACACCTCTCGGGCTTATCCGAGAGTCTGGCGTTGTAGGGGAGGTGTCCCCGCACGCGTGCGTATGTCAGAAGTGTCGGCAGTGTCCGCCGGCGCCGGTCCAGTGTCCACCGTTGTCTGAAAACTGCACTTTTCTGACCTCTGACCTCACTGGACGGTCCGCCACACTTTTCTTTACACCTCTCGGGCTTATCCGAGAGTCTGGCGTTGTAGGGGAGGTGTCCCCGCACGCGTGCGTATGTCAAAAGTGTCGGCAGTGTCCGCCGGCGCCGGTCCAGTGTCCACCGTTGTCTGAAAACTGCACTTTTCTGACCTCTGACCTCACTGGACGGTCCGCCAAACTTTTCTTTACACCTCTCGGGCTTATCCGAGAGTCTGGCGTTGTAGGGGAGGTGTCCCCGCACGCGTGCGTATGTCAGAAGTGTCGGCAGTGTCCGCCGGCGCCGGTCCAGTGTCCACCGTTGTCTGAAAACTGCACTTTTCTGACCTCTGACCTCACTGGACGGTCCGCCACACTTTTCTTTACACCTCTCGGGCTTATCCGAGAGTGTGGCTATGTAGGGGAGGTGTCCCCGCACGCATGCTTATGTCAGAAGTGTCGGCAGTGTCCACCGGTGCCTGTCCAGTGTCCACTGTTGTCTGAAAACGGCACTTTTCTGACCTCTGACCTCACTGGACGGTCCGCCACACTTTTTTTTACACCTCTCGGGCTTATCCGAGAGTGTGGCGTTGTAGGGGAGGTGTCCCCGCACGCGTGCGTATGTCAGAAGTGTCGGCAGTGTCCGCCGGCGCCGGTCCAGTGTCCACCGTTGTCTGAAAACTGCACTTTTCTGACCTCTGACCTCACTGGACGGTCCGCCACACTTTTCTTTACACCTCTCGGGCTTATCCGAGAGTGTGGCGTTGTAGGGGAGGTGTCCCCGCACGCGTGCGTATGTCAAAAGTGTCGGCAGTGTCCGCCGGCGCCGGTCCAGTGTCCACCGTTGTCTGAAAACTGCACTTTTCTGACCTCTGACCTCACTGGACGGTCCGCCAAACTTTTCTTTACACCTCTCGGGCTTATCCGAGAGTCTGGCGTTGTAGGGGAGGTGTCCCCGCACGCGTGCGTATGTCAGAAGTGTCGGCAGTGTCCGCCGGCGCCGGTCCAGTGTCCACCGTTGTCTGAAAACTGCACTTTTCTGACCTCTGACCTCACTGGACGGTCCGCCACACTTTTCTTTACACCTCTCGGGCTTATCCGAGAGTGTGGCTATGTAGGGGAGGTGTCCCCGCACGCATGCTTATGTCAGAAGTGTCGGCAGTGTCCACCGGTGCCTGTCCAGTGTCCACTGTTGTCTGAAAACGGCACTTTTCTGACCTCTGACCTCACTGGACGGTCCGCCACACTTTTTTTTACACCTCTCGGGCTTATCCGAGAGTGTGGCGTTGTAGGGGAGGTGTCCCCGCACGCGTGCGTATGTCAGAAGTGTCGGCAGTGTCCACCGGTGCCTGTCCAGTGTCCACTGTTGTCTGAAAACTGCACTTTTCTGACCTCTGACCTCACTGGACGGTCCGCCACACTTTTTTTTACACCTCTCGGGCTTATCCGAGAGTGTGGCGTTGTAGGGGAGGTGTCCCCGCACGCGTGCGTATGTCAGAAGTGTCGGCAGTGTCCGCCGGCGCCGGTCCAGTGTCCACCGTTGTCTGAAAACTGCACTTTTCTGACCTCTGACCTCACTGGACGGTCCGCCACACTTTTCTTTACACCTCTCGGGATTATCCGAGAGTGTGGCGTTGTAGGGGAGGTGTCCCCGCACGCGTGCGTATGTCAGAAGTGTCGTCAGTGTCCACCGGTGCCTGTCCAGTGTCCACTGTTGTCTGAAAACTGCACTTTTCTGACCTCTGACCTCACTGGACGGTCCGCCACACTTTTTTTTACACCTCTCGGGCTTATCCGAGAGTGTGGCGTTGTAGGGGAGGTGTCCCCGCACGCGTGCGTATGTCAGAAGTGTCGGCAGTGTCCGCCGGCGCCGGTCCAGTGTCCACCGTTGTCTGAAAACTGCACTTTTCTGACCTCTGACCTCACTGGACGGTCCGCCACACTTTTCTTTACACCTCTCGGGCTTATCCGAGAGTGTGGCGTTGTAGGGGAGGTGTCCCCGCACGCGTGCGTATGTCAGAAGTGTCGGCAGTGTCCACCGGTGCCTGTCCAGTGTCCACCGTTGTCTGAAAACTGCACTTTTCTGACCTCTGACCTCACTGGACGGTCCGCCACACTTTTCTTTACACCTCTCGGGCTTATCCGAGAGTGTGGCGTTGTAGGGGAGGTGTCCCCGCACGCGTGCGTATGTCAGAAGTGTCGGCAGTGTCCACCGGTGCCTGTCCAGTGTCCACTGTTGTCTGAAAACTGCACTTTTCTGACCTCTGACCTCACTGGACGGTCCGCCACACTTTTTTTTACACCTCTCGGGCTTATCCGAGAGTGTGGCGTTGTAGGGGAGGTGTCCCCGCACGCGTGCGTATGTCAGAAGTGTCGGCAGTGTCCGCCGGCGCCGGTCCAGTGTCCACCGTTGTCTGAAAACTGCACTTTTCTGACCTCTGACCTCACTGGACGGTCCGCCACACTTTTCTTTACACCTCTCGGGATTATCCGAGAGTGTGGCGTTGTAGGGGAGGTGTCCCCGCACGCGTGCGTATGTCAGAAGTGTCGTCAGTGTCCACCGGTGCCTGTCCAGTGTCCACTGTTGTCTGAAAACTGCACTTTTCTGACCTCTGACCTCACTGGACGGTCCGCCACACTTTTTTTTACACCTCTCGGGCTTATCCGAGAGTGTGGCGTTGTAGGGGAGGTGTCCCCGCACGCGTGCGTATGTCAGAAGTGTCGGCAGTGTCCGCCGGCGCCGGTCCAGTGTCCACCGTTGTCTGAAAACTGCACTTTTCTGACCTCTGACCTCACTGGACGGTCCGCCACACTTTTCTTTACACCTCTCGGGCTTATCCGAGAGTGTGGCGTTGTAGGGGAGGTGTCCCCGCACGCGTGCGTATGTCAGAAGTGTCGGCAGTGTCCACCGGTGCCTGTCCAGTGTCCACCGTTGTCTGAAAACTGCACTTTTCTGACCTCTGACCTCACTGGACGGTCCGCCACACTTTTCTTTACACCTCTCGGGCTTATCCGAGAGTGTGGCGTTGTAGGGGAGGTGTCCCCGCACGCGTGCGTATGTCAGAAGTGTCGGCAGTGTCCGCCGGCGCCGGTCCAGTGTCCACCGTTGTCTGAAAACTGCACTTTTCTGACCTCTGACCTCACTGGACGGTCCGCCACACTTTTTTTTACATCTCTCGGGCTTATCCGAGAGTGTGGCGTTGTAGGGGAGGTGTCCCCGCACGCGTGCGTATGTCAGAAGTGTCGGCAGTGTCCGCCGGCGCCGGTCCAGTGTCCACCGTTGTCTGAAAACTGCACTTTTCTGACCTCTGACCTCACTGGACGGTCCGCCACACTTTATTTTACATCTCTCGGGCTTATCCGAGAGTGTGGCGTTGTAGGGGAGGTGTCCCCGCACGCATGCTTATGTCAGAAGTGTCGGCAGTGTCCGCCGGCGCCGGTCCAGTGTCCACCGTTGTCTGAAAACTGCACTTTTCTGACCTCTGACCTCACTGGACGGTCCGCCACACTTTTTTTTACATCTCTCGGGCTTATCCGAGAGTGTGGCGTTGTAGGGGAGGTGTCCCCGCACGCGTGCGTATGTCAAAAGTGTCGGCAGTGTCCGCCGGCGCCGGTCCAGTGTCCACCGTTGTCTGAAAACTGCACTTTTCTGACCTCTGACCTCACTGGACGGTCCGCCACACTTTTCTTTACACCTCTCGGGCTTATCCGAGAGTGTGGCGTTGTAGGGGAGGTGTCCCCGCACCCGTGCGTATGTCAGAAGTGTCGGCAGTTTCCGCCGGCGCCGGTCCAGTGTCCACCGTTGTCTGAAAACTGCACTTTTCTGACCTCTGACCTCACTGGACGGTCCGCCACACTTTTTTTTACATCTCTCGGGCTTATCCGAGAGTGTGGCGTTGTAGGGGAGGTGTCCCCGCACGCGTGCGTATGTCAGAAGTGTCGGCAGTGTCCGCCGGCGCCGGTCCAGTGTCCACCGTTGTCTGAAAACTGCACTTTTCTGACCTCTGACCTCACTGGACGGTCCGCCACACTTTATTTTACATCTCTCGGGCTTATCCGAGAGTGTGGCGTTGTAGGGGAGGTGTCCCCGCACGCGTGCGTATGTCAGAAGTGTCGGCAGTGTCCACCGGTGCCTGTCCAGTGTCCACTGTTGTCTGAAAACTGCACTTTTCTGACCTCTGACCTCACTGGACGGTCCGCCACACTTTTTTTTACACCTCTCGGGCTTATCCGAGAGTGTGGCGTTGTAGGGGAGGTGTCCCCGCACGCGTGCGTATGTCAGAAGTGTCGGCAGTGTCCGCCGGCGCCGGTCCAGTGTCCACCGTTGTCTGAAAACTGCACTTTTCTGACCTCTGACCTCACTGGACGGTCCGCCACACTTTTCTTTACACCTCTCGGGATTATCCGAGAGTGTGGCGTTGTAGGGGAGGTGTCCCCGCACGCGTGCGTATGTCAGAAGTGTCGTCAGTGTCCACCGGTGCCTGTCCAGTGTCCACTGTTGTCTGAAAACTGCACTTTTCTGACCTCTGACCTCACTGGACGGTCCGCCACACTTTTTTTTACACCTCTCGGGCTTATCCGAGAGTGTGGCGTTGTAGGGGAGGTGTCCCCGCACGCGTGCGTATGTCAGAAGTGTCGGCAGTGTCCGCCGGCGCCGGTCCAGTGTCCACCGTTGTCTGAAAACTGCACTTTTCTGACCTCTGACCTCACTGGACGGTCCGCCACACTTTTCTTTACACCTCTCGGGCTTATCCGAGAGTGTGGCGTTGTAGGGGAGGTGTCCCCGCACGCGTGCGTATGTCAGAAGTGTCGGCAGTGTCCACCGGTGCCTGTCCAGTGTCCACCGTTGTCTGAAAACTGCACTTTTCTGACCTCTGACCTCACTGGACGGTCCGCCACACTTTTCTTTACACCTCTCGGGCTTATCCGAGAGTGTGGCGTTGTAGGGGAGGTGTCCCCGCACGCGTGCGTATGTCAGAAGTGTCGGCAGTGTCCACCGGTGCCTGTCCAGTGTCCACTGTTGTCTGAAAACTGCACTTTTCTGACCTCTGACCTCACTGGACGGTCCGCCACACTTTTTTTTACACCTCTCGGGCTTATCCGAGAGTGTGGCGTTGTAGGGGAGGTGTCCCCGCACGCGTGCGTATGTCAGAAGTGTCGGCAGTGTCCGCCGGCGCCGGTCCAGTGTCCACCGTTGTCTGAAAACTGCACTTTTCTGACCTCTGACCTCACTGGACGGTCCGCCACACTTTTCTTTACACCTCTCGGGATTATCCGAGAGTGTGGCGTTGTAGGGGAGGTGTCCCCGCACGCGTGCGTATGTCAGAAGTGTCGTCAGTGTCCACCGGTGCCTGTCCAGTGTCCACTGTTGTCTGAAAACTGCACTTTTCTG
The DNA here is from genome assembly GCF_963280865.1 of Gymnoscopelus braueri. NCBI lineage: Eukaryota > Metazoa > Chordata > Actinopteri > Myctophiformes > Myctophidae > Gymnoscopelus > Gymnoscopelus braueri. The sequence goes on from NC_137626.1 coordinate 36,212,005, forward strand.
ACCTCTGACCTCACTGGACGGTCCGCCACACTTTTTTTTACACCTCTCGGGCTTATCCGAGAGTGTGGCGTTGTAGGGGAGGTGTCCCCGCACGCGTGCGTATGTCAGAAGTGTCGGCAGTGTCCGCCGGCGCCGGTCCAGTGTCCACCGTTGTCTGAAAACTGCACTTTTCTGACCTCTGACCTCACTGGACGGTCCGCCACACTTTTCTTTACACCTCTCGGGCTTATCCGAGAGTGTGGCGTTGTAGGGGAGGTGTCCCCGCACGCGTGCGTATGTCAGAAGTGTCGGCAGTGTCCACCGGTGCCTGTCCAGTGTCCACCGTTGTCTGAAAACTGCACTTTTCTGACCTCTGACCTCACTGGACGGTCCGCCACACTTTTCTTTACACCTCTCGGGCTTATCCGAGAGTGTGGCGTTGTAGGGGAGGTGTCCCCGCACGCGTGCGTATGTCAGAAGTGTCGGCAGTGTCCGCCGGCGCCGGTCCAGTGTCCACCGTTGTCTGAAAACTGCACTTTTCTGACCTCTGACCTCACTGGACGGTCCGCCACACTTTTTTTTACATCTCTCGGGCTTATCCGAGAGTGTGGCGTTGTAGGGGAGGTGTCCCCGCACGCGTGCGTATGTCAGAAGTGTCGGCAGTGTCCGCCGGCGCCGGTCCAGTGTCCACCGTTGTCTGAAAACTGCACTTTTCTGACCTCTGACCTCACTGGACGGTCCGCCACACTTTATTTTACATCTCTCGGGCTTATCCGAGAGTGTGGCGTTGTAGGGGAGGTGTCCCCGCACGCATGCTTATGTCAGAAGTGTCGGCAGTGTCCGCCGGCGCCGGTCCAGTGTCCACCGTTGTCTGAAAACTGCACTTTTCTGACCTCTGACCTCACTGGACGGTCCGCCACACTTTTTTTTACATCTCTCGGGCTTATCCGAGAGTGTGGCGTTGTAGGGGAGGTGTCCCCGCACGCGTGCGTATGTCAAAAGTGTCGGCAGTGTCCGCCGGCGCCGGTCCAGTGTCCACCGTTGTCTGAAAACTGCACTTTTCTGACCTCTGACCTCACTGGACGGTCCGCCACACTTTTCTTTACACCTCTCGGGCTTATCCGAGAGTGTGGCGTTGTAGGGGAGGTGTCCCCGCACCCGTGCGTATGTCAGAAGTGTCGGCAGTTTCCGCCGGCGCCGGTCCAGTGTCCACCGTTGTCTGAAAACTGCACTTTTCTGACCTCTGACCTCACTGGACGGTCCGCCACACTTTTCTTTACACCTCTCGGGCTTATCCGAGAGTCTGGCGTTGTAGGGGAGGTGTCCCCGCACGCGTGCGTATGTCAGAAGTGTCGGCAGTGTCCGCCGGCGCCGGTCCAGGGTCCACCGTTGTCTGAAAACTGCACTTTTCTGACCTCTGACCTCACTGGACGGTCCGCCACACTTTTCTTTACACCTCTCGGGCTTATCCGAGAGTGTGGCGTTGTAGGGGAGGTGTCCCCGCACGCGTGCGTATGTCAGAAGTGTCGGCAGTGTCCACCGGTGCCTGTCCAGTGTCCACTGTTGTCTGAAAACGGCACTTTTCTGACCTCTGACCTCACTGGACGGTCCGCCACACTTTTTTTTACACCTCTCGGGCTTATCCGAGAGTTTGGCGTTGTAGGGGAGGTGTCCCCGCACGCGTGCGTATGTCAGAAGTGTCGGCAGTGTCCGCCGGCGCCGGTCCAGTGTCCACCGTTGTCTGAAAACTGCACTTTTCTGACCTCTGACCTCACTGGACGGTCCGCCACACTTTTTTTTACATCTCTCGGGATTATCCGATAGTGTGGCGTTGTAGGGGAGGTGTCCCCGCACGCGTGCGTATGTCAGAAGTGTCGGCAGTGTCCGCCGGCGCCGGTCCAGTGTCCACCGTTGTCTGAAAACTGCACTTTTCTGACCTCTGACCTCACTGGACGGTCCGCCACACTTTTCTTTACACCTCTCGGGCTTATCCGAGAGTGTGGCGTTGTAGGGGAGGTGTCCCCGCACGCGTGCGTATGTCAGAAGTGTCGGCAGTGTCCACCGGTGCCTGTCCAGTGTCCACTGTTGTCTGAAAACGGCACTTTTCTGACCTCTGACCTCACTGGACGGTCCGCCACACTTTTTTTTACATCTCTCGGGCTTATCCGAGAGTGTGGCGTTGTAGGGGAGGTGTCCCCGCATGCGTGCGTATGTCAGAAGTGTCGGCAGTGTCCGCCGGCGCCGGTCCAGTGTCCACCGTTGTCTGAAAACTGCACTTTTCTGACCTCTGACCTCACTGGACGGTCCGCCACACTTTTCTTTACACCTCTCGGGCTTATCCGAGAGTCTGGCGTTGTAGGGGAGGCGTCCCCGCACGCGTGCGTATGTCAGAAGTGTCGGCAGTGTCCGCCGGCGCCGGTCCAGTGTCCACCGTTGTCTGAAAACTGCACTTTTCTGACCTCTGACCTCACTGGACGGTCCGCCACACTTTTTTTTACATCTCTCGGGCTTATCCGAGAGTGTGGCGTTGTAGGGGAGGTGTCCCCGCACGCGTGCGTATGTCAGAAGTGTCGGCAGTGTCCGCCGGCGCCGGTCCAGTGTCCACCGTTGTCTGAAAACGGCACTTTTCTGACCTCTGACCTCACTGGACGGTCCGCCACACTTTTTTTTACACCTCTCGGGCTTATCCGAGAGTTTGGCGTTGTAGGGGAGGTGTCCCCGCACGCGTGCGTATGTCAGAAGTGTCGGCAGTGTCCGCCGGCGCCGGTCCAGTGTCCACCGTTGTCTGAAAACTGCACTTTTCTGACCTCTGACCTCACTGGACGGTCCGCCACACTTTTTTTTACATCTCTCGGGATTATCCGATAGTGTGGCGTTGTAGGGGAGGTGTCCCCGCACGCGTGCGTATGTCAGAAGTGTCGGCAGTGTCCGCCGGCGCCGGTCCAGTGTCCACCGTTGTCTGAAAACTGCACTTTTCTGACCTCTGACCTCACTGGACGGTCCGCCACACTTTTCTTTACACCTCTCGGGCTTATCCGAGAGTATGGCGTTGTAGGGGAGGTGTCCCCGCACGCGTGCGTATGTCAGAAGTGTCGGCAGTGTCCACCGGTGCCTGTCCAGTGTCCACTGTTGTCTGAAAACGGCACTTTTCTGACCTCTGACCTCACTGGACGGTCCGCCACACTTTTTTTTACATCTCTCGGGCTTATCCGAGAGTGTGGCGTTGTAGGGGAGGTGTCCCCGCATGCGTGCGTATGTCAGAAGTGTCGGCAGTGTCCGCCGGCGCCGGTCCAGTGTCCACCGTTGTCTGAAAACTGCACTTTTCTGACCTCTGACCTCACTGGACGGTCCGCCACACTTTTCTTTACACCTCTCGGGCTTATCCGAGAGTCTGGCGTTGTAGGGGAGGCGTCCCCGCACGCGTGCGTATGTCAGAAGTGTCGGCAGTGTCCGCCGGCGCCGGTCCAGTGTCCACCGTTGTCTGAAAACTGCACTTTTCTGACCTCTGACCTCACTGGACGGTCCGCCACACTTTTCTTTACACCTCTCGGGCTTATCCGAGAGTCTGGCGTTGTAGGGGAGGTGTCCCCGCACGCGTGCGTATGTCAGAAGTGTCGGCAGTGTCCGCCGGCGCCGGTCCGGTGTCCACCGTTGTCTGAAAACTGCACTTTTCTGACCTCACTGGACGGTCCGCCACACTTTTCTTTACACCTCTCGGGCTTATCCGAGAGTGTGGCGTTGTAGGGGAGGTGTCCCCGCACGCGTGCGTATGTCAGAAGTGTCGGCAGTGTCCGCCGGCGCCGGTCCAGTGTCCACCGTTGTCTGAAAACTGCACTTTTCTGACCTCTGACCTCACTGGACGGTCCGCCACACTTTTCTTTACACCTCTCGGGCTTATCCGAGAGTGTGGCGTTGTAGGGGAGGTGTCCCCGCACGCGTGCGTATGTCAGAAGTGTCGGCAGTGTCCACCGGTGCCTGTCCAGTGTCCACTGTTGTCTGAAAACGGCACTTTTCTGACCTCTGACCTCACTGGACGGTCCGCCACACTTTTCTTTACATCTCTCGGGCTTATCCGAGAGTGTGGCGTTGTAGGGGAGGTGTCCCCGCACGCGTGCGTATGTCAGAAGTGTCGGCAGTGTCCGCCGGCGCCGGTCCAGTGTCCACCGTTGTCTGAAAACTGCACTTTTCTGACCTCTGACCTCACTGGACGGTCCGCCACACTTTTCTTTACACCTCTCGGGCTTATCCGAGAGTGTGGCGTTGTAGGGGAGGTGTCCCCGCACGCGTGCGTATGTCAGAAGTGTCGGCAGTGTCCACCGGTGCCTGTCCAGTGTCCACTGTTGTCTGAAAACGGCACTTTTCTGACCTCTGACCTCACTGGACGGTCCGCCACACTTTTTTTTACATCTCTCGGGCTTATCCGAGAGTGTGGCGTTGTAGGGGAGGTGTCCCCGCACGCGTGCGTATGTCAGAAGTGTCGGCAGTGTCCGCCGGCGCCGGTCCAGTGTCCACCGTTGTCTGAAAACTGCACTTTTCTGACCTCTGACCTCACTGGACGGTCCGCCACACTTTTCTTTACACCTCTCGGGCTTATCCGAGAGTGTGGCGTTGTAGGGGAGGTGTCCCCGCACGCGTGCGTATGTCAGAAGTGTCGGCAGTGTCCGCCGGCGCCGGTCCAGTGTCCACCGTTGTCTGAAAACTGCACTTTTCTGACCTCTGACCTCACTGGACGGTCCGCCACACTTTTCTTTACACCTCTCGGGCTTATCCGAGAGTGTGGCGTTGTAGGGGAGGTGTCCCCGCACGCGTGCGTATGTCAGAAGTGTCGGCAGTGTCCACCGGTGCCTGTCCAGTGTCCACTGTTGTCTGAAAACGGCACTTTTCTGACCTCTGACCTCACTGGACGGTCCGCCACACTTTTTTTTACATCTCTCGGGCTTATCCGAGAGTGTGGCGTTGTAGGGGAGGTGTCCCCGCATGCGTGCGTATGTCAGAAGTGTCGGCAGTGTCCGCCGGCGCCGGTCCAGTGTCCACCGTTGTCTGAAAACTGCACTTTTCTGACCTCTGACCTCACTGGACGGTCCGCCACACTTTTCTTTACACCTCTCGGGCTTATCCGAGAGTCTGGCGTTGTAGGGGAGGCGTCCCCGCACGCGTGCGTATGTCAGAAGTGTCGGCAGTGTCCGCCGGCGCCGGTCCAGTGTCCACCGTTGTCTGAAAACTGCACTTTTCTGACCTCTGACCTCACTGGACGGTCCGCCACACTTTTCTTTACACCTCTCGGGCTTATCCGAGAGTGTGGCGTTGTAGGGGAGGTGTCCCCGCACGCGTGCGTATGTCAGAAGTGTCGGCAGTGTCCGCCGGCGCCGGTCCAGTGTCCACCGTTGTCTGAAAACGGCACTTTTCTGACCTCTGACCTCACTGGACGGTCCGCCACACTTTTTTTTACATCTCTCGGGCTTATCCGAGAGTGTGGCGTTGTAGGGGAGGTGTCCCCGCACGCGTGCGTATGTCAGAAGTGTCGGCAGTGTCTGCCGGCGCCGGTCCAGTGTCCACCGTTGTCTGAAAACTGCACTTTTCTGACCTCTGACCTCACTGGACGGTCCGCCACACTTTTCTTTACACCTCTCGGGCTTATCCGAGAGTCTGGCGTTGTAGGGGAGGTGTCCCCGCACGCGTGCGTATGTCAGAAGTGTCGGCAGTGTCCGCCGGCGCCGGTCCAGTGTCCACCGTTGTCTGAAAACGGTACTTTTCTGACCTCTGACCTCACTGGACGGTCCGCCACACTTTTTTTTACATCTCTCGGGCTTATCCGAGAGTCTGGCGTTGTAGGGGAGGTGTCCCCGCACGCGTGCGTATGTCAGAAGTGTCGGCAGTGTCCGCCGGCGCCGGTCCAGTGTCCACCGTTGTCTGAAAACTGCACTTTTCTGACCTCTGACCTCACTGGACGGTCCGCCACACTTTTCTTTACACCTCTCGGGCTTATCCGAGAGTCTGGCGTTGTAGGGGAGGTGTCCCCGCACGCGTGCGTATGTCAGAAGTGTCGGCAGTGTCCGCCGGCGCCGGTCCAGTGTCCACCGTTGTCTGAAAACTGCACTTTTCTGACCTCTGACCTCACTGGACGGTCCGCCACACTTTTCTTTACAACTCTCGGGCTTATCCGAGAGTCTGGCGTTGTAGGGGAGGTGTCCCCGCACGCGTGCGTATGTCAGAAGTGTCGGCAGTGTCCGCCGGCGCCGGTCCAGTGTCCACCGTTGTCTGAAAACTGCACTTTTCTGACCTCTGACCTCACTGGACGGTCCGCCACACTTTTCTTTACACCTCTCGGGCTTATCCGAGAGTGTGGCGTTGTAGGGGAGGTGTCCCCGCACGCGTGCGTATGTCAGAAGTGTCGGCAGTGTCCGCCGGCGCCGGTCCAGTGTCCACCGTTGTCTGAAAACTGCACTTTTCTGACCTCTGACCTCACTGGACGGTCCGCCATACTTTTTTTTACACCTCTCGGGCGTATCCGAGAGTGTGGCGTTGTAGGGGAGGTGTCCCCGCACGCGTGCGTATGTCAGAAGTGTCGGCAGTGTCCACCGGTGCCTGTCCAGTGTCCACCGTTGTCTGAAAACGGCACTTTTCTGACCTCTGACCTCACTGGACGGTCCACCACACTTTTCTTTACACCTCTCGGGCTTATCCGAGAGTCTGGCGTTGTAGGGGAGGTGTCCCCGCACGCGTGCGTATGTCAGAAGTGTCGGCAGTGTCCACCGGTGCCTGTCCAGTGTCCACTGTTGTCTGAAAACTGCACTTTTCTGACCTCTGACCTCACTGGACGGTCCGCCACACTTTTTTTTACATCTCTCGGGCTTATCCGAGAGTGTGGCGTTGTAGGGGAGGTGTCCCCGCACGCGTGCGTATGTCAGAAGTGTCGGCAGTGTCCGCCGGCGCCGGTCCAGTGTCCACCGTTGTCTGAAAACTGCACTTTTCTGACCTCTGACCTCACTGGACGGTCCGCCACACTTTTTTTTACATCTCTCGGGCTTATCCGAGAGTTTGGCGTTGTAGGGGAGGTGTCCCCGCACGCGTGCGTATGTCAGAAGTGTCGGCAGTGTCCGCCGGCGCCGGTCCAGTGTCCACCGTTGTCTGAAAACTGCACTTTTCTGACCTCTGACCTCACTGGACGGTCCGCCACACTTTTTTTTACATCTCTCGGGCTTATCCGAGAGTGTGGCGTTGTAGGGGAGGTGTCCCCGCACGCGTGCGTATGTCAGAAGTGTCGGCAGTGTCCGCCGGCGCCGGTCCAGTGTCCACCGTTGTCTGAAAACTGCACTTTTCTGACCTCTGACCTCACTGGACGGTCCGCCACACTTTTTTTTACATCTCTCGGGCTTATCCGAGAGTTTGGCGTTGTAGGGGAGGTGTCCCCGCACGCGTGCGTATGTCAGAAGTGTCGGCAGTGTCCGCCGGCGCCGGTCCAGTGTCCACCGTTGTCTGAAAACTGCACTTTTCTGACCTCTGACCTCACTGGACGGTCCGCCAAACTTTTCTTTACACCTCTCGGGCTTATCCGAGAGTCTGGCGTTGTAGGGGAGGTGTCCCCGCACGCGTGCGAATGTCAGAAGTGTCGGCAGTGTCCACCGGTGCCTGTCCAGTGTCCACTGTTGTCTGAAAACTGCACTTTTCTGACCTCTGACCTCACTGGACGGTCCGCCACACTTTTTTTTACACCTCTCGGGCTTATCCGAGAGTTTGGCGTTGTAGGGGAGGTGTCCCCGCACGCGTGCGTATGTCAGAAGTGTCGGCAGTGTCCGCCGGCGCCGGTCCAGTGTCCACCGTTGTCTGAAAACTGCACTTTTCTGACCTCTGACCTCACTGGACGGTCCGCCACACTTTTCTTTACACCTCTCGGGCTTATCCGAGAGTGTGGCGTTGTAGGGGAGGTGTCCCCGCACGCGTGCGTATGTCAGAAGTGTCGGCAGTGTCCACCGGTGCCTGTCCAGTGTCCACTGTTGTCTGAAAACGGCACTTTTCTGACCTCTGACCTCACTGGACGGTCCGCCACACTTTTTTTTACACCTCTCGGGCTTATCCGAGAGTGTGGCGTTGTAGGGGAGGTGTCCCCGCCCTTTTCTGACCTCTGACCTCACTGGACGGTCCGCCACACTTTTCTTTACACCTCTCGGGCTTATCCACGCGTGCGTATGTCAGAAGTGTCGGCAGTGTCCACCGGTGCCAGTCCAGTGTCCACTGTTGTCTGAAAACGGCACTTTTCTGACCTCTGACCTCACTGGACGGTCCGACACATTTTTTTTTACACCTCTCGGGCTTATCCGAGAGTTTGGCGTTGTAGGGGAGGTGTCCCCGCACGCGTGCGTATGTCAGAAGTGTCGGCAGTGTCCGCCGGCGCCGGTCCAGTGTCCACCGTTGTCTGAAAACTGCACTTTTCTGACCTCTGACCTCACTGGACGGTCCGCCACACTTTTCTTTACACCTCTCGGGCTTATCCGAGAGTGTGGCGTTGTAGGGGAGGTGTCCCCGCACGCGTGCGTATGTCAGAAGTGTCGGCAGTGTCCACCGGTGCCTGTCCAGTGTCCAGTGTTGTCTGAAAACTGCACTTTTCTGACCTCTGACCTCACTGGACGGTCCGCCACACTTTTTTTTACACCTCTCGGGCTTATCCGAGAGTGTGGCGTTGTAGGGGAGGTGTCCCCGCACGCGTGCGTATGTCAGAAGTGTCGGCAGTGTCCGCCGGCGCCGGTCCAGTGTCCACCGTTGTCTGAAAACTGCACTTTTCTGACCTCTGACCTCACTGGACGGTCCGCCATACTTTTTTTTACACCTCTCGGGCTTATCCGAGAGTGTGGCGTTGTAGGGGAGGTGTCCCCGCACGCGTGCGTATGTCAGAAGTGTCGGCAGTGTCCGCCGGCGCCGGTCCAGTGTCCACCGTTGTCTGAAAACTGCACTTTTCTGACCTCTGACCTCACTGGACGGTCCGCCACACTTTTTTTTACATCTCTCGGGCTTATCCGAGAGTGTGGCGTTGTAGGGGAGGTGTCCCCGCACGCGTGCGTATGTCAGAAGTGTTGGCAGTGTCCGCCGGCGCCGGTCCAGTGTCCACCGTTGTCTGAAAACTGCACTTTTCTGACCTCTGACCTCACTGGACGGTCCGCCACACTTTTCTTTACACCTCTCGGGCTTATCCGAGAGTGTGGCGTTGTAGGGGAGGTGTCCCCGCACGCGTGCGTATGTCAGAAGTGTCGGCAGTGTCCGCCGGCGCCGGTCCAGTGTCCACCGTTGTCTGAAAACTGCACTTTTCTGACCTCTGACCTCACTGGACGGTCCGCCACACTTTTATTTACATCTCTAGGGCTTATCCGAGAGTGTGGCGTTGTAGGGGAGGTGTCCCCGCACACGTGCGTATGTCAAAAGTGTCGGCAGTGTCCGCCGGCGCCGGTCCAGTGTCCACCGTTGTCTGAAAACTGCACTTTTCTGACCTCTGACCTCACTGGACGGTCCGCCACACTTTTCTTTACACCTCTCGGGCTTATCCGAGAGTCTGGCGTTGTAGGGGAGGTGTCCCCGCACGCGTGCGTATGTCAGAAGTGTCGGCAGTGTCCGCCGGCGCCGGTCCAGTGTCCACCGTTGTCTGAAAACTGCACTTTTCTGACCTCTGACCTCACTGGACGGTCCGCCACACTTTTCTTTACACCTCTCGGGCTTATCCGAGAGTCTGGCGTTGTAGGGGAGGTGTCCCCGCACGCGTGCGTATGTCAGAAGTGTCGGCAGTGTCCGCCGGCGCCGGTCCAGTGTCCACCGTTGTCTGAAAACTGCACTTTTCTGACCTCTGACCTCACTGGACGGTCCGCCACACTTTTTTTTACATCTCTCGGGCTTATCCGAGAGTGTGGCGTTGTAGGGGAGGTGGCCCCGCACGCATGCGTATGTCAGAAGTGTCGGCAGTGTCCACCGGTGCCTGTCCAGTGTCCAGTGTTGTCTGAAAACTGCACTTTTCTGACCTCTGACCTCACTGGACGGTCCGCCACACTTTTTTTTACACCTCTCGGGCTTATCCGAGAGTGTGGCGTTGTAGGGGAGGTGTCCCCGCACGCGTGCGTATGTCAGAAGTGTCGGCAGTGTCTGAAAACTGCACTTTTCTGACCTCTGACCTCACTGGACGGTCCGCCACACTTTTCTTTACACCTCTCGGGCTTATCCGAGAGTGTGGCGTTGTAGGGGAGGTGTCCCCGCACGCGTGCGTATGTCAGAAGTGTCGGCAGTGTCCACCGGTGCCTGTCCAGTGTCCACTGTTGTCTGAAAACGGCACTTTTCTGACCTCTGACCTCACTGGACGGTCCGCCACACTTTTTTTTACACCTCTCGGGCTTATCCGAGAGTGTGGCGTTGTAGGGGAGGTGTCCCCGCACGCGTGCGTATGTCAGAAGTGTCGGCAGTGTCCGCCGGCGCCGGTCCAGTGTCCACCGTTGTCTGAAAACTGCACTTTTCTGACCTCTGACCTCACTGGACGGTCCGCCACACTTTTTTTTACATCTCTCGGGCTTATCCGAGAGTGTGGCGTTGTAGGGGAGGTGTCCCCGCACACGTGCGTATGTCAAAAGTGTCGGCAGTGTCCGCCGGCGCCGGTCCAGTGTCCACCGTTGTCTGAAAACTGCACTTTTCTGACCTCTGACCTCACTGGACGGTCCGCCACACTTTTCTTTACACCTCTCGGGCTTATCCGAGAGTCTGGCGTTGTAGGGGAGGTGTCCCCGCACGCGTGCGTATGTCAGAAGTGTCGGCAGTGTCCGCCGGCGCCGGTCCAGTGTCCACCGTTGTCTGAAAACTGCACTTTTCTGACCTCTGACCTCACTGGACGGTCCGCCACACTTTTCTTTACACCTCTCGGGCTTATCCGAGAGTGTGGCGTTGTAGGGGAGGTGTCCCCGCACGCGTGCGTATGTCAGAAGTGTCGGCAGTGTCCACCGGCGCCGGTCCAGTGTCCACCGTTGTCTGAAAACTGCACTTTTCTGACCTCTGACCTCACTGGACGGTCCGCCACACTTTTCTTTACACCTCTCGGGCTTATCCGAGAGTGTGGCGTTGTAGGGGAGGTGTCCCCGCACGCGTGCGTATGTCAGAAGTGTCGGCAGTGTCCGCCGGCGCCGGTCCAGTGTCCACCGTTGTCTGAAAACTGCACTTTTCTGACCTCTGACCTCACTGGACGGTCCGCCACACTTTTCTTTACACCTCTCGGGCTTATCCGAGAGTGTGGCGTTGTAGGGGAGGTGTCCCCGCACGCGTGCGTATGTCAGAAGTGTCGGCAGTGTCCGCCGGCGCCGGTCCAGTGTCCACCGTTGTCTGAAAACTGCACTTTTCTGACCTCTGACCTCACTGGACGGTCCGCCACACTTTTTTTTACATCTCTCGGGCTTATCCGAGAGTTTGGCGTTGTAGGGGAGGTGTCCCCGCACGCGTGCGTATGTCAGAAGTGTCGGCAGTGTCCGCCGGCGCCGGTCCAGTGTCCACCGTTGTCTGAAAACTGCACTTTTCTGACCTCTGACCTCACTGGACGGTCCGCCACACTTTTCTTTACACCTCTCGGGCTTATCCGAGAGTCTGGCGTTGTAGGGGAGGTGTCCCCGCACGCGTGCGAATGTCAGAAGTGTCGGCAGTGTCCACCGGTGCCTGTCCAGTGTCCACTGTTGTCTGAAAACTGAACTTTTCTGACCTCTGACCTCACTGGACGGTCCGCCACACTTTTTTTTACACCTCTCGGGCTTATCCGAGAGTTTGGCGTTGTAGGGGAGGTGTCCCCGCACGCGTGCGTATGTCAGAAGTGTCGGCAGTGTCCGCCGGCGCCGGTCCAGTGTCCACCGTTGTCTGAAAACTGCACTTTTCTGACCTCTGACCTCACTGGACGGTCCGCCACACTTTTCTTTACACCTCTCGGGCTTATCCGAGAGTGTGGCGTTGTAGGGGAGGTGTCCCCGCACGCGTGCGTATGTCAGAAGTGTCGGCAGTGTCCACCGGTGCCTGTCCAGTGTCCACTGTTGTCTGAAAACGGCACTTTTCTGACCTCTGACCTCACTGGACGGTCCGCCACACTTTTTTTTACACCTCTCGGGCTTATCCGAGAGTGTGGCGTTGTAGGGGAGGTGTCCCCGCCCTTTTCTGACCTCTGACCTCACTGGACGGTCCGCCACACTTTTCTTTACACCTCTCGGGCTTATCCACGCGTGCGTATGTCAGAAGTGTCGGCAGTGTCCACCGGTGCCAGTCCAGTGTCCACTGTTGTCTGAAAACGGCACTTTTCTGACCTCTGACCTCACTGGACGGTCCGACACATTTTTTTTTACACCTCTCGGGCTTATCCGAGAGTTTGGCGTTGTAGGGGAGGTGTCCCCGCACGCGTGCGTATGTCAGAAGTGTCGGCAGTGTCCGCCGGCGCCGGTCCAGTGTCCACCGTTGTCTGAAAACTGCACTTTTCTGACCTCTGACCTCACTGGACGGTCCGCCACACTTTTCTTTACACCTCTCGGGCTTATCCGAGAGTGTGGCGTTGTAGGGGAGGTGTCCCCGCACGCGTGCGTATGTCAGAAGTGTCGGCAGTGTCCACCGGTGCCTGTCCAGTGTCCAGTGTTGTCTGAAAACTGCACTTTTCTGACCTCTGACCTCACTGGACGGTCCGCCACACTTTTTTTTACACCTCTCGGGCTTATCCGAGAGTGTGGCGTTGTAGGGGAGGTGTCCCCGCACGCGTGCGTATGTCAGAAGTGTCGGCAGTGTCCGCCGGCGCCGGTCCAGTGTCCACCGTTGTCTGAAAACTGCACTTTTCTGACCTCTGACCTCACTGGACGGTCCGCCATACTTTTTTTTACACCTCTCGGGCTTATCCGAGAGTGTGGCGTTGTAGGGGAGGTGTCCCCGCACGCGTGCGTATGTCAGAAGTGTCGGCAGTGTCCGCCGGCGCCGGTCCAGTGTCCACCGTTGTCTGAAAACTGCACTTTTCTGACCTCTGACCTCACTGGACGGTCCGCCACACTTTTTTTTACATCTCTCGGGCTTATCCGAGAGTGTGGCGTTGTAGGGGAGGTGTCCCCGCACGCGTGCGTATGTCAGAAGTGTTGGCAGTGTCCGCCGGCGCCGGTCCAGTGTCCACCGTTGTCTGAAAACTGCACTTTTCTGACCTCTGACCTCACTGGACGGTCCGCCACACTTTTCTTTACACCTCTCGGGCTTATCCGAGAGTGTGGCGTTGTAGGGGAGGTGTCCCCGCACGCGTGCGTATGTCAGAAGTGTCGGCAGTGTCCGCCGGCGCCGGTCCAGTGTCCACCGTTGTCTGAAAACTGCACTTTTCTGACCTCTGACCTCACTGGACGGTCCGCCACACTTTTATTTGCATCTCTAGGGCTTATCCGAGAGTGTGGCGTTGTAGGGGAGGTGTCCCCGCACACGTGCGTATGTCAAAAGTGTCGGCAGTGTCCGCCGGCGCCGGTCCAGTGTCCACCGTTGTCTGAAAACTGCACTTTTCTGACCTCTGACCTCACTGGACGGTCCGCCACACTTTTCTTTACACCTCTCGGGCTTATCCGAGAGTCTGGCGTTGTAGGGGAGGTGTCCCCGCACGCGTGCGTATGTCAGAAGTGTCGGCAGTGTCCGCCGGCGCCGGTCCAGTGTCCACCGTTGTCTGAAAACTGCACTTTTCTGACCTCTGACCTCACTGGACGGTCCGCCACACTTTTCTTTACACCTCTCGGGCTTATCCGAGAGTCTGGCGTTGTAGGGGAGGTGTCCCCGCACGCGTGCGTATGTCAGAAGTGTCGGCAGTGTCCGCCGGCGCCGGTCCAGTGTCCACCGTTGTCTGAAAACTGCACTTTTCTGACCTCTGACCTCACTGGACGGTCCGCCACACTTTTTTTTACATCTCTCGGGCTTATCCGAGAGTTTGGCGTTGTAGGGGAGGTGTCCCCGCACGCGTGCGTATGTCAGAAGTGTTGGCAGTGTCCGCCGGCGCCGGTCCAGTGTCCACCGTTGTCTGAAAACTGCACTTTTCTGACCTCTGACCTCACTGGACGGTCCGCCACACTTTTCTTTACACCTCTCGGGCTTATCCGAGAGTGTGGCGTTGTAGGGGAGGTGTCCCCGCACGCGTGCGTATGTCAGAAGTGTCGGCAGTGTCCGCCGGCGCCGGTCCAGTGTCCACCGTTGTCTGAAAACTGCACTTTTCTGACCTCTGACCTCACTGGACGGTCCGCCACACTTTTCTTTACACCTCTCGGGCTTATCCGAGAGTGTGGCGTTGTAGGGGAGGTGTCCCCGCACGCGTGCGTATGTCAGAAGTGTCGGCAGTGTCCGCCGGCGCCGGTCCAGTGTCCACCGTTGTCTGAAAACTGCACTTTTCTGACCTCTGACCTCACTGGACGGTCCGCCACACTTTTTTTTACATCTCTAGGGCTTATCCGAGAGTGTGGCGTTGTAGGGGAGGTGTCCCCGCACACGTGCGTATGTCAAAAGTGTCGGCAGTGTCCGCCGGCGCCGGTCCAGTGTCCACCGTTGTCTGAAAACTGCACTTTTCTGACCTCTGACCTCACTGGACGGTCCGCCACACTTTTCTTTACACCTCTCGGGCTTATCCGAGAGTCTGGCGTTGTAGGGGAGGTGTCCCCGCACGCGTGCGTATGTCAGAAGTGTCGGCAGTGTCCGCCGGCGCCGGTCCAGTGTCCACCGTTGTCTGAAAACTGCACTTTTCTGACCTCTGACCTCACTGGACGGTCCGCCACACTTTTCTTTACACCTCTCGGGCTTATCCGAGAGTCTGGCGTTGTAGGGGAGGTGTCCCCGCACGCGTGCGTATGTCAGAAGTGTCGGCAGTGTCCGCCGGCGCCGGTCCAGTGTCCACCGTTGTCTGAAAACTGCACTTTTCTGACCTCTGACCTCACTGGACGGTCCGCCACACTTTTTTTTACATCTCTCGGGCTTATCCGAGAGTGTGGCGTTGTAGGGGAGGTGGCCCCGCACGCGTGCGTATGTCAGAAGTGTCGGCAGTGTCCACCGGTGCCTGTCCAGTGTCCAGTGTTGTCTGAAAACTGCACTTTTCTGACCTCTGACCTCACTGGACGGTCCGCCACACTTTTTTTTAAACCTCTCGGGCTTATCCGAGAGTGTGGCGTTGTAGGGGAGGTGTCCCCGCACGCGTGCGTATGTCAGAAGTGTCGGCAGTGTCCGCCGGCGCCGGTCCAGTGTCCACCGTTGTCTGAAAACTGCACTTTTCTGACCTCTGACCTCACTGGACGGTCCGCCATACTTTTTTTTACACCTCTCGGGCTTATCCGAGAGTGTGGCGTTGTAGGGGAGGTGTCCCCGCACGCGTGCGTATGTCAGAAGTGTCGGCAGTGTCCACCGGTGCCTGTCCAGTGTCCACTGTTGTCTGAAAACGGCATTTTTCTGACCTCTGACCTCACTGGACGGTCCGCCACACTTTTTTTCACATCTCTCGGGCTTATCCGAGAGTGTGGCGTTGTAGGGGAGGTGTCCCCGCACGCGTGCGTATGTCAGAAGTGTCGGCAGTGTCTGAAAACTGCACTTTTCTGACCTCTGACCTCACTGGACGGTCCGCCACACTTTTCTTTACACCTCTCGGGCTTATCCGAGAGTGTGGCGTTGTAGGGGAGGTGTCCCCGCACGCGTGCGTATGTCAGAAGTGTCGGCAGTGTCCACCGGTGCCTGTCCAGTGTCCACTGTTGTCTGAAAACGGCACTTTTCTGACCTCTGACCTCACTGGACGGTCCGCCACACTTTTCTTTACACCTCTCGGGCTTATCCGAGAGTCTGGCGTTGTAGGGGAGGTGTCCCCGCACGCGTGCGTATGTCAGAAGTGTCGGCAGTGTCCACCGGTGCCTGTCCAGTGTCCACTGTTGTCTGAAAACTGAACTTTTCTGACCTCTGACCTCACTGGACGGTCCGCCACACTTTTTTTTACACCTCTCGGGCTTATCCGAGAGTGTGGCGTTGTAGGGGAGGTGTCCCCGCACGCGTGCGTATGTCAGAAGTGTCGGCAGTGTCCGCCGGCGCCGGTCCAGTGTCCACCGTTGTCTGAAAACTGCACTTTTCTGACCTCTGACCTCACTGGACGGTCCGCCACACTTTTCTTAACACCTCTCGGGCTTATCCGAGAGTGTGGCGTTGTAGGGGAGGTGTCCCCGCACGCGTGCGTATGTCAGAAGTGTCGGCAGTGTCCACCGGTGCCTGTCCAGTGTCCACTGTTGTCTGAAAACGGCACTTTTCTGACCTCTGACCTCACTGGACGGTCCACCACACTTTTTTTTACACCTCTCGGGCTTATCCGAGAGTGTGGCGTTGTAGGGGAGGTGTCCCCGCACGCGTGCGTATGTCAGAAGTGTCGGCAGTGTCCGCCGGCGCCGGTCCAGTGTCCACTGTTGTCTGAAAACTGCACTTTTCTGACCTCTGACCTCACTGGACGGTCCGCCACACTTTTTTTTACATCTCTCGGGCTTATCCGAGAGTGTGGCGTTGTAGGGGAGGTGGCCCCGCACGCGTGCGTATGTCAGAAGTGTCGGCAGTGTCCACCGGTGCCTGTCCAGTGTCCACTGTTGTCTGAAAACGGCACTTTTCTGACCTCTGACCTCACTGGACGGTCCGCCACACTTTTTTTTACACCTCTCGGGCTTATCCACGCGTGCGTATGTCAAAAGTGTCGGCAGTTTCCACCGGTGCCTGTCCAGTGTCCACTGTTGTCTGAAAACGGCACTTTTCTGACCTCTGACCTCACTGGACGGTCCGCCACACTTTTCTTTACACCTCTCGGGCTTATCCGAGAGTCTGGCGTTGTAGGGGGGGTGTCCCCGCACGCGTGCGTATGTCAGAAGTGTCGGCAGTGTCCGCCGGTGCCTGTCCAGTGTCCACTGTTGTCTGAAAACGGCACTTTTCTGACCTCTGACCTCACTGGACGGTCCACCACACTTTTTTTTACACCTCTCGGGCTTATCCGAGAGTGTGGCGTTGTAGGGGAGGTGTCCCCGCACGCGTGCGTATGTCAGAAGTGTCGGCAGTGTCCGCCGGCGCCGGTCCAGTGTCCACCGTTGTCTGAAAACTGCACTTTTCTGACCTCTGACCTCACTGGACGGTCCGCCACACTTTTCTTTACACCTCTCGGGCTTATCCACGCGTGCGTATGTCAGAAGTGTCGGCAGTGTCCACCGGTGCCTGTCCAGTGTCCACTGTTGTCTGAAAACTGAACTTTTCTGACCTCTGACCTCACTGGACGGTCCGCCACACTTTTTTTTACACCTCTCGGGCTTATCCGAGAGTGTGGCGTTGTAGGGGAGGTGTCCCCGCACGCGTGCGTATGTCAGAAGTGTCGGCAGTGTCCGCCGGCGCCGGTCCAGTGTCCACTGTTGTCTGAAAACTGCACTTTTCTGACCTCTGACCTCACTGGACGGTCCGCCACACTTTTTTTTACATCTCTCGGGCTTATCCGAGAGTGTGGCTTTGTAGGGGAGGTGGCCCCGCACGCGTGCGTATGTCAGAAGTGTCGGCAGTGTCCACCGGTGCCTGTCCAGTGTCCACTGTTGTCTGAAAACGGCACTTTTCTGACCTCTGACCTCACTGGACGGTCCGCCACACTTTTTTTTACACCTCTCGGGCTTATCCACGCGTGCGTATGTCAAAAGTGTCGGCAGTTTCCACCGGTGCCTGTCCAGTGTCCACTGTTGTCTGAAAACGGCACTTTTCTGACCTCTGACCTCACTGGACGGTCCGCCACACTTTTCTTTACACCTCTCGGGCTTATCCGAGAGTCTGGCGTTGTAGGGGGGGTGTCCCCGCACGCGTGCGTATGTCAGAAGTGTCGGCAGTGTCCGCCGGCGCCGGTCCAGTGTCCACCGTTGTCTGAAAACTGCACTTTTCTGACCTCTGACCTCACTGGACGGTCCGCCACACTTTTTTTTACATCTCTCGGGCTTATCCGAGAGTGTGGCGTTGTAGGGGAGGTGGCCCCGCACGCGTGCGTATGTCAGAAGTGTCGGCAGTGTCCACCGGTGCCTGTCCAGTGTCCAGTGTTGTCTGAAAACTGCACTTTTCTGACCTCTGACCTCACTGGACGGTCCGCCACACTTTTTTTTACACCTCTCGGGCTTATCCGAGAGTGTGGCGTTGTAGGGGAGGTGTCCCCGCACGCGTGCGTATGTCAGAAGTGTCGGCAGTGTCCGCCGGCGCCGGTCCAGTGTCCACCGTTGTCTGAAAACTGCACTTTTCTGACCTCTGACCTCACTGGACGGTCCGCCACACTTTTTTTTACATCTCTCGGGCTTATCCGAGAGTGTGGCGTTGTAGGGGAGGTGTCCCCGCACGCGTGCGTATGTCAGAAGTGTCGGCAGTGTCTGAAAACTGCACTTTTCTGACCTCTGACCTCACTGGACGGTCCGCCACACTTTTCTTTACACCTCTCGGGCTTATCCGAGAGTCTGGCGTTGTAGGGGAGGTGTCCCCGCACGCGTGCGTATGTCAGAAGTGTCGGCATTGTCCGCCGGCGCCGGTCCAGTGTCCACCGTTGTCTGAAAACTGCACTTTTCTGACCTCTGACCTCACTGGACGGTCCGCCACACTTTTCTTTACACCTCTCGGGCTTATCCGAGAGTCTGGCGTTGTAGGGGAGGTGTCCCCGCACGCGTGCGTATGTCAGAAGTGTCGGCAGTGTCCGCCGGCGCCGGTCCAGTGTCCACCGTTGTCTGAAAACTGCACTTTTCTGACCTCTGACCTCACTGGACGGTCAGCCACACTTTTTTTTACATCTCTCGGGCTTATCCGAGAGTGTGGCGTTGTAGGGGAGGTGTCCCCGCACGCGTGCGTATGTCAGAAGTGTCGGCAGTGTCTGAAAACTGCACTTTTCTGACCTCTGACCTCACTGGACGGTCCGCCACACTTTTCTTTACACCTCTCGGGCTTATCCGAGAGTGTGGCGTTGTAGGGGAGGTGTCCCCGCACGCGTGCGTATGTCAGAAGTGTCGGCAGTGTCCACCGGTGCCTGTCCAGTGTCCACTGTTGTCTGAAAACGGCACTTTTCTAACCTCTGACCTCACTGGACGGTCCGCCACACTTTTTTTTACACCTCTCGGGCTTATCCGAGAGTGTGGCGTTGTAGGGGAGGTGTCCCCGCACGCGTGCGTATGTCAGAAGTGTCGGCAGTGTCCGCCGGCGCCGGTCCAGTGTCCACCGTTGTCTGAAAACTGCACTTTTCTGACCTCTGACCTCACTGGACGGTCCGCCACACTTTTCTTTACACCTCTCGGGCTTATCCGAGAGTCTGGCGTTGTAGGGGAGGTGTCCCCGCACGCGTGCGTATGTCAGAAGTGTCGGCAGTGTCCACCGGTGCCTGTCCAGTGTCCACTGTTGTCTGAAAACTGAACTTTTCTGACCTCTGACCTCACTGGACGGTCCGCCACACTTTTTTTTACACCTCTCGGGCTTATCCGAGAGTGTGGCGTTGTAGGGGAGGTGTCCCCGCACGCGTGCGTATGTCAGAAGTGTCGGCAGTGTCCGCCGGCGCCGGTCCAGTGTCCACCGTTGTCTGAAAACTGCACTTTTCTGACCTCTGACCTCACTGGACGGTCCGCCACACTTTTCTTAACACCTCTCGGGCTTATCCGAGAGTGTGGCGTTGTAGGGGAGGTGTCCCCGCACGCGTGCGTATGTCAGAAGTGTCGGCAGTGTCCACCGGTGCCTGTCCAGTGTCCACTGTTGTCTGAAAACGGCACTTTTCTGACCTCTGACCTCACTGGACGGTCCACCACACTTTTTTTTACACCTCTCGGGCTTATCCGAGAGTGTGGCGTTGTAGGGGAGGTGTCCCCGCACGCGTGCGTATGTCAGAAGTGTCGGCAGTGTCCGCCGGCGCCGGTCCAGTGTCCACCGTTGTCTGAAAACTGCACTTTTCTGACCTCTGACCTCACTGGACGGTCCGCCACACTTTTCTTTACACCTCTCGGGCTTATCCACGCGTGCGTATGTCAGAAGTGTCGGCAGTGTCCACCGGTGCCTGTCCAGTGTCCACTGTTGTCTGAAAACTGAACTTTTCTGACCTCTGACCTCACTGGACGGTCCGCCACACTTTTTTTTACACCTCTCGGGCTTATCCGAGAGTGTGGCGTTGTAGGGGAGGTGTCCCCGCACGCGTGCGTATGTCAGAAGTGTCGGCAGTGTCCGCCGGCGCCGGTCCAGTGTCCACTGTTGTCTGAAAACTGCACTTTTCTGACCTCTGACCTCACTGGACGGTCCGCCACACTTTTTTTTACATCTCTCGGGCTTATCCGAGAGTGTGGCGTTGTAGGGGAGGTGGCACCGCACGCGTGCGTATGTCAGAAGTGTCGGCAGTGTCCACCGGTGCCTGTCCAGTGTCCACTGTTGTCTGAAAACGGCACTTTTCTGACCTCTGACCTCACTGGACGGTCCGCCACACTTTTTTTTACACCTCTCGGGCTTATCCACGCGTGCGTATGTCAAAAGTGTCGGCAGTTTCCACCGGTGCCTGTCCAGTGTCCACTGTTGTCTGAAAACGGCACTTTTCTGACCTCTGACCTCACTGGACGGTCCGCCACACTTTTCTTTACACCTCTCGGGCTTATCCGAGAGTCTGGCGTTGTAGGGGGGGTGTCCCCGCACGCGTGCGTATGTCAGAAGTGTCGGCAGTGTCCGCCGGCGCCGGTCCAGTGTCCACCGTTGTCTGAAAACTGCACTTTTCTGACCTCTGACCTCACTGGACGGTCCGCCACACTTTTCTTTACACCTCTCGGGCTTATCCACGCGTGCGTATGTCAGAAGTGTCGGCAGTGTCCACCGGTGCCTGTCCAGTGTCCACTGTTGTCTGAAAACTGAACTTTTCTGACCTCTGACCTCACTGGACGGTCCGCCACACTTTTTTTTACACCTCTCGGGCTTATCCGAGAGTGTGGCGTTGTAGGGGAGGTGTCCCCGCACGCGTGCGTATGTCAGAAGTGTCGGCAGTGTCCGCCGGCGCCGGTCCAGTGTCCACTGTTGTCTGAAAACTGCACTTTTCTGACCTCTGACCTCACTGGACGGTCCGCCACACTTTTTTTTACATCTCTCGGGCTTATCCGAGAGTGTGGCTTTGTAGGGGAGGTGGCCCCGCACGCGTGCGTATGTCAGAAGTGTCGGCAGTGTCCACCGGTGCCTGTCCAGTGTCCACTGTTGTCTGAAAACGGCACTTTTCTGACCTCTGACCTCACTGGACGGTCCGCCACACTTTTTTTTACACCTCTCGGGCTTATCCACGCGTGCGTATGTCAAAAGTGTCGGCAGTTTCCACCGGTGCCTGTCCAGTGTCCACTGTTGTCTGAAAACGGCACTTTTCTGACCTCTGACCTCACTGGACGGTCCGCCACACTTTTCTTTACACCTCTCGGGCTTATCCGAGAGTCTGGCGTTGTAGGGGGGGTGTCCCCGCACGCGTGCGTATGTCAGAAGTGTCGGCAGTGTCCGCCGGCGCCGGTCCAGTGTCCACCGTTGTCTGAAAACTGCACTTTTCTGACCTCTGACCTCACTGGACGGTCCGCCACACTTTTTTTTACATCTCTCGGGCTTATCCGAGAGTGTGGCGTTGTAGGGGAGGTGGCCCCGCACGCGTGCGTATGTCAGAAGTGTCGGCAGTGTCCACCGGTGCCTGTCCAGTGTCCAGTGTTGTCTGAAAACTGCACTTTTCTGACCTCTGACCTCACTGGACGGTCCGCCACACTTTTTTTTACACCTCTCGGGCTTATCCGAGAGTGTGGCGTTGTAGGGGAGGTGTCCCCGCACGCGTGCGTATGTCAGAAGTGTCGGCAGTGTCCGCCGGCGCCGGTCCAGTGTCCACCGTTGTCTGAAAACTGCACTTTTCTGACCTCTGACCTCACTGGACGGTCCGCCACACTTTTTTTTACATCTCTCGGGCTTATCCGAGAGTGTGGCGTTGTAGGGGAGGTGTCCCCGCACGCGTGCGTATGTCAGAAGTGTCGGCAGTGTCTGAAAACTGCACTTTTCTGACCTCTGACCTCACTGGACGGTCCGCCACACTTTTCTTTACACCTCTCGGGCTTATCCGAGAGTGTGGCGTTGTAGGGGAGGTGTCCCCGCACGCGTGCGTATGTCAGAAGTGTCGGCAGTGTCCGCCGGCGCCGGTCCAGTGTCCACCGTTGTCTGAAAACTGCACTTTTCTGACCTCTGACCTCACTGGACGGTCCGCCACACTTTTTTTTACATCTCTAGGGCTTATCCGAGAGTGTGGCGTTGTAGGGGAGGTGTCCCCGCACACGTGCGTATGTCAAAAGTGTCGGCAGTGTCCGCCGGCGCCGGTCCAGTGTCCACCGTTGTCTGAAAACTGCACTTTTCTGACCTCTGACCTCACTGGACGGTCCGCCACACTTTTCTTTACACCTCTCGGGCTTATCCGAGAGTCTGGCGTTGTAGGGGAGGTGTCCCCGCACGCGTGCGTATGTCAGAAGTGTCGGCATTGTCCGCCGGCGCCGGTCCAGTGTCCACCGTTGTCTGAAAACTGCACTTTTCTGACCTCTGACCTCACTGGACGGTCCGCCACACTTTTCTTTACACCTCTCGGGCTTATCCGAGAGTCTGGCGTTGTAGGGGAGGTGTCCCCGCACGCGTGCGTATGTCAGAAGTGTCGGCAGTGTCCGCCGGCGCCGGTCCAGTGTCCACCGTTGTCTGAAAACTGCACTTTTCTGACCTCTGACCTCACTGGACGGTCAGCCACACTTTTTTTTACATCTCTCGGGCTTATCCGAGAGTGTGGCGTTGTAGGGGAGGTGTCCCCGCACGCGTGCGTATGTCAGAAGTGTCGGCAGTGTCTGAAAACTGCACTTTTCTGACCTCTGACCTCACTGGACGGTCCGCCACACTTTTCTTTACACCTCTCGGGCTTATCCGAGAGTGTGGCGTTGTAGGGGAGGTGTCCCCGCACGCGTGCGTATGTCAGAAGTGTCGGCAGTGTCCACCGGTGCCTGTCCAGTGTCCACTGTTGTCTGAAAACGGCACTTTTCTAACCTCTGACCTCACTGGACGGTCCGCCACACTTTTTTTTACACCTCTCGGGCTTATCCGAGAGTGTGGCGTTGTAGGGGAGGTGTCCCCGCACGCGTGCGTATGTCAGAAGTGTCGGCAGTGTCCGCCGGCGCCGGTCCAGTGTCCACCGTTGTCTGAAAACTGCACTTTTCTGACCTCTGACCTCACTGGACGGTCCGCCACACTTTTCTTTACACCTCTCGGGCTTATCCGAGAGTCTGGCGTTGTAGGGGAGGTGTCCCCGCACGCGTGCGTATGTCAGAAGTGTCGGCAGTGTCCACCGGTGCCTGTCCAGTGTCCACTGTTGTCTGAAAACTGAACTTTTCTGACCTCTGACCTCACTGGACGGTCCGCCACACTTTTTTTTACACCTCTCGGGCTTATCCGAGAGTGTGGCGTTGTAGGGGAGGTGTCCCCGCACGCGTGCGTATGTCAGAAGTGTCGGCAGTGTCCGCCGGCGCCGGTCCAGTGTCCACCGTTGTCTGAAAACTGCACTTTTCTGACCTCTGACCTCACTGGACGGTCCGCCACACTTTTCTTAACACCTCTCGGGCTTATCCGAGAGTGTGGCGTTGTAGGGGAGGTGTCCCCGCACGCGTGCGTATGTCAGAAGTGTCGGCAGTGTCCACCGGTGCCTGTCCAGTGTCCACTGTTGTCTGAAAACGGCACTTTTCTGACCTCTGACCTCACTGGACGGTCCACCACACTTTTTTTTACACCTCTCGGGCTTATCCGAGAGTGTGGCGTTGTAGGGGAGGTGTCCCCGCACGCGTGCGTATGTCAGAAGTGTCGGCAGTGTCCGCCGGCGCCGGTCCAGTGTCCACCGTTGTCTGAAAACTGCACTTTTCTGACCTCTGACCTCACTGGACGGTCCGCCACACTTTTCTTTACACCTCTCGGGCTTATCCACGCGTGCGTATGTCAGAAGTGTCGGCAGTGTCCACCGGTGCCTGTCCAGTGTCCACTGTTGTCTGAAAACTGAACTTTTCTGACCTCTGACCTCACTGGACGGTCCGCCACACTTTTTTTTACACCTCTCGGGCTTATCCGAGAGTGTGGCGTTGTAGGGGAGGTGTCCCCGCACGCGTGCGTATGTCAGAAGTGTCGGCAGTGTCCGCCGGCGCCGGTCCAGTGTCCACTGTTGTCTGAAAACTGCACTTTTCTGACCTCTGACCTCACTGGACGGTCCGCCACACTTTTTTTTACATCTCTCGGGCTTATCCGAGAGTGTGGCGTTGTAGGGGAGGTGGCACCGCACGCGTGCGTATGTCAGAAGTGTCGGCAGTGTCCACCGGTGCCTGTCCAGTGTCCACTGTTGTCTGAAAACGGCACTTTTCTGACCTCTGACCTCACTGGACGGTCCGCCACACTTTTTTTTACACCTCTCGGGCTTATCCACGCGTGCGTATGTCAAAAGTGTCGGCAGTTTCCACCGGTGCCTGTCCAGTGTCCACTGTTGTCTGAAAACGGCACTTTTCTGACCTCTGACCTCACTGGACGGTCCGCCACACTTTTCTTTACACCTCTCGGGCTTATCCGAGAGTCTGGCGTTGTAGGGGGGGTGTCCCCGCACGCGTGCGTATGTCAGAAGTGTCGGCAGTGTCCGCCGGCGCCGGTCCAGTGTCCACCGTTGTCTGAAAACTGCACTTTTCTGACCTCTGACCTCACTGGACGGTCCGCCACACTTTTTTTTACATCTCTCGGGCTTATCCGAGAGTGTGGCGTTGTAGGGGAGGTGGCCCCGCACGCGTGCGTATGTCAGAAGTGTCGGCAGTGTCCACCGGTGCCTGTCCAGTGTCCAGTGTTGTCTGAAAACTGCACTTTTCTGACCTCTGACCTCACTGGACGGTCCGCCACACTTTTTTTTACACCTCTCGGGCTTATCCGAGAGTGTGGCGTTGTAGGGGAGGTGTCCCCGCACGCGTGCGTATGTCAGAAGTGTCGGCAGTGTCCGCCGGCGCCGGTCCAGTGTCCACCGTTGTCTGAAAACTGCACTTTTCTGACCTCTGACCTCACTGGACGGTCCGCCATACTTTTTTTTACACCTCTCGGGCTTATCCGAGAGTGTGGCGTTGTAGGGGAGGTGTCCCCGCACGCGTGCGTATGTCAGAAGTGTCGGCAGTGTCCACCGGTGCCTGTCCAGTGTCCACTGTTGTCTGAAAACGGCACTTTTCTGACCTCTGACCTCACTGGACGGTCCGCCACACTTTTTTTTACATCTCTCGGGCTTATCCGAGAGTGTGGCGTTGTAGGGGAGGTGTCCCCGCACGCGTGCGTATGTCAGAAGTGTCGGCAGTGTCTGAAAACTGCACTTTTCTGACCTCTGACCTCACTGGACGGTCCGCCACACTTTTCTTTACACCTCTCGGGCTTATCCGAGAGTGTGGCGTTGTAGGGGAGGTGTCCCCGCACGCGTGCGTATGTCAGAAGTGTCGGCAGTGTCCACCGGTGCCTGTCCAGTGTCCACTGTTGTCTGAAAACGGCACTTTTCTGACCTCTGACCTCACTGGACGGTCCGCCACACTTTTTTTTACACCTCTCGGGCTTATCCGAGAGTGTGGCGTTGTAGGGGAGGTGTCCCCGCACGCGTGCGTATGTCAGAAGTGTCGGCAGTGTCCGCCGGCGCCGGTCCAGTGTCCACCGTTGTCTGAAAACTGCACTTTTCTGACCTCTGACCTCACTGGACGGTCCGCCACACTTTTCTTTACACCTCTCGGGCTTATCCGAGAGTCTGGCGTTGTAGGGGAGGTGTCCCCGCACGCGTGCGTATGTCAGAAGTGTCGGCAGTGTCCACCGGTGCCTGTCCAGTGTCCACTGTTGTCTGAAAACTGAACTTTTCTGACCTCTGACCTCACTGGACGGTCCGCCACACTTTTTTTTACACCTCTCGGGCTTATCCGAGAGTGTGGCGTTGTAGGGGAGGTGTCCCCGCACGCGTGCGTATGTCAGAAGTGTCGGCAGTGTCCGCCGGCGCCGGTCCAGTGTCCACCGTTGTCTGAAAACTGCACTTTTCTGACCTCTGACCTCACTGGACGGTCCGCCACACTTTTCTTAACACCTCTCGGGCTTATCCGAGAGTGTGGCGTTGTAGGGGAGGTGTCCCCGCACGCGTGCGTATGTCAGAAGTGTCGGCAGTGTCCACCGGTGCCTGTCCAGTGTCCAGTGTTGTCTGAAAACTGCACTTTTCTGACCTCTGACCTCACTGGACGGTCCGCCACACTTTTTTTTACACCTCTCGGGCTTATCCGAGAGTGTGGCGTTGTAGGGGAGGTGTCCCCGCACGCGTGCGTATGTCAGAAGTGTCGGCAGTGTCCGCCGGCGCCGGTCCAGTGTCCACCGTTGTCTGAAAACTGCACTTTTCTGACCTCTGACCTCACTGGACGGTCCGCCATACTTTTTTTTACACCTCTCGGGCTTATCCGAGAGTGTGGCGTTGTAGGGGAGGTGTCCCCGCACGCGTGCGTATGTCAGAAGTGTCGGCAGTGTCCACCGGTGCCTGTCCAGTGTCCACTGTTGTCTGAAAACGGCACTTTTCTGACCTCTGACCTCACTGGACGGTCCGCCACACTTTTTTTTACATCTCTCGGGCTTATCCGAGAGTGTGGCGTTGTAGGGGAGGTGTCCCCGCACGCGTGCGTATGTCAGAAGTGTCGGCAGTGTCTGAAAACTGCACTTTTCTGACCTCTGACCTCACTGGACGGTCCGCCACACTTTTCTTTACACCTCTCGGGCTTATCCGAGAGTGTGGCGTTGTAGGGGAGGTGTCCCCGCACGCGTGCGTATGTCAGAAGTGTCGGCAGTGTCCACCGGTGCCTGTCCAGTGTCCACTGTTGTCTGAAAACGGCACTTTTCTGACCTCTGACCTCACTGGACGGTCCGCCACACTTTTTTTTACACCTCTCGGGCTTATCCGAGAGTGTGGCGTTGTAGGGGAGGTGTCCCCGCACGCGTGCGTATGTCAGAAGTGTCGGCAGTGTCCGCCGGCGCCGGTCCAGTGTCCACCGTTGTCTGAAAACTGCACTTTTCTGACCTCTGACCTCACTGGACGGTCCGCCACACTTTTCTTTACACCTCTCGGGCTTATCCGAGAGTCTGGCGTTGTAGGGGAGGTGTCCCCGCACGCGTGCGTATGTCAGAAGTGTCGGCAGTGTCCACCGGTGCCTGTCCAGTGTCCACTGTTGTCTGAAAACTGAACTTTTCTGACCTCTGACCTCACTGGACGGTCCGCCACACTTTTTTTTACACCTCTCGGGCTTATCCGAGAGTGTGGCGTTGTAGGGGAGGTGTCCCCGCACGCGTGCGTATGTCAGAAGTGTCGGCAGTGTCCGCCGGCGCCGGTCCAGTGTCCACCGTTGTCTGAAAACTGCACTTTTCTGACCTCTGACCTCACTGGACGGTCCGCCACACTTTTCTTAACACCTCTCGGGCTTATCCGAGAGTGTGGCGTTGTAGGGGAGGTGTCCCCGCACGCGTGCGTATGTCAGAAGTGTCGGCAGTGTCCACCGGTGCCTGTCCAGTGTCCACTGTTGTCTGAAAACGGCACTTTTCTGACCTCTGACCTCACTGGACGGTCCACCACACTTTTTTTTACACCTCTCGGGCTTATCCGAGAGTGTGGCGTTGTAGGGGAGGTGTCCCCGCACGCGTGCGTATGTCAGAAGTGTCGGCAGTGTCCGCCGGCGCCGGTCCAGTGTCCACCGTTGTCTGAAAACTGCACTTTTCTGACCTCTGACCTCACTGGACGGTCCGCCACACTTTTCTTTACACCTCTCGGGCTTATCCGAGAGTCTGGCGTTGTAGGGGAGGTGTCCCCGCACGCGTGCGTATGTCAGAAGTGTCGGCAGTGTCCGCCGGCGCCGGTCCAGTGTCCACCGTTGTCTGAAAACTGCACTTTTCTGACCTCTGACCTCACTGGACGGTCCGCCACACTTTTCTTTACACCTCTCGGGCTTATCCGAGAGTCTGGCGTTGTAGGGGAGGTGTCCCCGCACGCGTGCGTATGTCAGAAGTGTCGGCAGTGTCCGCCGGCGCCGGTCCAGTGTCCACCGTTGTCTGAAAACTGCACTTTTCTGACCTCTGACCTCACTGGACGGTCCGCCACACTTTTCTTTACACCTCTCGGGCTTATCCGAGAGTCTGGCGTTGTAGGGGAGGTGTCCCCGCACGCGTGCGTATGTCAGAAGTGTCGGCAGTGTCCGCCGGCGTCGGTCCAGTGTCCACCGTTGTCTGAAAACTGCACTTTTCTGACCTCTGACCTCACTGGACGGTCCGCCACACTTTTCTTTACACCTCTCGGGCTTATCCGAGAGTCTGGCGTTGTAGGGGAGGTGTCCCCGCACGCGTGCGTATGTCAGAAGTGTCGGCAGTGTCAGCCGGCGCCGGTCCAGTGTCCACCGTTGTCTGAAAACTGCACTTTTCTGACCTCTGACCTCACTGGACGGTCCGCCACACTTTTT
This sequence comes from Gymnoscopelus braueri, assembly GCF_963280865.1. NCBI lineage: Eukaryota > Metazoa > Chordata > Actinopteri > Myctophiformes > Myctophidae > Gymnoscopelus > Gymnoscopelus braueri. The sequence goes on from NC_137626.1 coordinate 36,240,507, forward strand.
TTTACATCTCTCGGGCTTATCCGAGAGTGTGGCGTTGTAGGGGAGGTGGCCCCGCACGTGTGCGTATGTCAGAAGTGTCGGCAGTGTCCACCGGTGCCTGTCCAGTGTCCAGTGTTGTCTGAAAACTGCACTTTTCTGACCTCTGACCTCACTGGACGGTCCGCCACACTTTTTTTTACACCTCTCGGGCTTATCCGAGAGTGTGGCGTTGTAGGGGAGGTGTCCCCGCACGCGTGCGTATGTCAGAAGTGTCGGCAGTGTCCGCCGGCGCCGGTCCAGTGTCCACCGTTGTCTGAAAACTGCACTTTTCTGACCTCTGACCTCACTGGACGGTCCGCCATACTTTTTTTTACACCTCTCGGGCTTATCCGAGAGTGTGGCGTTGTAGGGGAGGTGTCCCCGCACGCGTGCGTATGTCAGAAGTGTCGGCAGTGTCCACCGGTGCCTGTCCAGTGTCCACTGTTGTCTGAAAACGGCACTTTTCTGACCTCTGACCTCACTGGACGGTCCGCCACACTTTTTTTTACATCTCTCGGGCTTATCCGAGAGTGTGGCGTTGTAGGGGAGGTGTCCCCGCACGCGTGCGTATGTCAGAAGTGTCGGCAGTGTCTGAAAACTGCACTTTTCTGACCTCTGACCTCACTGGACGGTCCGCCACACTTTTCTTTACACCTCTCGGGCTTATCCGAGAGTGTGGCGTTGTAGGGGAGGTGTCCCCGCACGCGTGCGTATGTCAGAAGTGTCGGCAGTGTCCACCGGTGCCTGTCCAGTGTCCACTGTTGTCTGAAAACGGCACTTTTCTGACCTCTGACCTCACTGGACGGTCCGCCACACTTTTTTTTACACCTCTCGGGCTTATCCGAGAGTGTGGCGTTGTAGGGGAGGTGTCCCCGCACGCGTGCGTATGTCAGAAGTGTCGGCAGTGTCCGCCGGCGCCGGTCCAGTGTCCACCGTTGTCTGAAAACTGCACTTTTCTGACCTCTGACCTCACTGGACGGTCCGCCACACTTTTCTTTACACCTCTCGGGCTTATCCGAGAGTCTGGCGTTGTAGGGGAGGTGTCCCCGCACGCGTGCGTATGTCAGAAGTGTCGGCAGTGTCCACCGGTGCCTGTCCAGTGTCCACTGTTGTCTGAAAACTGAACTTTTCTGACCTCTGACCTCACTGGACGGTCCGCCACACTTTTTTTTACACCTCTCGGGCTTATCCGAGAGTGTGGCGTTGTAGGGGAGGTGTCCCCGCACGCGTGCGTATGTCAGAAGTGTCGGCAGTGTCCGCCGGCGCCGGTCCAGTGTCCACCGTTGTCTGAAAACTGCACTTTTCTGACCTCTGACCTCACTGGACGGTCCGCCACACTTTTCTTAACACCTCTCGGGCTTATCCGAGAGTGTGGCGTTGTAGGGGAGGTGTCCCCGCACGCGTGCGTATGTCAGAAGTGTCGGCAGTGTCCACCGGTGCCTGTCCAGTGTCCACTGTTGTCTGAAAACGGCACTTTTCTGACCTCTGACCTCACTGGACGGTCCACCACACTTTTTTTTACACCTCTCGGGCTTATCCGAGAGTGTGGCGTTGTAGGGGAGGTGTCCCCGCACGCGTGCGTATGTCAGAAGTGTCGGCAGTGTCCGCCGGCGCCGGTCCAGTGTCCACCGTTGTCTGAAAACTGCACTTTTCTGACCTCTGACCTCACTGGACGGTCCGCCACACTTTTCTTTACACCTCTCGGGCTTATCCACGCGTGCGTATGTCAGAAGTGTCGGCAGTGTCTACCGGTGCCTGTCCAGTGTCCACTGTTGTCTGAAAACTGAACTTTTCTGACCTCTGACCTCACTGGACGGTCCGCCACACTTTTTTTTACACCTCTCGGGCTTATCCGAGAGTGTGGCGTTGTAGGGGAGGTGTCCCCGCACGCGTGCGTATGTCAGAAGTGTCGGCAGTGTCCGCCGGCGCCGGTCCAGTGTCCACCGTTGTCTGAAAACTGCACTTTTCTGACCTCTGACCTCACTGGACGGTCCGCCACACTTTTCTTAACACCTCTCGGGCTTATCCGAGAGTGTGGCGTTGTAGGGGAGGTGTCCCCGCACGCGTGCGTATGTCAGAAGTGTCGGCAGTGTCCACCGGTGCCTGTCCAGTGTCCACTGTTGTCTGAAAACGGCACTTTTCTGACCTCTGACCTCACTGGACGGTCCACCACACTTTTTTTTACACCTCTCGGGCTTATCCGAGAGTGTGGCGTTGTAGGGGAGGTGTCCCCGCACGCGTGCGTATGTCAGAAGTGTCGGCAGTGTCCGCCGGCGCCGGTCCAGTGTCCACCGTTGTCTGAAAACTGCACTTTTCTGACCTCTGACCTCACTGGACGGTCCGCCACACTTTTCTTTACACCTCTCGGGCTTATCCACGCGTGCGTATGTCAGAAGTGTCGGCAGTGTCCACCGGTGCCTGTCCAGTGTCCACTGTTGTCTGAAAACTGAACTTTTCTGACCTCTGACCTCACTGGACGGTCCGCCACACTTTTTTTTACACCTCTCGGGCTTATCCGAGAGTGTGGCGTTGTAGGGGAGGTGTCCCCGCACGCGTGCGTATGTCAGAAGTGTCGGCAGTGTCCGCCGGCGCCTGTCCAGTGTCCACTGTTGTCTGAAAACTGCACTTTTCTGACCTCTGACCTCACTGGACGGTCCGCCACACTTTTTTTTACATCTCTCGGGCTTATCCGAGAGTGTGGCGTTGTAGGGGAGGTGGCCCCGCACGCGTGCGTATGTCAGAAGTGTCGGCAGTGTCCACCGGTGCCTGTCCAGTGTCCACTGTTGTCTGAAAACGGCACTTTTCTGACCTCTGACCTCACTGGACGGTCCGCCACACTTTTTTTTACATCTCTCGGGCTTATCCGAGAGTGTGGCGTTGTAGGGGAGGTGTCCCCGCACGCGTGCGTATGTCAGAAGTGTCGGCAGTGTCTGAAAACTGCACTTTTCTGACCTCTGACCTCACTGGACGGTCCGCCACACTTTTCTTTACACCTCTCGGGCTTATCCGAGAGTGTGGCGTTGTAGGGGAGGTGTCCCCGCACGCGTGCGTATGTCAGAAGTGTCGGCAGTGTCCGCCGGCGCCGGTCCAGTGTCCACTGTTGTCTGAAAACTGCACTTTTCTGACCTCTGACCTCACTGGACGGTCCGCCACACTTTTTTTTACATCTCTCGGGCTTATCCGAGAGTGTGGCGTTGTAGGGGAGGTGGCCCCGCACGCGTGCGTATGTCAGAAGTGTCGGCAGTGTCCACCGGTGCCTGTCCAGTGTCCACTGTTGTCTGAAAACGGCACTTTTCTGACCTCTGACCTCACTGGACGGTCCGCCACACTTTTTTTTACACCTCTCGGGCTTATCCACGCGTGCGTATGTCAAAAGTGTCGGCAGTTTCCACCGGTGCCTGTCCAGTGTCCACTGTTGTCTGAAAACGGCACTTTTCTGACCTCTGACCTCACTGGACGGTCCGCCACACTTTTCTTTACACCTCTCGGGCTTATCCGAGAGTCTGGCGTTGTAGGGGGGGTGTCCCCGCACGCGTGCGTATGTCAGAAGTGTCGGCAGTGTCCGCCGGCGCCGGTCCAGTGTCCACCGTTGTCTGAAAACTGCACTTTTCTGACCTCTGACCTCACTGGACGGTCCGCCACACTTTTTTTTACATCTCTCGGGCTTATCCGAGAGTGTGGCGTTGTAGGGGAGGTGGCCCCGCACGCGTGCGTATGTCAGAAGTGTCGGCAGTGTCCACCGGTGCCTGTCCAGTGTCCAGTGTTGTCTGAAAACTGCACTTTTCTGACCTCTGACCTCACTGGACGGTCCGCCACACTTTTTTTTACACCTCTCGGGCTTATCCGAGAGTGTGGCGTTGTAGGGGAGGTGTCCCCGCACGCGTGCGTATGTCAGAAGTGTCGGCAGTGTCCGCCGGCGCCGGTCCAGTGTCCACCGTTGTCTGAAAACTGCACTTTTCTGACCTCTGACCTCACTGGACGGTCCGCCATACTTTTTTTTACACCTCTCGGGCTTATCCGAGAGTGTGGCGTTGTAGGGGAGGTGTCCCCGCACGCGTGCGTATGTCAGAAGTGTCGGCAGTGTCCACCGGTGCCTGTCCAGTGTCCACTGTTGTCTGAAAACGGCACTTTTCTGACCTCTGACCTCACTGGACGGTCCGCCACACTTTTTTTTACATCTCTCGGGCTTATCCGAGAGTGTGGCGTTGTAGGGGAGGTGTCCCCGCACGCGTGCGTATGTCAGAAGTGTCGGCAGTGTCTGAAAACTGCACTTTTCTGACCTCTGACCTCACTGGACGGTCCGCCACACTTTTCTTTACACCTCTCGGGCTTATCCGAGAGTGTGGCGTTGTAGGGGAGGTGTCCCCGCACGCGTGCGTATGTCAGAAGTGTCGGCAGTGTCCACCGGTGCCTGTCCAGTGTCCACTGTTGTCTGAAAACGGCACTTTTCTGACCTCTGACCTCACTGGACGGTCCGCCACACTTTTTTTTACACCTCTCGGGCTTATCCGAGAGTGTGGCGTTGTAGGGGAGGTGTCCCCGCACGCGTGCGTATGTCAGAAGTGTCGGCAGTGTCCGCCGGCGCCGGTCCAGTGTCCACCGTTGTCTGAAAACTGCACTTTTCTGACCTCTGACCTCACTGGACGGTCCGCCACACTTTTCTTTACACCTCTCGGGCTTATCCGAGAGTCTGGCGTTGTAGGGGAGGTGTCCCCGCACGCGTGCGTATGTCAGAAGTGTCGGCAGTGTCCACCGGTGCCTGTCCAGTGTCCACTGTTGTCTGAAAACTGAACTTTTCTGACCTCTGACCTCACTGGACGGTCCGCCACACTTTTTTTTACACCTCTCGGGCTTATCCGAGAGTGTGGCGTTGTAGGGGAGGTGTCCCCGCACGCGTGCGTATGTCAGAAGTGTCGGCAGTGTCCGCCGGCGCCGGTCCAGTGTCCACCGTTGTCTGAAAACTGCACTTTTCTGACCTCTGACCTCACTGGACGGTCCGCCACACTTTTCTTAACACCTCTCGGGCTTATCCGAGAGTGTGGCGTTGTAGGGGAGGTGTCCCCGCACGCGTGCGTATGTCAGAAGTGTCGGCAGTGTCCACCGGTGCCTGTCCAGTGTCCACTGTTGTCTGAAAACGGCACTTTTCTGACCTCTGACCTCACTGGACGGTCCACCACACTTTTTTTTACACCTCTCGGGCTTATCCGAGAGTGTGGCGTTGTAGGGGAGGTGTCCCCGCACGCGTGCGTATGTCAGAAGTGTCGGCAGTGTCCGCCGGCGCCGGTCCAGTGTCCACCGTTGTCTGAAAACTGCACTTTTCTGACCTCTGACCTCACTGGACGGTCCGCCACACTTTTCTTTACACCTCTCGGGCTTATCCGAGAGTCTGGCGTTGTAGGGGAGGTGTCCCCGCACGCGTGCGTATGTCAGAAGTGTCGGCAGTGTCCGCCGGCGCCGGTCCAGTGTCCACCGTTGTCTGAAAACTGCACTTTTCTGACCTCTGACCTCACTGGACGGTCCGCCACACTTTTCTTTACACCTCTCGGGCTTATCCGAGAGTCTGGCGTTGTAGGGGAGGTGTCCCCGCACGCGTGCGTATGTCAGAAGTGTCGGCAGTGTCCGCCGGCGCCGGTCCAGTGTCCACCGTTGTCTGAAAACTGCACTTTTCTGACCTCTGACCTCACTGGACGGTCCGCCACACTTTTCTTTACACCTCTCGGGCTTATCCGAGAGTCTGGCGTTGTAGGGGAGGTGTCCCCGCACGCGTGCGTATGTCAGAAGTGTCGGCAGTGTCCGCCGGCGTCGGTCCAGTGTCCACCGTTGTCTGAAAACTGCACTTTTCTGACCTCTGACCTCACTGGACGGTCCGCCACACTTTTCTTTACACCTCTCGGGCTTATCCGAGAGTCTGGCGTTGTAGGGGAGGTGTCCCCGCACGCGTGCGTATGTCAGAAGTGTCGGCAGTGTCAGCCGGCGCCGGTCCAGTGTCCACCGTTGTCTGAAAACTGCACTTTTCTGACCTCTGACCTCACTGGACGGTCCGCCACACTTTTTTTTACATCTCTCGGGCTTATCCGAGAGTGTGGCGTTGTAGGGGAGGTGGCCCCGCACGTGTGCGTATGTCAGAAGTGTCGGCAGTGTCCACCGGTGCCTGTCCAGTGTCCAGTGTTGTCTGAAAACTGCACTTTTCTGACCTCTGACCTCACTGGACGGTCCGCCACACTTTTTTTTACACCTCTCGGGCTTATCCGAGAGTGTGGCGTTGTAGGGGAGGTGTCCCCGCACGCGTGCGTATGTCAGAAGTGTCGGCAGTGTCCGCCGGCGCCGGTCCAGTGTCCACCGTTGTCTGAAAACTGCACTTTTCTGACCTCTGACCTCACTGGACGGTCCGCCATACTTTTTTTTACACCTCTCGGGCTTATCCGAGAGTGTGGCGTTGTAGGGGAGGTGTCCCCGCACGCGTGCGTATGTCAGAAGTGTCGGCAGTGTCCACCGGTGCCTGTCCAGTGTCCACTGTTGTCTGAAAACGGCACTTTTCTGACCTCTGACCTCACTGGACGGTCCGCCACACTTTTTTTTACATCTCTCGGGCTTATCCGAGAGTGTGGCGTTGTAGGGGAGGTGTCCCCGCACGCGTGCGTATGTCAGAAGTGTCGGCAGTGTCTGAAAACTGCACTTTTCTGACCTCTGACCTCACTGGACGGTCCGCCACACTTTTCTTTACACCTCTCGGGCTTATCCGAGAGTGTGGCGTTGTAGGGGAGGTGTCCCCGCACGCGTGCGTATGTCAGAAGTGTCGGCAGTGTCCACCGGTGCCTGTCCAGTGTCCACTGTTGTCTGAAAACGGCACTTTTCTGACCTCTGACCTCACTGGACGGTCCGCCACACTTTTTTTTACACCTCTCGGGCTTATCCGAGAGTGTGGCGTTGTAGGGGAGGTGTCCCCGCACGCGTGCGTATGTCAGAAGTGTCGGCAGTGTCCGCCGGCGCCGGTCCAGTGTCCACCGTTGTCTGAAAACTGCACTTTTCTGACCTCTGACCTCACTGGACGGTCCGCCACACTTTTCTTTACACCTCTCGGGCTTATCCGAGAGTCTGGCGTTGTAGGGGAGGTGTCCCCGCACGCGTGCGTATGTCAGAAGTGTCGGCAGTGTCCACCGGTGCCTGTCCAGTGTCCACTGTTGTCTGAAAACTGAACTTTTCTGACCTCTGACCTCACTGGACGGTCCGCCACACTTTTTTTTACACCTCTCGGGCTTATCCGAGAGTGTGGCGTTGTAGGGGAGGTGTCCCCGCACGCGTGCGTATGTCAGAAGTGTCGGCAGTGTCCGCCGGCGCCGGTCCAGTGTCCACCGTTGTCTGAAAACTGCACTTTTCTGACCTCTGACCTCACTGGACGGTCCGCCACACTTTTCTTAACACCTCTCGGGCTTATCCGAGAGTGTGGCGTTGTAGGGGAGGTGTCCCCGCACGCGTGCGTATGTCAGAAGTGTCGGCAGTGTCCACCGGTGCCTGTCCAGTGTCCACTGTTGTCTGAAAACGGCACTTTTCTGACCTCTGACCTCACTGGACGGTCCACCACACTTTTTTTTACACCTCTCGGGCTTATCCGAGAGTGTGGCGTTGTAGGGGAGGTGTCCCCGCACGCGTGCGTATGTCAGAAGTGTCGGCAGTGTCCGCCAGCGCCGGTCCAGTGTCCACCGTTGTCTGAAAACTGCACTTTTCTGACCTCTGACCTCACTGGACGGTCCGCCACACTTTTCTTTACACCTCTCGGGCTTATCCACGCGTGCGTATGTCAGAAGTGTCGGCAGTGTCCACCGGTGCCTGTCCAGTGTCCACTGTTGTCTGAAAACTGAACTTTTCTGACCTCTGACCTCACTGGACGGTCCGCCACACTTTTTTTTACACCTCTCGGGCTTATCCGAGAGTGTGGCGTTGTAGGGGAGGTGTCCCCGCACGCGTGCGTATGTCAGAAGTGTCGGCAGTGTCCGCCGGCGCCTGTCCAGTGTCCACTGTTGTCTGAAAACTGCACTTTTCTGACCTCTGACCTCACTGGACGGTCCGCCACACTTTTTTTTACATCTCTCGGGCTTATCCGAGAGTGTGGCGTTGTAGGGGAGGTGGCCCCGCACGCGTGCGTATGTCAGAAGTGTCGGCAGTGTCCACCGGTGCCTGTCCAGTGTCCACTGTTGTCTGAAAACGGCACTTTTCTGACCTCTGACCTCACTGGACGGTCCGCCACACTTTTTTTTACATCTCTCGGGCTTATCCGAGAGTGTGGCGTTGTAGGGGAGGTGTCCCCGCACGCGTGCGTATGTCAGAAGTGTCGGCAGTGTCTGAAAACTGCACTTTTCTGACCTCTGACCTCACTGGACGGTCCGCCACACTTTTCTTTACACCTCTCGGGCTTATCCGAGAGTGTGGCGTTGTAGGGGAGGTGGTCCCGCACGCGTGCGTATGTCAGAAGTGTCGGCAGTGTCCACCGGTGCCTGTCCAGTGTCCACTGTTGTCTGAAAACGGCACTTTTCTGACCTCTGACCTCACTGGACGGTCCGCCACACTTTTTTTTACACCTCTCGGGCTTATCCGAGAGTGTGGCGTTGTAGGGGAGGTGTCCCCGCACGCGTGCGTATGTCAGAAGTGTCGGCAGTGTCCGCCGGCGCCGGTCCAGTGTCCACCGTTGTCTGAAAACTGCACTTTTCTGACCTCTGACCTCACTGGACGGTCCGCCACACTTTTCTTTACACCTCTCGGGCTTATCCGAGAGTCTGGCGTTGTAGGGGAGGTGTCCCCGCACGCGTGCGTATGTCAGAAGTGTCGGCAGTGTCCACCGGTGCCTGTCCAGTGTCCACTGTTGTCTGAAAACTGAACTTTTCTGACCTCTGACCTCACTGGACGGTCCGCCACACTTTTTTTTACACCTCTCGGGCTTATCCGAGAGTGTGGCGTTGTAGGGGAGGTGTCCCCGCACGCGTGCGTATGTCAGAAGTGTCGGCAGTGTCCGCCGGCGCCGGTCCAGTGTCCACCGTTGTCTGAAAACTGCACTTTTCTGACCTCTGACCTCACTGGACGGTCCGCCACACTTTTCTTAACACCTCTCGGGCTTATCCGAGAGTGTGGCGTTGTAGGGGAGGTGTCCCCGCACGCGTGCGTATGTCAGAAGTGTCGGCAGTGTCCACCGGTGCCTGTCCAGTGTCCACTGTTGTCTGAAAACGGCACTTTTCTGACCTCTGACCTCACTGGACGGTCCACCACACTTTTTTTTACACCTCTCGGGCTTATCCGAGAGTGTGGCGTTGTAGGGGAGGTGTCCCCGCACGCGTGCGTATGTCAGAAGTGTCGGCAGTGTCCGCCGGCGCCGGTCCAGTGTCCACCGTTGTCTGAAAACTGCACTTTTCTGACCTCTGACCTCACTGGACGGTCCGCCACACTTTTCTTTACACCTCTCGGGCTTATCCACGCGTGCGTATGTCAGAAGTGTCGGCAGTGTCCACCGGTGCCTGTCCAGTGTCCACTGTTGTCTGAAAACTGAACTTTTCTGACCTCTGACCTCACTGGACGGTCCGCCACACTTTTTTTTACACCTCTCGGGCTTATCCGAGAGTGTGGCGTTGTAGGGGAGGTGTCCCCGCACGCGTGCGTATGTCAGAAGTGTCGGCAGTGTCCGCCGGCGCCGGTCCAGTGTCCACTGTTGTCTGAAAACTGCACTTTTCTGACCTCTGACCTCACTGGACGGTCCGCCACACTTTTCTTAACACCTCTCGGGCTTATCCGAGAGTGTGGCGTTGTAGGGGAGGTGTCCCCGCACGCGTGCGTATGTCAGAAGTGTCGGCAGTGTCCACCGGTGCCTGTCCAGTGTCCACTGTTGTCTGAAAACGGCACTTTTCTGACCTCTGACCTCACTGGACGGTCCGCCACACTTTTTTTTACACCTCTCGGGCTTATCCACGCGTGCGTATGTCAAAAGTGTCGGCAGTTTCCACCGGTGCCTGTCCAGTGTCCACTGTTGTCTGAAAACGGCACTTTTCTGACCTCTGACCTCACTGGACGGTCCGCCACACTTTTTTTTACACCTCTCGGGCTTATCCGAGAGTGTGGCGTTGTAGGGGAGGTGTCCCCGCACGCGTGCGTATGTCAGAAGTGTCGGCAGTGTCCGCCGGCGCCGGTCCAGTGTCCACTGTTGTCTGAAAACTGCACTTTTCTGACCTCTGACCTCACTGGACGGTCCGCCACACTTTTCTTAACACCTCTCGGGCTTATCCGAGAGTGTGGCGTTGTAGGGGAGGTGTCCCCGCACGCGTGCGTATGTCAGAAGTGTCGGCAGTGTCCACCGGTGCCTGTCCAGTGTCCACTGTTGTCTGAAAACGGCACTTTTCTGACCTCTGACCTCACTGGACGGTCCGCCACACTTTTTTTTACACCTCTCGGGCTTATCCACGCGTGCGTATGTCAAAAGTGTCGGCAGTTTCCACCGGTGCCTGTCCAGTGTCCACTGTTGTCTGAAAACGGCACTTTTCTGACCTCTGACCTCACTGGACGGTCCGCCACACTTTTTTTTACACCTCTCGGGCTTATCCGAGAGTGTGGCGTTGTAGGGGAGGTGTCCCCGCACGCGTGCGTATGTCAGAAGTGTCGGCAGTGTCCGCCGGCGCCGGTCCAGTGTCCAACGTTGTCTGAAAACTGCACTTTTCTGACCTCTGACCTCACTGGATGGTCCGCCACACTTTTCTTAACACCTCTCGGGCTTATCCGAGAGTGTGGCGTTGTAGGGGAGGTGTCCCCGCACGCGTGCGTATGTCAGAAGTGTCGGCAGTGTCCACCGGTGCCTGTCCAGTGTCCACTGTTGTCTGAAAACGGCACTTTTCTGACCTCTGACCTCACTGGACGGTCCGCCACACTTTTTTTTACACCTCTCGGGCTTATCCACGCGTGCGTATGTCAAAAGTGTCGGCAGTTTCCACCGGTGCCTGTCCAGTGTCCACTGTTGTCTGAAAACGGCACTTTTCTGACCTCTGACCTCACTGGACGGTCCGCCACACTTTTTTTTACACCTCTCGGGCTTATCCGAGAGTGTGGCGTTGTAGGGGAGGTGTCCCCGCACGCGTGCGTATGTCAGAAGTGTCGGCAGTGTCCGCCGGCGCCGGTCCAGTGTCCAACGTTGTCTGAAAACTGCACTTTTCTGACCTCTGACCTCACTGGACGGTCCGCCACACTTTTTTTTACATCTCTCGGGCTTATCCGAGAGTTTGGCGTTGTAGGGGAGGTGTCCCCGCACGCGTGCGTATGTCAGAAGTGTCGGCAGTGTCCGCCGGCGCCGGTCCAGTGTCCACTGTTGTCTGAAAACTGCACTTTTCTGACCTCTGACCTCACTGGACGGTCCGCCACACTTTTTTTTACATCTCTCGGGCTTATCCGAGAGTGTGGCGTTGTAGGGGAGGTGTCCCCGCACGCGTGCGTATGTCAGAAGTGTCGGCAGTGTCTGAAAACTGCACTTTTCTGACCTCTGACCTCACTGGACGGTCCGCCACACTTTTCTTTACACCTCTCGGGCTTATCCGAGAGTGTGGCGTTGTAGGGGAGGTGGTCCCGCACGCGTGCGTATGTCAGAAGTGTCGGCAGTGTCCACCGGTGCCTGTCCAGTGTCCACTGTTGTCTGAAAACGGCACTTTTCTGACCTCTGACCTCACTGGACGGTCCGCCACACTTTTTTTTACACCTCTCGGGCTTATCCGAGAGTGTGGCGTTGTAGGGGAGGTGTCCCCGCACGCGTGCGTATGTCAGAAGTGTCGGCAGTGTCCGCCGGCGCCGGTCCAGTGTCCACCGTTGTCTGAAAACTGCACTTTTCTGACCTCTGACCTCACTGGACGGTCCGCCACACTTTTCTTTACACCTCTCGGGCTTATCCGAGAGTCTGGCGTTGTAGGGGAGGTGTCCCCGCACGCGTGCGTATGTCAGAAGTGTCGGCAGTGTCCACCGGTGCCTGTCCAGTGTCCACTGTTGTCTGAAAACTGAACTTTTCTGACCTCTGACCTCACTGGACGGTCCGCCACACTTTTTTTTACACCTCTCGGGCTTATCCGAGAGTGTGGCGTTGTAGGGGAGGTGTCCCCGCACGCGTGCGTATGTCAGAAGTGTCGGCAGTGTCCGCCGGCGCCGGTCCAGTGTCCACCGTTGTCTGAAAACTGCACTTTTCTGACCTCTGACCTCACTGGACGGTCCGCCACACTTTTCTTAACACCTCTCGGGCTTATCCGAGAGTGTGGCGTTGTAGGGGAGGTGTCCCCGCACGCGTGCGTATGTCAGAAGTGTCGGCAGTGTCCACCGGTGCCTGTCCAGTGTCCACTGTTGTCTGAAAACGGCACTTTTCTGACCTCTGACCTCACTGGACGGTCCACCACACTTTTTTTTACACCTCTCGGGCTTATCCGAGAGTGTGGCGTTGTAGGGGAGGTGTCCCCGCACGCGTGCGTATGTCAGAAGTGTCGGCAGTGTCCGCCGGCGCCGGTCCAGTGTCCACCGTTGTCTGAAAACTGCACTTTTCTGACCTCTGACCTCACTGGACGGTCCGCCACACTTTTCTTTACACCTCTCGGGCTTATCCACGCGTGCGTATGTCAGAAGTGTCGGCAGTGTCCACCGGTGCCTGTCCAGTGTCCACTGTTGTCTGAAAACTGAACTTTTCTGACCTCTGACCTCACTGGACGGTCCGCCACACTTTTTTTTACACCTCTCGGGCTTATCCGAGAGTGTGGCGTTGTAGGGGAGGTGTCCCCGCACGCGTGCGTATGTCAGAAGTGTCGGCAGTGTCCGCCGGCGCCGGTCCAGTGTCCACTGTTGTCTGAAAACTGCACTTTTCTGACCTCTGACCTCACTGGACGGTCCGCCACACTTTTCTTAACACCTCTCGGGCTTATCCGAGAGTGTGGCGTTGTAGGGGAGGTGTCCCCGCACGCGTGCGTATGTCAGAAGTGTCGGCAGTGTCCACCGGTGCCTGTCCAGTGTCCACTGTTGTCTGAAAACGGCACTTTTCTGACCTCTGACCTCACTGGACGGTCCGCCACACTTTTTTTTACACCTCTCGGGCTTATCCACGCGTGCGTATGTCAAAAGTGTCGGCAGTTTCCACCGGTGCCTGTCCAGTGTCCACTGTTGTCTGAAAACGGCACTTTTCTGACCTCTGACCTCACTGGACGGTCCGCCACACTTTTTTTTACACCTCTCGGGCTTATCCGAGAGTGTGGCGTTGTAGGGGAGGTGTCCCCGCACGCGTGCGTATGTCAGAAGTGTCGGCAGTGTCCGCCGGCGCCGGTCCAGTGTCCACTGTTGTCTGAAAACTGCACTTTTCTGACCTCTGACCTCACTGGACGGTCCGCCACACTTTTCTTAACACCTCTCGGGCTTATCCGAGAGTGTGGCGTTGTAGGGGAGGTGTCCCCGCACGCGTGCGTATGTCAGAAGTGTCGGCAGTGTCCACCGGTGCCTGTCCAGTGTCCACTGTTGTCTGAAAACGGCACTTTTCTGACCTCTGACCTCACTGGACGGTCCGCCACACTTTTTTTTACACCTCTCGGGCTTATCCACGCGTGCGTATGTCAAAAGTGTCGGCAGTTTCCACCGGTGCCTGTCCAGTGTCCACTGTTGTCTGAAAACGGCACTTTTCTGACCTCTGACCTCACTGGACGGTCCGCCACACTTTTTTTTACACCTCTCGGGCTTATCCGAGAGTGTGGCGTTGTAGGGGAGGTGTCCCCGCACGCGTGCGTATGTCAGAAGTGTCGGCAGTGTCCGCCGGCGCCGGTCCAGTGTCCAACGTTGTCTGAAAACTGCACTTTTCTGACCTCTGACCTCACTGGACGGTCCGCCACACTTTTTTTTACATCTCTCGGGCTTATCCGAGAGTTTGGCGTTGTAGGGGAGGTGTCCCCGCACGCGTGCGTATGTCAGAAGTGTCGGCAGTGTCCGCCGGCGCCGGTCCAGTGTCCACTGTTGTCTGAAAACTGCACTTTTCTGACCTCTGACCTCACTGGACGGTCCGCCACACTTTTTTTTACATCTCTCGGGCTTATCCGAGAGTGTGGCGTTGTAGGGGAGGTGTCCCCGCACGCGTGCGTATGTCAGAAGTGTCGGCAGTGTCTGAAAACTGCACTTTTCTGACCTCTGACCTCACTGGACGGTCCGCCACACTTTTCTTTACACCTCTCGGGCTTATCCGAGAGTGTGGCGTTGTAGGGGAGGTGGTCCCGCACGCGTGCGTATGTCAGAAGTGTCGGCAGTGTCCACCGGTGCCTGTCCAGTGTCCACTGTTGTCTGAAAACGGCACTTTTCTGACCTCTGACCTCACTGGACGGTCCGCCACACTTTTTTTTACACCTCTCGGGCTTATCCGAGAGTGTGGCGTTGTAGGGGAGGTGTCCCCGCACGCGTGCGTATGTCAGAAGTGTCGGCAGTGTCCGCCGGCGCCGGTCCAGTGTCCACCGTTGTCTGAAAACTGCACTTTTCTGACCTCTGACCTCACTGGACGGTCCGCCACACTTTTCTTTACACCTCTCGGGCTTATCCGAGAGTCTGGCGTTGTAGGGGAGGTGTCCCCGCACGCGTGCGTATGTCAGAAGTGTCGGCAGTGTCCACCGGTGCCTGTCCAGTGTCCACTGTTGTCTGAAAACTGAACTTTTCTGACCTCTGACCTCACTGGACGGTCCGCCACACTTTTTTTTACACCTCTCGGGCTTATCCGAGAGTGTGGCGTTGTAGGGGAGGTGTCCCCGCACGCGTGCGTATGTCAGAAGTGTCGGCAGTGTCCGCCGGCGCCGGTCCAGTGTCCACCGTTGTCTGAAAACTGCACTTTTCTGACCTCTGACCTCACTGGACGGTCCGCCACACTTTTCTTAACACCTCTCGGGCTTATCCGAGAGTGTGGCGTTGTAGGGGAGGTGTCCCCGCACGCGTGCGTATGTCAGAAGTGTCGGCAGTGTCCACCGGTGCCTGTCCAGTGTCCACTGTTGTCTGAAAACGGCACTTTTCTGACCTCTGACCTCACTGGACGGTCCACCACACTTTTTTTTACACCTCTCGGGCTTATCCGAGAGTGTGGCGTTGTAGGGGAGGTGTCCCCGCACGCGTGCGTATGTCAGAAGTGTCGGCAGTGTCCGCCGGCGCCGGTCCAGTGTCCAACGTTGTCTGAAAACTGCACTTTTCTGACCTCTGACCTCACTGGACGGTCCGCCACACTTTTTTTTACATCTCTCGGGCTTATCCGAGAGTTTGGCGTTGTAGGGGAGGTGTCCCCGCACGCGTGCGTATGTCAGAAGTGTCGGCAGTGTCCGCCGGCGCCGGTCCAGTGTCCACTGTTGTCTGAAAACTGCACTTTTCTGACCTCTGACCTCACTGGACGGTCCGCCACACTTTTTTTTACATCTCTCGGGCTTATCCGAGAGTGTGGCGTTGTAGGGGAGGTGTCCCCGCACGCGTGCGTATGTCAGAAGTGTCGGCAGTGTCTGAAAACTGCACTTTTCTGACCTCTGACCTCACTGGACGGTCCGCCACACTTTTCTTTACACCTCTCGGGCTTATCCGAGAGTGTGGCGTTGTAGGGGAGGTGGTCCCGCACGCGTGCGTATGTCAGAAGTGTCGGCAGTGTCCACCGGTGCCTGTCCAGTGTCCACTGTTGTCTGAAAACGGCACTTTTCTGACCTCTGACCTCACTGGACGGTCCGCCACACTTTTTTTTACACCTCTCGGGCTTATCCGAGAGTGTGGCGTTGTAGGGGAGGTGTCCCCGCACGCGTGCGTATGTCAGAAGTGTCGGCAGTGTCCGCCGGCGCCGGTCCAGTGTCCACCGTTGTCTGAAAACTGCACTTTTCTGACCTCTGACCTCACTGGACGGTCCGCCACACTTTTCTTTACACCTCTCGGGCTTATCCGAGAGTCTGGCGTTGTAGGGGAGGTGTCCCCGCACGCGTGCGTATGTCAGAAGTGTCGGCAGTGTCCACCGGTGCCTGTCCAGTGTCCACTGTTGTCTGAAAACTGAACTTTTCTGACCTCTGACCTCACTGGACGGTCCGCCACACTTTTTTTTACACCTCTCGGGCTTATCCGAGAGTGTGGCGTTGTAGGGGAGGTGTCCCCGCACGCGTGCGTATGTCAGAAGTGTCGGCAGTGTCCGCCGGCGCCGGTCCAGTGTCCACCGTTGTCTGAAAACTGCACTTTTCTGACCTCTGACCTCACTGGACGGTCCGCCACACTTTTCTTAACACCTCTCGGGCTTATCCGAGAGTGTGGCGTTGTAGGGGAGGTGTCCCCGCACGCGTGCGTATGTCAGAAGTGTCGGCAGTGTCCACCGGTGCCTGTCCAGTGTCCACTGTTGTCTGAAAACGGCACTTTTCTGACCTCTGACCTCACTGGACGGTCCACCACACTTTTTTTTACACCTCTCGGGCTTATCCGAGAGTGTGGCGTTGTAGGGGAGGTGTCCCCGCACGCGTGCGTATGTCAGAAGTGTCGGCAGTGTCCACCGGTGCCTGTCCAGTGTCCACTGTTGTCTGAAAACGGCACTTTTCTGACCTCTGACCTCACTGGACGGTCCGCCACACTTTTCTTTACACCTCTCGGGCTTATCCGAGAGTCTGGCGTTGTAGGGGAGGTGTCCCCGCACGCGTGCGTATGTCAGAAGTGTCGGCAGTGTCCGCCGGCGCCGGTCCAGTGTCCACCGTTGTCTGAAAACTGCACTTTTCTGACCTCTGACCTCACTGGACGGTCCGCCACACTTTTCTTTACACCTCTCGGGCTTATCCGAGAGTGTGGCGTTGTAGGGGAGGTGTCCCCGCACGCGTGCGTATGTCAGAAGTGTCGGCAGTGTCCACCGGTGCCTGTCCAGTGTCCACTGTTGTCTGAAAACTGAACTTTTCTGACCTCTGACCTCACTGGACGGTCCGCCACACTTTTTTTTACACCTCTCGGGCTTATCCGAGAGTGTGGCGTTGTAGGGGAGGTGTCCCCGCACGCGTGCGTATGTCAGAAGTGTCGGCAGTGTCCGCCGGCGCCGGTCCAGTGTCCACCGTTGTCTGAAAACTGCACTTTTCTGACCTCTGACCTCACTGGACGGTCCGCCACACTTTTCTTTACACCTCTCGGGCTTATCCGAGAGTGTGGCGTTGTAGGGGAGGTGTCCCCGCACGCGTGCGTATGTCAGAAGTGTCGGCAGTGTCCGCCGGCGCCGGTCCAGTGTCCACCGTTGTCTGAAAACTGCACTTTTCTGACCTCTGACCTCACTGGACGGTCCGCCACACTTTTTTTTACATCTCTAGGGCTTATCCGAGAGTGTGGCGTTGTAGGGGAGGTGTCCCCGCACACGTGCGTATGTCAAAAGTGTCGGCAGTGTCCGCCGGCGCCGGTCCAGTGTCCACCGTTGTCTGAAAACTGCACTTTTCTGACCTCTGACCTCACTGGACGGTCCGCCACACTTTTCTTTACACCTCTCGGGCTTATCCGAGAGTCTGGCGTTGTAGGGGAGGTGTCCCCGCACGCGTGCGTATGTCAGAAGTGTCGGCAGTGTCCGCCGGCGCCGGTCCAGTGTCCACCGTTGTCTGAAAACTGCACTTTTCTGACCTCTGACCTCACTGGACGGTCCGCCACACTTTTCTTTACACCTCTCGGGCTTATCCGAGAGTCTGGCGTTGTAGGGGAGGTGTCCCCGCACGCGTGCGTATGTCAGAAGTGTCGGCAGTGTCCGCCGGCGCCGGTCCAATGTCCACCGTTGTCTGAAAACTGCACTTTTCTGACCTCTGACCTCACTGGACGGTCCGCCACACTTTTTTTTACATCTCTCGGGCTTATCCGAGAGTGTGGCGTTGTAGGGGAGGTGTCCCCGCACGCGTGCGTATGTCAGAAGTGTCGGCAGTGTCTGAAAACTGCACTTTTCTGACCTCTGACCTCACTGGACGGTCCGCCACACTTTTCTTTACACCTCTCGGGCTTATCCGAGAGTGTGGCGTTGTAGGGGAGGTGTCCCCGCACGCGTGCGTATGTCAGAAGTGTCGGCAGTGTCCACCGGTGCCTGTCCAGTGTCCACTGTTGTCTGAAAACGGCACTTTTCTGACCTCTGACCTCACTGGACGGTCCGCCACACTTTTCTTTACACCTCTCGGGCTTATCCGAGAGTCTGGCGTTGTAGGGGAGGTGTCCCCGCACGCGTGCGTATGTCAGAAGTGTCGGCAGTGTCCACCGGTGCCTGTCCAGTGTCCACTGTTGTCTGAAAACGGCACTTTTCTGACCTCTGACCTCACTGGACGGTCCGCCACACTTTTTTTTACACCTCTCGGGCTTATCCGAGAGTGTTGCGTTGTAGGGGAGGTGTCCCTGCACGCGTGCGTATGTCAGAAGTGTCGACAGTGTCCGCCGGCGCCGGTCCAGTGTCCACCGTTGTCTGAAAACTGCACTTTTCTGACCTCTGACCTCACTGGACGGTCCGCCACACTTTTTTTTACATCTCTCGGGCTTATCCGAGAGTTTGGCGTTGTAGGGGAGGTGTCCCCGCACGCGTGCGTATGTCAGAAGTGTCGGCAGTGTCCGCCGGCGCCGGTCCAGTGTCCACCGTTGTCTGAAAACTGCACTTTTCTGACCTCTGACCTCACTGGACGGTCCGCCACACTTTTCTTTACGTTGTAGGGGAGGTGTCCTCGCACGCGTGCGTATGTCAGAAGTGTCGGCAGTGTCCGCCGGCGCCGGTCCAGTGTCCACCGTTGTCTGAAAACTGCACTTTTCTGACCTCTGACCTCACTGGACGGTCCGCCACACTTTTCTTTACATCTCTCGGGCTTATCCGAGAGTGTGGCGTTGTAGGGGAGGTGTCCCCGCACGCGTGCGTATGTCAGAAGTGTCGGCAGTGTCCACCGGTGCCTGTCCAGTGTCCACTGTTGTCTGAAAACGGCACTTTTCTGACCTCTGACCTCACTGGACGGTCCGCCACACTTTTTTTTACACCTCTCGGGCTTATCCGAGAGTGTGGCGTTGTAGGGGAGGTGTCCCCGCACGCGTGCGTATGTCAGAAGTGTCGGCAGTGTCCGCCGGCGCCTGTCCAGTGTCCACCGTTGTCTGAAAACTGCACTTTTCTGACCTCTGACCTCACTGGACGGTCCGCCACACTTTTCTTTACACCTCTCGGGCTTATCCGAGAGTGTGGCGTTGTAGGGGAGGTGTCCCCGCACGCGTGCGTATGTCAGAAGTGTCGGCAGTGTCCACCGGTGCCTGTCCAGTGTCCACTGTTGTCTGAAAACGGCACTTTTCTGACCTCTGACCTCACTGGACGGTCCACCACACTTTTTTTACACCTCTCGGGCTTATCCGAGAGTGTGGCGTTGTAGGGGAGGTGTCCCCGCACGCGTGCGTATGTCAGAAGTGTCGGCAGTGTCTGAAAACTGCACTTTTCTGACCTCTGACCTCACTGGACGGTCCGCCACACTTTTCTTTACACCTCTCGGGCTTATCCGAGAGTGTGGCGTTGTAGGGGAGGTGTCCCCGCACGCGTGCGTATGTCAGAAGTGTCGGCAGTGTCCGCCGGCGCCGGTCCAGTGTCCACCGTTGTCTGAAAACTGCACTTTTCTGACCTCTGACCTCACTGGACGGTCCGCCACACTTTTTTTTACATCTCTAGGGCTTATCCGAGAGTGTGGCGTTGTAGGGGAGGTGTCCCCGCACACGTGCGTATGTCAAAAGTGTCGGCAGTGTCCGCCGGCGCCGGTCCAGTGTCCACCGTTGTCTGAAAACTGCACTTTTCTGACCTCTGACCTCACTGGACGGTCCGCCACACTTTTCTTTACACCTCTCGGGCTTATCCGAGAGTCTGGCGTTGTAGGGGAGGTGTCCCCGCACGCGTGCGTATGTCAGAAGTGTCGGCAGTGTCCGCCGGCGCCGGTCCAGTGTCCACCGTTGTCTGAAAACTGCACTTTTCTGACCTCTGACCTCACTGGACGGTCCGCCACACTTTTCTTTACACCTCTCGGGCTTATCCGAGAGTCTGGCGTTGTAGGGGAGGTGTCCCCGCACGCGTGCGTATGTCAGAAGTGTCGGCAGTGTCCGCCGGCGCCGGTCCAGTGTCCACCGTTGTCTGAAAACTGCACTTTTCTGACCTCTGACCTCACTGGACGGTCAGCCACACTTTTTTTTACATCTCTCGGGCTTATCCGAGAGTGTGGCGTTGTAGGGGAGGTGTCCCCGCACGCGTGCGTATGTCAGAAGTGTCGGCAGTGTCTGAAAACTGCACTTTTCTGACCTCTGACCTCACTGGACGGTCCGCCACACTTTTCTTTACACCTCTCGGGCTTATCCGAGAGTGTGGCGTTGTAGGGGAGGTGTCCCCGCACGCGTGCGTATGTCAGAAGTGTCGGCAGTGTCCACCGGTGCCTGTCCAGTGTCCACTGTTGTCTGAAAACGGCACTTTTCTAACCTCTGACCTCACTGGACGGTCCGCCACACTTTTTTTTACACCTCTCGGGCTTATCCGAGAGTGTGGCGTTGTAGGGGAGGTGTCCCCGCACGCGTGCGTATGTCAGAAGTGTCGGCAGTGTCCGCCGGCGCCGGTCCAGTGTCCACCGTTGTCTGAAAACTGCACTTTTCTGACCTCTGACCTCACTGGACGGTCCGCCACACTTTTCTTTACACCTCTCGGGCTTATCCGAGAGTCTGGCGTTGTAGGGGAGGTGTCCCCGCACGCGTGCGTATGTCAGAAGTGTCGGCAGTGTCCACCGGTGCCTGTCCAGTGTCCACTGTTGTCTGAAAACTGAACTTTTCTGACCTCTGACCTCACTGGACGGTCCGCCACACTTTTTTTTACACCTCTCGGGCTTATCCGAGAGTGTGGCGTTGTAGGGGAGGTGTCCCCGCACGCGTGCGTATGTCAGAAGTGTCGGCAGTGTCCGCCGGCGCCGGTCCAGTGTCCACCGTTGTCTGAAAACTGCACTTTTCTGACCTCTGACCTCACTGGACGGTCCGCCACACTTTTCTTAACACCTCTCGGGCTTATCCGAGAGTGTGGCGTTGTAGGGGAGGTGTCCCCGCACGCGTGCGTATGTCAGAAGTGTCGGCAGTGTCTGAAAACTGCACTTTTCTGACCTCTGACCTCACTGGACGGTCCGCCACACTTTTCTTTACACCTCTCGGGCTTATCCGAGAGTGTGGCGTTGTAGGGGAGGTGGTCCCGCACGCGTGCGTATGTCAGAAGTGTCGGCAGTGTCCACCGGTGCCTGTCCAGTGTCCACTGTTGTCTGAAAACGGCACTTTTCTGACCTCTGACCTCACTGGACGGTCCGCCACACTTTTTTTTACACCTCTCGGGCTTATCCGAGAGTGTGGCGTTGTAGGGGAGGTGTCCCCGCACGCGTGCGTATGTCAGAAGTGTCGGCAGTGTCCGCCGGCGCCGGTCCAGTGTCCACCGTTGTCTGAAAACTGCACTTTTCTGACCTCTGACCTCACTGGACGGTCCGCCACACTTTTCTTTACACCTCTCGGGCTTATCCGAGAGTCTGGCGTTGTAGGGGAGGTGTCCCCGCACGCGTGCGTATGTCAGAAGTGTCGGCAGTGTCCACCGGTGCCTGTCCAGTGTCCACTGTTGTCTGAAAACTGAACTTTTCTGACCTCTGACCTCACTGGACGGTCCGCCACACTTTTTTTTACACCTCTCGGGCTTATCCGAGAGTGTGGCGTTGTAGGGGAGGTGTCCCCGCACGCGTGCGTATGTCAGAAGTGTCGGCAGTGTCCGCCGGCGCCGGTCCAGTGTCCACCGTTGTCTGAAAACTGCACTTTTCTGACCTCTGACCTCACTGGACGGTCCGCCACACTTTTCTTAACACCTCTCGGGCTTATCCGAGAGTGTGGCGTTGTAGGGGAGGTGTCCCCGCACGCGTGCGTATGTCAGAAGTGTCGGCAGTGTCCACCGGTGCCTGTCCAGTGTCCACTGTTGTCTGAAAACGGCACTTTTCTGACCTCTGACCTCACTGGACGGTCCACCACACTTTTTTTTACACCTCTCGGGCTTATCCGAGAGTGTGGCGTTGTAGGGGAGGTGTCCCCGCACGCGTGCGTATGTCAGAAGTGTCGGCAGTGTCCACCGGTGCCTGTCCAGTGTCCACTGTTGTCTGAAAACTGAACTTTTCTGACCTCTGACCTCACTGGACGGTCCGCCACACTTTTTTTTACACCTCTCGGGCTTATCCGAGAGTGTGGCGTTGTAGGGGAGGTGTCCCCGCACGCGTGCGTATGTCAGAAGTGTCGGCAGTGTCCGCCGGCGCCGGTCCAGTGTCCACCGTTGTCTGAAAACTGCACTTTTCTGACCTCTGACCTCACTGGACGGTCCGCCACACTTTTCTTTACACCTCTCGGGCTTATCCGAGAGTGTGGCGTTGTAGGGGAGGTGTCCCCGCACGCGTGCGTATGTCAGAAGTGTCGGCAGTGTCCGCCGGCGCCGGTCCAGTGTCCACCGTTGTCTGAAAACTGCACTTTTCTGACCTCTGACCTCACTGGACGGTCCGCCACACTTTTTTTTACATCTCTAGGGCTTATCCGAGAGTGTGGCGTTGTAGGGGAGGTGTCCCCGCACACGTGCGTATGTCAAAAGTGTCGGCAGTGTCCGCCGGCGCCGGTCCAGTGTCCACCGTTGTCTGAAAACTGCACTTTTCTGACCTCTGACCTCACTGGACGGTCCGCCACACTTTTCTTTACACCTCTCGGGCTTATCCGAGAGTCTGGCGTTGTAGGGGAGGTGTCCCCGCACGCGTGCGTATGTCAGAAGTGTCGGCAGTGTCCGCCGGCGCCGGTCCAGTGTCCACCGTTGTCTGAAAACTGCACTTTTCTGACCTCTGACCTCACTGGACGGTCCGCCACACTTTTCTTTACACCTCTCGGGCTTATCCGAGAGTCTGGCGTTGTAGGGGAGGTGTCCCCGCACGCGTGCGTATGTCAGAAGTGTCGGCAGTGTCCGCCGGCGCCGGTCCAGTGTCCACCGTTGTCTGAAAACTGCACTTTTCTGACCTCTGACCTCACTGGACGGTCCGCCACACTTTTTTTTACATCTCTCGGGCTTATCCGAGAGTGTGGCGTTGTAGGGGAGGTGTCCCCGCACGCGTGCGTATGTCAGAAGTGTCGGCAGTGTCTGAAAACTGCACTTTTCTGACCTCTGACCTCACTGGACGGTCCGCCACACTTTTCTTTACACCTCTCGGGCTTATCCGAGAGTGTGGCGTTGTAGGGGAGGTGTCCCCGCACGCGTGCGTATGTCAGAAGTGTCGGCAGTGTCCACCGGTGCCTGTCCAGTGTCCACTGTTGTCTGAAAACGGCACTTTTCTGACCTCTGACCTCACTGGACGGTCCGCCACACTTTTCTTTACACCTCTCGGGCTTATCCGAGAGTCTGGCGTTGTAGGGGAGGTGTCCCCGCACGCGTGCGTATGTCAGAAGTGTCGGCAGTGTCCACCGGTGCCTGTCCAGTGTCCACTGTTGTCTGAAAACGGCACTTTTCTGACCTCTGACCTCACTGGACGGTCCGCCACACTTTTTTTTACACCTCTCGGGCTTATCCGAGAGTGTTGCGTTGTAGGGGAGGTGTCCCTGCACGCGTGCGTATGTCAGAAGTGTCGACAGTGTCCGCCGGCGCCGGTCCAGTGTCCACCGTTGTCTGAAAACTGCACTTTTCTGACCTCTGACCTCACTGGACGGTCCGCCACACTTTTTTTTACATCTCTCGGGCTTATCCGAGAGTTTGGCGTTGTAGGGGAGGTGTCCCCGCACGCGTGCGTATGTCAGAAGTGTCGGCAGTGTCCGCCGGCGCCGGTCCAGTGTCCACCGTTGTCTGAAAACTGCACTTTTCTGACCTCTGACCTCACTGGACGGTCCGCCACACTTTTCTTTACGTTGTAGGGGAGGTGTCCTCGCACGCGTGCGTATGTCAGAAGTGTCGGCAGTGTCCGCCGGCGCCGGTCCAGTGTCCACCGTTGTCTGAAAACTGCACTTTTCTGACCTCTGACCTCACTGGACGGTCCGCCACACTTTTCTTTACATCTCTCGGGCTTATCCGAGAGTGTGGCGTTGTAGGGGAGGTGTCCCCGCACGCGTGCGTATGTCAGAAGTGTCGGCAGTGTCCACCGGTGCCTGTCCAGTGTCCACTGTTGTCTGAAAACGGCACTTTTCTGACCTCTGACCTCACTGGACGGTCCGCCACACTTTTTTTTACACCTCTCGGGCTTATCCGAGAGTGTGGCGTTGTAGGGGAGGTGTCCCCGCACGCGTGCGTATGTCAGAAGTGTCGGCAGTGTCCGCCGGCGCCTGTCCAGTGTCCACCGTTGTCTGAAAACTGCACTTTTCTGACCTCTGACCTCACTGGACGGTCCGCCACACTTTTCTTTACACCTCTCGGGCTTATCCGAGAGTGTGGCGTTGTAGGGGAGGTGTCCCCGCACGCGTGCGTATGTCAGAAGTGTCGGCAGTGTCCACCGGTGCCTGTCCAGTGTCCACTGTTGTCTGAAAACGGCACTTTTCTGACCTCTGACCTCACTGGACGGTCCACCACACTTTTTTTACACCTCTCGGGCTTATCCGAGAGTGTGGCGTTGTAGGGGAGGTGTCCCCGCACGCGTGCGTATGTCAGAAGTGTCGGCAGTGTCTGAAAACTGCACTTTTCTGACCTCTGACCTCACTGGACGGTCCGCCACACTTTTCTTTACACCTCTCGGGCTTATCCGAGAGTGTGGCGTTGTAGGGGAGGTGTCCCCGCACGCGTGCGTATGTCAGAAGTGTCGGCAGTGTCCGCCGGCGCCGGTCCAGTGTCCACCGTTGTCTGAAAACTGCACTTTTCTGACCTCTGACCTCACTGGACGGTCCGCCACACTTTTTTTTACATCTCTAGGGCTTATCCGAGAGTGTGGCGTTGTAGGGGAGGTGTCCCCGCACACGTGCGTATGTCAAAAGTGTCGGCAGTGTCCGCCGGCGCCGGTCCAGTGTCCACCGTTGTCTGAAAACTGCACTTTTCTGACCTCTGACCTCACTGGACGGTCCGCCACACTTTTCTTTACACCTCTCGGGCTTATCCGAGAGTCTGGCGTTGTAGGGGAGGTGTCCCCGCACGCGTGCGTATGTCAGAAGTGTCGGCAGTGTCCGCCGGCGCCGGTCCAGTGTCCACCGTTGTCTGAAAACTGCACTTTTCTGACCTCTGACCTCACTGGACGGTCCGCCACACTTTTCTTTACACCTCTCGGGCTTATCCGAGAGTCTGGCGTTGTAGGGGAGGTGTCCCCGCACGCGTGCGTATGTCAGAAGTGTCGGCAGTGTCCGCCGGCGCCGGTCCAGTGTCCACCGTTGTCTGAAAACTGCACTTTTCTGACCTCTGACCTCACTGGACGGTCAGCCACACTTTTTTTTACATCTCTCGGGCTTATCCGAGAGTGTGGCGTTGTAGGGGAGGTGTCCCCGCACGCGTGCGTATGTCAGAAGTGTCGGCAGTGTCTGAAAACTGCACTTTTCTGACCTCTGACCTCACTGGACGGTCCGCCACACTTTTCTTTACACCTCTCGGGCTTATCCGAGAGTGTGGCGTTGTAGGGGAGGTGTCCCCGCACGCGTGCGTATGTCAGAAGTGTCGGCAGTGTCCACCGGTGCCTGTCCAGTGTCCACTGTTGTCTGAAAACGGCACTTTTCTAACCTCTGACCTCACTGGACGGTCCGCCACACTTTTTTTTACACCTCTCGGGCTTATCCGAGAGTGTGGCGTTGTAGGGGAGGTGTCCCCGCACGCGTGCGTATGTCAGAAGTGTCGGCAGTGTCCGCCGGCGCCGGTCCAGTGTCCACCGTTGTCTGAAAACTGCACTTTTCTGACCTCTGACCTCACTGGACGGTCCGCCACACTTTTCTTTACACCTCTCGGGCTTATCCGAGAGTCTGGCGTTGTAGGGGAGGTGTCCCCGCACGCGTGCGTATGTCAGAAGTGTCGGCAGTGTCCACCGGTGCCTGTCCAGTGTCCACTGTTGTCTGAAAACTGAACTTTTCTGACCTCTGACCTCACTGGACGGTCCGCCACACTTTTTTTTACACCTCTCGGGCTTATCCGAGAGTGTGGCGTTGTAGGGGAGGTGTCCCCGCACGCGTGCGTATGTCAGAAGTGTCGGCAGTGTCCGCCGGCGCCGGTCCAGTGTCCACCGTTGTCTGAAAACTGCACTTTTCTGACCTCTGACCTCACTGGACGGTCCGCCACACTTTTCTTAACACCTCTCGGGCTTATCCGAGAGTGTGGCGTTGTAGGGGAGGTGTCCCCGCACGCGTGCGTATGTCAGAAGTGTCGGCAGTGTCCACCGGTGCCTGTCCAGTGTCCACTGTTGTCTGAAAACGGCACTTTTCTGACCTCTGACCTCACTGGACGGTCCACCACACTTTTTTTTACACCTCTCGGGCTTATCCGAGAGTGTGGCGTTGTAGGGGAGGTGTCCCCGCACGCGTGCGTATGTCAGAAGTGTCGGCAGTGTCCGCCGGCGCCGGTCCAGTGTCCACCGTTGTCTGAAAACTGCACTTTTCTGACCTCTGACCTCACTGGACGGTCCGCCACACTTTTCTTTACACCTCTCGGGCTTATCCACGCGTGCGTATGTCAGAAGTGTCGGCAGTGTCCACCGGTGCCTGTCCAGTGTCCACTGTTGTCTGAAAACTGAACTTTTCTGACCTCTGACCTCACTGGACGGTCCGCCACACTTTTTTTTACACCTCTCGGGCTTATCCGAGAGTGTGGCGTTGTAGGGGAGGTGTCCCCGCACGCGTGCGTATGTCAGAAGTGTCGGCAGTGTCCGCCGGCGCCGGTCCAGTGTCCACTGTTGTCTGAAAACTGCACTTTTCTGACCTCTGACCTCACTGGACGGTCCGCCACACTTTTTTTTACATCTCTCGGGCTTATCCGAGAGTGTGGCGTTGTAGGGGAGGTGGCCCCGCACGCGTGCGTATGTCAGAAGTGTCGGCAGTGTCCACCGGTGCCTGTCCAGTGTCCACTGTTGTCTGAAAACGGCACTTTTCTGACCTCTGACCTCACTGGACGGTCCGACACACTTTTTTTTACACCTCTCGGGCTTATCCACGCGTGCGTATGTCAAAAGTGTCGGCAGTTTCCACCGGTGCCTGTCCAGTGTCCACTGTTGTCTGAAAACGGCACTTTTCTGACCTCTGACCTCACTGGACGGTCCGCCACACTTTTCTTTACACCTCTCGGGCTTATCCGAGAGTCTGGCGTTGTAGGGGGGGTGTCCCCGCACGCGTGCGTATGTCAGAAGTGTCGGCAGTGTCCGCCGGCGCCGGTCCAGTGTCCACCGTTGTCTGAAAACTGCACTTTTCTGACCTCTGACCTCACTGGACGGTCCGCCACACTTTTTTTTACATCTCTCGGGCTTATCCGAGAGTGTGGCGTTGTAGGGGAGGTGGCCCCGCACGCGTGCGTATGTCAGAAGTGTCGGCAGTGTCCACCGGTGCCTGTCCAGTGTCCAGTGTTGTCTGAAAACTGCACTTTTCTGACCTCTGACCTCACTGGACGGTCCGCCACACTTTTTTTTACACCTCTCGGGCTTATCCGAGAGTGTGGCGTTGTAGGGGAGGTGTCCCCGCACGCGTGCGTATGTCAGAAGTGTCGGCAGTGTCCGCCGGCGCCGGTCCAGTGTCCACCGTTGTCTGAAAACTGCACTTTTCTGACCTCTGACCTCACTGGACGGTCCGCCATACTTTTTTTTACACCTCTCGGGCTTATCCGAGAGTGTGGCGTTGTAGGGGAGGTGTCCCCGCACTCGTGCGTATGTCAGAAGTGTCGGCAGTGTCCACCGGTGCCTGTCCAGTGTCCACTGTTGTCTGAAAACGGCACTTTTCTGACCTCTGACCTCACTGGACGGTCCGCCACACTTTTTTTTACATCTCTCGGGCTTATCCGAGAGTGTGGCGTTGTAGGGGAGGTGTCCCCGCACGCGTGCGTATGTCAGAAGTGTCGGCAGTGTCTGAAAACTGCACTTTTCTGACCTCTGACCTCACTGGACGGTCCGCCACACTTTTCTTTACACCTCTCGGGCTTATCCGAGAGTGTGGCGTTGTAGGGGAGGTGTCCCCGCACGCGTGCGTATGTCAGAAGTGTCGGCAGTGTCCACCGGTGCCTGTCCAGTGTCCACTGTTGTCTGAAAACGGCACTTTTCTGACCTCTGACCTCACTGGACGGTCCGCCACACTTTTTTTTACACCTCTCGGGCTTATCCGAGAGTGTGGCGTTGTAGGGGAGGTGTCCCCGCACGCGTGCGTATGTCAGAAGTGTCGGCAGTGTCCGCCGGCGCCGGTCCAGTGTCCACCGTTGTCTGAAAACTGCACTTTTCTGACCTCTGACCTCACTGGACGGTCCGCCACACTTTTCTTTACACCTCTCGGGCTTATCCGAGAGTCTGGCGTTGTAGGGGAGGTGTCCCCGCACGCGTGCGTATGTCAGAAGTGTCGGCAGTGTCCACCGGTGCCTGTCCAGTGTCCACTGTTGTCTGAAAACTGAACTTTTCTGACCTCTGACCTCACTGGACGGTCCGCCACACTTTTTTTTACACCTCTCGGGCTTATCCGAGAGTGTGGCGTTGTAGGGGAGGTGTCCCCGCACGCGTGCGTATGTCAGAAGTGTCGGCAGTGTCCGCCGGCGCCGGTCCAGTGTCCACCGTTGTCTGAAAACTGCACTTTTCTGACCTCTGACCTCACTGGACGGTCCGCCACACTTTTCTTAACACCTCTCGGGCTTATCCGAGAGTGTGGCGTTGTAGGGGAGGTGTCCCCGCACGCGTGCGTATGTCAGAAGTGTCGGCAGTGTCCACCGGTGCCTGTCCAGTGTCCACTGTTGTCTGAAAACGGCACTTTTCTGACCTCTGACCTCACTGGACGGTCCACCACACTTTTTTTTACACCTCTCGGGCTTATCCGAGAGTGTGGCGTTGTAGGGGAGGTGTCCCCGCACGCGTGCGTATGTCAGAAGTGTCGGCAGTGTCCGCCGGCGCCGGTCCAGTGTCCACCGTTGTCTGAAAACTGCACTTTTCTGACCTCTGACCTCACTGGACGGTCCGCCACACTTTTCTTTACACCTCTCGGGCTTATCCGAGAGTCTGGCGTTGTAGGGGAGGTGTCCCCGCACGCGTGCGTATGTCAGAAGTGTCGGCAGTGTCCGCCGGCGCCGGTCCAGTGTCCACCGTTGTCTGAAAACTGCACTTTTCTGACCTCTGACCTCACTGGACGGTCCGCCACACTTTTCTTTACACCTCTCGGGCTTATCCGAGAGTCTGGCGTTGTAGGGGAGGTGTCCCCGCACGCGTGCGTATGTCAGAAGTGTCGGCAGTGTCCGCCGGCGCCGGTCCAGTGTCCACCGTTGTCTGAAAACTGCACTTTTCTGACCTCTGACCTCACTGGACGGTCCGCCACACTTTTCTTTACACCTCTCGGGCTTATCCAAGAGTCTGGCGTTGTAGGGGAGGTGTCCCCGCACGCGTGCGTATGTCAGAAGTGTCGGCAGTGTCCGCCGGCGTCGGTCCAGTGTCCACCGTTGTCTGAAAACTGCACTTTTCTGACCTCTGACCTCACTGGACGGTCCGCCACACTTTTCTTTACACCTCTCGGGCTTATCCGAGAGTCTGGCGTTGTAGGGGAGGTGTCCCCGCACGCGTGCGTATGTCAGAAGTGTCGGCAGTGTCAGCCGGCGCCGGTCCAGTGTCCACCGTTGTCTGAAAACTGCACTTTTCTGACCTCTGACCTCACTGGACGGTCCGCCACACTTTTCTTAACACCTCTCGGGCTTATCCGAGAGTGTGGCGTTGTAGGGGAGGTGTCCCCGCACGCGTGCGTATGTCAGAAGTGTCGGCAGTGTCTGAAAACTGCACTTTTCTGACCTCTGACCTCACTGGACGGTCCGCCACACTTTTCTTTACACCTCTCGGGCTTATCCGAGAGTGTGGCGTTGTAGGGGAGGTGTCCCCGCACGCGTGCGTATGTCAGAAGTGTCGGCAGTGTCCACCGGTGCCTGTCCAGTGTCCACTGTTGTCTGAAAACGGCACTTTTCTAACCTCTGACCTCACTGGACGGTCCGCCACACTTTTTTTTACACCTCTCGGGCTTATCCGAGAGTGTGGCGTTGTAGGGGAGGTGTCCCCGCACGCGTGCGTATGTCAGAAGTGTCGGCAGTGTCCGCCGGCGCCGGTCCAGTGTCCACCGTTGTCTGAAAACTGCACTTTTCTGACCTCTGACCTCACTGGACGGTCCGCCAAACTTTTCTTTACACCTCTCGGGCTTATCCGAGAGTCTGGCGTTGTAGGGGAGGTGTCCCCGCACGCGTGCGTATGTCAGAAGTGTCGGCAGTGTCCACCGGTGCCTGTCCAGTGTCCACTGTTGTCTGAAAACTGAACTTTTCTGACCTCTGACCTCACTGGACGGTCCGCCACACTTTTTTTTACACCTCTCGGGCTTATCCGAGAGTGTGGCGTTGTAGGGGAGGTGTCCCCGCACGCGTGCGTATGTCAGAAGTGTCGGCAGTGTCCGCCGGCGCCGGTCCAGTGTCCACCGTTGTCTGAAAACTGCACTTTTCTGACCTCTGACCTCACTGGACGGTCCGCCACACTTTTCTTAACACCTCTCGGGCTTATCCGAGAGTGTGGCGTTGTAGGGGAGGTGTCCCCGCACGCGTGCGTATGTCAGAAGTGTCGGCAGTGTCCACCGGTGCCTGTCCAGTGTCCACTGTTGTCTGAAAACGGCACTTTTCTGACCTCTGACCTCACTGGACGGTCCACCACACTTTTTTTTACACCTCTCGGGCTTATCCGAGAGTGTGGCGTTGTAGGGGAGGTGTCCCCGCACGCGTGCGTATGTCAGAAGTGTCGGCAGTGTCCGCCGGCGCCGGTCCAGTGTCCACCGTTGTCTGAAAACTGCACTTTTCTGACCTCTGACCTCACTGGACGGTCCGCCACACTTTTCTTTACACCTCTCGGGCTTATCCACGCGTGCGTATGTCAGAAGTGTCGGCAGTGTCCACCGGTGCCTGTCCAGTGTCCACTGTTGTCTGAAAACTGAACTTTTCTGACCTCTGACCTCACTGGACGGTCCGCCACACTTTTTTTTACACCTCTCGGGCTTATCCGAGAGTGTGGCGTTGTAGGGGAGGTGTCCCCGCACGCGTGCGTATGTCAGAAGTGTCGGCAGTGTCCGCCGGCGCCGGTCCAGTGTCCACTGTTGTCTGAAAACTGCACTTTTCTGACCTCTGACCTCACTGGACGGTCCGCCACACTTTTTTTTACATCTCTCGGGCTTATCCGAGAGTGTGGCGTTGTAGGGGAGGTGGCCCCGCACGCGTGCGTATGTCAGAAGTGTCGGCAGTGTCCACCGGTGCCTGTCCAGTGTCCACTGTTGTCTGAAAACGGCACTTTTCTGACCTCTGACCTCACTGGACGGTCCGCCACACTTTTTTTTACACCTCTCGGGCTTATCCACGCGTGCGTATGTCAAAAGTGTCGGCAGTTTCCACCGGTGCCTGTCCAGTGTCCACTGTTGTCTGAAAACGGCACTTTTCTGACCTCTGACCTCACTGGACGGTCCGCCACACTTTTCTTTACACCTCTCGGGCTTATCCGAGAGTCTGGCGTTGTAGGGGGGGTGTCCCCGCACGCGTGCGTATGTCAGAAGTGTCGGCAGTGTCCGCCGGCGCCGGTCCAGTGTCCACCGTTGTCTGAAAACTGCACTTTTCTGACCTCTGACCTCACTGGACGGTCCGCCACACTTTTTTTTACATCTCTCGGGCTTATCCGAGAGTGTGGCGTTGTAGGGGAGGTGGCCCCGCACGCGTGCGTATGTCAGAAGTGTCGGCAGTGTCCACCGGTGCCTGTCCAGTGTCCAGTGTTGTCTGAAAACTGCACTTTTCTGACCTCTGACCTCACTGGACGGTCCGCCACACTTTTTTTTACACCTCTCGGGCTTATCCGAGAGTGTGGCGTTGTAGGGGAGGTGTCCCCGCACGCGTGCGTATGTCAGAAGTGTCGGCAGTGTCCGCCGGCGCCGGTCCAGTGTCCACCGTTGTCTGAAAACTGCACTTTTCTGACCTCTGACCTCACTGGACGGTCCGCCATACTTTTTTTTACACCTCTCGGGCTTATCCGAGAGTGTGGCGTTGTAGGGGAGGTGTCCCCGCACGCGTGCGTATGTCAGAAGTGTCGGCAGTGTCCACCGGTGCCTGTCCAGTGTCCACTGTTGTCTGAAAACGGCACTTTTCTGACCTCTGACCTCACTGGACGGTCCGCCACACTTTTTTTTACATCTCTCGGGCTTATCCGAGAGTGTGGCGTTGTAGGGGAGGTGTCCCCGCACGCGTGCGTATGTCAGAAGTGTCGGCAGTGTCTGAAAACTGCACTTTTCTGACCTCTGACCTCACTGGACGGTCCGCCACACTTTTCTTTACACCTCTCGGGCTTATCCGAGAGTGTGGCGTTGTAGGGGAGGTGTCCCCGCACGCGTGCGTATGTCAGAAGTGTCGGCAGTGTCCACCGGTGCCTGTCCAGTGTCCACTGTTGTCTGAAAACGGCACTTTTCTGACCTCTGACCTCACTGGACGGTCCGCCACACTTTTTTTTACACCTCTCGGGCTTATCCGAGAGTGTGGCGTTGTAGGGGAGGTGTCCCCGCACGCGTGCGTATGTCAGAAGTGTCGGCAGTGTCCGCCGGCGCCGGTCCAGTGTCCACCGTTGTCTGAAAACTGCACTTTTCTGACCTCTGACCTCACTGGACGGTCCGCCACACTTTTCTTTACACCTCTCGGGCTTATCCGAGAGTCTGGCGTTGTAGGGGAGGTGTCCCCGCACGCGTGCGTATGTCAGAAGTGTCGGCAGTGTCCACCGGTGCCTGTCCAGTGTCCACTGTTGTCTGAAAACTGAACTTTTCTGACCTCTGACCTCACTGGACGGTCCGCCACACTTTTTTTGCCTGTCCAGTGTCCACTGTTGTCTGAAAACTGAACTTTTCTGACCTCTGACCTCACTGGACGGTCCGCCACACTTTTTTTTACACCTCTCGGGCTTATCCGAGAGTGTGGCGTTGTAGGGGAGGTGTCCCCGCACGCGTGCGTATGTCAGAAGTGTCGGCAGTGTCCGCCGGCGCCGGTCCAGTGTCCACCGTTGTCTGAAAACTGCACTTTTCTGACCTCTGACCTCACTGGACGGTCCGCCACACTTTTCTTAACACCTCTCGGGCTTATCCGAGAGTGTGGCGTTGTAGGGGAGGTGTCCCCGCACGCGTGCGTATGTCAGAAGTGTCGGCAGTGTCCACCGGTGCCTGTCCAGTGTCCACTGTTGTCTGAAAACGGCACTTTTCTGACCTCTGACCTCACTGGACGGTCCACCACACTTTTTTTTACACCTCTCGGGCTTATCCGAGAGTGTGGCGTTGTAGGGGAGGTGTCCCCGCACGCGTGCGTATGTCAGAAGTGTCGGCAGTGTCCGCCGGCGCCGGTCCAGTGTCCACCGTTGTCTGAAAACTGCACTTTTCTGACCTCTGACCTCACTGGACGGTCCGCCACACTTTTCTTTACACCTCTCGGGCTTATCCGAGAGTCTGGCGTTGTAGGGGAGGTGTCCCCGCACGCGTGCGTATGTCAGAAGTGTCGGCAGTGTCCGCCGGCGCCGGTCCAGTGTCCACCGTTGTCTGAAAACTGCACTTTTCTGACCTCTGACCTCACTGGACGGTCCGCCACACTTTTCTTTACACCTCTCGGGCTTATCCGAGAGTCTGGCGTTGTAGGGGAGGTGTCCCCGCACGCGTGCGTATGTCAGAAGTGTCGGCAGTGTCCGCCGGCGCCGGTCCAGTGTCCACCGTTGTCTGAAAACTGCACTTTTCTGACCTCTGACCTCACTGGACGGTCCGCCACACTTTTCTTTACACCTCTCGGGCTTATCCAAGAGTCTGGCGTTGTAGGGGAGGTGTCCCCGCACGCGTGCGTATGTCAGAAGTGTCGGCAGTGTCCGCCGGCGTCGGTCCAGTGTCCACCGTTGTCTGAAAACTGCACTTTTCTGACCTCTGACCTCACTGGACGGTCCGCCACACTTTTCTTTACACCTCTCGGGCTTATCCGAGAGTCTGGCGTTGTAGGGGAGGTGTCCCCGCACGCGTGCGTATGTCAGAAGTGTCGGCAGTGTCCACCGGTGCCTGTCCAGTGTCCACTGTTGTCTGAAAACGGCACTTTTCTGACCTCTGACCTCACTGGACGGTCCGCCACACTTTTTTTTACATCTCTCGGGCTTATCCGAGAGTGTGGCGTTGTAGGGGAGGTGTCCCCGCACGCGTGCGTATGTCAGAAGTGTCGGCAGTGTCTGAAAACTGCACTTTTCTGACCTCTGACCTCACTGGACGGTCCGCCACACTTTTCTTTACACCTCTCGGGCTTATCCGAGAGTGTGGCGTTGTAGGGGAGGTGTCCCCGCACGCGTGCGTATGTCAGAAGTGTCGGCAGTGTCCACCGGTGCCTGTCCAGTGTCCACTGTTGTCTGAAAACGGCACTTTTCTGACCTCTGACCTCACTGGACGGTCCGCCACACTTTTTTTTACACCTCTCGGGCTTATCCGAGAGTGTGGCGTTGTAGGGGAGGTGTCCCCGCACGCGTGCGTATGTCAGAAGTGTCGGCAGTGTCCGCCGGCGCCGGTCCAGTGTCCACCGTTGTCTGAAAACTGCACTTTTCTGACCTCTGACCTCACTGGACGGTCCGCCACACTTTTCTTTACACCTCTCGGGCTTATCCGAGAGTCTGGCGTTGTAGGGGAGGTGTCCCCGCACGCGTGCGTATGTCAGAAGTGTCGGCAGTGTCCACCGGTGCCTGTCCAGTGTCCACTGTTGTCTGAAAACTGAACTTTTCTGACCTCTGACCTCACTGGACGGTCCGCCACACTTTTTTTTACACCTCTCGGGCTTATCCGAGAGTGTGGCGTTGTAGGGGAGGTGTCCCCGCACGCGTGCGTATGTCAGAAGTGTCGGCAGTGTCCGCCGGCGCCGGTCCAGTGTCCACCGTTGTCTGAAAACTGCACTTTTCTGACCTCTGACCTCACTGGACGGTCCGCCACACTTTTCTTAACACCTCTCGGGCTTATCCGAGAGTGTGGCGTTGTAGGGGAGGTGTCCCCGCACGCGTGCGTATGTCAGAAGTGTCGGCAGTGTCCACCGGTGCCTGTCCAGTGTCCACTGTTGTCTGAAAACGGCACTTTTCTGACCTCTGACCTCACTGGACGGTCCACCACACTTTTTTTTACACCTCTCGGGCTTATCCGAGAGTGTGGCGTTGTAGGGGAGGTGTCCCCGCACGCGTGCGTATGTCAGAAGTGTCGGCAGTGTCCGCCGGCGCCGGTCCAGTGTCCACCGTTGTCTGAAAACTGCACTTTTCTGACCTCTGACCTCACTGGACGGTCCGCCACACTTTTCTTTACACCTCTCGGGCTTATCCGAGAGTCTGGCGTTGTAGGGGAGGTGTCCCCGCACGCGTGCGTATGTCAGAAGTGTCGGCAGTGTCCGCCGGCGCCGGTCCAGTGTCCACCGTTGTCTGAAAACTGCACTTTTCTGACCTCTGACCTCACTGGACGGTCCGCCACACTTTTCTTTACACCTCTCGGGCTTATCCGAGAGTCTGGCGTTGTAGGGGAGGTGTCCCCGCACGCGTGCGTATGTCAGAAGTGTCGGCAGTGTCCGCCGGCGCCGGTCCAGTGTCCACCGTTGTCTGAAAACTGCACTTTTCTGACCTCTGACCTCACTGGACGGTCCGCCACACTTTTCTTTACACCTCTCGGGCTTATCCAAGAGTCTGGCGTTGTAGGGGAGGTGTCCCCGCACGCGTGCGTATGTCAGAAGTGTCGGCAGTGTCCGCCGGCGTCGGTCCAGTGTCCACCGTTGTCTGAAAACTGCACTTTTCTGACCTCTGACCTCACTGGACGGTCCGCCACACTTTTCTTTACACCTCTCGGGCTTATCCGAGAGTCTGGCGTTGTAGGGGAGGTGTCCCCGCACGCGTGCGTATGTCAGAAGTGTCGGCAGTGTCAGCCGGCGCCGGTCCAGTGTCCACCGTTGTCTGAAAACTGCACTTTTCTGACCTCTGACCTCACTGGACGGTCCGCCACACTTTTTTTTACATCTCTCGGGCTTATCCGAGAGTGTGGCGTTGTAGGGGAGGTGGCCCCGCACGTGTGCGTATGTCAGAAGTGTCGGCAGTGTCCACCGGTGCCTGTCCAGTGTCCAGTGTTGTCTGAAAACTGCACTTTTCTGACCTCTGACCTCACTGGACGGTCCGCCACACTTTTTTTTACACCTCTCGGGCTTATCCGAGAGTGTGGCGTTGTAGGGGAGGTGTCCCCGCACGCGTGCGTATGTCAGAAGTGTCGGCAGTGTCCGCCGGCGCCGGTCCAGTGTCCACCGTTGTCTGAAAACTGCACTTTTCTGACCTCTGACCTCACTGGACGGTCCGCCATACTTTTTTTTACACCTCTCGGGCTTATCCGAGAGTGTGGCGTTGTAGGGGAGGTGTCCCCGCACGCGTGCGTATGTCAGAAGTGTCGGCAGTGTCCACCGGTGCCTGTCCAGTGTCCACTGTTGTCTGAAAACGGCACTTTTCTGACCTCTGACCTCACTGGACGGTCCGCCACACTTTTTTTTACATCTCTCGGGCTTATCCGAGAGTGTGGCGTTGTAGGGGAGGTGTCCCCGCACGCGTGCGTATGTCAGAAGTGTCGGCAGTGTCTGAAAACTGCACTTTTCTGACCTCTGACCTCACTGGACGGTCCGCCACACTTTTCTTTACACCTCTCGGGCTTATCCGAGAGTGTGGCGTTGTAGGGGAGGTGTCCCCGCACGCGTGCGTATGTCAGAAGTGTCGGCAGTGTCCACCGGTGCCTGTCCAGTGTCCACTGTTGTCTGAAAACGGCACTTTTCTGACCTCTGACCTCACTGGACGGTCCGCCACACTTTTTTTTACACCTCTCGGGCTTATCCGAGAGTGTGGCGTTGTAGGGGAGGTGTCCCCGCACGCGTGCGTATGTCAGAAGTGTCGGCAGTGTCCGCCGGCGCCGGTCCAGTGTCCACCGTTGTCTGAAAACTGCACTTTTCTGACCTCTGACCTCACTGGACGGTCCGCCACACTTTTCTTTACACCTCTCGGGCTTATCCGAGAGTCTGGCGTTGTAGGGGAGGTGTCCCCGCACGCGTGCGTATGTCAGAAGTGTCGGCAGTGTCCACCGGTGCCTGTCCAGTGTCCACTGTTGTCTGAAAACTGAACTTTTCTGACCTCTGACCTCACTGGACGGTCCGCCACACTTTTTTTTACACCTCTCGGGCTTATCCGAGAGTGTGGCGTTGTAGGGGAGGTGTCCCCGCACGCGTGCGTATGTCAGAAGTGTCGGCAGTGTCCGCCGGCGCCGGTCCAGTGTCCACCGTTGTCTGAAAACTGCACTTTTCTGACCTCTGACCTCACTGGACGGTCCGCCACACTTTTCTTAACACCTCTCGGGCTTATCCGAGAGTGTGGCGTTGTAGGGGAGGTGTCCCCGCACGCGTGCGTATGTCAGAAGTGTCGGCAGTGTCCACCGGTGCCTGTCCAGTGTCCACTGTTGTCTGAAAACGGCACTTTTCTGACCTCTGACCTCACTGGACGGTCCACCACACTTTTTTTTACACCTCTCGGGCTTATCCGAGAGTGTGGCGTTGTAGGGGAGGTGTCCCCGCACGCGTGCGTATGTCAGAAGTGTCGGCAGTGTCCGCCGGCGCCGGTCCAGTGTCCACCGTTGTCTGAAAACTGCACTTTTCTGACCTCTGACCTCACTGGACGGTCCGCCACACTTTTCTTTACACCTCTCGGGCTTATCCACGCGTGCGTATGTCAGAAGTGTCGGCAGTGTCCACCGGTGCCTGTCCAGTGTCCACTGTTGTCTGAAAACTGAACTTTTCTGACCTCTGACCTCACTGGACGGTCCGCCACACTTTTTTTTACACCTCTCGGGCTTATCCGAGAGTGTGGCGTTGTAGGGGAGGTGTCCCCGCACGCGTGCGTATGTCAGAAGTGTCGGCAGTGTCCGCCGGCGCCTGTCCAGTGTCCACTGTTGTCTGAAAACTGCACTTTTCTGACCTCTGACCTCACTGGACGGTCCGCCACACTTTTTTTTACATCTCTCGGGCTTATCCGAGAGTGTGGCGTTGTAGGGGAGGTGGCCCCGCACGCGTGCGTATGTCAGAAGTGTCGGCAGTGTCCACCGGTGCCTGTCCAGTGTCCACTGTTGTCTGAAAACGGCACTTTTCTGACCTCTGACCTCACTGGACGGTCCGCCACACTTTTTTTTACATCTCTCGGGCTTATCCGAGAGTGTGGCGTTGTAGGGGAGGTGTCCCCGCACGCGTGCGTATGTCAGAAGTGTCGGCAGTGTCTGAAAACTGCACTTTTCTGACCTCTGACCTCACTGGACGGTCCGCCACACTTTTCTTTACACCTCTCGGGCTTATCCGAGAGTGTGGCGTTGTAGGGGAGGTGGTCCCGCACGCGTGCGTATGTCAGAAGTGTCGGCAGTGTCCACCGGTGCCTGTCCAGTGTCCACTGTTGTCTGAAAACGGCACTTTTCTGACCTCTGACCTCACTGGACGGTCCGCCACACTTTTTTTTACACCTCTCGGGCTTATCCGAGAGTGTGGCGTTGTAGGGGAGGTGTCCCCGCACGCGTGCGTATGTCAGAAGTGTCGGCAGTGTCCGCCGGCGCCGGTCCAGTGTCCACCGTTGTCTGAAAACTGCACTTTTCTGACCTCTGACCTCACTGGACGGTCCGCCACACTTTTCTTTACACCTCTCGGGCTTATCCGAGAGTCTGGCGTTGTAGGGGAGGTGTCCCCGCACGCGTGCGTATGTCAGAAGTGTCGGCAGTGTCCACCGGTGCCTGTCCAGTGTCCACTGTTGTCTGAAAACTGAACTTTTCTGACCTCTGACCTCACTGGACGGTCCGCCACACTTTTTTTTACACCTCTCGGGCTTATCCGAGAGTGTGGCGTTGTAGGGGAGGTGTCCCCGCACGCGTGCGTATGTCAGAAGTGTCGGCAGTGTCCGCCAGCGCCGGTCCAGTGTCCACCGTTGTCTGAAAACTGCACTTTTCTGACCTCTGACCTCACTGGACGGTCCGCCACACTTTTCTTAACACCTCTCGGGCTTATCCGAGAGTGTGGCGTTGTAGGGGAGGTGTCCCCGCACGCGTGCGTATGTCAGAAGTGTCGGCAGTGTCCACCGGTGCCTGTCCAGTGTCCACTGTTGTCTGAAAACGGCACTTTTCTGACCTCTGACCTCACTGGACGGTCCACCACACTTTTTTTTACACCTCTCGGGCTTATCCGAGAGTGTGGCGTTGTAGGGGAGGTGTCCCCGCACGCGTGCGTATGTCAGAAGTGTCGGCAGTGTCCGCCGGCGCCGGTCCAGTGTCCACCGTTGTCTGAAAACTGCACTTTTCTGACCTCTGACCTCACTGGACGGTCCGCCACACTTTTCTTTACACCTCTCGGGCTTATCCACGCGTGCGTATGTCAGAAGTGTCGGCAGTGTCCACCGGTGCCTGTCCAGTGTCCACTGTTGTCTGAAAACTGAACTTTTCTGACCTCTGACCTCACTGGACGGTCCGCCACACTTTTTTTTACACCTCTCGGGCTTATCCGAGAGTGTGGCGTTGTAGGGGAGGTGTCCCCGCACGCGTGCGTATGTCAGAAGTGTCGGCAGTGTCCGCCGGCGCCGGTCCAGTGTCCACTGTTGTCTGAAAACTGCACTTTTCTGACCTCTGACCTCACTGGACGGTCCGCCACACTTTTCTTAACACCTCTCGGGCTTATCCGAGAGTGTGGCGTTGTAGGGGAGGTGTCCCCGCACGCGTGCGTATGTCAGAAGTGTCGGCAGTGTCCACCGGTGCCTGTCCAGTGTCCACTGTTGTCTGAAAACGGCACTTTTCTGACCTCTGACCTCACTGGACGGTCCGCCACACTTTTTTTTACACCTCTCGGGCTTATCCACGCGTGCGTATGTCAAAAGTGTCGGCAGTTTCCACCGGTGCCTGTCCAGTGTCCACTGTTGTCTGAAAACGGCACTTTTCTGACCTCTGACCTCACTGGACGGTCCGCCACACTTTTTTTTACACCTCTCGGGCTTATCCGAGAGTGTGGCGTTGTAGGGGAGGTGTCCCCGCACGCGTGCGTATGTCAGAAGTGTCGGCAGTGTCCGCCGGCGCCGGTCCAGTGTCCAACGTTGTCTGAAAACTGCACTTTTCTGACCTCTGACCTCACTGGACGGTCCGCCACACTTTTTTTTACATCTCTCGGGCTTATCCGAGAGTTTGGCGTTGTAGGGGAGGTGTCCCCGCACGCGTGCGTATGTCAGAAGTGTCGGCAGTGTCCGCCGGCGCCGGTCCAGTGTCCACTGTTGTCTGAAAACTGCACTTTTCTGACCTCTGACCTCACTGGACGGTCCGCCACACTTTTTTTTACATCTCTCGGGCTTATCCGAGAGTGTGGCGTTGTAGGGGAGGTGTCCCCGCACGCGTGCGTATGTCAGAAGTGTCGGCAGTGTCTGAAAACTGCACTTTTCTGACCTCTGACCTCACTGGACGGTCCGCCACACTTTTCTTTACACCTCTCGGGCTTATCCGAGAGTGTGGCGTTGTAGGGGAGGTGGTCCCGCACGCGTGCGTATGTCAGAAGTGTCGGCAGTGTCCACCGGTGCCTGTCCAGTGTCCACTGTTGTCTGAAAACGGCACTTTTCTGACCTCTGACCTCACTGGACGGTCCGCCACACTTTTTTTTACACCTCTCGGGCTTATCCGAGAGTGTGGCGTTGTAGGGGAGGTGTCCCCGCACGCGTGCGTATGTCAGAAGTGTCGGCAGTGTCCGCCGGCGCCGGTCCAGTGTCCACCGTTGTCTGAAAACTGCACTTTTCTGACCTCTGACCTCACTGGACGGTCCGCCACACTTTTCTTTACACCTCTCGGGCTTATCCGAGAGTCTGGCGTTGTAGGGGAGGTGTCCCCGCACGCGTGCGTATGTCAGAAGTGTCGGCAGTGTCCACCGGTGCCTGTCCAGTGTCCACTGTTGTCTGAAAACTGAACTTTTCTGACCTCTGACCTCACTGGACGGTCCGCCACACTTTTTTTTACACCTCTCGGGCTTATCCGAGAGTGTGGCGTTGTAGGGGAGGTGTCCCCGCACGCGTGCGTATGTCAGAAGTGTCGGCAGTGTCCGCCGGCGCCGGTCCAGTGTCCACCGTTGTCTGAAAACTGCACTTTTCTGACCTCTGACCTCACTGGACGGTCCGCCACACTTTTCTTAACACCTCTCGGGCTTATCCGAGAGTGTGGCGTTGTAGGGGAGGTGTCCCCGCACGCGTGCGTATGTCAGAAGTGTCGGCAGTGTCCACCGGTGCCTGTCCAGTGTCCACTGTTGTCTGAAAACGGCACTTTTCTGACCTCTGACCTCACTGGACGGTCCACCACACTTTTTTTTACACCTCTCGGGCTTATCCGAGAGTGTGGCGTTGTAGGGGAGGTGTCCCCGCACGCGTGCGTATGTCAGAAGTGTCGGCAGTGTCCACCGGTGCCTGTCCAGTGTCCACTGTTGTCTGAAAACGGCACTTTTCTGACCTCTGACCTCACTGGACGGTCCGCCACACTTTTCTTTACACCTCTCGGGCTTATCCGAGAGTCTGGCGTTGTAGGGGAGGTGTCCCCGCACGCGTGCGTATGTCAGAAGTGTCGGCAGTGTCCGCCGGCGCCGGTCCAGTGTCCACCGTTGTCTGAAAACTGCACTTTTCTGACCTCTGACCTCACTGGACGGTCCGCCACACTTTTCTTTACACCTCTCGGGCTTATCCGAGAGTGTGGCGTTGTAGGGGAGGTGTCCCCGCACGCGTGCGTATGTCAGAAGTGTCGGCAGTGTCCACCGGTGCCTGTCCAGTGTCCACTGTTGTCTGAAAACTGAACTTTTCTGAC
Organism: Gymnoscopelus braueri; assembly: GCF_963280865.1. Taxonomy (NCBI): domain Eukaryota; kingdom Metazoa; phylum Chordata; class Actinopteri; order Myctophiformes; family Myctophidae; genus Gymnoscopelus; species Gymnoscopelus braueri. The sequence goes on from NC_137626.1 coordinate 36,282,546, forward strand.
CTCTGACCTCACTGGACGGTCCGCCACACTTTTTTTTACACCTCTCGGGCTTATCCGAGAGTGTGGCGTTGTAGGGGAGGTGTCCCCGCACGCGTGCGTATGTCAGAAGTGTCGGCAGTGTCCGCCGGCGCCGGTCCAGTGTCCACCGTTGTCTGAAAACTGCACTTTTCTGACCTCTGACCTCACTGGACGGTCCGCCACACTTTTCTTTACACCTCTCGGGCTTATCCGAGAGTGTGGCGTTGTAGGGGAGGTGTCCCCGCACGCGTGCGTATGTCAGAAGTGTCGGCAGTGTCCGCCGGCGCCGGTCCAGTGTCCACCGTTGTCTGAAAACTGCACTTTTCTGACCTCTGACCTCACTGGACGGTCCGCCACACTTTTTTTTACATCTCTAGGGCTTATCCGAGAGTGTGGCGTTGTAGGGGAGGTGTCCCCGCACACGTGCGTATGTCAAAAGTGTCGGCAGTGTCCGCCGGCGCCGGTCCAGTGTCCACCGTTGTCTGAAAACTGCACTTTTCTGACCTCTGACCTCACTGGACGGTCCGCCACACTTTTCTTTACACCTCTCGGGCTTATCCGAGAGTCTGGCGTTGTAGGGGAGGTGTCCCCGCACGCGTGCGTATGTCAGAAGTGTCGGCAGTGTCCGCCGGCGCCGGTCCAGTGTCCACCGTTGTCTGAAAACTGCACTTTTCTGACCTCTGACCTCACTGGACGGTCCGCCACACTTTTCTTTACACCTCTCGGGCTTATCCGAGAGTCTGGCGTTGTAGGGGAGGTGTCCCCGCACGTGTGCGTATGTCAGAAGTGTCGGCAGTGTCCGCCGGCGCCGGTCCAGTGTCCACCGTTGTCTGAAAACTGCACTTTTCTGACCTCTGACCTCACTGGACGGTCCGCCACACTTTTTTTTACATCTCTCGGGCTTATCCGAGAGTGTGGCGTTGTAGGGGAGGTGTCCCCGCACGCGTGCGTATGTCAGAAGTGTCGGCAGTGTCTGAAAACTGCACTTTTCTGACCTCTGACCTCACTGGACGGTCCGCCACACTTTTCTTTACACCTCTCGGGCTTATCCGAGAGTGTGGCGTTGTAGGGGAGGTGTCCCCGCACGCGTGCGTATGTCAGAAGTGTCGGCAGTGTCCACCGGTGCCTGTCCAGTGTCCACTGTTGTCTGAAAACGGCACTTTTCTGACCTCTGACCTCACTGGACGGTCCGCCACACTTTTCTTTACACCTCTCGGGCTTATCCGAGAGTCTGGCGTTGTAGGGGAGGTGTCCCCGCACGCGTGCGTATGTCAGAAGTGTCGGCAGTGTCCACCGGTGCCTGTCCAGTGTCCACTGTTGTCTGAAAACGGCACTTTTCTGACCTCTGACCTCACTGGACGGTCCGCCACACTTTTTTTTACACCTCTCGGGCTTATCCGAGAGTGTTGCGTTGTAGGGGAGGTGTCCCTGCACGCGTGCGTATGTCAGAAGTGTCGACAGTGTCCGCCGGCGCCGGTCCAGTGTCCACCGTTGTCTGAAAACTGCACTTTTCTGACCTCTGACCTCACTGGACGGTCCGCCACACTTTTTTTTACATCTCTCGGGCTTATCCGAGAGTTTGGCGTTGTAGGGGAGGTGTCCCCGCACGCGTGCGTATGTCAGAAGTGTCGGCAGTGTCCGCCGGCGCCGGTCCAGTGTCCACCGTTGTCTGAAAACTGCACTTTTCTGACCTCTGACCTCACTGGACGGTCCGCCACACTTTTCTTTACGTTGTAGGGGAGGTGTCCTCGCACGCGTGCGTATGTCAGAAGTGTCGGCAGTGTCCGCCGGCGCCGGTCCAGTGTCCACCGTTGTCTGAAAACTGCACTTTTCTGACCTCTGACCTCACTGGACGGTCCGCCACACTTTTCTTTACATCTCTCGGGCTTATCCGAGAGTGTGGCGTTGTAGGGGAGGTGTCCCCGCACGCGTGCGTATGTCAGAAGTGTCGGCAGTGTCCACCGGTGCCTGTCCAGTGTCCACTGTTGTCTGAAAACGGCACTTTTCTGACCTCTGACCTCACTGGACGGTCCGCCACACTTTTTTTTACACCTCTCGGGCTTATCCGAGAGTGTGGCGTTGTAGGGGAGGTGTCCCCGCACGCGTGCGTATGTCAGAAGTGTCGGCAGTGTCCGCCGGCGCCTGTCCAGTGTCCACCGTTGTCTGAAAACTGCACTTTTCTGACCTCTGACCTCACTGGACGGTCCGCCACACTTTTCTTTACACCTCTCGGGCTTATCCGAGAGTGTGGCGTTGTAGGGGAGGTGTCCCCGCACGCGTGCGTATGTCAGAAGTGTCGGCAGTGTCCACCGGTGCCTGTCCAGTGTCCACTGTTGTCTGAAAACGGCACTTTTCTGACCTCTGACCTCACTGGACGGTCCACCACACTTTTTTTACACCTCTCGGGCTTATCCGAGAGTGTGGCGTTGTAGGGGAGGTGTCCCCGCACGCGTGCGTATGTCAGAAGTGTCGGCAGTGTCCGCCGGCGCCGGTCCAGTGTCCACCGTTGTCTGAAAACTGCACTTTTCTGACCTCTGACCTCACTGGACGGTCCGCCACACTTTTTTTTACATCTCTCGGGCTTATCCGAGAGTGTGGCGTTGTAGGGGAGGTGTCCCCGCACGCGTGCGTATGTCAAAAGTGTCGGCAGTGTCTGAAAACTGCACTTTTCTGACCTCTGACCTCACTGGACGGTCCGCCACACTTTTCTTTACACCTCTCGGGCTTATCCGAGAGTGTGGCGTTGTAGGGGAGGTGTCCCCGCACGCGTGCGTATGTCAGAAGTGTCGGCAGTGTCCACCGGTGCCTGTCCAGTGTCCACTGTTGTCTGAAAACGGCACTTTTCTGACCTCTGACCTCACTGGACGGTCCGCCACACTTTTTTTTACACCTCTCGGGCTTATCCGAGAGTGTGGCGTTGTAGGGGAGGTGTCCCCGCACGCGTGCGTATGTCAGAAGTGTCGGCAGTGTCCGCCGGCGCCGGTCCAGTGTCCACCGTTGTCTGAAAACTGCACTTTTCTGACCTCTGACCTCACTGGACGGTCCGCCACACTTTTTTTTACATCTCTCGGGCTTATCCGAGAGTGTGGCGTTGTAGGGGAGGTGTCCCCGCACGCGTGCGTATGTCAGAAGTGTCGGCAGTGTCCACCGGTGCCTGTCCAGTGTCCACTGTTGTCTGAAAACGGCACTTTTCTGACCTCTGACCTCACTGGACGGTCCGCAACACTTTTCTTTACACCTCTCGGGCTTATCCGAGAGTCTGGCGTTGTAGGGGAGGTGTCCCCGCACGCGTGCGTATGTCAGAAGTGTCGGCAGTGTCCGCCGGCGCCGGTCCAGTGTCCACCGTTGTCTGAAAACTGCACTTTTCTGACCTCTGACCTCACTGGACGGTCCGCCACACTTTTCTTTACACCTCTCGGGCTTATCCGAGAGTGTGGCGTTGTAGGGGAGGTGTCCCCGCACGCGTGCGTATGTCAGAAGTGTCGGCAGTGTCCACCGGTGCCTGTCCAGTGTCCACTGTTGTCTGAAAACTGAACTTTTCTGACCTCTGACCTCACTGGACGGTCCGCCACACTTTTTTTTACACCTCTCGGGCTTATCCGAGAGTGTGGCGTTGTAGGGGAGGTGTCCCCGCACGCGTGCGTATGTCAGAAGTGTCGGCAGTGTCCGCCGGCGCCGGTCCAGTGTCCACCGTTGTCTGAAAACTGCACTTTTCTGACCTCTGACCTCACTGGACGGTCCGCCACACTTTTCTTAACACCTCTCGGGCTTATCCGAGAGTGTGGCGTTGTAGGGGAGGTGTCCCCGCACGCGTGCGTATGTCAGAAGTGTCGGCAGTGTCCACCGGTGCCTGTCCAGTGTCCACTGTTGTCTGAAAACGGCACTTTTCTGACCTCTGACCTCACTGGACGGTCCACCACACTTTTTTTTACACCTCTCGGGCTTATCCGAGAGTGTGGCGTTGTAGGGGAGGTGTCCCCGCACGCGTGCGTATGTCAGAAGTGTCGGCAGTGTCCGCCGGCGCCGGTCCAGTGTCCACCGTTGTCTGAAAACTGCACTTTTCTGACCTCTGACCTCACTGGACGGTCCGCCACACTTTTCTTTACACCTCTCGGGCTTATCCGAGAGTGTGGCGTTGTAGGGGAGGTGTCCCCGCACGCGTGCGTATGTCAGAAGTGTCGGCAGTGTCCGCCGGCGCCGGTCCAGTGTCCACCGTTGTCTGAAAACTGCACTTTTCTGACCTCTGACCTCACTGGACGGTCCGCCACACTTTTTTTTACATCTCTCGGGCTTATCCGAGAGTGTGGCGTTGTAGGGGAGGTGTCCCCGCACGCGTGCGTATGTCAGAAGTGTCGGCAGTGTCCGCCGGCGCCGGTCCAGTGTCCACCGTTGTCTGAAAACTGCACTTTTCTGACCTCTGACCTCACTGGACGGTCCGCCACACTTTTTTTTACATCTCTAGGGCTTATCCGAGAGTGTGGCGTTGTAGGGGAGGTGTCCCCGCACACGTGCGTATGTCAAAAGTGTCGGCAGTGTCCGCCGGCGCCGGTCCAGTGTCCACCGTTGTCTGAAAACTGCACTTTTCTGACCTCTGACCTCACTGGACGGTCCGCCACACTTTTCTTTACACCTCTCGGGCTTATCCGAGAGTCTGGCGTTGTAGGGGAGGTGTCCCCGCACGCGTGCGTATGTCAGAAGTGTCGGCAGTGTCCGCCGGCGCCGGTCCAGTGTCCACCGTTGTCTGAAAACTGCACTTTTCTGACCTCTGACCTCACTGGACGGTCCGCCACACTTTTCTTTACACCTCTCGGGCTTATCCGAGAGTCTGGCGTTGTAGGGGAGGTGTCCCCGCACGCGTGCGTATGTCAGAAGTGTCGGCAGTGTCCGCCGGCGCCGGTCCAGTGTCCACCGTTGTCTGAAAACTGCACTTTTCTGACCTCTGACCTCACTGGACGGTCCGCCACACTTTTTTTTACATCTCTCGGGCTTATCCGAGAGTGTGGCGTTGTAGGGGAGGTGGCCCCGCACGCGTGCGTATGTCAGAAGTGTCGGCAGTGTCCACCGGTGCCTGTCCAGTGTCCAGTGTTGTCTGAAAACTGCACTTTTCTGACCTCTGACCCCACTGGACGGTCCGCCACACTTTTTTTTACACCTCTCGGGCTTATCCGAGAGTGTGGCGTTGTAGGGGAGGTGTCCCCGCACGCGTGCGTATGTCAGAAGTGTCGGCAGTGTCCGCCGGCGCCGGTCCAGTGTCCACCGTTGTCTGAAAACTGCACTTTTCTGACCTCTGACCTCACTGGACGGTCCGCCATACTTTTTTTTACACCTCTCGGGCTTTTCCGAGAGTGTGGCGTTGTAGGGGAGGTGTCCCCGCACGCGTGCGTATGTCAGAAGTGTCGGCAGTGTCCACCGGTGCCTGTCCAGTGTCCACTGTTGTCTGAAAACGGCACTTTTCTGACCTCTGACCTCACTGGACGGTCCGCCACACTTTTTTTTACATCTCTCGGGCTTATCCGAGAGTGTGGCGTTGTAGGGGAGGTGTCCCCGCACGCGTGCGTATGTCAGAAGTGTCGGCAGTGTCTGAAAACTGCACTTTTCTGACCTCTGACCTCACTGGACGGTCCGCCACACTTTTCTTTACACCTCTCGGGCTTATCCGAGAGTGTGGCGTTGTAGGGGAGGTGTCCCCGCACGCGTGCGTATGTCAGAAGTGTCGGCAGTGTCCACCGGTGCCTGTCCAGTGTCCACTGTTGTCTGAAAACGGCACTTTTCTGACCTCTGACCTCACTGGACGGTCCGCCACACTTTTTTTTACACCTCTCGGGCTTATCCGAGAGTGTGGCGTTGTAGGGGAGGTGTCCCCGCACGCGTGCGTATGTCAGAAGTGTCGGCAGTGTCCGCCGGCGCCGGTCCAGTGTCCACCGTTGTCTGAAAACTGCACTTTTCTGACCTCTGACCTCACTGGACGGTCCGCCACACTTTTCTTTACACCTCTCGGGCTTATCCGAGAGTCTGGCGTTGTAGGGGAGGTGTCCCCGCACGCGTGCGTATGTCAGAAGTGTCGGCAGTGTCCACCGGTGCCTGTCCAGTGTCCACTGTTGTCTGAAAACTGAACTTTTCTGACCTCTGACCTCACTGGACGGTCCGCCACACTTTTTTTTACACCTCTCGGGCTTATCCGAGAGTGTGGCGTTGTAGGGGAGGTGTCCCCGCACGCGTGCGTATGTCAGAAGTGTCGGCAGTGTCCGCCGGCGCCGGTCCAGTGTCCACCGTTGTCTGAAAACTGCACTTTTCTGACCTCTGACCTCACTGGACGGTCCGCCACACTTTTCTTAACACCTCTCGGGCTTATCCGAGAGTGTGGCGTTGTAGGGGAGGTGTCCCCGCACGCGTGCGTATGTCAGAAGTGTCGGCAGTGTCCACCGGTGCCTGTCCAGTGTCCACTGTTGTCTGAAAACGGCACTTTTCTGACCTCTGACCTCACTGGACGGTCCGCCACACTTTTTTTTACACCTCTCGGGCTTATCCGAGAGTTTGGCGTTGTAGGGGAGGTGTCCCCGCACGCGTGCGTATGTCAGAAGTGTCGGCAGTGTCCGCCGGCGCCGGTCCAGTGTCCAACGTTGTCTGAAAACTGCACTTTTCTGACCTCTGACCTCACTGGACGGTCCGCCACACTTTTTTTTACATCTCTCGGGCTTATCCGAGAGTTTGGCATTGTAGGGGAGGTGTCCCCGCACGCGTGCGTATGTCAGAAGTGTCGGCAGTGTCCGCCGGCGCCGGTCCAGTGTCCACCGTTGTCTGAAAACTGCACTTTTCTGACCTCTGACCTCACTGGACGGTCCGCCACACTTTTCTTTACACCTCTCGGGCTTATCCGAGAGTGTGGCGTTGTAGGGGAGGTGTCCCCGCACGCGTGCGTATGTCAGAAGTGTCGGCAGTGTCCGCCGGCGCCGGTCCAGTGTCCACCGTTGTCTGAAAACTGCACTTTTCTGACCTCTGACCTCACTGGACGGTCCGCCACACTTTTCTTTACACCTCTCGGGCTTATCCACGCGTGCGTATGTCAGAAGTGTCGGCAGTGTCCACCGGTGCCTGTCCAGTGTCCACTGTTGTCTGAAAACGGCACTTTTCTGACCTCTGACCTCACTGGACGGTCCGCCACACTTTTTTTTACACCTCTCGGGCTTATCCGAGAGTGTGGCGTTGTAGGGGAGGTGTCCCCGCACGCGTGCGTATGTCAGAAGTGTCGGCAGTGTCCGCCGGCGCCGGTCCAGTGTCCACCGTTGTCTGAAAACTGCACTTTTCTGACCTCTGACCTCACTGGACGGTCCGCCACACTTTTTTTTACATCTCTCGGGCTTATCCGAGAGTTTGGCGTTGTAGGGGAGGTGTCCCCGCACGCGTGCGTATGTCAGAAGTGTCGGCAGTGTCCACCGGTGCCTGTCCAGTGTCCACTGTTGTCTGAAAACGGCACTTTTCTGACCTCTGACCTCACTGGACGGTCCGCCACACTTTTTTTTACACCTCTCGGGCTTATCCGAGAGTGTGGCGTTGTAGGGGAGGTGTCCCCGCACGCGTGCGTATGTCAGAAGTGTCGGCAGTGTCCGCCGGCGCCGGTCCAGTGTCCACCGTTGTCTGAAAACTGCACTTTTCTGACCTCTGACCTCACTGGACGGTCCGCCACACTTTTTTTTACATCTCTCGGGCTTATCCGAGAGTTTGGCGTTGTAGGGGAGGTGTCCCCGCACGCGTGCGTATGTCAGAAGTGTCGGCAGTGTCCACCGGTGCCTGTCCAGTGTCCACTGTTGTCTGAAAACGGCACTTTTCTGACCTCTGACCTCACTGGACGGTCCGCCACACTTTTTTTTACACCTCTCGGGCTTATCCGAGAGTGTGGCGTTGTAGGGGAGGTGTCCCCGCACGCGTGCGTATGTCAAAAGTGTCGGCAGTGTCCGCCGGCGCCGGTCCAGTGTCCACCGTTGTCTGAAAACTGCACTTTTCTGACCTCTGACCTCACTGGACGGTCCGCCACACTTTTTTTTACATCTCTAGGGCTTATCCGAGAGTGTGGCGTTGTAGGGGAGGTGTCCCCGCACAGGTGCGTATGTCAAAAGTGTCGGCAGTGTCCGCCGGCGCCGGTCCAGTGTCCACCGTTGTCTGAAAACTGCACTTTTCTGACCTCTGACCTCACTGGACGGTCCGCCACACTTTTCTTTACACCTCTCGGGCTTATCCGAGAGTGTGGCGTTGTAGGGGAGGTGTCCCCGCACGCGTGCGTATGTCAGAAGTGTCGGCAGTGTCCGCCGGCGCCGGTCCAGTGTCCACCGTTGTCTGAAAACTGCACTTTTCTGACCTCTGACCTCACTGGACGGTCCGCCACACTTTTCTTTACACCTCTCGGGCTTATCCACGCGTGCGTATGTCAGAAGTGTCGGCAGTGTCCACCGGTGCCTGTCCAGTGTCCACTGTTGTCTGAAAACGGCACTTTTCTGACCTCTGACCTCACTGGACGGTCCGCCACACTTTTTTTTACACCTCTCGGGCTTATCCGAGAGTGTGGCGTTGTAGGGGAGGTGTCCCCGCACGCGTGCGTATGTCAGAAGTGTCGGCAGTGTCCGCCGGCGCCGGTCCAGTGTCCAACGTTGTCTGAAAACTGCACTTTTCTGACCTCTGACCTCACTGGACGGTCCGCCACACTTTTTTTTACATCTCTCGGGCTTATCCGAGAGTTTGGCGTTGTAGGGGAGGTGTCCCCGCACGCGTGCGTATGTCAGAAGTGTCGGCAGTGTCCGCCGGCGCCGGTCCAGTGTCCACCGTTGTCTGAAAACTGCACTTTTCTGACCTCTGACCTCACTGGACGGTCCGCCACACTTTTTTTTACATCTCTCGGGCTTTTCCGAGAGTGTGGCGTTGTAGGGGAGGTGTCCCCGCACGCGTGCGTATGTCAGAAGTGTCGGCAGTGTCCACCGGTGCCTGTCCAGTGTCCACTGTTGTCTGAAAACGGCACTTTTCTGACCTCTGACCTCACTGGACGGTCCGCCACACTTTATTTTACACCTCTCGGGCTTATCCGAGAGTGTGGCGTTGTAGGGGAGGTGTCCCCGCACGCGTGCGTATGTCAGAAGTGTCGGCAGTGTCCGCCGGCGCCGGTCCAGTGTCCAACGTTGTCTGAAAACTGCACTTTTCTGACCTCTGACCTCACTGGACGGTCCGCCACACTTTTTTTTACATCTCTCGGGCTTATCCGAGAGTTTGGCGTTGTAGGGGAGGTGTCCCCGCACGCGTGCGTATGTCAGAAGTGTCGGCAGTGTCCGCCGGCGCCGGTCCAGTGTCAACCGTTGTCTGAAAACTGCACTTTTCTGACCTTTGACCTCACTGGACGGTCCGCCACACTTTTTTTTACATCTCTCGGGCTTATCCGAGAGTGTGGCGTTGTAGGGGAGGTGTCCCCGCACGCGTGCGTATGTCAGAAGTGTCGGCAGTGTCCACCGGTGCCTGTCCAGTGTCCACTGTTGTCTGAAAACGGCACTTTTCTGACCTCTGACCTCACTGGACGGTCCGCCACACTTTTTTTTACACCTCTCGGGCTTATCCGAGAGTGTGGCGTTGTAGGGGAGGTGTCCCCGCACGCGTGCGTATGTCAAAAGTGTCCGCCGGCGCCGGTCCAGTGTCCACCGTTGTCTGAAAACTGCACTTTTCTGACCTCTGACCTCACTGGACGGTCCGCCACACTTTTTTTTACATCTCTAGGGCTTATCCGAGAGTGTGGCGTTGTAGGGGAGGTGTCCCCGCACGCGTGCGTATGTCAGAAGTGTCGGCAGTGTCCGCCGGCGCCGGTCCAGTGTCCACCGTTGTCTGAAAACTGCACTTTTCTGACCTCTGACCTCACTGGACGGTCCGCCACACTTTTTTTTACATCTCTCGGGCTTATCCGAGAGTTTGGCGTTGTAGGGGAGGTGTCCCCGCACGCGTGCGTATGTCAGAAGTGTCGGCAGTGTCCGCCGGCGCCGGTCCAGTGTCCACCGTTGTCTGAAAACTGCACTTTTCTGACCTCTGACCTCACTGGACGGTCCGCCACACTTTTTTTTACATCTCTCGGGCTTATCCGAGAGTGTGGCGTTGTAGGGGAGGTGTCCCCGCACGCGTGCGTATGTCAGAAGTGTCGGCAGTGTCCGCCGGCGCCGGTCCAGTGTCCACCGTTGTCTGAAAACTGCACTTTTCTGACCTCTGACCTCACTGGACGGTCCGCCACACTTTTCTTTACACCTCTCGGGCTTATCCGAGAGTCTGGCGTTGTAGGGGAGGTGTCCCCGCACGCGTGCGTATGTCAGAAGTGTCGGCAGTGTCCACCGGTGCCTGTCCAGTGTCCACTGTTGTCTGAAAACTGAACTTTTCTGACCTCTGACCTCACTGGACGGTCCGCCACACTTCTTTTTACACCTCTCGGGCTTATCCGAGAGTGTGGCGTTGTAGGGGAGGTGTCCCCGCACGCGTGCGTATGTCAGAAGTGTCGGCAGTGTCCGCCGGCGCCGGTCCAGTGTCCACCGTTGTCTGAAAACTGCACTTTTCTGACCTCTGACCTCACTGGACGGTCCGCCACACTTTTCTTAACACCTCTCGGGCTTATCCGAGAGTGTGGCGTTGTAGGGGAGGTGTCCCCGCACGCGTGCGTATGTCAGAAGTGTCGGCAGTGTCCACCGGTGCCTGTCCAGTGTCCACTGTTGTCTGAAAACGGCACTTTTATGACCTCTGACCTCACTGGACGGTCCGCCACACTTTTTTTTACACCTCTCGGGCTTATCCGAGAGTGTGGTGTTGTAGGGGAGGTGTCCCCGCACGCGTGCGTATGTCAGAAGTGTCGGCAGTGTCCGCCGGCGCCGGTCCAGTGTCCAACGTTGTCTGAAAACTGCACTTTTCTGACCTCTGACCTCACTGGACGGTCCGCCACACTTTTTTTTACATCTCTCGGGCTTATCCGAGAGTGTGGCGTTGTAGGGGAGGTGTCCCCGCATGCGTGCGTATGTCAGAAGTGTCGGCAGTGTCCGCCGGCGCCGGTCCAGTGTCCACCGTTGTCTGAAAACTGCACTTTTCTGACCTCTGACCTCACTGGACGGTCCGCCACACTTTTCTTTACACCTCTCGGGCTTATCCGAGAGTCTGGCGTTGTAGGGGAGGTGTCCCCGCACGCGTGCGTATGTCAGAAGTGTCGGCAGTGTCCGCCGGCGCCGGTCCAGTATCCACCGTTGTCTGAAAACTGCACTTTTCTGACCTCTGACCTCACTGGACGGTCCGCCACACTTTTTTTTACACCTCTCGGGCTTATCCGAGAGTGTTGCGTTGTAGGGGAGGTGTCCCTGCACGCGTGCGTATGTCAGAAGTGTCGACAGTGTCCGCCGGCGCCGGTCCAGTGTCCACCGTTGTCTGAAAACTGCACTTTTCTGACCTCTGACCTCACTGGACGGTCCGCCACACTTTTTTTTACATCTCTCGGGCTTATCCGAGAGTTTGGCGTTGTAGGGGAGGTGTCCCCGCACGCGTGCGTATGTCAGAAGTGTCGGCAGTGTCCGCCGGCGCCGGTCCAGTGTCCACCGTTGTCTGAAAACTGCACTTTTCTGACCTCTGACCTCACTGGACGGTCCGCCACACTTTTCTTTACGTTGTAGGGGAGGTGTCCTCGCACGCGTGCGTATGTCAGAAGTGTCGGCAGTGTCCGCCGGCGCCGGTCCAGTGTCCACCGTTGTCTGAAAACTGCACTTTTCTGACCTCTGACCTCACTGGACGGTCCGCCACACTTTTCTTTACATCTCTCGGGCTTATCCGAGAGTGTGGCGTTGTAGGGGAGGTGTCCCCGCACGCGTGCGTATGTCAGAAGTGTCGGCAGTGTCCACCGGTGCCTGTCCAGTGTCCACTGTTGTCTGAAAACGGCACTTTTCTGACCTCTGACCTCACTGGACGGTCCGCCACACTTTTTTTTACACCTCTCGGGCTTATCCGAGAGTGTGGCGTTGTAGGGGAGGTGTCCCCGCACGCGTGCGTATGTCAGAAGTGTCGGCAGTGTCCGCCGGCGCCGGTCCAGTGTCCACCGTTGTCTGAAAACTGCACTTTTCTGACCTCTGACCTCACTGGACGGTCCGCCACACTTTTCTTTACACCTCTCGGGCTTATCCGAGAGTGTGGCGTTGTAGGGGAGGTGTCCCCGCACGCGTGCGTATGTCAGAAGTGTCGGCAGTGTCCACCGGTGCCTGTCCAGTGTCCACTGTTGTCTGAAAACGGCACTTTTCTGACCTCTGACCTCACTGGACGGTCCACCACACTTTTTTTACACCTCTCGGGCTTATCCGAGAGTGTGGCGTTGTAGGGGAGGTGTCCCCGCACGCGTGCGTATGTCAGAAGTGTCGGCAGTGTCCGCCGGCGCCGGTCCAGTGTCCACCGTTGTCTGAAAACTGCACTTTTCTGACCTCTGACCTCACTGGACGGTCCGCCACACTTTTTTTTACATCTCTCGGGCTTATCCGAGAGTGTGGCGTTGTAGGGGAGGTGTCCCCGCACGCGTGCGTATGTCAGAAGTGTCGGCAGTGTCCGCCGGCGCCGGTCCAGTGTCCACCGTTGTCTGAAAACTGCACTTTTCTGACCTCTGACCTCACTGGACGGTCCGCCACACTTTTCTTTACACCTCTCGGGCTTATCCGAGAGTCTGGCGTTGTAGGGGAGGTGTCCCCGCACGCGTGCGTATGTCAGAAGTGTCAGCAGTGTCCGCCGGCGCCGGTCCAGTGTCCACCGTTGTCTGAAAACTGCACTTTTCTGACCTCTGACCTCACTGGACGGTCCGCCACACTTTTCTTTACACCTCTCGGGCTTATCCGAGAGTCTGGCGTTGTAGGGGAGGTGTCCCCGCACGCGTGCGTATGTCAGAAGTGTCAGCAGTGTCCGCCGGCGCCGGTCCAGTGTCCACCGTTGTCTGAAAACTGCACTTTTCTGACCTCTGACCTCACTGGACGGTCCACCACACTTTTCTTTACACAGCTCGGGCTTATCCGAGAGTCTGGCGTTGTAGGGGAGGTGTCCCCGCACGCGTGCGTATGTCAGAAGTGTCGGCAGTGTCCGCCGGCGCCGGTCCAGTGTCCACCGTTGTCTGAAAACTGCACTTATCTGACCTCTGACCTCACTGGACGGTCCGCCACACTTGTCTTTACACCTCTCGGGCTTATCCGACAGTTTGGCGTTGTAGGGGAGGTGTCCCCGCACGCGTGCGTATGTCAGAAGTGTCGGCAGTGTCCACCGGTGCCTGTCCAGTGTCCACTGTTGTCTGAAAACTGCACTTTTCTGACCTCTGACCTCACTGGACGGTCCGCCACACTTTTTTTTACACCTCTCGGGCTTATCCGAGAGTTTGGCGTTGTAGGGGAGGTGTCCCCGCACGCGTGCGTATGTCAGAAGTGTCGGCAGTGTCCGCCGGCGCCGGTCCAGTGTCCACCGTTGTCTTAAAACTGCACTTTTCTGACCTCTGACCTCACTGGACGGTCCGCCACACTTTTTTTTACATCTCTCGGGCTTATCCGAGAGTGAGGCGTTGTAGGGGAGGTGTCCCCGCACGCGTGCGTATGTCAGAAGTGTCGGCAGTGTCCACCGGTGCCTGTCCAGTGTCCACTGTTGTCTGAAAACGGCACTTTTCTGACCTCTGACCTCACTGGACGGTCCGCCACACTTTTTTTTACACCTCTCGGGCTTATCCGAGAGTGTGGCGTTGTAGGGGAGGTGTCCCCGCACGCGTGCGTATGTCAAAAGTGTCGGCAGTGTCCGCCGGCGCCGGTCCAGTGTCCACCGTTGTCTGAAAACTGCACTTTTCTGACCTCTGACCTCACTGGACGGTCCGCCACACTTTTTTTTACATCTCTAGGGCTTATCCGAGAGTGTGGCGTTGTAGGGGAGGTGTCCCCGCACAGGTGCGTATGTCAAAAGTGTCGGCAGTGTCCGCCGGCGCCGGTCCAGTGTCCACCGTTGTCTGAAAACTGCACTTTTCTGACCTCTGACCTCACTGGACGGTCCGCCACACTTTTCTTTACACCTCTCGGGCTTATCCGAGAGTGTGGCGTTGTAGGGGAGGTGTCCCCGCACGCGTGCGTATGTCAGAAGTGTCGGCAGTGTCCGCCGGCGCCGGTCCAGTGTCCACCGTTGTCTGAAAACTGCACTTTTCTGACCTCTGACCTCACTGGACGGTCCGCCACACTTTTCTTTACACCTCTCGGGCTTATCCACGCGTGCGTATGTCAGAAGTGTCGGCAGTGTCCACCGGTGCCTGTCCAGTGTCCACTGTTGTCTGAAAACGGCACTTTTCTGACCTCTGACCTCACTGGACGGTCCGCCACACTTTTTTTTACACCTCTCGGGCTTATCCGAGAGTGTGGCGTTGTAGGGGAGGTGTCCCCGCACGCGTGCGTATGTCAGAAGTGTCGGCAGTGTCCGCCGGCGCCGGTCCAGTGTCGGCAGTGTCCACCGGTGCCTGTCCAGTGTCCACTGTTGTCTGAAAACGGCACTTTTCTGACCTCTGACCTCACTGGACGGTCCGCCACACTTTTTTTTACACCTCTCGGGCTTATCCGAGAGTGTGGCGTTGTAGGGGAGGTGTCCCCGCACGCGTGCGTATGTCAGAAGTGTCGGCAGTGTCCGCCGGCGCCGGTCCAGTGTCGGCAGTGTCCACCGGTGCCTGTCCAGTGTCCACTGTTGTCTGAAAACGGCACTTTTCTGACCTCTGACCTCACTGGACGGTCCGCCACACTTTTTTTTACACCTCTCGGGCTTATCCGAGAGTGTGGCGTTGTAGGGGAGGTGTCCCCGCACGCGTGCGTATGTCAAAAGTGTCGGCAGTGTCCGCCGGCGCCGGTCCAGTGTCCACCGTTGTCTGAAAACTGCACTTTTCTGACCTCTGACCTCACTGGACGGTCCGCCACACTTTTTTTTACATCTCTAGGGCTTATCCGAGAGTGTGGCGTTGTAGGGGAGGTGTCCCCGCACACGTGCGTATGTCAAAAGTGTCGGCAGTGTCCGCCGGCGCCGGTCCAGTGTCCACCGTTGTCTGAAAACTGCACTTTTCTGACCTCTGACCTCACTGGACGGTCCGCCACACTTTTTTTTACATCTCTCGGGCTTATCCGAGAGTTTGGCGTTGTAGGGGAGGTGTCCCCGCACGCGTGCGTATGTCAGAAGTGTCGGCAGTGTCCTCCGGCGCCGGTCCAGTGTCCACCGTTGTCTGAAAACTGCACTTTTCTGACCTCTGACCTCACTGGACGGTCCGCCACACTTTTCTTTACGTTGTAGGGGAGGTGTCCTCGCACGCGTGCGTATGTCAGAATTGTCGGCAGTGTCCGCCGGCGCCGGTCCAGTGTCCACCGTTGTCTGAAAACTGCACTTTTCTGACCTCTGACCTCACTGGACGGTCCGCCACACTTTTCTTTACATCTCTCGGGCTTATCCGAGAGTGTGGCGTTGTAGGGGAGGTGTCCCCGCACGCGTGCGTATGTCAGAAGTGTCGGCAGTGTCCACCGGTGCCTGTCCAGTGTCCACTGTTGTCTGAAAACGGCACTTTTCTGACCTCTGACCTCACTGGACGGTCCGCCACACTTTTTTTTACACCTCTCGGGCTTATCCGAGAGTGTGGCGTTGTAGGGGAGGTGTCCCCGCACGCGTGCGTATGTCAGAAGTGTCGGCAGTGTCCGCCGGCGCCGGTCCAGTGTCCACCGTTGTCTGAAAACTGCACTTTTCTGACCTCTGACCTCACTGGACGGTCCGCCACACTTTTCTTTACACCTCTCGGGCTTATCCGAGAGTGTGGCGTTGTAGGGGAGGTGTCCCCGCACGCGTGCGTATGTCAGAAGTGTCGGCAGTGTCCACCGGTGCCTGTCCAGTGTCCACTGTTGTCTGAAAACGGCACTTTTCTGACCTCTGACCTCACTGGACGGTCCACCACACTTTTTTTACACCTCTCGGGCTTATCCGAGAGTGTGGCGTTGTAGGGGAGGTGTCCCCGCACGCGTGCGTATGTCAGAAGTGTCGGCAGTGTCCGCCGGCGCCGGTCCAGTATCCACCGTTGTCTGAAAACTGCACTTTTCTGACCTCTGACCTCACTGGACGGTCCGCCACACTTTTTTTTACACCTCTCGGGCTTATCCGAGAGTGTTGCGTTGTAGGGGAGGTGTCCCTGCACGCGTGCGTATGTCAGAAGTGTCGACAGTGTCCGCCGGCGCCGGTCCAGTGTCCACCGTTGTCTGAAAACTGCACTTTTCTGACCTCTGACCTCACTGGACGGTCCGCCACACTTTTTTTTACATCTCTCGGGCTTATCCGAGAGTTTGGCGTTGTAGGGGAGGTGTCCCCGCACGCGTGCGTATGTCAGAAGTGTCGGCAGTGTCCGCCGGCGCCGGTCCAGTGTCCACCGTTGTCTGAAAACTGCACTTTTCTGACCTCTGACCTCACTGGACGGTCCGCCACACTTTTCTTTACGTTGTAGGGGAGGTGTCCTCGCACGCGTGCGTATGTCAGAATTGTCGGCAGTGTCCGCCGGCGCCGGTCCAGTGTCCACCGTTGTCTGAAAACTGCACTTTTCTGACCTCTGACCTCACTGGACGGTCCGCCACACTTTTCTTTACATCTCTCGGGCTTATCCGAGAGTGTGGCGTTGTAGGGGAGGTGTCCCCGCACGCGTGCGTATGTCAGAAGTGTCGGCAGTGTCCACCGGTGCCTGTCCAGTGTCCACTGTTGTCTGAAAACGGCACTTTTCTGACCTCTGACCTCACTGGACGGTCCGCCACACTTTTTTTTACACCTCTCGGGCTTATCCGAGAGTGTGGCGTTGTAGGGGAGGTGTCCCCGCACGCGTGCGTATGTCAGAAGTGTCGGCAGTGTCCGCCGGCGCCGGTCCAGTGTCCACCGTTGTCTGAAAACTGCACTTTTCTGACCTCTGACCTCACTGGACGGTCCGCCACACTTTTCTTTACACCTCTCGGGCTTATCCGAGAGTGTGGCGTTGTAGGGGAGGTGTCCCCGCACGCGTGCGTATGTCAGAAGTGTCGGCAGTGTCCACCGGTGCCTGTCCAGTGTCCACTGTTGTCTGAAAACGGCACTTTTCTGACCTCTGACCTCACTGGACGGTCCACCACACTTTTTTTACACCTCTCGGGCTTATCCGAGAGTGTGGCGTTGTAGGGGAGGTGTCCCCGCACGCGTGCGTATGTCAGAAGTGTCGGCAGTGTCCGCCGGCGCCGGTCCAGTGTCCACCGTTGTCTGAAAACTGCACTTTTCTGACCTCTGACCTCACTGGACGGTCCGCCACACTTTTTTTTACATCTCTCGGGCTTATCCGAGAGTGTGGCGTTGTAGGGGAGGTGTCCCCGCACGCGTGCGTATGTCAGAAGTGTCGGCAGTGTCCGCCGGCGCCGGTCCAGTGTCCACCGTTGTCTGAAAACTGCACTTTTCTGACCTCTGACCTCACTGGACGGTCCGCCACACTTTTCTTTACACCTCTCGGGCTTATCCGAGAGTCTGGCGTTGTAGGGGAGGTGTCCCCGCACGCGTGCGTATGTCAGAAGTGTCAGCAGTGTCCGCCGGCGCCGGTCCAGTGTCCACCGTTGTCTGAAAACTGCACTTTTCTGACCTCTGACCTCACTGGACGGTCCGCCACACTTTTCTTTACACCTCTCGGGCTTATCCGAGAGTCTGGCGTTGTAGGGGAGGTGTCCCCGCACGCGTGCGTATGTCAGAAGTGTCAGCAGTGTCCGCCGGCGCCGGTCCAGTGTCCACCGTTGTCTGAAAACTGCACTTTTCTGACCTCTGACCTCACTGGACGGTCCGCCACACTTTTCTTTACACCTCTCGGGCTTATCCGAGAGTCTGGCGTTGTAGGGGAGGTGTCCCCGCACGCGTGCGTATGTCAGAAGTGTCGGCAGTGTCCGCCGGCGCCGGTCCAGTGTCCACCGTTGTCTGAAAACTGCACTTATCTGACCTCTGACCTCACTGGACGGTCCGCCACACTTTTCTTTACACCTCTCGGGCTTATCCGACAGTTTGGCGTTGTAGGGGAGGTGTCCCCGCACGCGTGCTAATGTCAGAAGTGTCGGCAGTGTCCACCGGTGCCTGTCCAGTGTCCACTGTTGTCTGAAAACTGCACTTTTCTGACCTCTGACCTCACTGGACGGTCCGCCACACTTTTTTTTACACCTCTCGGGCTTATCCGAGAGTTTGGCGTTGTAGGGGAGGTGTCCCCGCACGCGTGCGTATGTCAGAAGTGTCGGCAGTGTCCGCCGGCGCCGGTCCAGTGTCCACCGTTGTCTTAAAACTGCACTTTTCTGACCTCTGACCTCACTGGACGGTCCGCCACACTTTTTTTTACATCTCTCGGGCTTATCCGAGAGTGAGGCGTTGTAGGGGAGGTGTCCCCGCACGCGTGCGTATGTCAGAAGTGTCGGCAGTGTCCGCCGGCGCCGGTCCAGTGTCCACCGTTGTCTGAAAACTGCACTTTTCTGACCTCTGACCTCACTGGACGGTCCGCCACACTTTTTTTTACATCTCTCGGGCTTATCCGAGAGTGTGGCGTTGTAGGGGAGGTGTCCCCGCACGCGTGCGTATGTCAGAAGTGTCGGCAGTGTCTGAAAACTGCACTTTTCTGACCTCTGACCTCACTGGACGGTCCGCCACACTTTTCTTTACACCTCTCGGGCTTATCCGAGAGTGTGGCGTTGTAGGGGAGGTGTCCCCGCACGCGTGCGTATGTCAGCAGTGTCCACCGGTGCCTGTCCAGTGTCC
Source organism: Gymnoscopelus braueri (assembly GCF_963280865.1). Classification (NCBI taxonomy): domain Eukaryota; kingdom Metazoa; phylum Chordata; class Actinopteri; order Myctophiformes; family Myctophidae; genus Gymnoscopelus; species Gymnoscopelus braueri. Next base: position 36,301,359 of record NC_137626.1, read on the forward strand.
ACTGTTGTCTGAAAACGGCACTTTTCTGACCTCTGACCTCACTGGACGGTCCGCCACACTTTTTTTTACACCTCTCGGGCTTATCCGAGAGTGTGGCGTTGTAGGGGAGGTGTCCCCGCACGCGTGCGTATGTCAGAAGTGTCGGCAGTGTCCGCCGGCGCCGGTCCAGTGTCCACCGTTGTCTGAAAACTGCACTTTTCTGACCTCTGACCTCACTGGACGGTCCGCCACACTTTTTTTTACATCTCTCGGGCTTATCCGAGAGTGTGGCGTTGTAGGGGAGGTGTCCCCGCACACGTGCGTATGTCAAAAGTGTCGGCAGTGTCCGCCGGCGCCGGTCCAGTGTCCACCGTTGTCTGAAAACTGCACTTTTCTGACCTCTGACCTCACTGGACGGTCCGCCACACTTTTCTTTACACCTCTCGGGCTTATCCGAGAGTCTGGCGTTGTAGGGGAGGTGTCCCCGCACGCGTGCGTATGTCAGAAGTGTCGGCAGTGTCCGCCGGCGCCGGTCCAGTGTCCACCGTTGTCTGAAAACTGCACTTTTCTGACCTCTGACCTCACTGGACGGTCCGCCACACTTTTCTTTACACCTCTCGGGCTTATCCGAGAGTGTGGCGTTGTAGGGGAGGTGTCCCCGCACGCGTGCGTATGTCAGAAGTGTCGGCAGTGTCCGCCGGCGCCGGTCCAGTGTCCACCGTTGTCTGAAAACTGCACTTTTCTGACCTCTGACCTCACTGGACGGTCCGCCACACTTTTCTTTACACCTCTCGGGCTTATCCGAGAGTGTGGCGTTGTAGGGGAGGTGTCCCCGCACGCGTGCGTATGTCAGAAGTGTCGGCAGTGTCCGCCGGCGCCGGTCCAGTGTCCACCGTTGTCTGAAAACTGCACTTTTCTGACCTCTGACCTCACTGGACGGTCCGCCACACTTTTTTTTACATCTCTCGGGCTTATCCGAGAGTGTGGCGTTGTAGGGGAGGTGTCCCCGCACGCGTGCGTATGTCAGAAGTGTCGGCAGTGTCCGCCGGCGCCGGTCCAGTGTCCACCGTTGTCTGAAAACTGCACTTTTCTGACCTCTGACCTCACTGGACGGTCCGCCACACTTTTTTTTACATCTCTAGGGCTTATCCGAGAGTGTGGCGTTGTAGGGGAGGTGTCCCCGCACACGTGCGTATGTCAAAAGTGTCGGCAGTGTCCGCCGGCGCCGGTCCAGTGTCCACCGTTGTCTGAAAACTGCACTTTTCTGACCTCTGACCTCACTGGACGGTCCGCCACACTTTTCTTTACACCTCTCGGGCTTATCCGAGAGTCTGGCGTTGTAGGGGAGGTGTCCCCGCACGCGTGCGTATGTCAGAAGTGTCGGCAGTGTCCGCCGGCGCCGGTCCAGTGTCCACCGTTGTCTGAAAACTGCACTTTTCTGACCTCTGACCTCACTGGACGGTCCGCCACACTTTTTTTTACACCTCTCGGGCTTATCCGAGAGTGTGGCGTTGTAGGGGAGGTGTCCCCGCACGCGTGCGTATGTCAGAAGTGTCGGCAGTGTCCGCCGGCGCCGGTCCAGTGTCCACCGTTGTCTGAAAACTGCACTTTTCTGACCTCTGACCTCACTGGACGGTCCGCCACACTTTTTTTTACATCTCTCGGGCTTATCCGAGAGTGTGGCGTTGTAGGGGAGGTGGCCCCGCACGCGTGCGTATGTCAGAAGTGTCGGCAGTGTCCACCGGTGCCTGTCCAGTGTCCAGTGTTGTCTGAAAACTGCACTTTTCTGACCTCTGACCTCACTGGACGGTCCGCCACACTTTTTTTTACACCTCTCGGGCTTATCCGAGAGTGTGGCGTTGTAGGGGAGGTGTCCCCGCACGCGTGCGTATGTCAGAAGTGTCGGCAGTGTCCGCCGGCGCCGGTCCAGTGTCCACCGTTGTCTGAAAACTGCACTTTTCTGACCTCTGACCTCACTGGACGGTCCGCCATACTTTTTTTTACACCTCTCGGGCTTATCCGAGAGTGTGGCGTTGTAGGGGAGGTGTCCCCGCACGCGTGCGTATGTCAGAAGTGTCGGCAGTGTCCGCCGGCGCCGGTCCAGTGTCCACCGTTGTCTGAAAACTGCACTTTTCTTTACACCTCTCGGGCTTATCCGAGAGTTTGGCGTTGTAGGGGAGGTGTCCCCACACGCGTGCGTATGTCAGAAGTGTCGGCAGTGTCCGCCGGCGCCGGTCCAGTGTCCACCGTTGTCTTAAAACTGCACTTTTCTGACCTCTGACCTCACTGGACGGTCCGCCACACTTTTTTTTACATCTCTCGGGCTTATCCGAGAGTGAGGCGTTGTAGGGGAGGTGTCCCCGCACGCGTGCGTATGTCAGAAGTGTCGGCAGTGTCCGCCGGCGCCGGTCCAGTGTCCACCGTTGTCTGAAAACTGCACTTTTCTGACCTCTGACCTCACTGGACGGTCCGCCACACTTTTTTTTTACATCTCTCGGGCTTATCCGAGAGTTTGGCGTTGTAGGGGAGGTGTCCCCGCACGCGTGCGTATGTCAGAAGTGTCGGCAGTGTCTGAAAACTGCACTTTTCTGACCTCTGACCTCACTGGACGGTCCGCCACACTTTTCTTTACACCTCTCGGGCTTATCCGAGAGTGTGGCGTTGTAGGGGAGGTGTCCCCGCACGCGTGCGTATGTCAGAAGTGTCGGCAGTGTCCACCGGTGCCTGTCCAGTGTCCACTGTTGTCTGAAAACTGCACTTTTCTGACCTCTGACCTCACTGGACGGTCCGCCACACTTTTCTTTACACCTCTCGGGCTTATCCGAGAGTGTGGCGTTGTAGGGGAGGTGTCCCCGCACGCGTGCGTATGTCAGAAGTGTCGGCAGTGTCCGCCGGCGCCGGTCCAGTGTCCACCGTTGTCTGAAAACTGCACTTTTCTGACCTCTGACCTCACTGGACGGTCCGCCACACTTTTCTTTACACCTCTCGGGCTTATCCGACAGTTTGGCGTTGTAGGGGAGGTGTCCCCGCACGCGTGCTAATGTCAGAAGTGTCGGCAGTGTCCACCGGTGCCTGTCCAGTGTCCACTGTTGTCTGAAAACTGCACTTTTCTGACCTCTGACCTCACTGGACGGTCCGCCACACTTTTTTTTACACCTCTCGGGCTTATCCGAGAGTTTGGCGTTGTAGGGGAGGTGTCCCCGCACGCGTGCGTATGTCAGAAGTGTCGGCAGTGTCCGCCGGCGCCGGTCCAGTGTCCACCGTTGTCTTAAAACTGCACTTTTCTGACCTCTGACCTCACTGGACGGTCCGCCACACTTTTTTTTACATCTCTCGGGCTTATCCGAGAGTGAGGCGTTGTAGGGGAGGTGTCCCCGCACGCGTGCGTATGTCAGAAGTGTCGGCAGTGTCCGCCGGCGCCGGTCCAGTGTCCACCGTTGTCTGAAAACTGCACTTTTCTGACCTCTGACCTCACTGGACGGTCCGCCACACTTTTTTTTACATCTCTCGGGCTTATCCGAGAGTGTGGCGTTGTAGGGGAGGTGTCCCCGCACGCGTGCGTATGTCAGAAGTGTCGGCAGTGTCTGAAAACTGCACTTTTCTGACCTCTGACCTCACTGGACGGTCCGCCACACTTTTCTTTACACCTCTCGGGCTTATCCGAGAGTGTGGCGTTGTAGGGGAGGTGTCCCCGCACGCGTGCGTATGTCAGCAGTGTCCACCGGTGCCTGTCCAGTGTCCACTGTTGTCTGAAAACGGCACTTTTCTGACCTCTGACCTCACTGGACGGTCCGCCACACTTTTTTTTACACCTCTCGGGCTTATCCGAGAGTGTGGCGTTGTAGGGGAGGTGTCCCCGCACGCGTGCGTATGTCAGAAGTGTCGGCAGTGTCCGCCGGCGCCGGTCCAGTGTCCACCGTTGTCTGAAAACTGCACTTTTCTGACCTCTGACCTCACTGGACGGTCCGCCACACTTTTTTTTACATCTCTCGGGCTTATCCGAGAGTGTGGCGTTGTAGGGGAGGTGTCCCCGCACACGTGCGTATGTCAAAAGTGTCGGCAGTGTCCGCCGGCGCCGGTCCAGTGTCCACCGTTGTCTGAAAACTGCACTTTTCTGACCTCTGACCTCACTGGACGGTCCGCCACACTTTTCTTTACACCTCTCGGGCTTATCCGAGAGTCTGGCGTTGTAGGGGAGGTGTCCCCGCACGCGTGCGTATGTCAGAAGTGTCGGCAGTGTCCGCCGGCGCCGGTCCAGTGTCCACCGTTGTCTGAAAACTGCACTTTTCTGACCTCTGACCTCACTGGACGGTCCGCCACACTTTTCTTTACACCTCTCGGGCTTATCCGAGAGTGTGGCGTTGTAGGGGAGGTGTCCCCGCACGCGTGCGTATGTCAGAAGTGTCGGCAGTGTCCGCCGGCGCCGGTCCAGTGTCCACCGTTGTCTGAAAACTGCACTTTTCTGACCTCTGACCTCACTGGACGGTCCGCCACACTTTTCTTTACACCTCTCGGGCTTATCCGAGAGTGTGGCGTTGTAGGGGAGGTGTCCCCGCACGCGTGCGTATGTCAGAAGTGTCGGCAGTGTCCGCCGGCGCCGGTCCAGTGTCCACCGTTGTCTGAAAACTGCACTTTTCTGACCTCTGACCTCACTGGACGGTCCGCCACACTTTTTTTTACATCTCTCGGGCTTATCCGAGAGTGTGGCGTTGTAGGGGAGGTGTCCCCGCACGCGTGCGTATGTCAGAAGTGTCGGCAGTGTCCGCCGGCGCCGGTCCAGTGTCCACCGTTGTCTGAAAACTGCACTTTTCTGACCTCTGACCTCACTGGACGGTCCGCCACACTTTTTTTTACATCTCTAGGGCTTATCCGAGAGTGTGGCGTTGTAGGGGAGGTGTCCCCGCACACGTGCGTATGTCAAAAGTGTCGGCAGTGTCCGCCGGCGCCGGTCCAGTGTCCACCGTTGTCTGAAAACTGCACTTTTCTGACCTCTGACCTCACTGGACGGTCCGCCACACTTTTCTTTACACCTCTCGGGCTTATCCGAGAGTCTGGCGTTGTAGGGGAGGTGTCCCCGCACGCGTGCGTATGTCAGAAGTGTCGGCAGTGTCCGCCGGCGCCGGTCCAGTGTCCACCGTTGTCTGAAAACTGCACTTTTCTGACCTCTGACCTCACTGGACGGTCCGCCACACTTTTTTTTACACCTCTCGGGCTTATCCGAGAGTGTGGCGTTGTAGGGGAGGTGTCCCCGCACGCGTGCGTATGTCAGAAGTGTCGGCAGTGTCCGCCGGCGCCGGTCCAGTGTCCACCGTTGTCTGAAAACTGCACTTTTCTGACCTCTGACCTCACTGGACGGTCCGCCACACTTTTTTTTACATCTCTCGGGCTTATCCGAGAGTGTGGCGTTGTAGGGGAGGTGGCCCCGCACGCGTGCGTATGTCAGAAGTGTCGGCAGTGTCCACCGGTGCCTGTCCAGTGTCCAGTGTTGTCTGAAAACTGCACTTTTCTGACCTCTGACCTCACTGGACGGTCCGCCACACTTTTTTTTACACCTCTCGGGCTTATCCGAGAGTGTGGCGTTGTAGGGGAGGTGTCCCCGCACGCGTGCGTATGTCAGAAGTGTCGGCAGTGTCCGCCGGCGCCGGTCCAGTGTCCACCGTTGTCTGAAAACTGCACTTTTCTGACCTCTGACCTCACTGGACGGTCCGCCATACTTTTTTTTACACCTCTCGGGCTTATCCGAGAGTGTGGCGTTGTAGGGGAGGTGTCCCCGCACGCGTGCGTATGTCAGAAGTGTCGGCAGTGTCCGCCGGCGCCGGTCCAGTGTCCACCGTTGTCTGAAAACTGCACTTTTCTTTACACCTCTCGGGCTTATCCGAGAGTTTGGCGTTGTAGGGGAGGTGTCCCCACACGCGTGCGTATGTCAGAAGTGTCGGCAGTGTCCGCCGGCGCCGGTCCAGTGTCCACCGTTGTCTTAAAACTGCACTTTTCTGACCTCTGACCTCACTGGACGGTCCGCCACACTTTTTTTTACATCTCTCGGGCTTATCCGAGAGTGAGGCGTTGTAGGGGAGGTGTCCCCGCACGCGTGCGTATGTCAGAAGTGTCGGCAGTGTCCGCCGGCGCCGGTCCAGTGTCCACCGTTGTCTGAAAACTGCACTTTTCTGACCTCTGACCTCACTGGACGGTCCGCCACACTTTTTTTTTACATCTCTCGGGCTTATCCGAGAGTTTGGCGTTGTAGGGGAGGTGTCCCCGCACGCGTGCGTATGTCAGAAGTGTCGGCAGTGTCTGAAAACTGCACTTTTCTGACCTCTGACCTCACTGGACGGTCCGCCACACTTTTCTTTACACCTCTCGGGCTTATCCGAGAGTGTGGCGTTGTAGGGGAGGTGTCCCCGCACGCGTGCGTATGTCAGAAGTGTCGGCAGTGTCCACCGGTGCCTGTCCAGTGTCCACTGTTGTCTGAAAACTGCACTTTTCTGACCTCTGACCTCACTGGACGGTCCGCCACACTTTTCTTTACACCTCTCGGGCTTATCCGAGAGTGTGGCGTTGTAGGGGAGGTGTCCCCGCACGCGTGCGTATGTCAGAAGTGTCGGCAGTGTCCGCCGGCGCCGGTCCAGTGTCCACCGTTGTCTGAAAACTGCACTTTTCTGACCTCTGACCTCACTGGACGGTCCGCCACACTTTTCTTTACACCTCTCGGGCTTATCCGAGAGTGTGGCGTTGTAGGGGAGGTGTCCCCGCACGCGTGCGTATGTCAGAAGTGTCGGCAGTGTCCGCCGGCGCCGGTCCAGTGTCCACCGTTGTCTGAAAACTGCACTTTTCTGACCTCTGACCTCACTGGACGGTCCGCCACACTTTTTTTTACATCTCTCGGGCTTATCCGAGAGTGTGGCGTTGTAGGGGAGGTGTCCCCGCACGCGTGCGTATGTCAGAAGTGTCGGCAGTGTCCGCCGGCGCCGGTCCAGTGTCCACCGTTGTCTGAAAACTGCACTTTTCTGACCTCTGACCTCACTGGACGGTCCGCCACACTTTTTTTTACATCTCTAGGGCTTATCCGAGAGTGTGGCGTTGTAGGGGAGGTGTCCCCGCACACGTGCGTATGTCAAAAGTGTCGGCAGTGTCCGCCGGCGCCGGTCCAGTGTCCACCGTTGTCTGAAAACTGCACTTTTCTGACCTCTGACCTCACTGGACGGTCCGCCACACTTTTCTTTACACCTCTCGGGCTTATCCGAGAGTCTGGCGTTGTAGGGGAGGTGTCCCCGCACGCGTGCGTATGTCAGAAGTGTCGGCAGTGTCCGCCGGCGCCGGTCCAGTGTCCACCGTTGTCTGAAAACTGCACTTTTCTGACCTCTGACCTCACTGGACGGTCCGCCACACTTTTTTTTACACCTCTCGGGCTTATCCGAGAGTGTGGCGTTGTAGGGGAGGTGTCCCCGCACGCGTGCGTATGTCAGAAGTGTCGGCAGTGTCCGCCGGCGCCGGTCCAGTGTCCACCGTTGTCTGAAAACTGCACTTTTCTGACCTCTGACCTCACTGGACGGTCCGCCACACTTTTTTTTACATCTCTCGGGCTTATCCGAGAGTGTGGCGTTGTAGGGGAGGTGGCCCCGCACGCGTGCGTATGTCAGAAGTGTCGGCAGTGTCCACCGGTGCCTGTCCAGTGTCCAGTGTTGTCTGAAAACTGCACTTTTCTGACCTCTGACCTCACTGGACGGTCCGCCACACTTTTTTTTACACCTCTCGGGCTTATCCGAGAGTGTGGCGTTGTAGGGGAGGTGTCCCCGCACGCGTGCGTATGTCAGAAGTGTCGGCAGTGTCCGCCGGCGCCGGTCCAGTGTCCACCGTTGTCTGAAAACTGCACTTTTCTGACCTCTGACCTCACTGGACGGTCCGCCATACTTTTTTTTACACCTCTCGGGCTTATCCGAGAGTGTGGCGTTGTAGGGGAGGTGTCCCCGCACGCGTGCGTATGTCAGAAGTGTCGGCAGTGTCCGCCGGCGCCGGTCCAGTGTCCACCGTTGTCTGAAAACTGCACTTTTCTTTACACCTCTCGGGCTTATCCGAGAGTTTGGCGTTGTAGGGGAGGTGTCCCCGCACGCGTGCGTATGTCAGAAGTGTCGGCAGTGTCCGCCGGCGCCGGTCCAGTGTCCACCGTTGTCTTAAAACTGCACTTTTCTGACCTCTGACCTCACTGGACGGTCCGCCACACTTTTTTTTACATCTCTCGGGCTTATCCGAGAGTGAGGCGTTGTAGGGGAGGTGTCCCCGCACGCGTGCGTATGTCAGAAGTGTCGGCAGTGTCCGCCGGCGCCGGTCCAGTGTCCACCGTTGTCTGAAAACTGCACTTTTCTGACCTCTGACCTCACTGGACGGTCCGCCACACTTTTTTTTTACATCTCTCGGGCTTATCCGAGAGTTTGGCGTTGTAGGGGAGGTGTCCCCGCACGCGTGCGTATGTCAGAAGTGTCGGCAGTGTCTGAAAACTGCACTTTTCTGACCTCTGACCTCACTGGACGGTCCGCCACACTTTTCTTTACACCTCTCGGGCTTATCCGAGAGTGTGGCGTTGTAGGGGAGGTGTCCCCGCACGCGTGCGTATGTCAGAAGTGTCGGCAGTGTCCACCGGTGCCTGTCCAGTGTCCACTGTTGTCTGAAAACTGCACTTTTCTGACCTCTGACCTCACTGGACGGTCCGCCACACTTTTCTTTACACCTCTCGGGCTTATCCGAGAGTGTGGCGTTGTAGGGGAGGTGTCCCCGCACGCGTGCGTATGTCAGAAGTGTCGGCAGTGTCCGCCGGCGCCGGTCCAGTGTCCACCGTTGTCTGAAAACTGCACTTTTCTGACCTCTGACCTCACTGGACGGTCCGCCACACTTTTCTTTACACCTCTCGGGCTTATCCGAGAGTGTGGCGTTGTAGGGGAGGTGTCCCCGCACGCGTGCGTATGTCAGAAGTGTCGGCAGTGTCCGCCGGCGCCGGTCCAGTGTCCACCGTTGTCTGAAAACTGCACTTTTCTGACCTCTGACCTCACTGGACGGTCCGCCACACTTTTTTTTACATCTCTAGGGCTTATCCGAGAGTGTGGCGTTGTAGGGGAGGTGTCCCCGCACACGTGCGTATGTCAAAAGTGTCGGCAGTGTCCGCCGGCGCCGGTCCAGTGTCCACCGTTGTCTGAAAACTGCACTTTTCTGACCTCTGACCTCACTGGACGGTCCGCCACACTTATCTTTACACCTCTCGGGCTTATCCGAGAGTCTGGCGTTGTAGGGGAGGTGTCCCCGCACGCGTGCGTATGTCAGAAGTGTCGGCAGTGTCCGCCGGCGCCGGTCCAGTGTCCACCGTTGTCTGAAAACTGCACTTTTCTGACCTCTGACCTCACTGGACGGTCCGCCACACTTTTTTTTACACCTCTCGGGCTTATCCGAGAGTGTGGCGTTGTAGGGGAGGTGTCCCCGCACGCGTGCGTATGTCAGAAGTGTCGGCAGTGTCCGCCGGCGCCGGTCCAGTGTCCACCGTTGTCTGAAAACTGCACTTTTCTGACCTCTGACCTCACTGGACGGTCCGCCACACTTTTTTTTACATCTCTCGGGCTTATCCGAGAGTGTGGCGTTGTAGGGGAGGTGGCCCCGCACGCGTGCGTATGTCAGAAGTGTCGGCAGTGTCCACCGGTGCCTGTCCAGTGTCCAGTGTTGTCTGAAAACTGCACTTTTGTGACCTCTGACCTCACTGGACGGTCCGCCACACTTTTTTTTACACCTCTCGGGCTTATCCGAGAGTGTGGCGTTGTAGGGGAGGTGTCCCCGCACGCGTGCGTATGTCAGAAGTGTTGGCAGTGTCCGCCGGCGCCGGTCCAGTGTCCACCGTTGTCTGAAAACTGCACTTTTCTGACCTCTGACCTCACTGGACGGTCCGCCACACTTTTCTTTACACCTCTCGGGCTTATCCGAGAGTGTGGCGTTGTAGGCGAGGTGTCCCCGCACGCGTGCGTATGTCAGAAGTGTCGGCAGTGTCCGCCGGCGCCGGTCCAGTGTCCACCGTTGTCTGAAAACTGCACTTTTCTGACCTCTGACCTCACTGGACGGTCCGCCACACTTTTTTTTACACCTCTCGGGCTTATCCGAGAGTGTGGCGTTGTAGGGGAGGTGTCCCCGCACGCGTGCGTATGTCAGAAGTGTCGGCAGTGTCCGCCGGCGCCGGTCCAGTGTCCACCGTTGTCTGAAAACTGCACTTTTCTGACCTCTGACCTCACTGGACGGTCCGCCACACTTTTTTTTACATCTCTCGGGCTTATCCGAGAGTGTGGCGTTGTAGGGGAGGTGGCCCCGCACGCGTGCGTATGTCAGAAGTGTCGGCAGTGTCCACCGGTGCCTGTCCAGTGTCCAGTGTTGTCTGAAAACTGCACTTTTGTGACCTCTGACCTCACTGGACGGTCCGCCACACTTTTTTTTACACCTCTCGGGCTTATCCGAGAGTGTGGCGTTGTAGGGGAGGTGTCCCCGCACGCGTGCGTATGTCAGAAGTGTCGGCAGTGTCCGCCGGCGCCGGTCCAGTGTCCACCGTTGTCTGAAAACTGCACTTTTCTGACCTCTGACCTCACTGGACGGTCCGCCATACTTTTTTTTACACCTCTCGGGCTTATCCGAGAGTGTGGCGTTGTAGGGGAGGTGTCCCCGCACGCGTGCGTATGTCAGAAGTGTCGGCAGTGTCCGCCGGCGCCGGTCCAGTGTCCACCGTTGTCTGAAAACTGCACTTTTCTGACCTCTGACCTCACTGGACGGTCCGCCATACTTTTTTTTACACCTCTCGGGCTTATCCGAGAGTGTGGCGTTGTAGGGGAGGTGTCCCCGCACGCGTGCGTATGTCAGAAGTGTCGGCAGTGTCCGCCGGCGCCGGTCCAGTGTCCACCGTTGTCTGAAAACTGCACTTTTCTGACCTCTGACCTCACTGGACGGTCCGCCACACTTTTTTTTACATCTCTCGGGCTTATCCGAGAGTATGGCGTTGTAGGGGAGGTGTCCCCGCACGCGTGCGTATGTCAGAAGTGTCGGCAGTGTCCGCCGGCGCCGGTCCAGTGTCCACCGTTGTCTGAAAACTGCACTTTTCTGACCTCTGACCTCACTGGACGGTCCGCCACACTTTTTTTTACATCTCTCGGGCTTATCCGAGAGTGTGGCGTTGTAGGGGAGGTGGCCCCGCACGCGTGCGTATGTCAGAAGTGTCGGCAGTGTCCACCGGTGCCTGTCCAGTGTCCAGTGTTGTCTGAAAACTGCACTTTTGTGACCTCTGACCTCACTGGACGGTCCGCCACACTTTTTTTTACACCTCTCGGGCTTATCCGAGAGTGTGGCGTTGTAGGGGAGGTGTCCCCGCACGCGTGCGTATGTCAGAAGTGTTGGCAGTGTCCGCCGGCGCCGGTCCAGTGTCCACCGTTGTCTGAAAACTGCACTTTTCTGACCTCTGACCTCACTGGACGGTCCGCCACACTTATCTTTACACCTCTCGGGCTTATCCGAGAGTCTGGCGTTGTAGGGGAGGTGTCCCCGCACGCGTGCGTATGTCAGAAGTGTCGGCAGTGTCCGCCGGCGCCGGTCCAGTGTCCACCGTTGTCTGAAAACTGCACTTTTCTGACCTCTGACCTCACTGGACGGTCCGCCACACTTTTTTTTACACCTCTCGGGCTTATCCGAGAGTGTGGCGTTGTAGGGGAGGTGTCCCCGCACGCGTGCGTATGTCAGAAGTGTCGGCAGTGTCCGCCGGCGCCGGTCCAGTGTCCACCGTTGTCTGAAAACTGCACTTTTCTGACCTCTGACCTCACTGGACGGTCCGCCACACTTTTTTTTACATCTCTCGGGCTTATCCGAGAGTGTGGCGTTGTAGGGGAGGTGGCCCCGCACGCGTGCGTATGTCAGAAGTGTCGGCAGTGTCCACCGGTGCCTGTCCAGTGTCCAGTGTTGTCTGAAAACTGCACTTTTGTGACCTCTGACCTCACTGGACGGTCCGCCACACTTTTTTTTACACCTCTCGGGCTTATCCGAGAGTGTGGCGTTGTAGGGGAGGTGTCCCCGCACGCGTGCGTATGTCAGAAGTGTCGGCAGTGTCCGCCGGCGCCGGTCCAGTGTCCACCGTTGTCTGAAAACTGCACTTTTCTGACCTCTGACCTCACTGGACGGTCCGCCATACTTTTTTTTACACCTCTCGGGCTTATCCGAGAGTGTGGCGTTGTAGGGGAGGTGTCCCCGCACGCGTGCGTATGTCAGAAGTGTCGGCAGTGTCCGCCGGCGCCGGTCCAGTGTCCACCGTTGTCTGAAAACTGCACTTTTCTGACCTCTGACCTCACTGGACGGTCCGCCATACTTTTTTTTACACCTCTCGGGCTTATCCGAGAGTGTGGCGTTGTAGGGGAGGTGTCCCCGCACGCGTGCGTATGTCAGAAGTGTCGGCAGTGTCCGCCGGCGCCGGTCCAGTGTCCACCGTTGTCTGAAAACTGCACTTTTCTGACCTCTGACCTCACTGGACGGTCCGCCACACTTTTTTTTACATCTCTCGGGCTTATCCGAGAGTATGGCGTTGTAGGGGAGGTGGCCCCGCACGCGTGCGTATGTCAGAAGTGTCGGCAGTGTCCACCGGTGCCTGTCCAGTGTCCAGTGTTGTCTGAAAACTGCACTTTTGTGACCTCTGACCTCACTGGACGGTCCGCCACACTTTTTTTTACACCTCTCGGGCTTATCCGAGAGTGTGGCGTTGTAGGGGAGGTGTCCCCGCACGCGTGCGTATGTCAGAAGTGTCGGTAGTGTCCTCCGGCGCCGGTCCAGTGTCCACCGTTGTCTGAAAACTGCACTTTTCTGACCTCTGACCTCACTGGACGGTCCGCCACACTTTTCTTAACACCTCTCGGGCTTATCCGAGAGTGTGGCGTTGTAGGGGAGGTGTCCCCGCACGCGTGCGTATGTCAGAAGTGTCGGCAGTGTCCACCGGTGCCTGTCCAGTGTCCACTGTTGTCTGAAAACGGCACTTTTCTGACCTCTGACCTCACTGGACGGTCCACCACACTTTTTTTTACACCTCTCGGGCTTATCCGAGAGTGTGGCGTTGTAGGGGAGGTGTCCCCGCACGCGTGCGTATGTCAGAAGTGTCGGCAGTGTCCGCCGGCGCCGGTCCAGTGTCCACCGTTGTCTGAAAACTGCACTTTTCTGACCTCTGACCTCACTGGACGGTCCGCCACACTTTTCTTTACACCTCTCGGGCTTATCCACGCGTGCGTATGTCAGAAGTGTCGGCAGTTTCCACCGGTGCCTGTCCAGTGTCCACTGTTGTCTGAAAACGGCACTTTTCTGACCTCTGACCTCACTGGACGGTCCGCCACACTTTTATTTACACCTCTCGGGCTTATCCGAGAGTGTGGCGTTGTAGGGGAGGTGTCCCCGCACACGTGCGTATGTCAAAAGTGTCGGCAGTGTCCGCCGGCGCCGGTCCAGTGTCCACCGTTGTCTGAAAACTGCACTTTTTTGACCTCTGACCTCACTGGACGGTCCGCCACACTTTTCTTTACACCTCTCGGGCTTATCCGAGAGTCTGGCGTTGTAGGGGAGGTGTCCCCGCACGCGTGCGTATGTCAGAAGTGTCGGCAGTGTCCGCCGGCGCCGGTCCAGTGTCCACCGTTGTCTGAAAACTGCACTTTTCTGACCTCTGACCTCACTGGACGGTCCGCCATACTTTTTTTTACACCTCTCGGGCTTATCCGAGAGTGTGGCGTTGTAGGGGAGGTGTCCCCGCACGCGTGCGTATGTCAGAAGTGTCGGCAGTGTCCACCGGCGCCGGTCCAGTGTCCACCGTTGTCTGAAAACTGCACTTTTCTGACCTCTGACCTCACTGGACGGTCCGCCATACTTTTTTTTACACCTCTCGGGCTTATCCGAGAGTGTGGCGTTGTAGGGGAGGTGTCCCCGCACGCGTGCGTATGTCAGAAGTGTCGGCAGTGTCCGCCGGCGCCGGTCCAGTGTCCACCGTTGTCTGAAAACTGCACTTTTCTGACCTCTGACCTCACTGGACGGTCCGCCACACTTTTTTTTACATCTCTCGGGCTTATCCGAGAGTATGGCGTTGTAGGGGAGGTGGCCCCGCACGCGTGCGTATGTCAGAAGTGTCGGCAGTGTCCACCGGTGCCTGTCCAGTGTCCAGTGTTGTCTGAAAACTGCACTTTTGTGACCTCTGACCTCACTGGACGGTCCGCCACACTTTTTTTTACACCTCTCGGGCTTATCCGAGAGTGTGGCGTTGTAGGGGAGGTGTCCCCGCACGCGTGCGTATGTCAGAAGTGTCGGCAGTGTCCGCCGGCGCCGGTCCAGTGTCCACCGTTGTCTGAAAACTGCACTTTTCTGACCTCTGACCTCACTGGACGGTCCGCCACACTTTTCTTAACACCTCTCGGGCTTATCCGAGAGTGTGGCGTTGTAGGGGAGGTGTCCCCGCACGCGTGCGTATGTCAGAAGTGTCGGCAGTGTCCACCGGTGCCTGTCCAGTGTCCACTGTTGTCTGAAAACGGCACTTTTCTGACCTCTGACCTCACTGGACGGTCCACCACACTTTTTTTTACACCTCTCGGGCTTATCCGAGAGTGTGGCGTTGTAGGGGAGGTGTCCCCGCACGCGTGCGTATGTCAGAAGTGTCGGCAGTGTCCGCCGGCGCCGGTCCAGTGTCCACCGTTGTCTGAAAACTGCACTTTTCTGACCTCTGACCTCACTGGACGGTCCGCCACACTTTTCTTTACACCTCTCGGGCTTATCCACGCGTGCGTATGTCAGAAGTGTCGGCAGTTTCCACCGGTGCCTGTCCAGTGTCCACTGTTGTCTGAAAACGGCACTTTTCTGACCTCTGACCTCACTGGACGGTCCGCCACACTTTTTTTTACACCTCTCGGGCTTATCCGAGAGTGTGGCGTTGTAGGGGAGGTGTCCCCGCACACGTGCGTATGTCAAAAGTGTCGGCAGTGTCCGCCGGCGCCGGTCCAGTGTCCACCGTTGTCTGAAAACTGCACTTTTCTGACCTCTGACCTCACTGGACGGTCCGCCACACTTTTCTTTACACCTCTCGGGCTTATCCGAGAGTCTGGCGTTGTAGGGGAGGTGTCCCCGCACGCGTGCGTATGTCAGAAGTGTCGGCAGTGTCCGCCGGCGCCGGTCCAGTGTCCACCGTTGTCTGAAAACTGCACTTTTCTGACCTCTGACCTCACTGGACGGTCCGCCACACTTTTCTTTACACCTCTCGGGCTTATCCGAGAATGTGGCGTTGTAGGGGAGGTGTCCCCGCACGCGTGCGTATGTCAGAAGTGTCGGCAGTGTCCGCCGGCGCCGGTCCAGTGTCCACCGTTGTCTGAAAACTGCACTTTTCTGACCTCTGACCTCACTGGACGGTCCGCCACACTTTTTTTTACATCTCTCGGGCTTATCCGAGAGTGTGGCGTTGTAGGGGAGGTGTCCCCGCACGCGTGCGTATGTCAGAAGTGTTGGCAGTGTCCGCCGGCGCCGGTCCAGTGTCCACCGTTGTCTGAAAACTGCACTTTTCTGACCTCTGACCTCACTGGACGGTCCGCCACACTTTTCTTTACACCTCTCGGGCTTATCCGAGAGTGTGGCGTTGTAGGGGAGGTGTCCCCGCACGCGTGCGTATGTCAGAAGTGTCGGCAGTGTCCGCCGGCGCCGGTCCAGTGTCCACCGTTGTCTGAAAACTGCACTTTTCTGACCTCTGACCTCACTGGACGGTCCGCCACACTTTTTTTTACATCTCTAGGGCTTATCCGAGAGTGTGGCGTTGTAGGGGAGGTGTCCCCGCACACGTGCGTATGTCAAAAGTGTCGGCAGTGTCCGCCGGCGCCGGTCCAGTGTCCACCGTTGTCTGAAAACTGCACTTTTCTGACCTCTGACCTCACTGGACGGTCCGCCACACTTTTCTTTACACCTCTCGGGCTTATCCGAGAGTCTGGCGTTGTAGGGGAGGTGTCCCCGCACGCGTGCGTATGTCAGAAGTGTCGGCAGTGTCCGCCGGCGCCGGTCCAGTGTCCACCGTTGTCTGAAAACTGCACTTTTCTGACCTCTGACCTCACTGGACGGTCCGCCACACTTTTCTTTACACCTCTCGGGCTTATCCGAGAGTCTGGCGTTGTAGGGGAGGTGTCCCCGCACGCGTGCGTATGTCAGAAGTGTCGGCAGTGTCCGCCGGCGCCGGTCCAGTGTCCACCGTTGTCTGAAAACTGCACTTTTCTGACCTCTGACCTCACTGGACGGTCCGCCACACTTTTTTTTACATCTCTCGGGCTTATCCGAGAGTGTGGCGTTGTAGGGGAGGTGGCCCCGCACGCGTGCGTATGTCAGAAGTGTCGGCAGTGTCCACCGGTGCCTGTCCAGTGTCCAGTGTTGTCTGAAAACTGCACTTTTCTGACCTCTGACCTCACTGGACGGTCCGCCACACCTTTTTTTACACCTCTCGGGCTTATCCGAGAGTGTGGCGTTGTAGGGGAGGTGTCCCCGCACGCGTGCGTATGTCAGAAGTGTCGGCAGTGTCCGCCGGCGCCGGTCCAGTGTCCACCGTTGTCTGAAAACTGCACTTTTCTGACCTCTGACCTCACTGGACGGTCCGCCACACTTTTTTTTACATCTCTCGGGCTTATCCGAGAGTATGGCGTTGTAGGGGAGGTGTCCCCGCACGCGTGCGTATGTCAGAAGTGTCGGCAGTGTCCACCGGTGCCTGTCCAGTGTCCACTGTTGTCTGAAAACGGCACTTTTCTGACCTCTGACCTCACTGGACGGTCCGCCACACTTTTTTTTACATCTCTCGGGCTTATCCGAGAGTTTGGCGTTGTAGGGGAGGTGTCCCCGCACGCGTGCGTATGTCAGAAGTGTCGGCAGTGTCCGCCGGCGCCGGTCCAGTGTCCACCGTTGTCTGAAAACTGCACTTTTCTGACCTCTGACCTCACTGGACGGTCCGCCACACTTTTTTTTACATCTCTCGGGCTTATCCGAGAGTGTGGCGTTGTAGGGGAGGTGTCCCCGCACGCGTGCGTATGTCAGAAGTGTCGGCAGTGTCCACCGGTGCCTGTCCAGTGTCCACTGTTGTCTGAAAACGGCACTTTTCTGACCTCTGACCTCACTGGACGGTCCGCCACACTTTTTTTTACACCTCTCGGGCTTATCCGAGAGTGTGGCGTTGTAGGGGAGGTGTCCCCGCACGCGTGCGTATGTCAGAAGTGTCGGCAGTGTCCGCCGGCGCCGGTCCAGTGTCCAACGTTGTCTGAAAACTGCACTTTTCTGACCTCTGACCTCACTGGACGGTCCGCCACACTTTTTTTTACATCTCTCGGGCTTATCCGAGAGTTTGGCGTTGTAGGGGAGGTGTCCCCGCACGCGTGCGTATGTCAGAAGTGTCGGCAGTGTCCGCCGGCGCCGGTCCAGTGTCCACCGTTGTCTGAAAACTGCACTTTTCTGACCTCTGACCTCACTGGACGGTCCGCCACACTTTTTTTTACATCTCTCGGGCTTATCCGAGAGTGTGGCGTTGTAGGGGAGGTGTCCCCGCACGCGTGCGTATGTCAGAAGTGTCGGCAGTGTCCGCCGGCGCCGGTCCAGTGTCCACCGTTGTCTGAAAACTGCACTTTTCTGACCTCTGACCTCACTGGACGGTCCGCCACACTTTTCTTAACACCTCTCGGGCTTATCCGAGAGTGTGGCGTTGTAGGGGAGGTGTCCCCGCACGCGTGCGTATGTCAGAAGTGTCGGCAGTGTCCACCGTTGCCTGTCCAGTGTCCACTGTTGTCTGAAAACGGCACTTTTCTGACCTCTGACCTCACTGGACGGTCCACCACACTTTTTTTTACACCTCTCGGGCTTATCCGAGAGTGTGGCGTTGTAGGGGAGGTGTCCCCGCACGCGTGCGTATGTCAGAAGTGTCGGCAGTGTCCGCCGGCGCCGGTCCAGTGTCCACCGTTGTCTGAAAACTGCACTTTTCTGACCTCTGACCTCACTGGACGGTCCGCCACACTTTTCTTTACACCTCTCGGGCTTATCCACGCGTGCGTATGTCAGAAGTGTCGGCAGTTTCCACGGGTGCCTGTCCAGTGTCCACTGTTGTCTGAAAACGGCACTTTTCTGACCTCTGACCTCACTGGACGGTCCGCCACACTTTTTTTTACACCTCTCGGGCTTATCCGAGAGTGTGGCGTTGTAGGGGAGGTGTCCCCGCACGCGTGCGTATGTCAGAAGTGTCGGCAGTGTCCGCCGGCGCCGGTCCAGTGTCCAACGTTGTCTGAAAACTGCACTTTTCTGACCTCTGACCTCACTGGACGGTCCGCCACACTTTTTTTTACATCTCTCGGGCTTATCCGAGAGTTTGGCGTTGTAGGGGAGGTGTCCCCGCACGCGTGCGTATGTCAGAAGTGTCGGCAGTGTCCGCCGGCGCCGGTCCAGTGTCCACCGTTGTCTGAAAACTGCACTTTTCTGACCTCTGACCTCACTGGACGGTCCGCCACACTTTTTTTTACATCTCTCGGGCTTATCCGAGAGTGTGGCGTTGTAGGGGAGGTGTCCCCGCACGCGTGCGTATGTCAGAAGTGTCGGCAGTGTCCACCGGTGCCTGTCCAGTGTCCACTGTTGTCTGAAAACGGCACTTTTCTGACCTCTGACCTCACTGGACGGTCCGCCACACTTTTTTTTACATCTCTCGGGCTTATCCGAGAGTTTGGCGTTGTAGGGGAGGTGTCCCCGCACGCGTGCGTATGTCAGAAGTGTCGGCAGTGTCCGCCGGCGCCGGTCCAGTGTCCACCGTTGTCTGAAAACTGCACTTTTCTGACCTCTGACCTCACTGGACGGTCCGCCACACTTTTTTTTACATCTCTCGGGCTTATCCGAGAGTGTGGCGTTGTAGGGGAGGTGTCCCCGCACGCGTGCGTATGTCAGAAGTGTCGGCATTGTCCGCCGGCGCCGGTCCAGTGTCCACCGTTGTCTGAAAACTGCACTTTTCTGACCTCTGACCTCACTGGACGGTCCGCCACACTTTTTTTTACATCTCTCGGGCTTATCCGAGAGTGTGGCGTTGTAGGGGAGGTGTCCCCGCACGCGTGCGTATGTCAGAAGTGTCGGCAGTGTCCGCCGGCGCCGGTCCAGTGTCCACCGTTGTCTGAAAACTGCACTTTTCTGACCTCTGACCTCACTGGACGGTCCGCCACACTTTTCTTAACACCTCTCGGGCTTATCCGAGAGTGTGGCGTTGTAGGGGAGGTGTCCCCGCACGCGTGCGTATGTCAGAAGTGTCGGCAGTGTCCACCGGTGCCTGTCCAGTGTCCACTGTTGTCTGAAAACGGCACTTTTCTGACCTCTGACCTCACTGGACGGTCCACCACACTTTTTTTTACACCTCTCGGGCTTATCCGAGAGTGTGGCGTTGTAGGGGAGGTGTCCCCGCACGCGTGCGTATGTCAGAAGTGTCGGCAGTGTCCGCCGGCGCCGGTCCAGTGTCCACCGTTGTCTGAAAACTGCACTTTTCTGACCTCTGACCTCACTGGACGGTCCGCCACACTTTTCTTTACACCTCTCGGGCTTATCCACGCGTGCGTATGTCAAAAGTGTCGGCAGTTTCCACCGGTGCCTGTCCAGTGTCCACTGTTGTCTGAAAACGGCACTTTTCTGACCTCTGACCTCACTGGACGGTCCGCCACACTTTTTTTTACACCTCTCGGGCTTATCCGAGAGTGTGGCGTTGTAGGGGAGGTGTCCCCGCACGCGTGCGTATGTCAGAAGTGTCGGCAGTGTCCGCCGGCGCCGGTCCAGTGTCCAACGTTGTCTGAAAACTGCACTTTTCTGACCTCTGACCTCACTGGACGGTCCGCCACACTTTTTTTTACATCTCTCGGGCTTATCCGAGAGTTTGGCGTTGTAGGGGAGGTGTCCCCGCACGCGTGCGTATGTCAGAAGTGTCGGCAGTGTCCGCCGGCGCCGGTCCAGTGTCCACCGTTGTCTGAAAACTGCACTTTTCTGACCTCTGACCTCACTGGACGGTCCGCCACACTTTTTTTTACATCTCTCGGGCTTATCCGAGAGTGTGGCGTTGTAGGGGAGGTGTCCCCGCACGCGTGCGTATGTCAGAAGTGTCGGCAGTGTCCACCGGTGCCTGTCCAGTGTCCACTGTTGTCTGAAAACGGCACTTTTCTGACCTCTGACCTCACTGGACGGTCCGCCACACTTTTTTTTACATCTCTCGGGCTTATCCGAGAGTTTGGCGTTGTAGGGGAGGTGTCCCCGCACGCGTGCGTATGTCAGAAGTGTCGGCAGTGTCCGCCGGCGCCGGTCCAGTGTCCACCGTTGTCTGAAAACTGCACTTTTCTGACCTCTGACCTCACTGGACGGTCCGCCACACTTTTTTTTACATCTCTCGGGCTTATCCGAGAGTGTGGCGTTGTAGGGGAGGTGTCCCCGCACGCGTGCGTATGTCAGAAGTGTCGGCAGTGTCCACCGGTGCCTGTCCAGTGTCCACTGTTGTCTGAAAACGGCACTTTTCTGACCTCTGACCTCACTGGACGGTCCGCCACACTTTTTTTTACACCTCTCGGGCTTATCCGAGAGTGTGGCGTTTTAGGGGAGGTGTCCCCGCACGCGTGCGTATGTCAGAAGTGTCGGCAGTGTCCGCCGGCGCCGGTCCAGTGTCCAACGTTGTCTGAAAACTGCACTTTTCTGACCTCTGACCTCACTGGACGGTCCGCCACACTTTTTTTTACATCTCTCGGGCTTATCCGAGAGTGTGGCGTTGTAGGGGAGGTGTCCCCGCACGCGTGCGTATGTCAGAAGTGTCGGCAGTGTCCGCCGGCGCCGGTCCAGTGTCCACCGTTGTCTGAAAACTGCACTTTTCTGACCTCTGACCTCACTGGACGGTCCGCCACACTTTTCTTTACAGCTCTCGGGCTTATCCGAGAGTCTGGCGTTGTAGGGGAGGTGTCCCCGCACGCGTGCGTATGTCAGAAGTGTCGGCAGTGTCCACCGGTGCCTGTCCAGTGTCCACTGTTGTCTGAAAACGGCACTTTTCTGACCTCTGACCTCACTGGACGGTCCGCCACACTTTTTTTTACACCTCTCGGGCTTATCCGAGAGTGTGGCGTTGTAGGGGAGGTGTCCCCGCACGCGTGCGTATGTCAGAAGTGTCGGCAGTGTCCGCCGGCGCCGGTCCAGTGTCCACCGTTGTCTGAAAACTGCACTTTTCTGACCTCTGACCTCACTGGACGGTCCGCCACACTTTTCTTTACACCTCTCGGGCTTATCCGAGAGTGTGGCGTTGTAGGGGAGGTGTCCCCGCACGCGTGCGTATGTCAGAAGTGTCGGCAGTGTCCACCGGTGCCTGTCCAGTGTCCACTGTTGTCTGAAAACGGCACTTTTCTGACCTCTGACCTCACTGGACGGTCCACCACACTTTTTTTACACCTCTCGGGCTTATCCGAGAGTGTGGCGTTGTAGGGGAGGTGTCCCCGCACGCGTGCGTATGTCAGAAGTGTCGGCAGTGTCCGCCGGCGCCGGTCCAGTGTCCACCGTTGTCTGAAAACTGCACTTTTCTGACCTCTGACCTCACTGGACGGTCCGCCACACTTTTTTTTACATCTCTCGGGCTTATCCGAGAGTGTGGCGTTGTAGGGGAGGTGTCCCCGCACGCGTGCGTATGTCAGAAGTGTCGGCAGTGTCCGCCGGCGCCGGTCCAGTGTCCACCGTTGTCTGAAAACTGCACTTTTCTGACCTCTGACCTCACTGGACGGTCCGCCACACTTTTCTTTACACCTCTCGGGCTTATCCGAGAGTCTGGCGTTGTAGGGGAGGTGTCCCCGCACGCGTGCGTATGTCAGAAGTGTCGGCAGTGTCCACCGGTGCCTGTCCAGTGTCCACTGTTGTCTGAAAACTGCACTTTTCTGACCTCACTGGACGGTCCGCCACACTTTTTTTTACATCTCTCGGGCTTATCCGAGAGTGTGGCGTTGTAGGGGAGGTGTCCCCGCACGCGTGCGTATGTCAGAAGTGTCGGCAGTGTCCACCGGTGCCTGTCCAGTGTCCACTGTTGTCTGAAAACGGCACTTTTCTGACCTCTGACCTCACTGGACGGTCCACCACACTTTTTTTTACACCTCTCGGGCTTATCCGAGAGTGTGGCGTTGTAGGGGAGGTGTCCCCGCACGCGTGCGTATGTCAGAAGTGTCGGCAGTGTCCGCCGGCGCCGGTCCAGTGTCCACCGTTGTCTGAAAACTGCACTTTTCTGACCTCTGACCTCACTGGACGGTCCGCCACACTTTTCTTTACACCTCTCGGGCTTATCCACGCGTGCGTATGTCAGAAGTGTCGGCAGTTTCCACCGGTGCCTGTCCAGTGTCCACTGTTGTCTGAAAACGGCACTTTTCTGACCTCTGACCTCACTGGACGGTCCGCCACACTTTTTTTTACACCTCTCGGGCTTATCCGAGAGTGTGGCGTTGTAGGGGAGGTGTCCCCGCACGCGTGCGTATGTCAGAAGTGTCGGCAGTGTCCGCCGGCGCCGGTCCAGTGTCCAACGTTGTCTGAAAACTGCACTTTTCTGACCTCTGACCTCACTGGACGGTCCGCCACACTTTTTTTTACATCTCTCGGGCTTATCCGAGAGTTTGGCGTTGTAGGGGAGGTGTCCCCGCACGCGTGCGTATGTCAGAAGTGTCGGCAGTGTCCGCCGGCGCCGGTCCAGTGTCCACCGTTGTCTGAAAACTGCACTTTTCTGACCTCTGACCTCACTGGACGGTCCGCCACACTTTTTTTTACATATCTCGGGCTTATCCGAGAGTGTGGCGTTGTAGGGGAGGTGTCCCCGCACGCGTGCGTATGTCAGAAGTGTCGGCAGTGTCCACCGGTGCCTGTCCAGTGTCCACTGTTGTCTGAAAACGGCACTTTTCTGACCTCTGACCTCACTGGACGGTCCGCCACACTTTTTTTTACATCTCTCGGGCTTATCCGAGAGTTTGGCGTTGTAGGGGAGGTGTCCCCGCACGCGTGCGTATGTCAGAAGTGTCGGCAGTGTCCGCCGGCGCCGGTCCAGTGTCCACCGTTGTCTGAAAACTGCACTTTTCTGACCTCTGACCTCACTGGACGGTCCGCCACACTTTTCTTTACATCTCTCGGGCTTATCCGAGAGTGTGGCGTTGTAGGGGAGGTGTCCCCGCACGCGTGCGTATGTCAGAAGTGTCGGCAGTGTCCGCCGGCGCCGGTCCAGTGTCCACCGTTGTCTGAAAACTGCACTTTTCTGACCTCTGACCTCACTGGACGGTCCGCCACACTTTTTTTTACATCTCTCGGGCTTATCCGAGAGTGTGGCGTTGTAGGGGAGGTGTCCCCGCACGCGTGCGTATGTCAGAAGTGTCGGCAGTGTCCGCCGGCGCCGGTCCAGTGTCCACCGTTGTCTGAAAACTGCACTTTTCTGACCTCTGACCTCACTGGACGGTCCGCCACACTTTTCTTAACACCTCTCGGGCTTATCCGAGAGTGTGGCGTTGTAGGGGAGGTGTCCCCGCACGCGTGCGTATGTCAGAAGTGTCGGCAGTGTCCACCGGTGCCTGTCCAGTGTCCACTGTTGTCTGAAAACGGCACTTTTCTGACCTCTGACCTCACTGGACGGTCCACCACACTTTTTTTTACACCTCTCGGGCTTATCCGAGAGTGTGGCGTTGTAGGGGAGGTGTCCCCGCACGCGTGCGTATGTCAGAAGTGTCGGCAGTGTCCGCCGGCGCCGGTCCAGTGTCCACCGTTGTCTGAAAACTGCACTTTTCTGACCTCTGACCTCACTGGACGGTCCGCCACACTTTTCTTTACACCTCTCGGGCTTATCCACGCGTGCGTATGTCAAAAGTGTCGGCAGTTTCCACCGGTGCCTGTCCAGTGTCCACTGTTGTCTGAAAACGGCACTTTTCTGACCTCTGACCTCACTGGACGGTCCGCCACACTTTGTTTTACACCTCTCGGGCTTATCCGAGAGTGTGGCGTTGTAGGGGAGGTGTCCCCGCACGCGTGCGTATGTCAGAAGTGTCGGCAGTGTCCGCCGGCGCCGGTCCAGTGTCCAACGTTGTCTGAAAACTGCACTTTTCTGACCTCTGACCTCACTGGACGGTCCGCCACACTTTTTTTTACATCTCTCGGGCTTATCCGAGAGTTTGGCGTTGTAGGGGAGGTGTCCCCGCACGCGTGCGTATGTCAGAAGTGTCGGCAGTGTCCGCCGGCGCCGGTCCAGTGTCCACCGTTGTCTGAAAACTGCACTTTTCTGACCTCTGACCTCACTGGACGGTCCGCCACACTTTTTTTTACATCTCTCGGGCTTATCCGAGAGTGTGGCGTTGTAGGGGAGGTGTCCCCGCACGCGTGCGTATGTCAGAAGTGTCGGCAGTGTCCACCGGTGCCTGTCCAGTGTCCACTGTTGTCTGAAAACGGCACTTTTCTGACCTCTGACCTCACTGGACGGTCCGCCACACTTTTTTTTACATCTCTCGGGCTTATCCGAGAGTTTGGCGTTGTAGGGGAGGTGTCCCCGCACGCGTGCGTATGTCAGAAGTGTCGGCAGTGTCCGCCGGCGCCGGTCCAGTGTCCACCGTTGTCTGAAAACTGCACTTTTCTGACCTCTGACCTCACTGGACGGTCCGCCACACTTTTTTTTACATCTCTCGGGCTTATCCGAGAGTGTGGCGTTGTAGGGGAGGTGTCCCCGCACGCGTGCGTATGTCAGAAGTGTCGGCAGTGTCCACCGGTGCCTGTCCAGTGTCCACTGTTGTCTGAAAACGGCACTTTTCTGACCTCTGACCTCACTGGACGGTCCGCCACACTTTTTTTTACACCTCTCGGGCTTATCCGAGAGTCTGGCGTTGTAGGGGAGGTGTCCCCGCACGCGTGCGTATGTCAGAAGTGTCGGCAGTGTCCACCGGTGCCTGTCCAGTGTCCACTGTTGTCTGAAAACTGAACTTTTCTGACCTCTGACCTCACTGGACGGTCCGCCACACTTTTTTTTACACCTCTCGGGCTTATCCGAGAGTGTGGCGTTGTAGGGGAGGTGTCCCCGCACGCGTGCGTATGTCAGAAGTGTCGGCAGTGTCCGCCGGCGCCGGTCCAGTGTCCACCGTTGTCTGAAAACTGCACTTTTCTGACCTCTGACCTCACTGGACGGTCCGCCACACTTTTCTTAACACCTCTCGGGCTTATCCGAGAGTGTGGCGTTGTAGGGGAGGTGTCCCCGCACGCGTGCGTATGTCAGAAGTGTCGGCAGTGTCCACCGGTGCCTGTCCAGTGTCCACTGTTGTCTGAAAACGGCACTTTTCTGACCTCTGACCTCACTGGACGGTCCACCACACTTTTTTTTACACCTCTCGGGCTTATCCGAGAGTGTGGCGTTGTAGGGGAGGTGTCCCCGCACGCGTGCGTATGTCAGAAGTGTCGGCAGTGTCCGCCGGCGCCGGTCCAGTGTCCACCGTTGTCTGAAAACTGCACTTTTCTGACCTCTGACCTCACTGGACGGTCCGCCACACTTTTCTTTACACCTCTCGGGCTTATCCACGCGTGCGTATGTCAGAAGTGTCGGCAGTGTCCACCGGTGCCTGTCCAGTGTCCACTGTTGTCTGAAAACTGAACTTTTCTGACCTCTGACCTCACTGGACGGTCCGCCACACTTTTTTTTACACCTCTCGGGCTTATCCGAGAGTGTGGCGTTGTAGGGGAGGTGTCCCCGCACGCGTGCGTATGTCAGAAGTGTCGGCAGTGTCCGCCGGCGCCGGTCCAGTGTCCACTGTTGTCTGAAAACTGCACTTTTCTGACCTCTGACCTCACTGGACGGTCCGCCACACTTTTCTTAACACCTCTCGGGCTTATCCGAGAGTGTGGCGTTGTAGGGGAGGTGTCCCCGCACGCGTGCGTATGTCAGAAGTGTCGGCAGTGTCCACCGGTGCCTGTCCAGTGTCCACTGTTGTCTGAAAACGGCACTTTTCTGACCTCTGACCTCACTGGACGGTCCGCCACACTTTTTTTTACACCTCTCGGGCTTATCCACGCGTGCGTATGTCAAAAGTGTCGGCAGTTTCCACCGGTGCCTGTCCAGTGTCCACTGTTGTCTGAAAACGGCACTTTTCTGACCTCTGACCTCACTGGACGGTCCGCCACACTTTTTTTTACACCTCTCGGGCTTATCCGAGAGTGTGGCGTTGTAGGGGAGGTGTCCCCGCACGCGTGCGTATGTCAGAAGTGTCGGCAGTGTCCGCCGGCGCCGGTCCAGTGTCCAACGTTGTCTGAAAACTGCACTTTTCTGACCTCTGACCTCACTGGACGGTCCGCCACACTTTTTTTTACATCTCTCGGGCTTATCCGAGAGTTTGGCGTTGTAGGGGAGGTGTCCCCGCACGCGTGCGTATGTCAGAAGTGTCGGCCGGCGCCGGTCCAGTGTCCACCGTTGTCTGAAAACTGCACTTTTCTGACCTCTGACCTCACTGGACGGTCCGCCACACTTTTTTTTACATCTCTCGGGCTTATCCGAGAGTGTGGCGTTGTAGGGGAGGTGTCCCCGCACGCGTGCGTATGTCAGAAGTGTCGGCAGTGTCCACCGGTGCCTGTCCAGTGTCCACTGTTGTCTGAAAACGGCACTTTTCTGACCTCTGACCTCACTGGACGGTCCGCCACACTTTTTTTTACATCTCTCGGGCTTATCCGAGAGTTTGGCGTTGTAGGGGAGGTGTCCCCGCACGCGTGCGTATGTCAGAAGTGTCGGCAGTGTCCGCCGGCGCCGGTCCAGTGTCCACCGTTGTCTGAAAACTGCACTTTTCTGACCTCTGACCTCACTGGACGGTCCGCCACACTTTTTTTTACATCTCTCGGGCTTATCCGAGAGTGTGGCGTTGTAGGGGAGGTGTCCCCGCACGCGTGCATATGTCAGAAGTGTCGGCAGTGTCCACCGGTGCCTGTCCAGTGTCCACTGTTGTCTGAAAACGGCACTTTTCTGACCTCTGACCTCACTGGACGGTCCGCCACACTTTTTTTTACACCTCTCGGGCTTATCCGAGAGTGTGGCGTTGTAGGGGAGGTGTCCCCGCACGCGTGCGTATGTCAGAAGTGTCGGCAGTGTCCGCCGGCGCCGGTCCAGTGTCCAACGTTGTCTGAAAACTGCACTTTTCTGACCTCTGACCTCACTGGACGGTCCGCCACACTTTTTTTTACATCTCTCGGGCTTATCCGAGAGTGTGGCGTTGTAGGGGAGGTGTCCCCGCACGCGTGCGTATGTCAGAAGTGTCGGCAGTGTCCGCCGGCGCCGGTCCAGTGTCCACCGTTGTCTGAAAACTGCACTTTTCTGACCTCTGACCTCACTGGACGGTCCGCCACACTTTTCTTTACACCTCTCGGGCTTATCCGAGAGTCTGGCGTTGTAGGGGAGGTGTCCCCGCACGCGTGCGTATGTCAGAAGTGTCGGCAGTGTCCACCGGTGCCTGTCCAGTGTCCACTGTTGTCTGAAAACTGAACTTTTCTGACCTCTGACCTCACTGGACGGTCCGCCACACTTTTTTTTACACCTCTCGGGCTTATCCGAGAGTGTGGCGTTGTAGGGGAGGTGTCCCCGCACGCGTGCGTATGTCAGAAGTGTCGGCAGTGTCCGCCGGCGCCGGTCCAGTGTCCACCTTTGTCTGAAAACTGCACTTTTCTGACCTCTGACCTCACTGGACGGTCCGCCACACTTTTCTTAACACCTCTCGGGCTTATCCGAGAGTGTGGCGTTGTAGGGGAGGTGTCCCCGCACGCGTGCGTATGTCAGAAGTGTCGGCAGTGTCCACCGGTGCCTGTCCAGTGTCCACTGTTGTCTGAAAACGGCACTTTTCTGACCTCTGACCTCACTGGACGGTCCACCACACTTTTTTTTACACCTCTCGGGCTTATCCGAGAGTGTGGCGTTGTAGGGGAGGTGTCCCCGCACGCGTGCGTATGTCAGAAGTGTCGGCAGTGTCCGCCGGCGCCGGTCCAGTGTCCACCGTTGTCTGAAAACTGCACTTTTCTGACCTCTGACCTCACTGGACGGTCCGCCACACTTTTCTTTACACCTCTCGGGCTTATCCACGCGTGCGTATGTCAGAAGTGTCGGCAGTGTCCACCGGTGCCTGTCCAGTGTCCACTGTTGTCTGAAAACTGAACTTTTCTGACCTCTGACCTCACTGGACGGTCCGCCACACTTTTTTTTAAACCTCTCGGGCTTATCCGAGAGTGTGGCGTTGTAGGGGAGGTGTCCCCGCACGCGTGCGTATGTCAGAAGTGTCGGCAGTGTCCGCCGGCGCCGGTCCAGTGTCCACCGTTGTCTGAAAACTGCACTTTTCTGACCTCTGACCTCACTGGACGGTCCGCCACACTTTTCTTAACACCTCTCGGGCTTATCCGAGAGTGTGGCGTTGTAGGGGAGGTGTCCCCGCACGCGTGCGTATGTCAGAAGTGTCGGCAGTGTCCACCGGTGCCTGTCCAGTGTCCACTGTTGTCTGAAAACGGCACTTTTCTGACCTCTGACCTCACTGGACGGTCCGCCACACTTTTTTTTACACCTCTCGGGCTTATCCGAGAGTGTGGCGTTGTAGGGGAGGTGTCCACCGGCGCCGGTCCAGTGTCCAACGTTGTCTGAAAACTGCACTTTTCTGACCTCTGACCTCACTGGACGGTCCGCCACACTTTTTTTTACATCTCTCGGGCTTATCCGAGAGTGTGGCGTTGTAGGGGAGGTGTCCCCGCACGCGTGCGTATGTCAGAAGTGTCGGCAGTGTCCGCCGGCGCCGGTCCAGTGTCCACCGTTGTCTGAAAACTGCACTTTTCTGACCTCTGACTTCACTGGACGGTCCGCCACACTTTTCTTTACACCTCTCGGGCTTATCCGAGAGTCTGGCGTTGTAGGGGAGGTGTCCCCGCACGCGTGCGTATGTCAGAAGTGTCGGCAGTGTCCGCCGGCGCCGGTCCAGTATCCACCGTTGTCTGAAAACTGCACTTTTCTGACCTCTGACCTCACTGGACGGTCCGCCACACTTTTTTTTACACCTCTCGGGCTTATCCGAGAGTGTTGCGTTGTAGGGGAGGTGTCCCCGCACGCGTGCGTATGTCAGAAGTGTCGACAGTGTCCGCCGGCGCCGGTCCAGTGTCCACCGTTGTCTGAAAACTGCACTTTTCTGACCTCTGACCTCACTGGACGGTCCGCCACACTTTTTTTTACATCTCTCGGGCTTATCCGAGAGTGTGGCGTTGTAGGGGAGGTGTCCCCGCACGCGTGCGTATGTCAGAAGTGTCGGCAGTGTCCGCCGGCGCCGGTCCAGTGTCCACCGTTGTCTGAAAACTGCACTTTTCTGACCTCTGACCTCACTGGACGGTCCGCCACACTTTTCTTTACGTTGTAGGGGAGGTGTCCTCGCACGCGTGCGTATGTCAGAAGTGTCGGCAGTGTCCGCCGGCGCCGGTCCAGTGTCCACCGTTGTCTGAAAACTGCACTTTTCTGACCTCTGACCTCACTGGACGGTCCGCCACACTTTTTTTTACATCTCTCGGGCTTATCCGAGAGTGTGGCGTTGTAGGGGAGGTGTCCCCGCACGCGTGCGTATGTCAGAAGTGTCGGCAGTGTCCGCCGGCGCCGGTCCAGTGTCCACCGTTGTCTGAAAACTGCACTTTTCTGACCTCTGACCTCACTGGACGGTCCGCCACACTTTTTTTTACATCTCTCGGGCTTATCCGAGAGTGTGGCGTTGTAGGGGAGGTGTCCCCGCACGCGTGCGTATGTCAGAAGTGTCGGCAGTGTCCGCCGGCGCCGGTCCAGTGTCCACCGTTGTCTGAAAACTGCACTTTTCTGACCTCTGACCTCACTGGACGGTCCGCCACACTTTTCTTTACACCTCTCGGGCTTATCCGAGAGTCTGGCGTTGTAGGGGAGGTGTCCCCGCACGCGTGCGTATGTCAGAAGTGTCGGCAGTGTCCACCGGTGCCTGTCCAGTGTCCACTGTTGTCTGAAAACTGAACTTTTCTGACCTCTGACCTCACTGGACGGTCCGCCACACTTTTTTTTACACCTCTCGGGCTTATCCGAGAGTTTGGCGTTGTAGGGGAGGTGTCCCCGCACGCGTGCGTATGTCAGAAGTGTCGGCAGTGTCCGCCGGCGCCGGTCCAGTGTCCACCGTTGTCTGAAAACTGCACTTTTCTGACCTCTGACCTCACTGGACGGTCCGCCACACTTTTCTTAACACCTCTCGGGCTTATCCGAGAGTGTGGCGTTGTAGGGGAGGTGTCCCCGCACGCGTGCGTATGTCAGAAGTGTCGGCAGTGTCCACCGGTGCCTGTCCAGTGTCCACTGTTGTCTGAAAACGGCACTTTTCTGACCTCTGACCTCACTGGACGGTCCACCACACTTTTTTTTACACCTCTCGGGCTTATCCGAGAGTAAGGCGTTGTAGGGGAGGTGTCCCCGCACGCGTGCGTATGTCAGAAGTGTCGGCAGTGTCCGCCGGCGCCGGTCCAGTGTCCACCGTTGTCTGAAAACTGCACTTTTCTGACCTCTGACCTCACTGGACGGTCCGCCACACTTTTCTTTACACCTCTCGGGCTTATCCACGCGTGCGTATGTCAGAAGTGTCGGCAGTGTCCACCGGTGCCTGTCCAGTGTCCACTGTTGTCTGAAAACTGAACTTTTCTGACCTCTGACCTCACTGGACGGTCCGCCACACTTTTTTTTACACCTCTCGGGCTTATCCGAGAGTGTGGCGTTGTAGGGGAGGTGTCCCCGCACGCGTGCGTATGTCAGAAGTGTCGGCAGTGTCCGCCGGCGCCGGTCCAGTGTCCACCGTTGTCTGAAAACTGCACTTTTCTGACCTCTGACCTCACTGGACGGTCCGCCACACTTTTTTTACACCTCTCGGGCTTATCCGAGAGTGTGGCGTTGTAGGGGAGGTGTCCCCGCACGCGTGCGTATGTCAGAAGTGTCGGCAGTGTCCGCCGGCGCCGGTCCAGTGTCCAACGTTGTCTGAAAACTGCACTTTTCTGACCTCTGACCTCACTGGACGGTCCGCCACACTTTTTTTTACATCTCTCGGGCTTATCCGAGAGTGTGGCGTTGTAGGGGAGGTGTCCCCGCACGCGTGCGTATGTCAGAAGTGTCGGCAGTGTCCGCCGGCGCCGGTCCAGTGTCCACCGTTGTCTGAAAACTGCACTTTTCTGACCTCTGACCTCACTGGACGGTCCGCCACACTTTTCTTTACACCTCTCGGGCTTATCCGAGAGTCTGGCGTTGTAGGGGAGGTGTCCCCGCACGCGTGCGTATGTCAGAAGTGTCGGCAGTGTCCGCCGGCGCCGGTCCAGTATCCACCGTTGTCTGAAAACTGCACTTTTCTGACCTCTGACCTCACTGGACGGTCCGCCACACTTTTTTTTACACCTCTCGGGCTTATCCGAGAGTGTTGCGTTGTAGGGGAGGTGTCCCCGCACGCGTGCGTATGTCAGAAGTGTCGGCAGTGTCCGCCGGCGCCGGTCCAGTGTCCACCGTTGTCTGAAAACTGCACTTTTCTGACCTCTGACCTCACTGGACGGTCCGCCACACTTTTCTTTACGTTGTAGGGGAGGTGTCCCCGCACGCGTGCGTATGTCAGAAGTGTCGGCAGTGTCCACCGGTGCCTGTCCAGTGTCCACTGTTGTCTGAAAACTGCACTTTTCTGACCTCTGACCTCACTGGACGGTCCGCCACACTTTTTTTTACACCTCTCGGGCTTATCCGAGAGTGTGGCGTTGTAGGGGAGGTGTCCCCGCACGCGTGCGTATGTCAGAAGTGTCGGCAGTGTCCGCCGGCGCCGGTCCAGTGTCCACCGTTGTCTGAAAACTGCACTTTTCTGACCTCTGACCTCACTGGACGGTCCGCCACACTTTTCTTTACACCTCTCGGGCTTATCCGAGAGTGTTGCGTTGTAGGGGAGGTGTCCCCGCACGCGTGCGTATGTCAGAAGTGTCGACAGTGTCCGCCGGCGCCGGTCCAGTGTCCACCGTTGTCTGAAAACTGCACTTTTCTGACCTCTGACCTCACTGGACGGTCCGCCACACTTTTTTTTACATCTCTCGGGCTTATCCGAGAGTGTGGCGTTGTAGGGGAGGTGTCCCCGCACGCGTGCGTATGTCAGAAGTGTCGGCAGTGTCCGCCGGCGCCGGTCCAGTGTCCACCGTTGTCTGAAAACTGCACTTTTCTGACCTCTGACCTCACTGGACGGTCCGCCACACTTTTCTTTACGTTGTAGGGGAGGTGTCCTCGCACGCGTGCGTATGTCAGAAGTGTCGGCAGTGTCCGCCGGCGCCGGTCCAGTGTCCACCGTTGTCTGAAAACTGCACTTTTCTGACCTCTGACCTCACTGGACGGTCCGCCACACTTTTTTTTACATCTCTCGGGCTTATCCGAGAGTGTGGCGTTGTAGGGGAGGTGTCCCCGCACGCGTGCGTATGTCAGAAGTGTCGGCAGTGTCCGCCGGCGCCGGTCCAGTGTCCACCGTTGTCTGAAAACTGCACTTTTCTGACCTCTGACCTCACTGGACGGTCCGCCACACTTTTTTTTACATCTCTCGGGCTTATCCGAGAGTGTGGCGTTGTAGGGGAGGTGTCCCCGCACGCGTGCGTATGTCAGAAGTGTCGGCAGTGTCCGCCGGCGCCGGTCCAGTGTCCACCGTTGTCTGAAAACTGCACTTTTCTGACCTCTGACCTCACTGGACGGTCCGCCACACTTTTCTTTACACCTCTCGGGCTTATCCGAGAGTCTGGCGTTGTAGGGGAGGTGTCCCCGCACGCGTGCGTATGTCAGAAGTGTCGGCAGTGTCCACCGGTGCCTGTCCAGTGTCCACTGTTGTCTGAAAACTGAACTTTTCTGACCTCTGACCTCACTGGACGGTCCGCCACACTTTTTTTTACACCTCTCGGGCTTATCCGAGAGTTTGGCGTTGTAGGGGAGGTGTCCCCGCACGCGTGCGTATGTCAGAAGTGTCGGCAGTGTCCGCCGGCGCCGGTCCAGTGTCCACCGTTGTCTGAAAACTGCACTTTTCTGACCTCTGACCTCACTGGACGGTCCGCCACACTTTTCTTAACACCTCTCGGGCTTATCCGAGAGTGTGGCGTTGTAGGGGAGGTGTCCCCGCACGCGTGCGTATGTCAGAAGTGTCGGCAGTGTCCACCGGTGCCTGTCCAGTGTCCACTGTTGTCTGAAAACGGCACTTTTCTGACCTCTGACCTCACTGGACGGTCCACCACACTTTTTTTTACACCTCTCGGGCTTATCCGAGAGTAAGGCGTTGTAGGGGAGGTGTCCCCGCACGCGTGCGTATGTCAGAAGTGTCGGCAGTGTCCGCCGGCGCCGGTCCAGTGTCCACCGTTGTCTGAAAACTGCACTTTTCTGACCTCTGACCTCACTGGACGGTCCGCCACACTTTTCTTTACACCTCTCGGGCTTATCCACGCGTGCGTATGTCAGAAGTGTCGGCAGTGTCCACCGGTGCCTGTCCAGTGTCCACTGTTGTCTGAAAACTGAACTTTTCTGACCTCTGACCTCACTGGACGGTCCGCCACACTTTTTTTTACACCTCTCGGGCTTATCCGAGAGTGTGGCGTTGTAGGGGAGGTGTCCCCGCACGCGTGCGTATGTCAGAAGTGTCGGCAGTGTCCGCCGGCGCCGGTCCAGTGTCCACCGTTGTCTGAAAACTGCACTTTTCTGACCTCTGACCTCACTGGACGGTCCGCCACACTTTTTTTACACCTCTCGGGCTTATCCGAGAGTGTGGCGTTGTAGGGGAGGTGTCCCCGCACGCGTGCGTATGTCAGAAGTGTCGGCAGTGTCCGCCGGCGCCGGTCCAGTGTCCAACGTTGTCTGAAAACTGCACTTTTCTGACCTCTGACCTCACTGGACGGTCCGCCACACTTTTTTTTACATCTCTCGGGCTTATCCGAGAGTGTGGCGTTGTAGGGGAGGTGTCCCCGCACGCGTGCGTATGTCAGAAGTGTCGGCAGTGTCCGCCGGCGCCGGTCCAGTGTCCACCGTTGTCTGAAAACTGCACTTTTCTGACCTCTGACCTCACTGGACGGTCCGCCACACTTTTCTTTACACCTCTCGGGCTTATCCGAGAGTCTGGCGTTGTAGGGGAGGTGTCCCCGCACGCGTGCGTATGTCAGAAGTGTCGGCAGTGTCCGCCGGCGCCGGTCCAGTATCCACCGTTGTCTGAAAACTGCACTTTTCTGACCTCTGACCTCACTGGACGGTCCGCCACACTTTTTTTTACACCTCTCGGGCTTATCCGAGAGTGTTGCGTTGTAGGGGAGGTGTCCCCGCACGCGTGCGTATGTCAGAAGTGTCGGCAGTGTCCGCCGGCGCCGGTCCAGTGTCCACCGTTGTCTGAAAACTGCACTTTTCTGACCTCTGACCTCACTGGACGGTCCGCCACACTTTTCTTTACGTTGTAGGGGAGGTGTCCCCGCACGCGTGCGTATGTCAGAAGTGTCGGCAGTGTCCACCGGTGCCTGTCCAGTGTCCACTGTTGTCTGAAAACTGCACTTTTCTGACCTCTGACCTCACTGGACGGTCCGCCACACTTTTTTTTACACCTCTCGGGCTTATCCGAGAGTGTGGCGTTGTAGGGGAGGTGTCCCCGCACGCGTGCGTATGTCAGAAGTGTCGGCAGTGTCCGCCGGCGCCGGTCCAGTGTCCACCGTTGTCTGAAAACTGCACTTTTCTGACCTCTGACCTCACTGGACGGTCCGCCACACTTTTCTTTACACCTCTCGGGCTTATCCGAGAGTGTGGCGTTGTAGGGGAGGTGTCCCCGCACGCGTGCGTATGTCAGAAGTGTCGGCAGTGTCCACCGGTGCCTGTCCAGTGTCCACTGTTGTCTGAAAACGGCACTTTTCTGACCTCTGACCTCACTGGACGGTCCACCACACTTTTTTTACACCTCTCGGGCTTATCCGAGAGTGTGGCGTTGTAGGGGAGGTGTCCCCGCACGCGTGCGTATGTCAGAAGTGTCGGCAGTGTCCGCCGGCGCCGGTCCAGTGTCCACCGTTGTCTGAAAACTGCACTTTTCTGACCTCTGACCTCACTGGACGGTCCGCCACACTTTTTTTTACATCTCTCGGGCTTATCCGAGAGTGTGGCGTTGTAGGGGAGGTGTCCCCGCACGCGTGCGTATGTCAGAAGTGTCGGCAGTGTCCGCCGGCGCCGGTCCAGTGTCCACCGTTGTCTGAAAACTGCACTTTTCTGACCTCTGACCTCACTGGACGGTCCGCCACACTTTTCTTTACACCTCTCGGGCTTATCCGAGAGTCTGGCGTTGTAGGGGAGGTGTCCCCGCACGCGTGCGTATGTCAGAAGTGTCAGCAGTGTCCGCCGGCGCCGGTCCAGTGTCCACCGTTGTCTGAAAACTGCACTTTTCTGACCTCTGACCTCACTGGACGGTCCGCCACACTTTTCTTTACACCTCTCGGGCTTATCCGAGAGTCTGGCGTTGTAGGGGAGGTGTCCCCGCACGCGTGCGTATGTCAGAAGTGTCAGCAGTGTCCGCCGGCGCCGGTCCAGTGTCCACCGTTGTCTGAAAACTGCACTTTTCTGACCTCTGACCTCACTGGACGGTCCGCCACACTTTTCTTTACACCTCTCGGGCTTATCCGAGAGTCTGGCGTTGTAGGGGAGGTGTCCCCGCACGCGTGCGTATGTCAGAAGTGTCGGCAGTGTCCGCCGGCGCCGGTCCAGTGTCCACCGTTGTCTGAAAACTGCACTTATCTGACCTCTGACCTCACTGGACGGTCCGCCACACTTTTCTTTACACCTGTCGGGCTTATCCGACAGTTTGGCGTTGTAGGGGAGGTGTCCCCGCACGCGTGCGTATGTCAGAAGTGTCGGCAGTGTCCACCGGTGCCTGTCCAGTGTCCACTGTTGTCTGAAAACTGCACTTTTCTGACCTCTGACCTCACTGGACGGTCCGCCACACTTTTTTTTACACCTCTCGGGCTTATCCGAGAGTTTGGCGTTGTAGGGGAGGTGTCCCCGCACGCGTGCGTATGTCAGAAGTGTCGGCAGTGTCCGCCGGCGCCGGTCCAGTGTCCACCGTTGTCTTAAAACTGCACTTTTCTGACCTCTGACCTCACTGGACGGTCCGCCACACTTTTTTTTACATCTCTCGGGCTTATCCGAGAGTGAGGCGTTGTAGGGGAGGTGTCCCCGCACGCGTGCGTATGTCAGAAGTGTCGGCAGTGTCCGCCGGCGCCGGTCCAGTGTCCACCGTTGTCTGAAAACTGCACTTTTCTGACCTCTGACCTCACTGGACGGTCCGCCACACTTTTTTTTACATCTCTCGGGCTTATCCGAGAGTGTGGCGTTGTAGGGGAGGTGTCCCCGCACGCGTGCGTATGTCAGAAGTGTCGGCAGTGTCTGAAAACTGCACTTTTCTGACCTCTGACCTCACTGGACGGTCCGCCACACTTTTCTTTACACCTCTCGGGCTTATCCGAGAGTGTGGCGTTGTAGGGGAGGTGTCCCCGCACGCGTGCGTATGTCAGAAGTGTCGGCAGTGTCCACCGGTGCCTGTCCAGTGTCCACTGTTGTCTGAAAACGGCACTTTTCTGACCTCTGACCTCACTGGACGGTCCGCCACACTTTTTTTACACCTCTCGGGCTTATCCGAGAGTGTGGCGTTGTAGGGGAGGTGTCCCCGCACGCGTGCGTATGTCAGAAGTGTCGGCAGTGTCCGCCGGCGCCGGTCCAGTGTCCACCGTTGTCTGAAAACTGCACTTTTCTGACCTCTGACCTCACTGGACGGTCCGCCACACTTTTTTTTACATCTCTCGGGCTTATCCGAGAGTGTGGCGTTGTAGGGGAGGTGTCCCCGCACACGTGCGTATGTCAAAAGTGTCGGCAGTGTCCGCCGGCGCCGGTCCAGTGTCCACCGTTGTCTGAAAACTGCACTTTTCTGACCTCTGACCTCACTGGACGGTCCGCCACACTTTTCTTTACACCTCTCGGGCTTATCCGAGAGTCTGGCGTTGTAGGGGAGGTGTCCCCGCACGCGTGCGTATGTCAGAAGTGTCGGCAGTGTCCGCCGGCGCCGGTCCAGTGTCCACCGTTGTCTGAAAACTGCACTTTTCTGACCTCTGACCTCACTGGACGGTCCGCCACACTTTTTTTTACATCTCTCGGGCTTATCCGAGAGTGTGGCGTTGTAGGGGAGGTGTTCCCGCACGCGTGCGTATGTCAGAAGTGTCGGCAGTGTCCGCCGGCGCCGGTCCAGTGTCCACCGTTGTCTGAAAACTGCACTTTTCTGACCTCTGACCTCACTGGACGGTCCGCCACACTTTTCTTTACACCTCTCGGGCTTATCCGAGAGTCTGGCATTGTAGGGGAGGTGTCCCCGCACGCGTGCGTATGTCAGAAGTGTCGGCAGTGTCCGCCGGCGCCGGTCCAGAACCACCGTTGTCTGAAAACTGCACTTTTCTGACCTCTGACCTCACTGGACGGTCCGCCACACTTTTCTTTACACCTCTCGGGCTTATCCGAGAGTCTGGCGTTGTAGGGGAGGTGTCCCCGCACGCGTGCGTATGTCAGAAGTGTCGGCAGTGTCCGCCGGCGCCGGTCCAGTGTCCACCGTTGTCTGAAAACTGCACTTTTCTGACCTCTGACCTCACTGGACGGTCCGCCACACTTTTCTTTACACCTCTCGGGCTTATCCGAGAGTGTGGCGTTGTAGGGGAGGTGTCCCCGCACGCGTGCGTATGTCAGAAGTGTCGGCAGTGTCCACCGGTGCCAGTCCAGTGTCCACTGTTGTCTGAAAACGGCACTTTTCTGACCTCTGACCTCACTGGACGGTCCGCCACACTTTTTTTTACACCTCTCGGGCTTATCCGAGAGTGTGGCGTTGTAGGGGAGGTGTCCCTGCACGCGTGCGTATGTCAGAAGTGTCGGCAGTGTCCGCCGGCGCCGGTCCAGTGTCCACCGTTGTCTGAAAACTGCACTTTTCTGACCTCTGACCTCACTGGACGGTCCGCCACACTTTTTTTTACATCTCTCTGGCTTATCCGAGAGTGTGGCGTTGTAGGGGAGGTGTCCCCGCACGCGTGCGTATGTCAGAAGTGTCGGCAGTGTCCACCGGTGCCTGTCCAGTGTCCACTGTTGTCTGAAAACGGCACTTTTCTGACCTCTGACCTCACTGGACGGTCCGCCACACTTTTTTTTACACCTCTCGGGCTTATCCGAGAGTGTGGCGTTGTAGGGGAGGTGTCCCCGCACGCGTGCGTATGTCAGAAGTGTCGGCAGTGTCCGCCGGCGCCGGTCCAGTGTCCAACGTTGTCTGAAAACTGCACTTTTCTGACCTCTGACCTCACTGGACGGTCCGCCACACTTTTTTTTACATCTCTCGGGCTTATCCGAGAGTTTGGCGTTGTAGGGGAGGTGTCCCCGCACGCGTGCGTATGTCAGAAGTGTCGGCAGTGTCCGCCGGCGCCGGTCCAGTGTCCACCGTTGTCTGAAAACTGCACTTTTCTGACCTCTGACCTCACTGGACGGTCCGCCACACTTTTCTTTACACCTCTCGGGCTTATCCGAGAGTGTGGCGTTGTAGGGGAGGTGTCCCCGCACGCGTGCGTATGTCAGAAGTGTCGGCAGTGTCCACCGGTGCCTGTCCAGTGTCCACTGTTGTCTGAAAACGGCACTTTTCTGACCTCTGACCTCACTGGACGGTCCGCCACACTTTTCTTTACACCTCTCGGGCTTATCCGAGAGTGTGGCGTTGTAGGGGAGGTGTCCCCGCACGCGTGCGTATGTCAGAAGTGTCGGCAGTGTCCACCGGTGCCTGTCCAGTGTCCACTGTTGTCTGAAAACGGCACTTTTCTGACCTCTGACCTCACTGGACGGTCCACCACACTTTTTTTACACCTCTCGGGCTTATCCGAGAGTGTGGCGTTGTAGGGGAGGTGTCCCCGCACGCGTGCGTATGTCAGAAGTGTCGGCAGTGTCCGCCGGCGCCGGTCCAGTGTCCACCGTTGTCTGAAAACTGCACTTTTCTGACCTCTGACCTCACTGGACGGTCCGCCACACTTTTTTTTACATCTCTCGGGCTTATCCGAGAGTGTGGCGTTGTAGGGGAGGTGTCCCCGCACGCGTGCGTATGTCAGAAGTGTCGGCAGTGTCCGCCGGCGCCGGTCCAGTGTCCACCGTTGTCTGAAAACTGCACTTTTCTGACCTCTGACCTCACTGGACGGTCCGCCACACTTTTCTTTACACCTCTCGGGCTTATCCGAGAGTCTGGCGTTGTAGGGGAGGTGTCCCCGCACGCGTGCGTATGTCAGAAGTGTCAGCAGTGTCCGCCGGCGCCGGTCCAGTGTCCACCGTTGTCTGAAAACTGCACTTTTCTGACCTCTGACCTCACTGGACGGTCCGCCACACTTTTTTTTACACCTCTCGGGCTTATCCGAGAGTGTGGCGTTGTAGGGGAGGTGTCCCTGCACGCGTGCGTATGTCAGAAGTGTCGGCAGTGTCCGCCGGCGCCGGTCCAGTGTCCACCGTTGTCTGAAAACTGCACTTTTCTGACCTCTGACCTCACTGGACGGTCCGCCACACTTTTTTTTACATCTCTCTGGCTTATCCGAGAGTGTGGCGTTGTAGGGGAGGTGTCCCCGCACGCGTGCGTATGTCAGAAGTGTCGGCAGTGTCCACCGGTGCCTGTCCAGTGTCCACTGTTGTCTGAAAACGGCACTTTTCTGACCTCTGACCTCACTGGACGGTCCGCCACACTTTTTTTTACACCTCTCGGGCTTATCCGAGAGTGTGGCGTTGTAGGGGAGGTGTCCCCGCACGCGTGCGTATGTCAGAAGTGTCGGCAGTGTCCGCCGGCGCCGGTCCAGTGTCCAACGTTGTCTGAAAACTGCACTTTTCTGACCTCTGACCTCACTGGACGGTCCGCCACACTTTTTTTTACATCTCTCGGGCTTATCCGAGAGTTTGGCGTTGTAGGGGAGGTGTCCCCGCACGCGTGCGTATGTCAGAAGTGTCGGCAGTGTCCGCCGGCGCCGGTCCAGTGTCCACCGTTGTCTGAAAACTGCACTTTTCTGACCTCTGACCTCACTGGACGGTCCGCCACACTTTTCTTTACACCTCTCGGGCTTATCCGAGAGTGTGGCGTTGTAGGGGAGGTGTCCCCGCACGCGTGCGTATGTCAGAAGTGTCGGCAGTGTCCACCGGTGCCTGTCCAGTGTCCACTGTTGTCTGAAAACGGCACTTTTCTGACCTCTGACCTCACTGGACGGTCCGCCACACTTTTCTTTACACCTCTCGGGCTTATCCGAGAGTGTGGCGTTGTAGGGGAGGTGTCCCCGCACGCGTGCGTATGTCAGAAGTGTCGGCAGTGTCCACCGGTGCCTGTCCAGTGTCCACTGTTGTCTGAAAACGGCACTTTTCTGACCTCTGACCTCACTGGACGGTCCACCACACTTTTTTTACACCTCTCGGGCTTATCCGAGAGTGTGGCGTTGTAGGGGAGGTGTCCCCGCACGCGTGCGTATGTCAGAAGTGTCGGCAGTGTCCGCCGGCGCCGGTCCAGTGTCCACCGTTGTCTGAAAACTGCACTTTTCTGACCTCTGACCTCACTGGACGGTCCGCCACACTTTTTTTTACATCTCTCGGGCTTATCCGAGAGTGTGGCGTTGTAGGGGAGGTGTCCCCGCACGCGTGCGTATGTCAGAAGTGTCGGCAGTGTCCGCCGGCGCCGGTCCAGTGTCCACCGTTGTCTGAAAACTGCACTTTTCTGACCTCTGACCTCACTGGACGGTCCGCCACACTTTTCTTTACACCTCTCGGGCTTATCCGAGAGTCTGGCGTTGTAGGGGAGGTGTCCCCGCACGCGTGCGTATGTCAGAAGTGTCAGCAGTGTCCGCCGGCGCCGGTCCAGTGTCCACCGTTGTCTGAAAACTGCACTTTTCTGACCTCTGACCTCACTGGACGGTCCGCCACACTTTTCTTTACACCTCTCGGGCTTATCCGAGAGTCTGGCGTTGTAGGGGAGGTGTCCCCGCACGCGTGCGTATGTCAGAAGTGTCAGCAGTGTCCGCCGGCGCCGGTCCAGTGTCCACCGTTGTCTGAAAACTGCACTTTTCTGACCTCTGACCTCACTGGACGGTCCGCCACACTTTTCTTTACACCTCTCGGGCTTATCCGAGAGTCTGGCGTTGTAGGGGAGGTGTCCCCGCACGCGTGCGTATGTCAGAAGTGTCGGCAGTGTCCGCCGGCGCCGGTCCAGTGTCCACCGTTGTCTGAAAACTGCACTTATCTGACCTCTGACCTCACTGGACGGTCCGCCACACTTTTCTTTACACCTCTCGGGCTTATCCGACAGTTTGGCGTTGTAGGGGAGGTGTCCCCGCACGCGTGCGTATGTCAGAAGTGTCGGCAGTGTCCACCGGTGCCTGTCCAGTGTCCACTGTTGTCTGAAAACTGCACTTTTCTGACCTCTGACCTCACTGGACGGTCCGCCACACTTTTTTTTACACCTCTCGGGCTTATCCGAGAGTTTGGCGTTGTAGGGGAGGTGTCCCCGCACGCGTGCGTATGTCAGAAGTGTCGGCAGTGTCCGCCGGCGCCGGTCCAGTGTCCACCGTTGTCTTAAAACTGCACTTTTCTGACCTCTGACCTCACTGGACGGTCCGCCACACTTTTTTTTACATCTCTCGGGCTTATCCGAGAGTGAGGCGTTGTAGGGGAGGTGTCCCCGCACGCGTGCGTATGTCAGAAGTGTCGGCAGTGTCCGCCGGCGCCGGTCCAGTGTCCACCGTTGTCTGAAAACTGCACTTTTCTGACCTCTGACCTCACTGGACGGTCCGCCACACTTTTTTTTACATCTCTCGGGCTTATCCGAGAGTGTGGCGTTGTAGGGGAGGTGTCCCCGCACGCGTGCGTATGTCAGAAGTGTCGGCAGTGTCTGAAAACTGCACTTTTCTGACCTCTGACCTCACTGGACGGTCCGCCACACTTTTCTTTACACCTCTCGGGCTTATCCGAGAGTGTGGCGTTGTAGGGGAGGTGTCCCCGCACGCGTGCGTATGTCAGAAGTGTCGGCAGTGTCCACCGGTGCCTGTCCAGTGTCCACTGTTGTCTGAAAACGGCACTTTTCTGACCTCTGACCTCACTGGACGGTCCGCCACACTTTTTTTTACACCTCTCGGGCTTATCCGAGAGTGTGGCGTTGTAGGGGAGGTGTCCCCGCACGCGTGCGTATGTCAGAAGTGTCGGCAGTGTCCGCCGGCGCCGGTCCAGTGTCCACCGTTGTCTGAAAACTGCACTTTTCTGACCTCTGACCTCACTGGACGGTCCGCCACACTTTTTTTTACATCTCTCGGGCTTATCCGAGAGTGTGGCGTTGTAGGGGAGGTGTCCCCGCACACGTGCGTATGTCAAAAGTGTCGGCAGTGTCCGCCGGCGCCGGTCCAGTGTCCACCGTTGTCTGAAAACTGCACTTTTCTGACCTCTGACCTCACTGGACGGTCCGCCACACTTTTCTTTACACCTCTCGGGCTTATCCGAGAGTCTGGCGTTGTAGGGGAGGTGTCCCCGCACGCGTGCGTATGTCAGAAGTGTCGGCAGTGTCCGCCGGCGCCGGTCCAGTGTCCACCGTTGTCTGAAAACTGCACTTTTCTGACCTCTGACCTCACTGGACGGTCCGCCACACTTTTTTTTACATCTCTCGGGCTTATCCGAGAGTGTGGCGTTGTAGGGGAGGTGTTCCCGCACGCATGCGTATGTCAGAAGTGTCGGCAGTGTCCGCCGGCGCCGGTCCAGTGTCCACCGTTGTCTGAAAACTGCACTTTTCTGACCTCTGACCTCACTGGACGGTCCGCCACACTTTTCTTTACACCTCTCGGGCTTATCCGAGAGTCTGGCATTGTAGGGGAGGTGTCCCCGCACGCGTGCGTATGTCAGAAGTGTCGGCAGTGTCCGCCGGCGCCGGTCCAGAACCACCGTTGTCTGAAAACTGCACTTTTCTGACCTCTGACCTCACTGGACGGTCCGCCACACTTTTCTTTACACCTCTCGGGCTTATCCGAGAGTCTGGCGTTGTAGGGGAGGTGTCCCCGCACGCGTGCGTATGTCAGAAGTGTCGGCAGTGTCCGCCGGCGCCGGTCCAGTGTCCACCGTTGTCTGAAAACTGCACTTTTCTGACCTCTGACCTCACTGGACGGTCCGCCACACTTTTCTTTACACCTCTCGGGCTTATCCGAGAGTGTGGCGTTGTAGGGGAGGTGTCCCCGCACGCGTGCGTATGTCAGAAGTGTCGGCAGTGTCCACCGGTGCCAGTCCAGTGTCCACTGTTGTCTGAAAACGGCACTTTTCTGACCTCTGACCTCACTGGACGGTCCGCCACACTTTTTTTTACACCTCTCGGGCTTATCCGAGAGTGTGGCGTTGTAGGGGAGGTGTCCCTGCACGCGTGCGTATGTCAGAAGTGTCGGCAGTGTCCGCCGGCGCCGGTCCAGTGTCCACCGTTGTCTGAAAACTGCACTTTTCTGACCTCTGACCTCACTGGACGGTCCGCCACACTTTTTTTTACATCTCTCTGGCTTATCCGAGAGTGTGGCGTTGTAGGGGAGGTGTCCCCGCACGCGTGCGTATGTCAGAAGTGTCGGCAGTGTCCACCGGTGCCTGTCCAGTGTCCACTGTTGTCTGAAAACGGCACTTTTCTGACCTCTGACCTCACTGGACGGTCCGCCACACTTTTTTTTACACCTCTCGGGCTTATCCGAGAGTGTGGCGTTGTAGGGGAGGTGTCCCCGCACGCGTGCGTATGTCAGAAGTGTCGGCAGTGTCCGCCGGCGCCGGTCCAGTGTCCAACGTTGTCTGAAAACTGCACTTTTCTGACCTCTGACCTCACTGGACGGTCCGCCACACTTTTTTTTACATCTCTCGGGCTTATCCGAGAGTTTGGCGTTGTAGGGGAGGTGTCCCCGCACGCGTGCGTATGTCAGAAGTGTCGGCAGTGTCCGCCGGCGCCGGTCCAGTGTCCACCGTTGTCTGAAAACTGCACTTTTCTGACCTCTGACCTCACTGGACGGTCCGCCACACTTTTCTTTACACCTCTCGGGCTTATCCGAGAGTGTGGCGTTGTAGGGGAGGTGTCCCCGCACGCGTGCGTATGTCAGAAGTGTCGGCAGTGTCCACCGGTGCCTGTCCAGTGTCCACTGTTGTCTGAAAACGGCACTTTTCTGACCTCTGACCTCACTGGACGGTCCACCACACTTTTTTTACACCTCTCGGGCTTATCCGAGAGTGTGGCGTTGTAGGGGAGGTGTCCCCGCACGCGTGCGTATGTCAGAAGTGTCGGCAGTGTCCGCCGGCGCCGGTCCAGTG
This sequence comes from Gymnoscopelus braueri, assembly GCF_963280865.1. NCBI lineage: Eukaryota > Metazoa > Chordata > Actinopteri > Myctophiformes > Myctophidae > Gymnoscopelus > Gymnoscopelus braueri. The sequence goes on from NC_137626.1 coordinate 36,345,751, forward strand.
TCCACCGTTGTCTGAAAACTGCACTTTTCTGACCTCTGACCTCACTGGACGGTCCGCCACACTTTTTTTTACATCTCTCGGGCTTATCCGAGAGTGTGGCGTTGTAGGGGAGGTGTTCCCGCACGCGTGCGTATGTCAGAAGTGTCGGCAGTGTCCGCCGGCGCCGGTCCAGTGTCCACCGTTGTCTGAAAACTGCACTTTTCTGACCTCTGACCTCACTGGACGGTCCGCCACACTTTTCTTTACACCTCTCGGGCTTATCCGAGAGTCTGGCATTGTAGGGGAGGTGTCCCCGCACGCGTGCGTATGTCAGAAGTGTCGGCAGTGTCCGCCGGCGCCGGTCCAGAACCACCGTTGTCTGAAAACTGCACTTTTCTGACCTCTGACCTCACTGGACGGTCCGCCACACTTTTCTTTACACCTCTCGGGCTTATCCGAGAGTCTGGCGTTGTAGGGGAGGTGTCCCCGCACGCGTGCGTATGTCAGAAGTGTCGGCAGTGTCCGCCGGCGCCGGTCCAGTGTCCACCGTTGTCTGAAAACTGCACTTTTCTGACCTCTGACCTCACTGGACGGTCCGCCACACTTTTCTTTACACCTCTCGGGCTTATCCGAGAGTGTGGCGTTGTAGGGGAGGTGTCCCCGCACGCGTGCGTATGTCAGAAGTGTCGGCAGTGTCCACCGGTGCCAGTCCAGTGTCCACTGTTGTCTGAAAACGGCACTTTTCTGACCTCTGACCTCACTGGACGGTCCGCCACACTTTTTTTTACACCTCTCGGGCTTATCCGAGAGTGTGGCGTTGTAGGGGAGGTGTCCCTGCACGCGTGCGTATGTCAGAAGTGTCGGCAGTGTCCGCCGGCGCCGGTCCAGTGTCCACCGTTGTCTGAAAACTGCACTTTTCTGACCTCTGACCTCACTGGACGGTCCGCCACACTTTTTTTTACATCTCTCGGGCTTATCCGAGAGTGTGGCGTTGTAGGGGAGGTGTCCCCGCACACGTGCGTATGTCAAAAGTGTCGGCAGTGTCCGCCGGCGCCGGTCCAGTGTCCACCGTTGTCTGAAAACTGCACTTTTCTGACCTCTGACCTCACTGGACGGTCCGCCACACTTTTCTTTACACCTCTCGGGCTTATCCGAGAGTCTGGCGTTGTAGGGGAGGTGTCCCCGCACGCGTGCGTATGTCAGAAGTGTCGGCAGTGTCCGCCGGCGCCGGTCCAGTGTCCACCGTTGTCTGAAAACTGCACTTTTCTGACCTCTGACCTCACTGGACGGTCCGCCACACTTTTCTTTACACCTCTCGGGCTTATCCGAGAGTCTGGCGTTGTAGGGGAGGTGTCCCCGCACGCGTGCGTATGTCAGAAGTGTCGGCAGTGTCCGCCGGCGCCGGTCCAGTGTCCACCGTTGTCTGAAAACTGCACTTTTCTGACCTCTGACCTCACTGGACGGTCCGCCACACTTTTCTTTACACCTCTCGGGCTTATCCGAGAGTTTGGCGTTGTAGGGGAGGTGTCCCCGCACGCGTGCGTATGTCAGAAGTGTCGGCAGTGTCCACCGGTGCCTGTCCAGTGTCCACTGTTGTCTGAAAACGGCACTTTTCTGACCTCTGACCTCACTGGACGGTCCACCACACTTTTTTTTACACCTCTCGGGCTTATCCGAGAGTGTGGCGTTGTAGGGGAGGTGTCCCCGCACGCGTGCGTATGTCAGAAGTGTCGGCAGTGTCCGCCGGCGCCGGTCGAGTGTCCACCGTTGTCTGAAAACTGCACTTTTCTGACCTCTGACCTCACTGGACGGTCCGCCACACTTTTTTTTACATCTCTCGGGCTTATCCGAGAGTGTGGCGTTGTAGGGGAGGTGTCCCCGCACGCGTGCGTATGTCAGAAGTGTCGGCAGTGTCCGCCGGCGCCGGTCCAGTGTCCACCGTTGTCTGAAAACTGCACTTTTCTGACCTCTGACCTCACTGGACGGTCCGCCACACTTTTCTTTACACCTCTCGGGCTTATCCGAGAGTCTGGCATTGTAGGGGAGGTGTCCCCGCACGCGTGCGTATGTCAGAAGTGTATGTCAGAAATGTCCGCCGGCGCCGGTCCAGAACCACCGTTGTCTGAAAACTGCACTTTTCTGACCTCTGACCTCACTGGACGGTCCGCCACACTTTTCTTTACACCTCTCGGGCTTATCCGAGAGTCTGGCGTTGTAGGGGAGGTGTCCCCGCACGCGTGCGTATGTCAGAAGTGTCGGCAGTGTCCGCCGGCGCCGGTCCAGTGTCCACCGTTGTCTGAAAACTGCACTTTTCTGACCTCTGACCTCACTGGACGGTCCGCCACACTTTTCTTTACACCTCTCGGGCTTATCCGAGAGTGTGGCGTTGTAGGGGAGGTGTCCCCGCACGCGTGCGTATGTCAGAAGTGTCGGCAGTGTCCACCGGTGCCAGTCCAGTGTCCACTGTTGTCTGAAAACGGCACTTTTCTGACCTCTGACCTCACTGGACGGTCCGCCACACTTTTTTTTACACCTCTCGGGCTTATCCGAGAGTGTGGCGTTGTAGGGGAGGTGTCCCTGCACGCGTGCGTATGTCAGAAGTGTCGGCAGTGTCCGCCGGCGCCGGTCCAGTGTCCACCGTTGTCTGAAAACTGCACTTTTCTGACCTCTGACCTCACTGGACGGTCCGCCACACTTTTTTTTACATCTCTCGGGCTTATCCGAGAGTGTGGCGTTGTAGGGGAGGTGTCCCCGCACGCGTGCGTATGTCAGAAGTGTCGGCAGTGTCCGCCGGCGCCGGTCCAGTGTCCACCGTTGTCTGAAAACTGCACTTTTCTGACCTCTGACCTCACTGGACGGTCCGCCACACTTTTCTTTACACCTCTCGGGCTTATCCGAGAGTCTGGCGTTGTAGGGGAGGTGTCCCCGCACGCGTGCGTATGTCAGAAGTGTCGGCAGTGTCCACCGGTGCCTGTCCAGTGTCCACTGTTGTCTGAAAACTGAACTTTTCTGACCTCTGACCTCACTGGACGGTCCGCCACACTTTTTTTTACACCTCTCGGGCTTATCCGAGAGTGTGGCGTTGTAGGGGAGGTGTCCCCGCACGCGTGCGTATGTCAGAAGTGTCGGCAGTGTCCGCCGGCGCCGGTCCAGTGTCCACCGTTGTCTGAAAACTGCACTTTTCTGACCTCTGACCTCACTGGACGGTCCGCCACACTTTTTTTTACATCTCTCGGGCTTATCCGAGAGTGTGGCGTTGTAAGGGAGGTGTCCCCGCACGCGTGCGTATGTCAGAAGTGTCGGCAGTGTCCACCGGTGCCTGTCCAGTGTCCACTGTTGTCTGAAAACGGCACTTTTCTGACCTCTGACCTCACTGGACGGTCCACCACACTTTTTTTTACACCTCTCGGGCTTATCCGAGAGTGTGGCGTTGTAGGGGAGGTGTCCCCGCACGCGTGCGTATGTCAGAAGTGTCGGCAGTGTCCGCCGGCGCCGGTCGAGTGTCCACCGTTGTCTGAAAACTGCACTTTTCTGACCTCTGACCTCACTGGACGGTCCGCCACACTTTTTTTTACATCTCTCGGGCTTATCCGAGAGTGTGGCGTTGTAGGGGAGGTGTCCCCGCACGCGTGCGTATGTCAGAAGTGTCGGCAGTGTCCGCCGGCGCCGGTCCAGTGTCCACCGTTGTCTGAAAACTGCACTTTTCTGACCTCTGACCTCACTGGACGGTCCGCCACACTTTTCTTTACACCTCTCGGGCTTATCCGAGAGTCTGGCATTGTAGGGGAGGTGTCCCCGCACGCGTGCGTATGTCAGAAGTGTATGTCAGAAATGTCCGCCGGCGCCGGTCCAGAACCACCGTTGTCTGAAAACTGCACTTTTCTGACCTCTGACCTCACTGGACGGTCCGCCACACTTTTCTTTACACCTCTCGGGCTTATCCGAGAGTCTGGCGTTGTAGGGGAGGTGTCCCCGCACGCGTGCGTATGTCAGAAGTGTCGGCAGTGTCCGCCGGCGCCGGTCCAGTGTCCACCGTTGTCTGAAAACTGCACTTTTCTGACCTCTGACCTCACTGGACGGTCCGCCACACTTTTCTTTACACCTCTCGGGCTTATCCGAGAGTGTGGCGTTGTAGGGGAGGTGTCCCCGCACGCGTGCGTATGTCAGAAGTGTCGGCAGTGTCCACCGGTGCCAGTCCAGTGTCCACTGTTGTCTGAAAACGGCACTTTTCTGACCTCTGACCTCACTGGACGGTCCGCCACACTTTTTTTTACACCTCTCGGGCTTATCCGAGAGTGTGGCGTTGTAGGGGAGGTGTCCCTGCACGCGTGCGTATGTCAGAAGTGTCGGCAGTGTCCGCCGGCGCCGGTCCAGTGTCCACCGTTGTCTGAAAACTGCACTTTTCTGACCTCTGACCTCACTGGACGGTCCGCCACACTTTTTTTTACATCTCTCGGGCTTATCCGAGAGTGTGGCGTTGTAGGGGAGGTGTCCCCGCACACGTGCGTATGTCAAAAGTGTCGGCAGTGTCCGCCGGCGCCGGTCCAGTGTCCACCGTTGTCTGAAAACTGCACTTTTCTGACCTCTGACCTCACTGGACGGTCCGCCACACTTTTCTTTACACCTCTCGGGCTTATCCGAGAGTCTGGCGTTGTAGGGGAGGTGTCCCCGCACGCGTGCGTATGTCAGAAGTGTCGGCAGTGTCCGCCGGCGCCGGTCCAGTGTCCACCGTTGTCTGAAAACTGCACTTTTCTGACCTCTGACCTCACTGGACGGTCCGCCACACTTTTCTTTACACCTCTCGGGCTTATCCGAGAGTCTGGCGTTGTAGGGGAGGTGTCCCCGCACGCGTGCGTATGTCAGAAGTGTCGGCAGTGTCCGCCGGCGCCGGTCCAGTGTCCACCGTTGTCTGAAAACTGCACTTTTCTGACCTCTGACCTCACTGGACGGTCCGCCACACTTTTCTTTACACCTCTCGGGCTTATCCGAGAGTTTGGCGTTGTAGGGGAGGTGTCCCCGCACGCGTGCGTATGTCAGAAGTGTCGGCAGTGTCCACCGGTGCCTGTCCAGTGTCCACTGTTGTCTGAAAACGGCACTTTTCTGACCTCTGACCTCACTGGACGGTCCACCACACTTTTTTTTACACCTCTCGGGCTTATCCGAGAGTGTGGCGTTGTAGGGGAGGTGTCCCCGCACGCGTGCGTATGTCAGAAGTGTCGGCAGTGTCCGCCGGCGCCGGTCGAGTGTCCACCGTTGTCTGAAAACTGCACTTTTCTGACCTCTGACCTCACTGGACGGTCCGCCACACTTTTTTTTACATCTCTCGGGCTTATCCGAGAGTGTGGCGTTGTAGGGGAGGTGTCCCCGCACGCGTGCGTATGTCAGAAGTGTCGGCAGTGTCCGCCGGCGCCGGTCCAGTGTCCACCGTTGTCTGAAAACTGCACTTTTCTGACCTCTGACCTCACTGGACGGTCCGCCACACTTTTCTTTACACCTCTCGGGCTTATCCGAGAGTCTGGCATTGTAGGGGAGGTGTCCCCGCACGCGTGCGTATGTCAGAAGTGTATGTCAGAAATGTCCGCCGGCGCCGGTCCAGAACCACCGTTGTCTGAAAACTGCACTTTTCTGACCTCTGACCTCACTGGACGGTCCGCCACACTTTTCTTTACACCTCTCGGGCTTATCCGAGAGTCTGGCGTTGTAGGGGAGGTGTCCCCGCACGCGTGCGTATGTCAGAAGTGTCGGCAGTGTCCGCCGGCGCCGGTCCAGTGTCCACCGTTGTCTGAAAACTGCACTTTTCTGACCTCTGACCTCACTGGACGGTCCGCCACACTTTTCTTTACACCTCTCGGGCTTATCCGAGAGTGTGGCGTTGTAGGGGAGGTGTCCCCGCACGCGTGCGTATGTCAGAAGTGTCGGCAGTGTCCACCGGTGCCAGTCCAGTGTCCACTGTTGTCTGAAAACGGCACTTTTCTGACCTCTGACCTCACTGGACGGTCCGCCACACTTTTTTTTACACCTCTCGGGCTTATCCGAGAGTGTGGCGTTGTAGGGGAGGTGTCCCTGCACGCGTGCGTATGTCAGAAGTGTCGGCAGTGTCCGCCGGCGCCGGTCCAGTGTCCACCGTTGTCTGAAAACTGCACTTTTCTGACCTCTGACCTCACTGGACGGTCCGCCACACTTTTTTTTACATCTCTCGGGCTTATCCGAGAGTGTGGCGTTGTAGGGGAGGTGTCCCCGCACGCGTGCGTATGTCAGAAGTGTCGGCAGTGTCCGCCGGCGCCGGTCCAGTGTCCACCGTTGTCTGAAAACTGCACTTTTCTGACCTCTGACCTCACTGGACGGTCCGCCACACTTTTCTTTACACCTCTCGGGCTTATCCGAGAGTCTGGCGTTGTAGGGGAGGTGTCCCCGCACGCGTGCGTATGTCAGAAGTGTCGGCAGTGTCCACCGGTGCCTGTCCAGTGTCCACTGTTGTCTGAAAACTGAACTTTTCTGACCTCTGACCTCACTGGACGGTCCGCCACACTTTTTTTTACACCTCTCGGGCTTATCCGAGAGTGTGGCGTTGTAGGGGAGGTGTCCCCGCACGCGTGCGTATGTCAGAAGTGTCGGCAGTGTCCGCCGGCGCCGGTCCAGTGTCCACCGTTGTCTGAAAACTGCACTTTTCTGACCTCTGACCTCACTGGACGGTCCGCCACACTTTTTTTTACATCTCTCGGGCTTATCCGAGAGTGTGGCGTTGTAAGGGAGGTGTCCCCGCACGCGTGCGTATGTCAGAAGTGTCGGCAGTGTCCGCCGGCGCCGGTCCAGTGTCCACTGTTGTCTGAAAACTGCACTTTTCTGACCTCTGACCTCACTGGACGGTCCGCCACACTTTTCTTTACACCTCTCGGGCTTATCCACGCGTGCGTATGTCAGAAGTGTCGGCAGTGTCCACCGGTGCCAGTCCAGTGTCCACTGTTGTCTGAAAACGGCACTTTTCTGACCTCTGACCTCACTGGACGGTCCGCCACACATTTTTTTACACCTCTCGGGCTTATCCGAGAGTTTGGCGTTGTAGGGGAGGTGTCCCCGCACGCGTGCGTATGTCAGAAGTGTCGGCAGTGTCCGCCGGCGCCGGTCCAGTGTCCACCGTTGTCTGAAAACTGCACTTTTCTGACCTCTGACCTCACTGGACGGTCCGCCACACTTTTCTTTACACCTCTCGGGCTTATCCGAGAGTGTGGCGTTGTAGGGGAGGTGTCCCCGCACGCGTGCGTATGTCAGAAGTGTCGGCAGTGTCCACCGGTGCCTGTCCAGTGTCCACTGTTGTCTGAAAACTGCACTTTTCTGACCTCTGACCTCACTGGACGGTCCGCCATACTTTTTTTTACACCTCTCGGGCTTATCCGAGAGTGTGGCGTTGTAGGGGAGGTGTCCCCGCACGCGTGCGTATGTCAGAAGTGTCGGCAGTGTCCGCCGGCGCCGGTCCAGTGTCCACCGTTGTCTGAAAACTGCACTTTTCTGACCTCTGACCTCACTGGACGGTCCGCCACACTTTTTTTTACATCTCTCGGGCTTATCCGAGAGTGTGGCGTTGTAGGGGAGGTGTCCCCGCACGCGTGCGTATGTCAGAAGTGTTGGCAGTGTCCGCCGGCGCCGGTCCAGTGTCCACCGTTGTCTGAAAACTGCACTTTTCTGACCTCTGACCTCACTGGACGGTCCGCCACACTTTTCTTTACACCTCTCGGGCTTATCCGAGAGTTTGGCGTTGTAGGGGAGGTGTCCCCGCACGCGTGCGTATGTCAGAAGTGTCGGCAGTGTCCGCCGGCGCCGGTCCAGTGTCCACCGTTGTCTGAAAACTGCACTTTTCTGACCTCTGACCTCACTGGACGGTCCGCCACACTTTTCTTTACACCTCTCGGGCTTATCCGAGAGTGTGGCGTTGTAGGGGAGGTGTCCCCGCACGCGTGCGTATGTCAAAAGTGTCGGCAGTGTCCACCGGTGCCTGTCCAGTGTCCACTGTTGTCTGAAAACGGCACTTTTCTGACCTCTGACCTCACTGGACGGTCCGCCACACTTTTTTTTACACCTCTCGGACTTATCCGAGAGTGTGGCGTTGTAGGGGAGGTGTCCCCGCACGCGTGCGTATGTCAGAAGTGTCGGCATTGTCCGCCGGCGCCGGTCCAGTGTCCACCGTTGTCTGAAAACTGCACTTTTCTGACCTCTGACCTCACTGGACGGTCCGCCACACTTTTCTTTACACCTCTCGGGCTTATCCGAGAGTCTGGCGTTGTAGGGGAGGTGTCCCCGCACGCGTGCGTATGTCAAAAGTGTCGGCAGTGTCCGCCGGCGCCGGTCCAGTGTCCACCGTTGTTTTTTACATCTCTCGGGCTTATCCGAGAGTGTGGCGTTGTAGGGGAGGTGTCCCCGCACGCGTGCGTATGTCAGAACTGTCGGCAGTGTCCGCCGGCGCCGGTCCAGTGTCCACCGTTGTCTGAAAACTGCACTTTTCTGACCTCTGACCTCACTGGACGGTCCGCCACACTTTTCTTTACACCTCTCGGGCTTATCCGAGAGTCTGGCGTTGTAGGGGAGGTGTCCCCGCACGCGTGCGTATGTCAGAAGTGTCGGCAGTGTCCGCCGGCGCCGGTCCAGTGTCCACCGTTGTCTGAAAACGGCACTTTTCTGACCTCTGACCTCACTGGACGGTCCACCACACTTTTTTTACACCTCTCGGGCTTATCCGAGAGTGTGGCGTTGTAGGGGAGGTGTCCCCGCACGCGTGCGTATGTCAGAAGTGTCGGCAGTGTCCGCCGGCGCCGGTCCAGTGTCCACCGTTGTCTGAAAACTGCACTTTTCTGACCTCTGACCTCACTGGACGGTCCGCCACACTTTTCTTTACACCTCTCGGGCTTATCCGAGAGTCTGGCGTTGTAGGGGAGGTGTCCCCGCACGCGTGCGTATGTCAGAAGTGTCGGCAGTGTCCGCCGGCGCCGGTCCAGTGTCCACCGTTGTCTGAAAACTGCACTTTTCTGACCTCTGACCTCACTGGACGGTCCGCCACACTTTTCTTTACACCTCTCGGGCTTATCCGAGAGTGTGGCGTTGTAGGGGAGGTGTCCCCGCACGCGTGCGTATGTCAGAAGTGTCGGCAGTGTCCACCGGTGCCAGTCCAGTGTCCACTGTTGTCTGAAAACGGCACTTTTCTGACCTCTGACCTCACTGGACGGTCCGCCACACTTTTTTTTACACCTCTCGGGCTTATCCGAGAGTGTGGCGTTGTAGGGGAGGTGTCCCTGCACGCGTGCGTATGTCAGAAGTGTCGGCAGTGTCCGCCGGCGCCGGTCCAGTGTCCACCGTTGTCTGAAAACTGCACTTTTCTGACCTCTGACCTCACTGGACGGTCCGCCACACTTTTTTTTACATCTCTCGGGCTTATCCGAGAGTGTGGCGTTGTAGGGGAGGTGTCCCCGCACGCGTGCGTATGTCAGAAGTGTCGGCAGTGTCCGCCGGCGCCGGTCCAGTGTCCACCGTTGTCTGAAAACTGCACTTTTCTGACCTCTGACCTCACTGGACGGTCCGCCACACTTTTCTTTACACCTCTCGGGCTTATCCGAGAGTCTGGCGTTGTAGGGGAGGTGTCCCCGCACGCGTGCGTATGTCAGAAGTGTCGGCAGTGTCCACCGGTGCCTGTCCAGTGTCCACTGTTGTCTGAAAACTGAACTTTTCTGACCTCTGACCTCACTGGACGGTCCGCCACACTTTTTTTTACACCTCTCGGGCTTATCCGAGAGTGTGGCGTTGTAGGGGAGGTGTCCCCGCACGCGTGCGTATGTCAGAAGTGTCGGCAGTGTCCGCCGGCGCCGGTCCAGTGTCCACCGTTGTCTGAAAACTGCACTTTTCTGACCTCTGACCTCACTGGACGGTCCGCCACACTTTTTTTTACATCTCTCGGGCTTATCCGAGAGTGTGGCGTTGTAAGGGAGGTGTCCCCGCACGCGTGCGTATGTCAGAAGTGTCGGCAGTGTCCGCCGGCGCCGGTCCAGTGTCCACCGTTGTCTGAAAACTGCACTTTTCTGACCTCTGACCTCACTGGACGGTCCGCCACACTTTTCTTTACACCTCTCGGGCTTATCCGAGAGTCTGGCATTGTAGGGGAGGTGTCCCCGCACGCGTGCGTATGTCAGAAGTGTATGTCAGAAATGTCCGCCGGCGCCGGTCCAGAACCACCGTTGTCTGAAAACTGCACTTTTCTGACCTCTGACCTCACTGGACGGTCCGCCACACTTTTCTTTACACCTCTCGGGCTTATCCGAGAGTCTGGCGTTGTAGGGGAGGTGTCCCCGCACGCGTGCGTATGTCAGAAGTGTCGGCAGTGTCCGCCGGCGCCGGTCCAGTGTCCACCGTTGTCTGAAAACTGCACTTTTCTGACCTCTGACCTCACTGGACGGTCCGCCACACTTTTCTTTACACCTCTCGGGCTTATCCGAGAGTGTGGCGTTGTAGGGGAGGTGTCCCCGCACGCGTGCGTATGTCAGAAGTGTCGGCAGTGTCCACCGGTGCCAGTCCAGTGTCCACTGTTGTCTGAAAACGGCACTTTTCTGACCTCTGACCTCACTGGACGGTCCGCCACACTTTTTTTTACACCTCTCGGGCTTATCCGAGAGTGTGGCGTTGTAGGGGAGGTGTCCCTGCACGCGTGCGTATGTCAGAAGTGTCGGCAGTGTCCGCCGGCGCCGGTCCAGTGTCCACCGTTGTCTGAAAACTGCACTTTTCTGACCTCTGACCTCACTGGACGGTCCGCCACACTTTTTTTTACATCTCTCGGGCTTATCCGAGAGTGTGGCGTTGTAGGGGAGGTGTCCCCGCACGCGTGCGTATGTCAGAAGTGTCGGCAGTGTCCGCCGGCGCCGGTCCAGTGTCCACCGTTGTCTGAAAACTGCACTTTTCTGACCTCTGACCTCACTGGACGGTCCGCCACACTTTTCTTTACACCTCTCGGGCTTATCCGAGAGTCTGGCGTTGTAGGGGAGGTGTCCCCGCACGCGTGCGTATGTCAGAAGTGTCGGCAGTGTCCACCGGTGCCTGTCCAGTGTCCACTGTTGTCTGAAAACTGAACTTTTCTGACCTCTGACCTCACTGGACGGTCCGCCACACTTTTTTTTACACCTCTCGGGCTTATCCGAGAGTGTGGCGTTGTAGGGGAGGTGTCCCCGCACGCGTGCGTATGTCAGAAGTGTCGGCAGTGTCCGCCGGCGCCGGTCCAGTGTCCACCGTTGTCTGAAAACTGCACTTTTCTGACCTCTGACCTCACTGGACGGTCCGCCACACTTTTTTTTACATCTCTCGGGCTTATCCGAGAGTGTGGCGTTGTAAGGGAGGTGTCCCCGCACGCGTGCGTATGTCAGAAGTGTCGGCAGTGTCCGCCGGCGCCGGTCCAGTGTCCACCGTTGTCTGAAAACTGCACTTTTCTGACCTCTGACCTCACTGGACGGTCCGCCACACTTTTCTTTACACCTCTCGGGCTTATCCACGCGTGCGTATGTCAGAAGTGTCGGCAGTGTCCACCGGTGCCAGTCCAGTGTCCACTGTTGTCTGAAAACGGCACTTTTCTGACCTCTGACCTCACTGGACGGTCCGCCACACATTTTTTTACACCTCTCGGGCTTATCCGAGAGTTTGGCGTTGTAGGGGAGGTGTCCCCGCACGCGTGCGTATGTCAGAAGTGTCGGCAGTGTCCGCCGGCGCCGGTCCAGTGTCCACCGTTGTCTGAAAACTGCACTTTTCTGACCTCTGACCTCACTGGACGGTCCGCCACACTTTTCTTTACACCTCTCGGGCTTATCCGAGAGTGTGGCGTTGTAGGGGAGGTGTCCCCGCACGCGTGCGTATGTCAGAAGTGTCGGCATTGTCCGCCGGCGCCGGTCCAGTGTCCACCGTTGTCTGAAAACTGCACTTTTCTGACCTCTGACCTCACTGGACGGTCCGCCACACTTTTCTTTACACCTCTCGGGCTTATCCGAGAGTCTGGCGTTGTAGGGGAGGTGTCCCCGCACGCGTGCGTATGTCAAAAGTGTCGGCAGTGTCCGCCGGCGCCGGTCCAGTGTCCACCGTTGTTTTTTACATCTCTCGGGCTTATCCGAGAGTGTGGCGTTGTAGGGGAGGTGTCCCCGCACGCGTGCGTATGTCAGAACTGTCGGCAGTGTCCGCCGGCGCCGGTCCAGTGTCCACCGTTGTCTGAAAACTGCACTTTTCTGACCTCTGACCTCACTGGACGGTCCGCCACACTTTTCTTTACACCTCTCGGGCTTATCCGAGAGTGTGGCGTTGTAGGGGAGGTGTCCCCGCACGCGTGCGTATGTCAGAAGTGTCGGCAGTGTCCACCGGTGCCTGTCCAGTGTCCACTGTTGTCTGAAAACGGCACTTTTCTGACCTCTGACCTCACTGGACGGTCCACCACACTTTTTTTACACCTCTCGGGCTTATCCGAGAGTGTGGCGTTGTAGGGGAGGTGTCCCCGCACGCGTGCGTATGTCAGAAGTGTCGGCAGTGTCCGCCGGCGCCGGTCCAGTGTCCACCGTTGTCTGAAAACTGCACTTTTCTGACCTCTGACCTCACTGGACGGTCCGCCACACTTTTCTTTACACCTCTCGGGCTTATCCGAGAGTGTGGCGTTGTAGGGGAGGTGTCCCCGCACGCGTGCGTATGTCAGAAGTGTCGGCAGTGTCCACCGGTGCCTGTCCAGTGTCCACTGTTGTCTGAAAACTGCACTTTTCTGACCTCTGACCTCACTGGACGGTCCGCCATACTTTTTTTTACACCTCTCGGGCTTATCCGAGAGTGTGGCGTTGTAGGGGAGGTGTCCCCGCACGCGTGCGTATGTCAGAAGTGTCGGCAGTGTCCGCCGGCGCCGGTCCAGTGTCCACCGTTGTCTGAAAACTGCACTTTTCTGACCTCTGACCTCACTGGACGGTCCGCCACACTTTTTTTTACATCTCTCGGGCTTATCCGAGAGTGTGGCGTTGTAGGGGAGGTGTCCCCGCACGCGTGCGTATGTCAGAAGTGTTGGCAGTGTCCGCCGGCGCCGGTCCAGTGTCCACCGTTGTCTGAAAACTGCACTTTTCTGACCTCTGACCTCACTGGACGGTCCGCCACACTTTTCTTTACACCTCTCGGGCTTATCCGAGAGTTTGGCGTTGTAGGGGAGGTGTCCCCGCACGCGTGCGTATGTCAGAAGTGTCGGCAGTGTCCGCCGGCGCCGGTCCAGTGTCCACCGTTGTCTGAAAACTGCACTTTTCTGACCTCTGACCTCACTGGACGGTCCGCCACACTTTTCTTTACACCTCTCGGGCTTATCCGAGAGTGTGGCGTTGTAGGGGAGGTGTCCCCGCACGCGTGCGTATGTCAAAAGTGTCGGCAGTGTCCACCGGTGCCTGTCCAGTGTCCACTGTTGTCTGAAAACGGCACTTTTCTGACCTCTGACCTCACTGGACGGTCCGCCACACTTTTTTTTACACCTCTCGGACTTATCCGAGAGTGTGGCGTTGTAGGGGAGGTGTCCCCGCACGCGTGCGTATGTCAGAAGTGTCGGCATTGTCCGCCGGCGCCGGTCCAGTGTCCACCGTTGTCTGAAAACTGCACTTTTCTGACCTCTGACCTCACTGGACGGTCCGCCACACTTTTCTTTACACCTCTCGGGCTTATCCGAGAGTCTGGCGTTGTAGGGGAGGTGTCCCCGCACGCGTGCGTATGTCAAAAGTGTCGGCAGTGTCCGCCGGCGCCGGTCCAGTGTCCACCGTTGTTTTTTACATCTCTCGGGCTTATCCGAGAGTGTGGCGTTGTAGGGGAGGTGTCCCCGCACGCGTGCGTATGTCAGAACTGTCGGCAGTGTCCGCCGGCGCCGGTCCAGTGTCCACCGTTGTCTGAAAACTGCACTTTTCTGACCTCTGACCTCACTGGACGGTCCGCCACACTTTTCTTTACACCTCTCGGGCTTATCCGAGAGTCTGGCGTTGTAGGGGAGGTGTCCCCGCACGCGTGCGTATGTCAGAAGTGTCGGCAGTGTCCGCCGGCGCCGGTCCAGTGTCCACCGTTGTCTGAAAACTGCACTTTTCTGACCTCTGACCTCACTGGACGGTCCGCCATACTTTTTTTTACACCTCTCGGGCTTATCCGAGAGTGTGGCGTTGTAGGGGAGGTGTCCCCGCACGCGTGCGTATGTCAGAAGTGTCGGCAGTGTCCGCCGGCGCCGGTCCAGTGTCCACCGTTGTCTGAAAACTGCACTTTTCTGACCTCTGACCTCACTGGACGGTCCGCCATACTTTTTTTTACACCTCTCGGGCTTATCCGAGAGTGTGGCGTTGTAGGGGAGGTGTCCCCGCACGCGTGCGTATGTCAAAAGTGTCGGCAGTGTCCGCCGGCGCCGGTCCAGTGTCCACCGTTGTCTGAAAACTGCACTTTTCTGACCTCTGACCTCACTGGACGGTCCGCCACACTTTTTTTTACATCTCTCGGGCTTATCCGAGAGTGTGGCGTTGTAGGGGAGGTGTCCCCGCACGCGTGCGTATGTCAGAAGTGTTGGCAGTGTCCGCCGGCGCCGGTCCAGTGTCCACCGTTGTCTGAAAACTGCACTTTTCTGACCTCTGACCTCACTGGACGGTCCGCCACACTTTTCTTTACACCTCTCGGGCTTATCCGAGAGTGTGGCGTTGTAGGGGAGGTGTCCCCGCACGCGTGCGTATGTCAGAAGTGTCGGCAGTGTCCGCCGGCGCCGGTCCAGTGTCCACCGTTGTCTGAAAACTGCACTTTTCTGACCTCTGACCTCACTGGACGGTCCGCCACACTTTTCTTTACACCTCTCGGGCTTATCCGAGAGTCTGGCGTTGTAGGGGAGGTGTCCCCGCACGCGTGCGTATGTCAAAAGTGTCGGCAGTGTCCGCCGGCGCCGGTCCAGTGTCCACCGTTGTCTGAAAACTGCACTTTTCTGACCTCTGACCTCACTGGACGGTCCGCCACACTTTTTTTTACATCTCTCGGGCTTATCCGAGAGTTTGGCGTTGTAGGGGAGGTGTCCCCGCACGCGTGCGTATGTCAGAAGTGTCGGCAGTGTCCGCCGGCGCCGGTCCAGTGTCCACCGTTGTCTGAAAACTGCTCTTTTCTGACCTCTGACCTCACTGGACGGTCCGCCACACTTTTCTTTACACCTCTCGGGCTTATCCGAGAGTGTGGCGTTGTAGGGGAGGTGTCCCCGCACGCGTGCGTATGTCAGAAGTGTCGGCAGTGTCCGCCGGCGCCGGTCCAGTGTCCACCGTTGTCTGAAAACTGCACTTTTCTGACCTCTGACCTCACTGGACGGTCCGCCACACTTTTCTTTACACCTCTCGGGCTTATCCGAGAGTGTGGCGTTGTAGGGGAGGTGTCCCCGCACGCGTGCGTATGTCAGAAGTGTCGGCAGTGTCCACCGGTGCCTGTCCAGTGTCCACTGTTGTCTGAAAACGGCACTTTTCTGACCTCTGACCTCACTGGACGGTCCGCCACACTTTTTTTTACACCTCTCGGACTTATCCGAGAGTGTGGCGTTGTAGGGGAGGTGTCCCCGCACGCGTGCGTATGTCAGAAGTGTCGGCATTGTCCGCCGGCGCCGGTCCAGTGTCCACCGTTGTCTGAAAACTGCACTTTTCTGACCTCTGACCTCACTGGACGGTCCGCCACACTTTTCTTTACACCTCTCGGGCTTATCCGAGAGTCTGGCGTTGTAGGGGAGGTGTCCCCGCACGCGTGCGTATGTCAAAAGTGTCGGCAGTGTCCGCCGGCGCCGGTCCAGTGTCCACCGTTGTCTGAAAACTGCACTTTTCTGACCTCTGACCTCACTGGACGGTCCGCCACACTTTTCTTTACACCTCTCGGGCTTATCCGAGAGTCTGGCGTTGTAGGGGAGGTGTCCCCGCACGCGTGCGTATGTCAGAAGTGTCGGCAGTGTCCGCCGGCGCCGGTCCAGTGTCCACCGTTGTCTGAAAACTGCACTTTTCTGACCTCTGACCTCACTGGACGGTCCGCCACACTTTTCTTTACACCTCTCGGGCTTATCCGAGAGTGTGGCGTTGTAGGGGAGGTGTCCCCGCACGCGTGCGTATGTCAGAAGTGTCGGCAGAGTCCACCGGTGCCTGTCCAGTGTCCACTGTTGTCTGAAAACGGCACTTTTCTGACCTCTGACCTCACTGGACGGTCCGCCACACTTTCTTTTACACCTCTCGGGCTTATCCGAGAGTGTGGCGTTGTAGGGGAGGTGTCCCCGCACGCGTGCGTATGTCAGAAGTGTCGGCAGTGTCCGCCGGCGCCGGCGTATGTCAGAAGTGTCGGCAGTGTCCGCCGGCGCCGGTCCATGTCAGAAGTGTCGGCAGTGTCCGCCGGCGCCGGTCCAGTGTCCACCGTTGTCTGAAAACTGCACTTTTCTGACATCTGACCTCACTGGACGGTCCGCCACACTTTTCTTTACACCTCTCGGGCTTATCCGAGAGTGTGGCGTTGTAGGGGAGGTGTCCCCGCACGCGTGCGTATGTCAGAAGTGTCGGCAGTGTCCGCCGGCGCCGGTCCAGTGTCCACCGTTGTCTGAAAACTGCACTTTTCTGACCTCTGACCTCACTGGACGGTCCGCCACACTTTTCTTTACACCTCTCGGGCTTATCCGAGAGTGTGGCGTTGTAGGGGAGGTGTCCCCGCACGCGTGCGTATGTCAGAAGTGTCGGCAGTGTCCACCGGTGCCTGTCCAGTGTCCACTGTTGTCTGAAAACGGCACTTTTCTGACCTCTGACCTCACTGGACGGTGTCACTGGACGGTGTCGGCAGTGTCCGCCGGCGCCGGCGTATGTCAGAAGTGTCGGCAGTGTCCGCCGGCGCCGGTCCATGTCAGAAGTGTCGGCAGTGTCCGCCGGCGCCGGTCCAGTGTCCACCGTTGTCTGAAAACTGCACTTTTCTGACATCTGACCTCACTGGACGGTCCGCCACACTTTTCTTTACACCTCTCGGGCTTATCCGAGAGTGTGGCGTTGTAGGGGAGGTGTCCCCGCACGCGTGCGTATGTCAGAAGTGTCGGCAGTGTCCGCCGGCGCCGGTCCAGTGTCCACCGTTGTCTGAAAACTGCACTTTTCTGACCTCTGACCTCACTGGACGGTCCGCCACCCTTTTTTTTACATCTCTCGGGCTTATCCGAGAGTGTGGCGTTGTAGGGGAGGTGTCCCCGCAGGCGTGCGTATGTCAGAAGTGTCGGCAATGTCCGCCGGCGCCGGTCCAGTGTCCACCGTTGTATGAAAACTGCACTTTTCTGACCTCTGACCTCACTGGACGGTCCGCCACACTTTTTTTTACATCTCTCGGGCTTATCCGAGAGTGTGGCGTTGTAGGGGAGGTGTCCCCGCACGCGTGCGTATGTCAGAAGTGTCGGCAGTGTCCGCCGGCGCCGGTCCAGTGTCCACCGTTGTCTGAAAACTGCACTTTTCTGACATCTGACCTCACTGGACGGTCCGCCACACTTTTCTTTACACCTCTCGGGCTTATCCGAGAGTGTGGCGTTGTAGGGGAGGTGTCCCCGCACGTGTGCGTATGTCAGAAGTGTCGGCAGTGTCCACCGGTGCCTGTCCAGTGTCCACTGTTGTCTGAAAACGGCACTTTTCTGACCTCTGACCTCACTGGACGGTCCGCCACACTTTTTTTTACATCTCTCTGGCTTTTCCGAGAGTGTGGCGTTGTAGGGGAGGTGTCCCCGCACGCGTGCGTTTGTCAGAAGTGTCGGCAGTGTCCGCCGGCGCCGGTCCAGTGTCCACCGTTGTCTGAAAACTGCACTTTTCTGACCTCTGACCTCACTGGACGGTCCGCCACACTTTTCTTTACACCTCTCGGGCTTATCCGAGAGTCTGGCGTTGTAGGGGAGGTGTCCCCGCACGCGTGCGTATGTCAGAAGTGTCGGCAGTGTCCGCCGGCGCCGGTCCAGTGTCCACCGTTGTCTGAAAACTGCACTTTTCTGACCTCTGACCTCACTGGACGGTCCGCCACACTTTTTTTTACATCTCTCGGGCTTATCCGAGAGAATGGCGTTGTAGGGGAGGTGTCCCCGCACGCGTGTGTATGTCAGAAGTGTCGGCAGTGTCCGCCGGCGCCGGTCCAGTGTCCACCGTTGTCTGAAAACTGCACTTTTCTGACCTCTGACCTCACTGGACGGTCCGCCACACTTTTCTTTACACCTCTCGGGCTTATCCGAGAGTGTGGCGTTGTAGGGGAGGTGTCCCCGCACGCGTGCGTATGTCAGAAGTGTCGGCAGTGTCCGCCGGCGCCGGTCCAGTGTCCATCGTTGTCTGAAAACTGCACTTTTCTGACCTCCGACCTCACTGGACGGTCCGCCACACTTTTCTTTACACCTCTCGGGCTTATCCGAGAGTCTGGCGTTGTAGGGGAGGTGTCCCCGCACGCGTGCGTATGTCAGAAGTGTCGGCAGTGTCCGACAGTGAAAACGGCACTTTTCTGACCTCTGACCTCACTGGACGGTCCGCCACACTTTTTTTTACACCTCTCGGGCTTATCCGAGAGTGTGGCGTTGTAGGGGAGGTGTCCCCGCACGCGTGCGTATGTCAGAAGTGTCGGCAGTGTCCGCCGGCGCCGGTCCAGTGTCCACCGTTGTCTGAAAACTGCACTTTTCTGACCTCTGACCTCACTGGACGGTCCGCCACACTTTTTTTTACATCTCTCGGGCTTATCCGAGAGTGTGGCGTTGTAGGGGAGGTGTCCCCGCACGCGTGCGTATGTCAGAAGTGTTGGCAGTGTCCGCCGGCGCCGGTCCAGTGTCCACCGTTGTCTGAAAACTGCACTTTTCTGACCTCTGACCTCACTGGACGGTCCGCCACACTTTTCTTTACACCTCTCGGGCTTATCCGAGAGTTTGGCGTTGTAGGGGAGGTGTCCCCGCACGCGTGCGTATGTCAGAAGTGTCGGCAGTGTCCGCCGGCGCCGGTCCAGTGTCCACCGTTGTCTGAAAACTGCACTTTTCTGACCTCTGACCTCACTGGACGGTCCGCCACACTTTTCTTTACACCTCTCGGGCTTATCCGAGAGTGTGGCGTTGTAGGGGAGGTGTCCCCGCACGCGTGCGTATGTCAAAAGTGTCGGCAGTGTCCACCGGTGCCTGTCCAGTGTCCACTGTTGTCTGAAAACGGCACTTTTCTGACCTCTGACCTCACTGGACGGTCCGCCACACTTTTTTTTACACCTCTCGGACTTATCCGAGAGTGTGGCGTTGTAGGGGAGGTGTCCCCGCACGCGTGCGTATGTCAGAAGTGTCGGCATTGTCCGCCGGCGCCGGTCCAGTGTCCACCGTTGTCTGAAAACTGCACTTTTCTGACCTCTGACCTCACTGGACGGTCCGCCACACTTTTCTTTACACCTCTCGGGCTTATCCGAGAGTCTGGCATTGTAGGGGAGGTGTCCCCGCACGCGTGCGTATGTCAAAAGTGTCGGCAGTGTCCGCCGGCGCCGGTCCAGTGTCCACCGTTGTTTTTTACATCTCTCGGGCTTATCCGAGAGTGTGGCGTTGTAGGGGAGGTGTCCCCGCACGCGTGCGTATGTCAGAACTGTCGGCAGTGTCCGCCGGCGCCGGTCCAGTGTCCACCGTTGTCTGAAAACTGCACTTTTCTGACCTCTGACCTCACTGGACGGTCCGCCACACTTTTCTTTACACCTCTCGGGCTTATCCGAGAGTCTGGCGTTGTAGGGGAGGTGTCCCCGCACGCGTGCGTATGTCAGAAGTGTCGGCAGTGTCCGCCGGCGCCGGTCCAGTGTCCACCGTTGTCTGAAAACTGCACTTTTCTGACCTCTGACCTCACTGGACGGTCCGCCATACTTTTTTTTACACCTCTCGGGCTTATCCGAGAGTGTGGCGTTGTAGGGGAGGTGTCCCCGCACGCGTGCGTATGTCAGAAGTGTCGGCAGTGTCCGCCGGCGCCGGTCCAGTGTCCACCGTTGTCTGAAAACTGCACTTTTCTGACCTCTGACCTCACTGGACGGTCCGCCATACTTTTTTTTACACCTCTCGGGCTTATCCGAGAGTGTGGCGTTGTAGGGGAGGTGTCCCCGCACGCGTGCGTATGTCAAAAGTGTCGGCAGTGTCCGCCGGCGCCGGTCCAGTGTCCACCGTTGTCTGAAAACTGCACTTTTCTGACCTCTGACCTCACTGGACGGTCCGCCACACTTTTTTTTACATCTCTCGGGCTTATCCGAGAGTGTGGCGTTGTAGGGGAGGTGTCCCCGCACGCGTGCGTATGTCAGAAGTGTTGGCAGTGTCCGCCGGCGCCGGTCCAGTGTCCACCGTTGTCTGAAAACTGCACTTTTCTGACCTCTGACCTCACTGGACGGTCCGCCACACTTTTCTTTACACCTCTCGGGCTTATCCGAGAGTGTGGCGTTGTAGGGGAGGTGTCCCCGCACGCGTGCGTATGTCAGAAGTGTCGGCAGTGTCCGCCGGCGCCGGTCCAGTGTCCACCGTTGTCTGAAAACTGCACTTTTCTGACCTCTGACCTCACTGGACGGTCCGCCATACTTTTCTTTACACCTCTCGGGCTTATCCGAGAGTCTGGCGTTGTAGGGGAGGTGTCCCCGCACGCGTGCGTATGTCAAAAGTGTCGGCAGTGTCCGCCGGCGCCGGTCCAGTGTCCACCGTTGTCTGAAAACTGCACTTTTCTGACCTCTGACCTCACTGGACGGTCCGCCACACTTTTTTTTACATCTCTCGGGCTTATCCGAGAGTTTGGCGTTGTAGGGGAGGTGTCCCCGCACGCGTGCGTATGTCAGAAGTGTCGGCAGTGTCCGCCGGCGCCGGTCCAGTGTCCACCGTTGTCTGAAAACTGCTCTTTTCTGACCTCTGACCTCACTGGACGGTCCGCCACACTTTTCTTTACACCTCTCGGGCTTATCCGAGAGTGTGGCGTTGTAGGGGAGGTGTCCCCGCACGCGTGCGTATGTCAGAAGTGTCGGCAGTGTCCGCCGGCGCCGGTCCAGTGTCCACCGTTGTCTGAAAACTGCACTTTTCTGACCTCTGACCTCACTGGACGGTCCGCCACACTTTTCTTTACACCTCTCGGGCTTATCCGAGAGTGTGGCGTTGTAGGGGAGGTGTCCCCGCACGCGTGCGTATGTCAGAAGTGTCGGCAGTGTCCACCGGTGCCTGTCCAGTGTCCACTGTTGTCTGAAAACGGCACTTTTCTGACCTCTGACCTCACTGGACGGTCCGCCACACTTTTTTTTACACCTCTCGGACTTATCCGAGAGTGTGGCGTTGTAGGGGAGGTGTCCCCGCACGCGTGCGTATGTCAGAAGTGTCGGCATTGTCCGCCGGCGCCGGTCCAGTGTCCACCGTTGTCTGAAAACTGCACTTTTCTGACCTCTGACCTCACTGGACGGTCCGCCACACTTTTCTTTACACCTCTCGGGCTTATCCGAGAGTCTGGCGTTGTAGGGGAGGTGTCCCCGCACGCGTGCGTATGTCAAAAGTGTCGGCAGTGTCCGCCGGCGCCGGTCCAGTGTCCACCGTTGTCTGAAAACTGCACTTTTCTGACCTCTGACCTCACTGGACGGTCCGCCACACTTTTCTTTACACCTCTCGGGCTTATCCGAGAGTCTGGCGTTGTAGGGGAGGTGTCCCCGCACGCGTGCGTATGTCAGAAGTGTCGGCAGTGTCCGCCGGCGCCGGTCCAGTGTCCACCGTTGTCTGAAAACTGCACTTTTCTGACCTCTGACCTCACTGGACGGTCCGCCACACTTTTCTTTACACCTCTCGGGCTTATCCGAGAGTGTGGCGTTGTAGGGGAGGTGTCCCCGCACGCGTGCGTATGTCAGAAGTGTCGGCAGAGTCCACCGGTGCCTGTCCAGTGTCCACTGTTGTCTGAAAACGGCACTTTTCTGACCTCTGACCTCACTGGACGGTCCGCCACACTTTCTTTTACACCTCTCGGGCTTATCCGAGAGTGTGGCGTTGTAGGGGAGTTGTCCCCGCACGCGTGCGTATGTCAGAAGTGTCGGCAGTGTCCGCCGGCGCCGGCGTATGTCAGAAGTGTCGGCAGTGTCCGCCGGCGCCGGTCCATGTCAGAAGTGTCGGCAGTGTCCGCCGGCGCCGGTCCAGTGTCCACCGTTGTCTGAAAACTGCACTTTTCTGACATCTGACCTCACTGGACGGTCCGCCACACTTTTCTTTACACCTCTCGGGCTTATCCGAGAGTGTGGCGTTGTAGGGGAGGTGTCCCCGCACGCGTGCGTATGTCAGAAGTGTCGGCAGTGTCCGCCGGCGCCGGTCCAGTGTCCACCGTTGTCTGAAAACTGCACTTTTCTGACCTCTGACCTCACTGGACGGTCCGCCACCCTTTTTTTTACATCTCTCGGGCTTATCCGAGAGTGTGGCGTTGTAGGGGAGGTGTCCCCGCAGGCGTGCGTATGTCAGAAGTGTCGGCAGTGTCCGCCGGCGCCGGTCCAGTGTCCACCGTTGTATGAAAACTGCACTTTTCTGACCTCTGACCTCACTGGACGGTCCGCCACACTTTTTTTTACATCTCTCGGGCTTATCCGAGAGTGTGGCGTTGTAGGGGAGGTGTCCCCGCACGCGTGCGTATGTCAGAAGTGTCGGCAGTGTCCGCCGGCGCCGGTCCAGTGTCCACCGTTGTCTGAAAACTGCACTTTTCTGACATCTGACCTCACTGGACGGTCCGCCACACTTTTCTTTACACCTCTCGGGCTTATCCGAGAGTGTGGCGTTGTAGGGGAGGTGTCCCCGCACGTGTGCGTATGTCAGAAGTGTCGGCAGTGTCCACCGGTGCCTGTCCAGTGTCCACTGTTGTCTGAAAACTGCACTTTTCTGACCTCTGACCTCACTGGACGGTCCGCCACACTTTTTTTTACATCTCTCTGGCTTTTCCGAGAGTGTGGCGTTGTAGGGGAGGTGTCCCCGCACGCGTGCGTTTGTCAGAAGTGTCGGCAGTGTCCGCCGGCGCCGGTCCAGTGTCCACCGTTGTCTGAAAACTGCACTTTTCTGACCTCTGACCTCACTGGACGGTCCGCCACACTTTTCTTTACACCTCTCGGGCTTATCCGAGAGTCTGGCGTTGTAGGGGAGGTGTCCCCGCACGCGTGCGTATGTCAGAAGTGTCGGCAGTGTCCGCCGGCGCCGGTCCAGTGTCCACCGTTGTCTGAAAACTGCACTTTTCTGACCTCTGACCTCACTGGACGGTCCGCCACACTTTTTTTTACATCTCTCGGGCTTATCCGAGAGAATGGCGTTGTAGGGGAGGTGTCCCCGCACGCGTGTGTATGTCAGAAGTGTCGGCAGTGTCCGCCGGCGCCGGTCCAGTGTCCACCGTTGTCTGAAAACTGCACTTTTCTGACCTCTGACCTCACTGGACGGTCCGCCACACTTTTCTTTACACCTCTCGGGCTTATCCGAGAGTGTGGCGTTGTAGGGGAGGTGTCCCCGCACGCGTGCGTATGTCAGAAGTGTCGGCAGTGTCCGCCGGCGCCGGTCCAGTGTCCATCGTTGTCTGAAAACTGCACTTTTCTGACCTCCGACCTCACTGGACGGTCCGCCACACTTTTCTTTACACCTCTCGGGCTTATCCGAGAGTCTGGCGTTGTAGGGGAGGTGTCCCCGCACGCGTGCGTATGTCAGAAGTGTCGGCAGTGTCCGCCGGCGCCGGTCCAGTGTCCACCGTTGTCTGAAAACTGCACTTTTCTGACCTCTGACCTCACTGGACGGTCCGCCACACTTTTTTTTACATCTCTCGGGCTTATCCGAGAGAATGGCGTTGTAGGGGAGGTGTCCCCGCACGCGTGTGTGAAAACTGCACTTTTCTGACCTCTGACCTCACTGGACGGTCCGCCACACTTTTCTTTACACCTCTCGGGCTTATCCGAGAGTCTGGCGTTGTAGGGGAGGTGTCCCCGCACGCGTGCGTATGTCAGAAGTGTCGGCAGTGTCCGCCGGCGCCGGTCCATTGTCCACCGTTGTCTGAAAACTGCACTTTTCTGACCTCTGACCTCACTGGACGGTCCGCCACACTTTTCTTTACACCTCTCGGGCTTATCCGAGAGTGTGGCGTTGTAGGGGAGGTGTCCCCGCACGCGTGCGTTTGTCAGAAGTGTCGGCAGTGTCCGCCGGTGCCGGTCCAGTGTCCACCGTTGTCTGAAAACTGCACTTTTCTGACCTCTGACCTCAATGGACGGTCCGCCACACTTTTCTTTACACCTCTCGGGCTTATCCGAGAGTCTGGCGTTGTAGGGGAGGTGTCCCCGCACGTGTGCGTATGTCAGAAGTGTCGGCAGTGTCCACCGGTGCCTGTCCAGTGTCCACTGTTGTCTGAAAACGGCACTTTTCTGACCTCTGACCTCACTGGACGGTCCGCCACACTTTTTTTTACATCTCTCTGGCTTTTCCGAGAGTGTGGCGTTGTAGGGGAGGTGTCCCCGCACGCGTGCGTTTGTCAGAAGTGTCGGCAGTGTCCGCCGGCGCCGGTCCAGTGTCCACCGTTGTCTGAAAACTGCACTTTTCTGACCTCTGACCTCACTGGACGGTCCGCCACACTTTTCTTTACACCTCTCGGGCTTATCCGAGAGTGTGGCGTTGTAGGGGAGGTGTCCCCGCACGCGTGCGTTTGTCAGAAGTGTCGGCAGTGTCCGCCGGTGCCGGTCCAGTGTCCACCGTTGTCTGAAAACTGCACTTTTCTGACCTCTGACCTCAATGGACGGTCCGCCACACTTTTCTTTACACCTCTCGGGCTTATCCGAGAGTCTGGCGTTGTAGGGGAGGTGTCCCCGCACGTGTGCGTATGTCAGAAGTGTCGGCAGTGTCCACCGGTGCCTGTCCAGTGTCCACTGTTGTCTGAAAACGGCACTTTTCTGACCTCTGACCTCACTGGACGGTCCGCCACACTTTTTTTTACATCTCTCTGGCTTTTCCGAGAGTGTGGCGTTGTAGGGGAGGTGTCCCCGCACGCGTGCGTTTGTCAGAAGTGTCGGCAGTGTCCGCCGGCGCCGGTCCAGTGTCCACCGTTGTCTGAAAACTGCACTTTTCTGACCTCTGACCTCACTGGACGGTCCGCCACACTTTTCTTTACACCTCTCGGGCTTATCCGAGAGTCTGGCGTTGTAGGGGAGGTGTCCCCGCACGCGTGCGTATGTCAGAAGTGTCGGCAGTGTCCGCCGGCGCCGGTCCAGTGTCCACCGTTGTCTGAAAACTGCACTTTTCTGACCTCTGACCTCACTGGACGGTCCACCACACTTTTTTTTACATCTCTCGGGCTTATCCGAGAGAATGGCGTTGTAGGGGAGGTGTCCCCGCACGCGTGTGTATGTCAGAAGTGTCGGCAGTGTCCGCCGGCGCCGGTCCAGTGTCCACCGTTGTCTGAAAACTGCACTTTTCTGACCTCTGACCTCACTGGACGGTCCGCCACACTTTTCTTTACACCTCTCGGGCTTATCCGAGAGTCTGGCGTTGTAGGGGAGGTGTCCCCGCACGCGTGCGTATGTCAGAAGTGTCGGCAGTGTCCGCCGGCACCGGGCCAGTGTCCACCGTTGTCTGAAAACTGCACTTTTCTGACCTCTGACCTCACTGGACGGTCCGCCACACTTTTTTTTACATCTCTCGGGCTTATCCGAGAGAATGGCGTTGTAGGGGAGGTGTCCCCGCACGCGTGTGTGAAAACTGCACTTTTCTGACCTCTGACCTCACTGGACGGTCCGCCACACTTTTCTTTACACCTCTCGGGCTTATCCGAGAGTCTGGCGTTGTAGGGGAGGTGTCCCCGCACGCGTGCGTATGTCAGAAGTGTCGGCAGTGTCCGCCGGCGCCGGTCCATTGTCCACCGTTGTCTGAAAACTGCACTTTTCTGACCTCTGACCTCACTGGACGGTCCGCCACACTTTTCTTTACACCTCTCGTGCTTATCCGAGAGTGTGGCGTTGTAGGGGAGGTGTCCCCGCACGCGTGCGTTTGTCAGAAGTGTCGGCAGTGTCCGCCGGCGCCGGTCCAGTGTCCACCGTTGTCTGAAAACTGCACTTTTCTGACCTCTGACCTCAATGGACGGTCCGCCACACTTTTCTTTACACCTCTCGGGCTTATCCGAGAGTCTGGCGTTGTAGGGGAGGTGTCCCCGCACGCGTGCGTATGTCAGAAGTGTCGGCAGTGTCCGCCGGCGCCGGTCCAGTGTCCACCGTTGTCTGAAAACTGCACTTTTCTGACCTCTGACCTCACTGGACGGTCCGCCACACTTTTTTTTACATCTCTCGGGCTTATCCGAGAGAATGGCGTTGTAGGGGAGGTGTCCCCGCACGCGTGCGTATGTCAGAAGTGTCGGCAGTGTCCGCCGGCGCCGGTCCAGTGTCCACCGTTGTCTGAAAACTGCACTTTTCTGACCTCTGACCTCACTGGACGGTCCGCCACACTTTTTTTTACATCTCTCGGGCTTATCCGAGAGTTTGGCGTTGTAGGGGAGGTGTCCCCGCACGCGTGCGTATGTCAGAAGTGTCGGCAGTGTCCGCCGGCGCCGGTCCAGTGTCCACCGTTGTCTGAAAACTGCTCTTTTCTGACCTCTGACCTCACTGGACGGTCCGCCACACTTTTCTTTACACCTCTCGGGCTTATCCGAGAGTCTGGCGTTGTAGGGGAGGTGTCCCCGCACGCGTGCGTATGTCAGAAGTGTCGGCAGTGTCTGCCGGCGCCGGTCCAGTGTCCACCGTTGTCTGAAAACTGCACTTTTCTGACCTCTGACCTCACTGGACGGTCCGCCACACTTTTCTTTACACCTCTCGGGCTTATCCGAGAGTGTGGCGTTGTAGGGGAGGTGTCCCCGCACGCGTGCGTATGTCAGAAGTGTCGGCAGTGTCCACCGGTGCCTGTCCAGTGTCCACTGTTGTCTGAAAACGGCACTTTTCTGACCTCTGACCTCACTGGACGGTCCGCCACACTTTTTTTTACACCTCTCGGACTTATCCGAGAGTGTGGCGTTGTAGGGGAGGTGTCCCCGCACGCGTGCGTATGTCAGAAGTGTCGGCATTGTCCGCCGGCGCCGGTCCAGTGTCCACCGTTGTCTGAAAACAGCACTTTTCTGACCTCTGACCTCACTGGACGGTCCGCCACACTTTTCTTTACACCTCTCGGGCTTATCCGAGAGTCTGGCGTTGTAGGGGAGGTGTCCCCGCACGCGTGCGTATGTCAGAAGTGTCGGCAGTGTCCACCGGTGCCTGTCCAGTGTCCACTGTTGTCTGAAAACGGCACTTTTCTGACCTCTGACCTCACTGGACGGTCCGCCACACTTTCTTTTACACCTCTCGGGCTTATCCGAGAGTGTGGCGTTGTAGGGGAGGTGTCCCCGCATGCGTGCGTATGTCAGAAGTGTCGGCATTGTCCGCCGGCGCCGGTCCAGTGTCCACCGTTGTCTGAAAACTGCACTTTTCTGACCTCTGACCTCACTGGACGGTCCGCCACACTTTTCTTTACACCTCTCGGGCTTATCCGAGAGTCTGGCGTTGTAGGGGAGGTGTCCCCGCACGCGTGCGTATGTCAAAAGTGTCGGCAGTGTCCGCCGGCGCCGGTCCAGTGTCCACCGTTGTCTGAAAACTGCACTTTTCTGACCTCTGACCTCACTGGACGGTCCGCCATACTTTTTTTTACACCTCTCGGGCTTATCCGAGAGTGTGGCGTTGTAGGGGAGGTGTCCCCGCACGCGTGCGTATGTCAGAAGTGTCGGCAGTGTCCACCGGTGCCTGTCCAGTGTCCACTGTTGTCTGAAAACGGCACTTTTCTGACCTCTGACCTCACTGGACGGTCCGCCACACTTTTTTTTACACCTCTCGGGCTTATCCGAGAGTGTGGCGTTGTAGGGGAGGTGTCCCCGCACGCGTGCGTATGTCAGAAGTGTCGGCAGTGTCCGCCGGCGCCGGTCCAGTGTCCACCGTTGTCTGAAAACTGCACTTTTCTGACCTCTGACCTCACTGGATGGTCCGCCACACTTTTTTTTTACATCTCTCGGGCTTATCCGAGAGTATTGCGTTGTAGGGGAGGTGTCCCCGCACGCGTGCGTATGTCAGAAGTGTCGGCAGTGTCCGCCGGCGCCGGTCCAGTGTCCACCGTTGTCTGAAAACTGCACTTTTCTGACCTCTGACCTCACTGGACGGTCCGCCACACTTTTCTTTACACCTCTCGGGCTTATCCGAGAGTCTGGCGTTGTAGGGGAGGTGTCCCCGCACGCGTGCGTATGTCAGAAGTGTCGGCAGTGTCCGCCGGCGCCGGTCCAGTGTCCACCGTTGTCTGAAAACTGCACTTTTCTGACCTCTGACCTCACTGGACGGTCCGCCACACTTTTCTTTACACCTCTCGGGCTTATCCGAGAGTGTGGCGTTGTAGGGGAGGTGTCCCCGCACGCGTGCGTATGTCAGAAGTGTCGGCAGTGTCCACCGGTGCCTGTCCAGTGTCCACTGTTGTCTGAAAACGGCACTTTTCTGACCTCTGACCTCACTGGACGGTCCGCCACACTTTTTTTTACACCTCTCGGGCTTATCCGAGAGTGTGGCGTTGTAGGGGAGGTGTCCCCGCACGCGTGCGTATGTCAGAAGTGTCGGCATTGTCCGCCGGCGCCGGTCCAGTGTCCACCGTTGTCTGAAAACTGCACTTTTCTGACCTCTGACCTCACTGGACGGTCCGCCACACTTTTCTTTACACCTCTCGGGCTTATCCGAGAGTCTGGCGTTGTAGGGGAGGTGTCCCCGCACGCGTGCGTATGTCAAAAGTGTCGGCAGTGTCCGCCGGCGCCGGTCCAGTGTCCACCGTTGTCTGAAAACTGCACTTTTCTGACCTCTGACCTCACTGGACGGTCCGCCATACTTTTTTTTACACCTCTCGGGCTTATCCGAGAGTGTGGCGTTGTAGGGGAGGTGTCCCCGCACGCGTGCGTATGTCAGAAGTGTCGGCAGTGTCCACCGGTGCCTGTCCAGTGTCCACTGTTGTCTGAAAACGGCACTTTTCTGACCTCTGACCTCACTGGACGGTCCGCCACACTTTTTTTTACACCTCTCGGGCTTATCCGAGAGTGTGGCGTTGTAGGGGAGGTGTCCCCGCACGCGTGCGTATGTCAGAAGTGTCGGCAGTGTCCGCCGGCGCCGGTCCAGTGTCCACCGTTGTCTGAAAACTGCACTTTTCTGACCTCTGACCTCACTGGACGGTCCGCCACACTTTTCTTTACACCTCTCGGGCTTATCCGAGAGTCTGGCGTTGTAGGGGAGGTGTCCCCGCACGCGTGCGTATGTCAGAAGTGTCGGCAGTGTCCGCCGGCGCCGGTCCAGTGTCCACCGTTGTCTGAAAACTGCACTTTTCTGACCTCTGACCTCACTGGACGGTCCGCCACACTTTTCTTTACACCTCTCGGGCTTATCCGAGAGTTAGGCGTTGTAGGGGAGGTGTCCCCGCACGCGTGCGTATGTCAGAAGTGTCGGCAGTGTCCACCGGTGCCTGTCCAGTGTCCACTGTTGTCTGAAAACGGCACTTTTCTGACCTCTGACCTCACTGGACGGTCCGCCACACTTTTTTTTACACCTCTCGGGCTTATCCGAGAGTGTGGCGTTGTAGGGGAGGTGTCCCCGCACGCGTGCGTATGTCAGAAGTGTCGGCATTGTCCGCCAGCGCCGGTCCAGTGTCCACCGTTGTCTGAAAACTGCACTTTTCTGACCTCTGACCTCACTGGACGGTCCGCCACACTTTTCTTTACACCTCTCGGGCTTATCCGAGAGTCTGGCGTTGTAGGGGAGGTGTCCCCGCACGCGTGCGTATGTCAAAAGTGTCGAAAGTGTCCGCCGGCGCCGGTCCAGTGTCCACCGTTGTCTGAAAACTGCACTTTTCTGACCTCTGACCTCACTGGACGGTCCGCCACACTTTTCTTTACACCTCTCGGGCTTATCCGAGAGTGTGGCGTTGTAGGGGAGGTGTCCCCGCACGCGTGCGTATGTCAGAAGTGTCGGCAGTGTCCGCCGGTGCCGGTCCAGTGTCCACCGTTGTCTGAAAACTGCACTTTTCTGACCTCTGACCTCACTGGACGGTCCGCCACACTTTTTTTTACATCTCTCGGGCTTATCCGAGAGTGTGGCGTTGTAGGGGAGGTGTCCCCCCACGCGTGCGTATGTCAGAAGTGTCGGCAGTGTCCGCCGGCGCCGGTCCAGTGTCCACCGTTGTCTGAAAACTGCACTTTTCTGACCTCTGACATCACTGGACGGTCCGCCACACTTTTCTTTACACCTCTCGGGCTTATCCGAGAGTCTGGCGTTGTAGGGGAGGTGTCCCCGCACGCGTGCGTATGTCAAAAGTGTCGGCAGTGTCCGCCGGCGCCGGTCCAGTGTCCACCGTTGTCTGAAAACTGCACTTTTCTGACCTCTGACCTCACTGGACGGTCCGCCATACTTTTTTTTACACCTCTCGGGCTTATCCGAGAGTGTGGCGTTGTAGGGGAGGTGTCCCCGCACGCGTGCGTATGTCAGAAGTGTCGGCAGTGTCCACCGGTGCCTGTCCAGTGTCCACTGTTGTCTGAAAACGGCACTTTTCTGACCTCTGACCTCACTGGACGGTCCGCCACACTTTTTTTTACACCTCTCGGGCTTATCCGAGAGTGTGGCGTTGTAGGGGAGGTGTCCCCGCACGCGTGCGTATGTCAGAAGTGTCGGCAGTGTCCGCCGG
Organism: Gymnoscopelus braueri; assembly: GCF_963280865.1. Taxonomy (NCBI): domain Eukaryota; kingdom Metazoa; phylum Chordata; class Actinopteri; order Myctophiformes; family Myctophidae; genus Gymnoscopelus; species Gymnoscopelus braueri. Next base: position 36,376,454 of record NC_137626.1, read on the forward strand.
CGCCGGTCCAGTGTCCACCGTTGTCTGAAAACTGCACTTTTCTGACCTCTGACCTCACTGGACGGTCCGCCACACTTTTCTTTACACCTCTCGGGCTTATCCGAGAGTCTGGCGTTGTAGGGGAGGTGTCCCCGCACGCGTGCGTATGTCAGAAGTGTCGGCAGTGTCCGCCGGCGCCGGTCCAGTGTCCACCGTTGTCTGAAAACTGCACTTTTCTGACCTCTGACCTCACTGGACGGTCCGCCACACTTTTCTTTACACCTCTCGGGCTTATCCGAGAGTTAGGCGTTGTAGGGGAGGTGTCCCCGCACGCGTGCGTATGTCAGAAGTGTCGGCAGTGTCCACCGGTGCCTGTCCAGTGTCCACTGTTGTCTGAAAACGGCACTTTTCTGACCTCTGACCTCACTGGACGGTCCGCCACACTTTTTTTTACACCTCTCGGGCTTATCCGAGAGTGTGGCGTTGTAGGGGAGGTGTCCCCGCACGCGTGCGTATGTCAGAAGTGTCGGCATTGTCCGCCAGCGCCGGTCCAGTGTCCACCGTTGTCTGAAAACTGCACTTTTCTGACCTCTGACCTCACTGGACGGTCCGCCACACTTTTCTTTACACCTCTCGGGCTTATCCGAGAGTCTGGCGTTGTAGGGGAGGTGTCCCCGCACGCGTGCGTATGTCAAAAGTGTCGAAAGTGTCCGCCGGCGCCGGTCCAGTGTCCACCGTTGTCTGAAAACTGCACTTTTCTGACCTCTGACCTCACTGGACGGTCCGCCACACTTTTCTTTACACCTCTCGGGCTTATCCGAGAGTGTGGCGTTGTAGGGGAGGTGTCCCCGCACGCGTGCGTATGTCAGAAGTGTCGGCAGTGTCCGCCGGTGCCGGTCCAGTGTCCACCGTTGTCTGAAAACTGCACTTTTCTGACCTCTGACCTCACTGGACGGTCCGCCACACTTTTTTTTACATCTCTCGGGCTTATCCGAGAGTGTGGCGTTGTAGGGGAGGTGTCCCCCCACGCGTGCGTATGTCAGAAGTGTCGGCAGTGTCCGCCGGCGCCGGTCCAGTGTCCACCGTTGTCTGAAAACTGCACTTTTCTGACCTCTGACATCACTGGACGGTCCGCCACACTTTTTTTTACATCTCTCTGGCTTATCCGAGAGTGTGGCGTTGTAGGGGAGGTGTCCCCGCACGCGTGCGTATGTCAGAAGTGTCGGCAGTGTCCGCCGGCGCCGGTCCAGTGTCCACCGTTGTCTGAAAACTGCACTTTTCTGACCTCTGACCTCACTGGACGGTCCGCCACACTTTTCTTTACACCTCTCGGGCTTATCCGAGAGTCTGGCGTTGTAGGGGAGGTGTCCCCGCACGCGTGCGTATGTCAGAAGTGTCGGCAGTGTCCGCCGGCGCCGGTCCAGTGTCCACCGTTGTCTGAAAACTGCACTTTTCTGACCTCTGACCTCACTGGACGGTCCGCCACACTTTTCTTTACACCTCTCGGGCTTATCCGAGAGTGTGGCGTTGTAGGGGAGGTGTCCCCGCACGCGTGCGTATGTCAGAAGTGTCGGCAGTGTCCACCGGTGCCTGTCCAGTGTCCACTGTTGTCTGAAAACGGCACTTTTCTGACCTCTGACCTCACTGGACGGTCCGCCACACTTTTTTTTACACCTCTCGGGCTTATCCGAGAGTGTGGCGTTGTAGGGGAGGTGTCCCCGCACGCGTGCGTATGTCAGAAGTGTCGGCATTGTCCGCCAGCGCCGGTCCAGTGTCCACCGTTGTCTGAAAACTGCACTTTTCTGACCTCTGACCTCACTGGACGGTCCGCCACACTTTTCTTTACACCTCTCGGGCTTATCCGAGAGTCTGGCGTTGTAGGGGAGGTGTCCCCGCACGCGTGCGTATGTCAAAAGTGTCGAAAGTGTCCGCCGGCGCCGGTCCAGTGTCCACCGTTGTCTGAAAACTGCACTTTTCTGACCTCTGACCTCACTGGACGGTCCGCCACACTTTTCTTTACACCTCTCGGGCTTATCCGAGAGTGTGGCGTTGTAGGGGAGGTGTCCCCGCACGCGTGCGTATGTCAGAAGTGTCGGCAGTGTCCGCCGGTGCCGGTCCAGTGTCCACCGTTGTCTGAAAACTGCACTTTTCTGACCTCTGACCTCACTGGACGGTCCGCCACACTTTTTTTTACATCTCTCGGGCTTATCCGAGAGTGTGGCGTTGTAGGGGAGGTGTCCCCCCACGCGTGCGTATGTCAGAAGTGTCGGCAGTGTCCGCCGGCGCCGGTCCAGTGTCCACCGTTGTCTGAAAACTGCACTTTTCTGACCTCTGACATCACTGGACGGTCCGCCACACTTTTTTTTACATCTCTCTGGCTTATCCGAGAGTGTGGCGTTGTAGGGGAGGTGTCCCCGCACGCGTGCGTATGTCAGAAGTGTCGGCAGTGTCCGCCGGCGCCGGTCCAGTGTCCACCGTTGTCTGAAAACTGCACTTTTCTGACCTCTGACCTCACTGGACGGTCCGCCACACTTTTCTTTACACCTCTCGGGCTTATCCGAGAGTCTGGCGTTGTAGGGGAGGTGTCCCCGCACGCGTGCGTATGTCAGAAGTGTCGGCAGTGTCCGCCGGCGCCGGTCCAGTGTCCACCGTTGTCTGAAAACTGCACTTTTCTGACCTCTGACCTCACTGGACGGTCCGCCACACTTTTCTTTACACCTCTCGGGCTTATCCGAGAGTGTGGCGTTGTAGGGGAGGTGTCCCCGCACGCGTGCGTATGTCAGAAGTGTCGGCAGTGTCCACCGGTGCCTGTCCAGTGTCCACTGTTGTCTGAAAACGGCACTTTTCTGACCTCTGACCTCACTGGACGGTCCGCCACACTTTTTTTTACACCTCTCGGGCTTATCCGAGAGTGTGGCGTTGTAGGGGAGGTGTCCCCGCACGCGTGCGTATGTCAGAAGTGTCGGCATTGTCCGCCAGCGCCGGTCCAGTGTCCACCGTTGTCTGAAAACTGCACTTTTCTGACCTCTGACCTCACTGGACGGTCCGCCACACTTTTCTTTACACCTCTCGGGCTTATCCGAGAGTCTGGCGTTGTAGGGGAGGTGTCCCCGCACGCGTGCGTATGTCAAAAGTGTCGAAAGTGTCCGCCGGCGCCGGTCCAGTGTCCACCGTTGTCTGAAAACTGCACTTTTCTGACCTCTGACCTCACTGGACGGTCCGCCACACTTTTCTTTACACCTCTCGGGCTTATCCGAGAGTCTGGCGTTGTAGGGGAGGTGTCCCCGCACGCGTGCGTATGTCAAAAGTGTCGGCAGTGTCCGCCGGCGCCGGTCCAGTGTCCACCGTTGTCTGAAAACTGCACTTTTCTGACCTCTGACCTCACTGGACGGTCCGCCACACTTTTCTTTACACCTCTCGGGCTTATCCGAGAGTGTGGCGTTGTAGGGGAGGTGTCCCCACACGCGTGCGTATGTCAGAAGTGTCGGCAGTGTCCACCGGTGCCTGTCCAGTGTCCACTGTTGTCTGAAAACGGCACTTTTCTGACCTCTGACCTCACTGGACGGTCCGCCACACTTTTCTTTACACCTCTCGGGCTTATCCGAGAGTCTGGCGTTGTAGGGGAGGTGTCCCCGCACGCGTGCGTATGTCAGAAGTGTCGGCAGTGTCCGCCGGCGCCGGTCCAGTGTCCACCGTTGTCTGAAAACTGCACTTTTCTGACCTCTGACCTCACTGGACGGTCCGCCACACTTTTCTTTACACCTCTCGGGCTTATCCGAGAGTGTGGCGTTGTAGGGGAGGTGTCCCCGCACGCGTGCGTATGTCAGAAGTGTCGGCAGTGTCCACCGGTGCCTGTCCAGTGTCCACTGTTGTCTGAAAACGGCACTTTTCTGACCTCTGACCTCAATGGACGGTCCGCCACACTTTCTTTTACACCTCTCGGGCTTATCCGAGAGTTTGGCGTTGTAGGGGAGGTGTCCCCGCACGCGTGGGTATGTCAGAAGTGTCGGCAGTGTCCGCCGGCGCCGGTCCAGTGTCCACCGTTGTCTGAAAACTGCACTTTTCTGACCTCTGACCTCACTGGACGGTCCGCCACACTTTTTTTTACATCTCTCGGGCTTATCCGAGAGTGTGGCGTTATAGGGGAGGTGTCCCCACACTCGTGCGTATGTCAAAAGTGTCGGCAGTGTCCGCCGGCGCCGGTCCAGTGTCCACCGTTGTCTGAAAACTGCACTTTTCTGACCTCTGACCTCACTGGACGGTCCGCCACACTTTTTTTTACATCTCTCGGGCTTATCCGAGAGTCTGGCGTTGTAGGGGAGGTGTCCCCGCACGCGTGCGTATGTCAGAAGTGTCGGCAGTGTCCGCCGGCGCCGGTCCAGTGTCCACCGTTGTCTGAAAACTGCACTTTTCTGACCTCTGACCTCACTGGACGGTCCGCCACACTTTTCTTTACACCTCTCGGGCTTATCGGAGAGTGTGCCGTTGTAGGGGAGGTGTCCCCGCACGCGTGCGTATGTCAGAAGTGTCGGCAGTGTCCACCGGTGCCTGTCCAGTGTCCACTGTTGTCTGAAAACGGCACTTTTCTGACCTCTGACCTCACTGGACGGTCCGCCACACTTTTTTTTACACCTCTCGGACTTATCCGAGAGTGTGGCGTTGTAGGGGAGGTGTCCCCGCACGCGTGCGTATGTCAGAAGTGTCGGCATTGTCCGCCGGCGCCGGTCCAGTGTCCACCGTTGTCTGAAAACTGCACTTTTCTGACCTCTGACCTCACTGGACGGTCCGCCACACTTTTCTTTACACCTCTCGGGCTTATCCGAGAGTCTGGCGTTGTAGGGGAGGTGTCCCCGCACGCGTGCGTATGTCAAAAGTGTCGGCAGTGTCCGCCGGCGCCGGTCCAGTGTCCACCGTTGTCTGAAAACTGCACTTTTCTGACCTCTGACCTCACTGGACGGTCCGCCATACTTTTCTTTACACCCCTCGGGCTTATCCGAGAGTTTGGCGTTGTAGGGGAGGTGTCCCCGCACGCGTGCGTATGTCAGAAGTGTCGGCAGTGTCCACCGGTGCCTGTCCAGTGTCCACTGTTGTCTGAAAACGGCACTTTTCTGACTTCTGACCTCACTGGACGGTCCGCCACACTTTTTTTTACATCTCTCGGGCTTATCCGAGAGTTTGGCGTTGTAGGGGAGGTGTCCCCGCACGCGTGCGTATGTCAGAAGTGTCGGCAGTGTCCGCCGGCGCCGGTCCAGTGTCCACCGTTGTCTGAAAACTGCACTTTTCTGACCTCTGACCTCACTGGACGGTCCGCCACACTTTTCTTTACACCTCTCGGGCTTATCCGAGAGTGTGGCGTTGTAGGGGAGGTGTCCCCGCACGCGTGCGTATGTCAGAAGTGTCGGCAGTGTCCACCGGTGCCTGTCCAGTGTCCACTGTTGTCTGAAAACGGCACTTTTCTGACCTCTGACCTCACTGGACGGTCCGCCACACTTTTTTTTACACCTCTCGGGCTTATCCGAGAGTGTGGCGTTGTACGGGAGGTGTCCCCGCACGCGTGCGTATGTCAGAAGTGTCGGCATTGTCCGCCGGCGCCGGTCCAGTGTCCACCGTTGTCTGAAAACTGCACTTTTCTGACCTCTGACCTCACTGGACGGTCCGCCACACTTTTCTTTACACCTCTCGGGCTTATCCGAGAGTGTGGCGTTGTAGGGGAGGTGTCCCCGCAAGCGTACGTATGTCAGAAATGTCGGCAGTGTCCACCGGTGCCTGTCCAGTGTCCACTGTTGTCTGAAAACGGCACTTTTCTGACCTCTGACCTCACTGGACGGTCCGCCACACTTTTTTTTACACCTCTCGGGCTTATCCGAGAGTGTGGCGTTGTAGGGGAGGTGTCCCCGCACGCGTGCGTATGTCAGAAGTGTCGGCAGTGTCCACCGGTGCCTGTCCAGTGTCCACTGTTGTCTGAAAACGGCACTTTTCTGACCTCTGACCTCACTGGACGGTCCGCCACACTTTTCTTTACACCTCTCGGGCTTATCCGAGAGTGTGGCGTTGTAGGGGAGGTGTCCCCGCACGCGTGCGTATGTCAGAAGTGTCGGCAGTGTCCGCCGGCGCCGGTCCAGTGTCCACCGTTGTCTGAAAACTGCACTTTTCTGACCTCTGACCTCACTGGACGGTCCGCCACACTTTTCTTTACATCTCTCGGGCTTATCCGAGAGTGTGGCGTTGTAGGGGAGGTGTCCCCGCACGCGTGCGTATGTCAGAAGTGTCGGCAGTGTCCGCCGGCGCCGGTCCAGTGTCCACCGTTGTCTGAAAACTGCACTTTTCTGACCTCTGACCTCACTGGACGGTCCGCCACACTTTTCTTTACACCTCTCGGGCTTATCCGAGAGTCTGGCGTTGTAGGGGAGGTGTCCCCGCACGCGTGCGTATGTCAGAAGTGTCGGCAGTGTCCGCCGGCACCGGTCCAGTGTCCACCGTTGTCTGAAAACTGCACTTTTCTGACCTCTGACCTCACTGGACGGTCCGCCACCCTTTTTTTTACATCTCTCGGGCTTATCCGAGAGTGTGGCGTTGTAGGGGAGGTGTCCCCGCACGCGTGCGTATGTCAGAAGTGTCGGCATTGTCCGCCGGCGCCGGTCCAGTGTCCACCGTTGTCTGAAAACTGCACTTTTCTGACCTCTGACCTCACTGGACGGTCCGCCACACTTTTATTTACACCTCTCGGGCTTATCCGAGAGTCTGGCGTTGTAGGGGAGGTGTCCCCGCACGCGTGCGTATGTCAAAAGTGTCGGCAGTGTCCGCCGGCGCCGGTCCAGTGTCCACCGTTGTCTGAAAACTGCACTTTTCTGACCTCTGACCTCACTGGACGGTCCGCCATACTTTTCTTTACACCCCTCGGGCTTATCCGAGAGTTTGGCGTTGTAGGGGAGGTGTCCCCGCACGCGTGCGTATGTCAGAAGTGTCGGCAGTGTCCACCGGTGCCTGTCCAGTGTCCACTGTTGTCTGAAAACGGCACTTTTCTGACTTCTGACCTCACTGGACGGTCCGCCACACTTTTTTTTACATCTCTCGGGCTTATCCGAGAGTATGGCGTTGTAGGGGAGGTGTCCCCGCACGCGTGCGTATGTCAGAAGTGTCGGCAGTGTCCGCCGGCGCCGGTCCAGTGTCAACCGTTGTCTGAAAACTGCACTTTTCTGACCTCTGACCTCACTGGACGGTCCGCCACACTTTTCTTTAGGTGTCCCCGCACGCGTGCGTATGTAGAAGTGTCGGCGGTGTCCGCCGGCGCCGGTCCAGTGTCCACCGTTGTCTGAAAACTGCACTTTTCTGACCTCTGACCTCACTGGACGGTCCGCCACACTTTTCTTTACACCTCTCGGGCTTATCCGAGAGTGTGGCGTTGTAGGGGAGGTGTCCCCGCACGCGTGCGTTTGTCAGAAGTGTCGGCAGTGTCCGCCGGCGCCGGTCCAGTGTCCACCGTTGTCTGAAAACTGCACTTTTCTGACCTCTGACCTCACTGGACGGTCCGCCACACTTTTCTTTACACCTCTCGGACTTATCCGAGAGTGTGGCGTTGTAGGGGAGGTGTCCCCGCACGCGTGCGTATGTCAGAAGTGTCGGCATTGTCCGCCGGCGCCGGTCCAGTGTCCACCGTTGTCTGAAAACTGCACTTTTCTGACCTCTGACCTCACTGGACGGTCCGCCACACTTTTCTTTACACCTCTCGGGCTTATCCGAGAGTCTGGCGTTGTAGGGGAGGTGTCCCCGCACGCGTGCGTATGTCAAAAGTGTCGGCAGTGTCCGCCGGCGCCGGTCCAGTGTCCACCGTTGTCTGAAAACTGCACTTTTCTGACCTCTGACCTCACTGGACGGTCCGCCATACTTTTCTTTACACCTCTCGGGCTTATCCGAGAGTTTGGCGTTGTAGGGGAGGTGTCCCCGCACGCGTGCGTATGTCAGAAGTGTCGGCAGTGTCCACCGGTGCCTGTCCAGTGTCCACTGTTGTCTGAAAACGGCACTTTTCTGACTTCTGACCTCACTGGACGGTCCGCCACACTTTTTTTTACACCTCTCGGGCTTATCCGAGAGTGTGGCGTTGTAGGGGAGGTGTCCCCGCACGCGTGCGTATGTCAGAAGTGTCGGCAGTGTCCGCCGGCGCCGGTCCAGTGTCCACCGTTGTCTGAAAACTGCACTTTTCTGACCTCTGACCTCACTGGACGGTCCGCCACACTTTTTTTTACATCTCTCGGGCTTATCCGAGAGTTTGGCGTTGTAGGGGAGGTGTCCCCGCACGCGTGCGTATGTCAGAAGTGTCGGCAGTGTCCGCCGGCGCCGGTCCAGTGTCCACCGTTGTCTGAAAACTGCACTTTTCTGACCTCTGACCTCACTGGACGGTCCGCCACACTTTTCTTTACACCTCTCGGGCTTATCCGAGAGTCTGGCGTTGTAGGGGAGGTGTCCCCGCACACGTGCGTATGTCAGAAGTGTCGGCAGTGTCCGCCGGCGCCGGTCCAGTGTCCACCGTTGTCTGAAAACTGCACTTTTCTGACCTCTGACCTCACTGGACGGTCCGCCACACTTTTCTTTACACCTCTCGGGCTTATCCGAGAGTGTGGCGTTGTAGGGGAGGTGTCCCCGCACGCGTGCGTATGTCAGAAGTGTCGGCAGTGTCCGCCGGCGCCGGTCCAGTGTCAACCGTTGTCTGAAAACTGCACTTTTCTGACCTCTGACCTCACTGGACGGTCCGCCACACGTTTGGCGTTGTAGGGGAGGTGTCCCCGCACGCGTGCGTATGTCAGAAGTGTCGGCAGTGTCCGCCGGCGCCGGTCCAGTGTCCACCGTTGTCTGAAAACTGCACTTTTCTGACCTCTGACCTCACTGGACGGTCCGCCACACTTTTCTTTACACCTCTCGGGCTTATCCGAGAGTGTGGCGTTGTAGGGGAGGTGTCCCCGCACGCGTGCGTATGTCAGAAGTGTCGGCAGTGTCCACCGGTGCCTGTCCAGTGTCCACTGTTGTCTGAAAACGGCACTTTTCTGACCTCTGACCTCACTGGACGGTCCGCCACACTTTTTTTTACACCTCTCGGGCTTATCCGAGAGTGTGGCGTTGTACGGGAGGTGTCCCCGCACGCGTGCGTATGTCAGAAGTGTCGGCATTGTCCAACGGCGCCGGTCCAGTGTCCACCGTTGTCTGAAAACTGCACTTTTCTGACCTCTGACCTCACTGGACGGTCCGCCACACTTTTCTTTACACCTCTCGGGCTTATCCGAGAGTGTGGCGTTGTAGGGGAGGTGTCCCCGCAAGCGTACGTATGTCAGAAATGTCGGCAGTGTCCACCGGTGCCTGTCCAGTGTCCACTGTTGTCTGAAAACGGCACTTTTCTGACCTCTGACCTCACTGGACGGTCCGCCACACTTTTTTTTACACCTCTCGGGCTTATCCGAGAGTGTGGCGTTGTAGGGGAGGTGTCCCCGCACGCGTGCGTATGTCAGAAGTGTCGGCAGTGTCCACCGGTGCCTGTCCAGTGTCCACTGTTGTCTGAAAACGGCACTTTTCTGACCTCTGACCTCACTGGACGGTCCGCCACACTTTTCTTTACACCTCTCGGGCTTATCCGAGAGTGTGGCGTTGTAGGGGAGGTGTCCCCGCACGCGAGCGTATGTCAGAAGTGTCGGCAGTGTCCGCCGGCGCCGGTCCAGTGTCCACCGTTGTCTGAAAACTGCACTTTTCTGACCTCTGACCTCACTGGACGGTCCGCCACACTTTTCTTTACATCTCTCGGGCTTATCCGAGAGTGTGGCGTTGTAGGGGAGGTGTCCCCGCACGCGTGCGTATGTCAGAAGTGTCGGCAGTGTCCGCCGGCGCCGGTCCAGTGTCCACCGTTGTCTGAAAACTGCACTTTTCTGACCTCTGACCTCACTGGACGGTCCGCCACACTTTTCTTTACATCTCTCGGGCTTATCCGAGAGTGTGGCGTTGTAGGGGAGGTGTCCCCGCACGCGTGCGTATGTCAGAAGTGTCGGCAGTGTCCGCCGGTGCCGGTCCAGTGTCCACCGTTGTCTGAAAACTGCACTTTTCTGACCTCTGACCTCACTGGACGGTCCGCCACACTTTTCTTTACACCTCTCGGGCTTATCCGAGAGTCTGGCGTTGTAGGGGAGGTGTCCCCGCACGCGTGCGTATGTCAGAAGTGTCGGCAGTGTCCGCCGGCACCGGTCCAGTGTCCACCGTTGTCTGAAAACTGCACTTTTCTGACCTCTGACCTCACTGGACGGTCCGCCACCCTTTTTTTTACATCTCTCGGGCTTATCCGAGAGTGTGGCGTTGTAGGGGAGGTGTCCCCGCACGCGTGCGTATGTCAGAAGTGTCGGCATTGTCCGCCGGCGCCGGTCCAGTGTCCACCGTTGTCTGAAAACTGCACTTTTCTGACCTCTGACCTCACTGGACGGTCCGCCACACTTTTCTTTACACCTCTCGGGCTTATCCGAGAGTCTGGCGTTGTAGGGGAGGTGTCCCCGCACGCGTGCGTATGTCAAAAGTGTCGGCAGTGTCCGCCGGCGCCGGTCCAGTGTCCACCGTTGTCTGAAAACTGCACTTTTCTGACCTCTGACCTCACTGGACGGTCCGCCATACTTTTCTTTACACCCCTCGGGCTTATCCGAGAGTTTGGCGTTGTAGGGGAGGTGTCCCCGCACGCGTGCGTATGTCAGAAGTGTCGGCAGTGTCCGCCGGCGCCGGTCCAGTGTCCACCGTTGTCTGAAAACTGCACTTTTCTGACCTCTGACCTCACTGGACGGTCCGCCACACTTTTCTTTACATCTCTCGGGCTTATCCGAGAGTGTGGCGTTGTAGGGGAGGTGTCCCCGCACGCGTGCGTATGTCAGAAGTGTCGGCAGTGTCCGCCGGTGCCGGTCCAGTGTCCACCGTTGTCTGAAAACTGCACTTTTCTGACCTCTGACCTCACTGGACGGTCCGCCACACTTTTCTTTACACCTCTCGGGCTTATCCGAGAGTCTGGCGTTGTAGGGGAGGTGTCCCCGCACGCGTGCGTATGTCAGAAGTGTCGGCAGTGTCCGCCGGCACCGGTCCAGTGTCCACCGTTGTCTGAAAACTGCACTTTTCTGACCTCTGACCTCACTGGACGGTCCGCCACCCTTTTTTTTACATCTCTCGGGCTTATCCGAGAGTGTGGCGTTGTAGGGGAGGTGTCCCCGCACGCGTGCGTATGTCAGAAGTGTCGGCATTGTCCGCCGGCGCCGGTCCAGTGTCCACCGTTGTCTGAAAACTGCACTTTTCTGACCTCTGACCTCACTGGACGGTCCGCCACACTTTTCTTTACACCTCTCGGGCTTATCCGAGAGTCTGGCGTTGTAGGGGAGGTGTCCCCGCACGCGTGCGTATGTCAAAAGTGTCGGCAGTGTCCGCCGGCGCCGGTCCAGTGTCCACCGTTGTCTGAAAACTGCACTTTTCTGACCTCTGACCTCACTGGACGGTCCGCCATACTTTTCTTTACACCCCTCGGGCTTATCCGAGAGTTTGGCGTTGTAGGGGAGGTGTCCCCGCACGCGTGCGTATGTCAGAAGTGTCGGCAGTGTCCACCGGTGCCTGTCCAGTGTCCACTGTTGTCTGAAAACGGCACTTTTCTGACTTCTGACCTCACTGGACGGTCCGCCACACTTTTTTTTACATCTCTCGGGCTTATCCGAGAGTATGGCGTTGTAGGGGAGGTGTCCCCGCACGCGTGCGTATGTCAGAAGTGTCGGCAGTGTCCGCCGGCGCCGGTCCAGTGTCAACCGTTGTCTGAAAACTGCACTTTTCTGACCTCTGACCTCACTGGACGGTCCGCCACACTTTTCTTTAGGTGTCCCCGCACGCGTGCGTATGTAGAAGTGTCGGCGGTGTCCGCCGGCGCCGGTCCAGTGTCCACCGTTGTCTGAAAACTGCACTTTTCTGACCTCTGACCTCACTGGACGGTCCGCCACACTTTTCTTTACACCTCTCGGGCTTATCCGAGAGTGTGGCGTTGTAGGGGAGGTGTCCCCGCACGCGTGCGTTTGTCAGAAGTGTCGGCAGTGTCCGCCGGCGCCGGTCCAGTGTCCACCGTTGTCTGAAAACTGCACTTTTCTGACCTCTGACCTCACTGGACGGTCCGCCACACTTTTCTTTACACCTCTCGGACTTATCCGAGAGTGTGGCGTTGTAGGGGAGGTGTCCCCGCACGCGTGCGTATGTCAGAAGTGTCGGCATTGTCCGCCGGCGCCGGTCCAGTGTCCACCGTTGTCTGAAAACTGCACTTTTCTGACCTCTGACCTCACTGGACGGTCCGCCACACTTTTCTTTACACCTCTCGGGCTTATCCGAGAGTCTGGCGTTGTAGGGGAGGTGTCCCCGCACGCGTGCGTATGTCAAAAGTGTCGGCAGTGTCCGCCGGCGCCGGTCCAGTGTCCACCGTTGTCTGAAAACTGCACTTTTCTGACCTCTGACCTCACTGGACGGTCCGCCATACTTTTCTTTACACCTCTCGGGCTTATCCGAGAGTTTGGCGTTGTAGGGGAGGTGTCCCCGCACGCGTGCGTATGTCAGAAGTGTCGGCAGTGTCCACCGGTGCCTGTCCAGTGTCCACTGTTGTCTGAAAACGGCACTTTTCTGACTTCTGACCTCACTGGACGGTCCGCCACACTTTTTTTTACACCTCTCGGGCTTATCCGAGAGTGTGGCGTTGTAGGGGAGGTGTCCCCGCACGCGTGCGTATGTCAGAAGTGTCGGCAGTGTCCGCCGGCGCCGGTCCAGTGTCCACCGTTGTCTGAAAACTGCACTTTTCTGACCTCTGACCTCACTGGACGGTCCGCCACACTTTTTTTTACATCTCTCGGGCTTATCCGAGAGTTTGGCGTTGTAGGGGAGGTGTCCCCGCACGCGTGCGTATGTCAGAAGTGTCGGCAGTGTCCGCCGGCGCCGGTCCAGTGTCCACCGTTGTCTGAAAACTGCACTTTTCTGACCTCTGACCTCACTGGACGGTCCGCCACACTTTTCTTTACACCTCTCGGGCTTATCCGAGAGTCTGGCGTTGTAGGGGAGGTGTCCCCGCACACGTGCGTATGTCAGAAGTGTCGGCAGTGTCCGCCGGCGCCGGTCCAGTGTCCACCGTTGTCTGAAAACTGCACTTTTCTGACCTCTGACCTCACTGGACGGTCCGCCACACTTTTCTTTACACCTCTCGGGCTTATCCGAGAGTGTGGCGTTGTAGGGGAGGTGTCCCCGCACGCGTGCGTATGTCAGAAGTGTCGGCAGTGTCCGCCGGCGCCGGTCCAGTGTCAACCGTTGTCTGAAAACTGCACTTTTCTGACCTCTGACCTCACTGGACGGTCCGCCACACGTTTGGCGTTGTAGGGGAGGTGTCCCCGCACGCGTGCGTATGTCAGAAGTGTCGGCAGTGTCCGCCGGCGCCGGTCCAGTGTCCACCGTTGTCTGAAAACTGCACTTTTCTGACCTCTGACCTCACTGGACGGTCCGCCACACTTTTCTTTACACCTCTCGGGCTTATCCGAGAGTGTGGCGTTGTAGGGGAGGTGTCCCCGCACGCGTGCGTTTGTCAGAAGTGTCGGCAGTGTCCACCGGTGCCTGTCCAGTGTCCACTGTTGTCTGAAAACGGCACTTTTCTGACCTCTGACCTCACTGGACGGTCCGCCACACTTTTTTTTACACCTCTCGGGCTTATCCGAGAGTGTGGCGTTGTACGGGAGGTGTCCCCGCACGCGTGCGTATGTCAGAAGTGTCGGCATTGTCCGCCGGCGCCGGTCCAGTGTCCACCGTTGTCTGAAAACTGCACTTTTCTGACCTCTGACCTCACTGGACGGTCCGCCACACTTTTCTTTACACCTCTCGGGCTTATCCGAGAGTGTGGCGTTGTAGGGGAGGTGTCCCCGCAAGCGTACGTATGTCAGAAATGTCGGCAGTGTCCACCGGTGCCTGTCCAGTGTCCACTGTTGTCTGAAAACGGCACTTTTCTGACCTCTGACCTCACTGGACGGTCCGCCACACTTTTTTTTACACCTCTCGGGCTTATCCGAGAGTGTGGCGTTGTAGGGGAGGTGTCCCCGCACGCGTGCGTATGTCAGAAGTGTCGGCAGTGTCCACCGGTGCCTGTCCAGTGTCCACTGTTGTCTGAAAACGGCACTTTTCTGACCTCTGACCTCACTGGACGGTCCGCCACACTTTTCTTTACACCTCTCGGGCTTATCCGAGAGTGTGGCGTTGTAGGGGAGGTGTCCCCGCACGCGTGCGTATGTCAGAAGTGTCGGCAGTGTCCGCCGGCGCCGGTCCAGTGTCCACCGTTGTCTGAAAACTGCACTTTTCTGACCTCTGACCTCACTGGACGGTCCGCCACACTTTTCTTTACATCTCTCGGGCTTATCCGAGAGTGTGGCGTTGTAGGGGAGGTGTCCCCGCACGCGTGCGTATGTCAGAAGTGTCGGCAGTGTCCGCCGGCGCCGGTCCAGTGTCCACCGTTGTCTGAAAACTGCACTTTTCTGACCTCTGACCTCACTGGACGGTCCGCCACACTTTTCTTTACACCTCTCGGGCTTATCCGAGAGTCTGGCGTTGTAGGGGAGGTGTCCCCGCACGCGTGCGTATGTCAGAAGTGTCGGCAGTGTCCGCCGGCACCGGTCCAGTGTCCACCGTTGTCTGAAAACTGCACTTTTCTGACCTCTGACCTCACTGGACGGTCCGCCACCCTTTTTTTTACATCTCTCGGGCTTATCCGAGAGTGTGGCGTTGTAGGGGAGGTGTCCCCGCACGCGTGCGTATGTCAGAAGTGTCGGCAGTGTCCGCCGGCGCCGGTCCAGTGTCCACCGTTGTCTGAAAACTGCACTTTTCTGACCTCTGACCTCACTGGACGGTCCGCCACACTTTTTTTTACATCTCTCGGGCTTATCCGAGAGTGTGGCGTTGTAGGGGAGGTGTCCCCGCACGCGTGCGTATGTCAGAAGTGTCGGCAGTGTCCGCCGGCGCCGGTCCAGTGTCCACCGTTGTCTGAAAACTGCACTTTTCTGACATCTGACCTCACTGGACGGTCCGCCACACTTTTCTTTACACCTCTCGGGCTTATCCGAGAGTGTGGCGTTGTAGGGGAGGAGTCCCCGCACGTGTGCGTATGTCAGAAGTGTCGGCAGTGTCCACCGGTGCCTGTCCAGTGTCCACTGTTGTCTGAAAACGGCACTTTTCTGACCTCTGACCTCACTGGACGGTCCGCCACACTTTTTTTTACATCTCTCTGGCTTTTCCGAGAGTATGGCGTTGTAGGGGAGGTGTCCCCGCACGCGTGCGTATGTCAGAAGTGTCGGCAGTGTCCGCCGGCGCCGGTCCAGTGTCAACCGTTGTCTGAAAACTGCACTTTTCTGACCTCTGACCTCACTGGACGGTCCGCCACACTTTTCTTTAGGTGTCCCCGCACGCGTGCGTATGTCAGAAGTGTCGGCGGTGTCCGCCGGCGCCGGTCCAGTGTCCACCGTTGTCTGAAAACTGCACTTTTCTGACCTCTGACCTCACTGGACGGTCCGCCACACTTTTCTTTACACCTCTCGGGCTTATCCGAGAGTGTGGCGTTGTAGGGGAGGTGTCCCCGCAAGCGTACGTATGTCAGAAATGTCGGCAGTGTCCACCGGTGCCTGTCCAGTGTCCACTGTTGTCTGAAAACGGCACTTTTCTGACCTCTGACCTCACTGGACGGTCCGCCACACTTTTCTTTACACCTCTCGGGCTTATCCGAGAGTGTGGCGTTGTAGGGGAGGTGTCCCCGCACGCGTGCGTTTGTCAGAAGTGTCGGCAGTGTCCGCCGGCGCCGGTCCAGTGTCCACCGTTGTCTGAAAACTGCACTTTTCTGACCTCTGACCTCACTGGACGGTCCGCCACACTTTTCTTTACACCTCTCGGACTTATCCGAGAGTGTGGCGTTGTAGGGGAGGTGTCCCCGCACGCGTGCGTATGTCAGAAGTGTCGGCATTGTCCGCCGGCGCCGGTCCAGTGTCCACCGTTGTCTGAAAACTGCACTTTTCTGACCTCTGACCTCACTGGACGGTCCGCCACACTTTTCTTTACACCTCTCGGGCTTATCCGAGAGTCTGGCGTTGTAGGGGAGGTGTCCCCGCACGCGTGCGTATGTCAAAAGTGTCGGCAGTGTCCGCCGGCGCCGGTCCAGTGTCCACCGTTGTCTGAAAACTGCACTTTTCTGACCTCTGACCTCACTGGACGGTCCGCCATACTTTTCTTTACACCTCTCGGGCTTATCCGAGAGTTTGGCGTTGTAGGGGAGGTGTCCCCGCACGCGTGCGTATGTCAGAAGTGTCGGCAGTGTCCACCGGTGCCTGTCCAGTGTCCACTGTTGCCTGAAAACGGCACTTTTCTGACTTCTGACCTCACTGGACGGTCCGCCACACTTTTTTTTACACCTCTCGGGCTTATCCGAGAGTGTGGCGTTGTAGGGGAGGTGTCCCCGCACGCGTGCGTATGTCAGAAGTGTCGGCAGTGTCCGCCGGCGCCGGTCCAGTGTCCACCGTTGTCTGAAAACTGCACTTTTCTGACCTCTGACCTCACTGGACGGTCCGCCACACTTTTCTTTACACCTCTCGGGCTTATCCGAGAGTCTGGCGTTGTAAGGGAGGTGTCCCCGCACACGTGCGTATGTCAGAAGTGTCGGCAGTGTCCGCCGGCGCCGGTCCAGTGTCCACCGTTGTCTGAAAACTGCACTTTTCTGACCTCTGACCTCACTGGACGGTCCGCCACACTTTTCTTTACACCTCTCGGGCTTATCCGAGAGTGTGGCGTTGTAGGGGAGGTGTCCCCGCAAGCGTACGTATGTCAGAAATGTCGGCAGTGTCCACCGGTGCCTGTCCAGTGTCCACTGTTGTCTGAAAACGGCACTTTTCTGACCTCTGACCTCACTGGACGGTCCGCCACACTTTTTTTTACACCTCTCGGGCTTATCCGAGAGTGTGGCGTTGTAGGGGAGGTGTCCCCGCACGCGTGCGTATGTCAGAAGTGTCGGCAGTGTCCACCGGTGCCTGTCCAGTGTCCACTGTTGTCTGAAAACGGCACTTTTCTGACCTCTGACCTCACTGGACGGTCCGCCACACTTTTCTTTACACCTCTCGGGCTTATCCGAGAGTTTGGCGTTGTAGGGGAGGTGTCCCCGCACGCGTGCGTATGTCAGAAGTGTCGGCAGTGTCCGCCGGCGCCGGTCCAGTGTCCACCGTTGTCTGAAAACTGCACTTTTCTGACCTCTGACCTCACTGGACGGTCCGCCACACTTTTCTTTACATCTCTCGGGCTTATCCGAGAGTGTGGCGTTGTAGGGGAGGTGTCCCCGCACGCGTGCGTATGTCAGAAGTGTCGGCAGTGTCCGCCGGCGCCGGTCCAGTGTCCACCGTTGTCTGAAAACTGCACTTTTCTGACCTCTGACCTCACTGGACGGTCCGCCACACTTTTCTTTACACCTCTCGGGCTTATCCGAGAGTCTGGCGTTGTAGGGGAGGTGTCCCCGCACGCGTGCGTATGTCAGAAGTGTCGGCAGTGTCCGCCGGCACCGGTCCAGTGTCCACCGTTGTCTGAAAACTGCACTTTTCTGACCTCTGACCTCACTGGACGGTCCGCCACCCTTTTTTTTACATCTCTCGGGCTTATCCGAGAGTGTGGCGTTGTAGGGGAGGTGTCCCCGCACGCGTGCGTATGTCAGAAGTGTCGGCAGTGTCCGCCGGCGCCGGTCCAGTGTCCACCGTTGTCTGAAAACTGCACTTTTCTGACCTCTGACCTCACTGGACGGTCCGCCACACTTTTTTTTACATCTCTCGGGCTTATCCGAGAGTGTGGCGTTGTAGGGGAGGTGTCCCCGCACGCGTGCGTATGTCAGAAGTGTCGGCAGTGTCCGCCGGCGCCGGTCCAGTGTCCACCGTTGTCTGAAAACTGCACTTTTCTGACATCTGACCTCACTGGACGGTCCGCCACACTTTTCTTTACACCTCTCGGGCTTATCCGAGAGTTTGGCGTTGTAGGGGAGGTGTCCCCGCACGTGTGCGTATGTCAGAAGTGTCGGCAGTGTCCACCGGTGCCTGTCCAGTGTCCACTGTTGTCTGAAAACGGCACTTTTCTGACCTCTGACCTCACTGGACGGTCCGCCACACTTTTTTTTACATCTCTCTGGCTTTTCCGAGAGTATGGCGTTGTAGGGGAGGTGTCCCCGCACACGTGCGTATGTCAGAAGTGTCGGCAGTGTCCGCCGGCGCCGGTCCAGTGTCAACCGTTGTCTGAAAACTGCACTTTTCTGACCTCTGACCTCACTGGACGGTCCGCCACACTTTTCTTTAGGTGTCCCCGCACGCGTGCGTATGTCAGAAGTGTCGGCGGTGTCCGCCGGCGCCGGTCCAGTGTCCACCGTTGTCTGAAAACTGCACTTTTCTGACCTCTGACCTCACTGGACGGTCCGCCACACTTTTCTTTACACCTCTCGGGCTTATCCGAGAGTGTGGCGTTGTAGGGGAGGTGTCCCCGCACGCGTGCGTTTGTCAGAAGTGTCGGCAGTGTCCGCCGGCGCCGGTCCAGTGTCCACCGTTGTCTGAAAACTGCACTTTTCTGACCTCTGACCTCACTGGACGGTCCGCCACACTTTTCTTTACATCTCTCGGGCTTATCCGAGAGAATGGCGTTGTAGGGGAGGTGTCCCCGCACGCGTGCGTATGTCAGAAGTGTCGGCAGTGTCCACCGGTGCCTGTCCAGTGTCCACTGTTGTCTGAAAACGGCACTTTTCTGACCTCTGACCTCACTGGACGGTCCGCCACACTTTTTTTTACACCTCTCGGGCTTATCCGAGAGTGTGGCGTTGTAGGGGAGGTGTCCCCGCACGCGTGCGTATGTCAGAAGTGTCGGCAGTGTCCGCCGGCGCCGGTCCAGTGTCCAACGTTGTCTGAAAACTGCACTTTTCTGACCTCTGACCTCACTGGACGGTCCGCCACACTTTTCTTTACACCTCTCGGGCTTATCCGAGAGTGTGGCGTTGTAGGGGAGGTGTCTCCGCACGCGTACGTATGTCAGAAGTGTCGGCATTGTCCGCCGGCGCCGGTCCAGTGTCCACCGTTGTCTGAAAACTGCACTTTTCTGACCTCTGATCTCACTGGACGGTCCGCCACACTTTTCTTTACACCTCTCGGGCTTATCCGAGAGTCTGGCGTTGTAGGGGAGGTGTCCCCGCACGCGTGCGTATGTCAGAAGTGTCGGCAGTGTCCGCCGGCGCCGGTCCAGTGTCCACCGCTGTCTGAAAACTGCACTTTTCTGACCTCTGACCTCACTGGACGGTCCGCCACACTTTTCTTTACACCTCTCGGGCTTATCCGAGAGTGTGGCGTTGTAGGGGAGGTGTCCCCGCACGCGTGCGTATGTCAGAAGTGTCGGCAGTGTCCACCGGTGCCTGTCCAGTGTCCACTGTTGTCTGAAAACGGCACTTTTCTGACCTCTGACCTCACTGGACGGTCCGCCATACTTTTTTTTACACCTCTCGGGCTTATCCGAGAGTTTGGCGTTGTAGGGGAGGTGTCCCCGCACGCGTGCGTATGTCAGAAGTGTCGGCAGTGTCCGCCGGCGCCGGTCCAGTGTCCACCGTTGTCTGAAAACTGCACTTTTCTGACCTCTGACCTCACTGGACGGTCCGCCACACTTTTTTTTACATCTCTCGGGCTTATCCGAGAGTGTGGCGTTGTAGGGGAGGTGTCCCCGCACGCGTGCGTATGTCAGAAGTGTCGGCAGTGTCCGCCGGCGCCGGTCCAGTGTCCACCGTTGTCTGAAAACTGCACTTTTCTGACCTCTGACCTCACTGGACGGTCCGCCACACTTTTCTATACACCTCTCGGGCTTATCCGAGAGTCTGGCGTTGTAGGGGAGGTGTCCCCGCACGCGTGCGTATGTCAGAAGTGTCGGCAGTGTCCGCCGGCGCCGGTCCAGTGTCCACCGCTGTCTGAAAACTGCACTTTTCTGACCTCTGACCTCACTGGACGGTCCGCCACACTTTTCTTTACACCTCTCGGGCTTATCCGAGAGTGTGGCGCTGTAGGGGAGGTGTCCCCGCACGCGTGCGTATGTCAGAAGTGTCGGCAGTGTCCACCGGTGCCTGTCCAGTGTCCACTGTTGTCTGAAAACGGCACTTTTCTGACCTCTGACCTCACTGGACGGTCCGCCATACTTTTTTTTACACCTCTCGGGCTTATCCGAGAGTTTGGCGTTGTAGGGGAGGTGTCCCCGCACGCGTGCGTATGTCAGAAGTGTCGGCAGTGTCCGCCGGCGCCGGTCCAGTGTCCACCGTTGTCTGAAAACTGCACTTTTCTGACCTCTGACCTCACTGGACGGTCCGCCACACTTTTTTTTACATCTCTCGGGCTTATCCGAGAGTGTGGCGTTGTAGGGGAGGTGTCCCCGCACGCGTGCGTATGTCAGAAGTGTCGGCAGTGTCCGCCGGCGCCGGTCCAGTGTCCACCGTTGTCTGAAAACTGCACTTTTCTGACCTCTGACCTCACTGGACGGTCCGCCACACTTTTCTATACACCTCTCGGGCTTATCCGAGAGTCTGGCGTTGTAGGGGAGGTGTCCCCGCACGCGTGCGTATGTCAGAAGTGTCGGCAGTGTCCGCCGGCGCCGGTCCAGTGTCCACCGCTGTCTGAAAACTGCACTTTTCTGACCTCTGACCTCACTGGACGGTCCGCCACACTTTTCTTTACACCTCTCGGGCTTATCCGAGAGTGTGGCGTTGTAGGGGAGGTGTCTCCGCACGCGTACGTATGTCAGAAGTGTCGGAATTGTCCGCCGGCGCCGGTCCAGTGTCCACCGTTGTCTGAAAACTGCACTTTTCTGACCTCTGATCTCACTGGACGGTCCGCCACACTTTTCTTTACACCTCTCGGGCTTATCCGAGAGTCTGGCGTTGTAGGGGAGGTGTCCCCGCACGCGTGCGTATGTCAGAAGTGTCGGCAGTGTCCGCCGGCGCCGGTCCAGTGTCCACCGCTGTCTGAAAACTGCACTTTTCTGACCTCTGACCTCACTGGACGGTCCGCCACACTTTTCTTTACACCTTTCGGGCTTATCCGAGAGTGTGGCGTTGTAGGGGAGGTGTCCCCGCACGCGTGCGTATGTCAGAAGTGTCGGCAGTGTCCACTGTTGTCTGAAAACGGCACTTTTCTGACCTCTGACCTCACTGGACGGTCCGCCATACTTTTTTTTACACCTCTCGGGCTTATCCGAGAGTGTGGCGTTGTAGGGGAGGTGTCCCCGCACGCGTGCGTATGTCAGAAGTGTCGGCAGTGTCCGCCGGCGCCGGTCCAGTGTCCACCGTTGTCTGAAAACTGCACTTTTCTGACCTCTGACCTCACTGGACGGTCCGCCACACTTTTTTTTACATCTCTCGGGCTTATCCGAGAGTGTGGCGTTGTAGGGGAGGTGTCCCCGCACGCGTGCGTATGTCAGAAGTGTCGGCAGTGTCCGCCGGCGCCGGTCCAGTGTCCACCGTTGTCTGAAAACTGCACTTTTCTGACCTCTGACCTCACTGGACGGTCCGCCACACTTTTCTATACACCTCTCGGGCTTATCCGAGAGTATGGCGTTGTAGGGGAGGTGTCCCCGCACGCGTGCGTATGTCAGAAGTGTCGGCAGTGTCCGCCGGCGCCGGTCCAGTGTCCACCGTTGTCTGAAAACTACACTTTTCTGACCTCTGACCTCACTGGACGGTCCGCCACACTTTTCTTTACACGTCTCGGGCTTATCCGAGAGTGTGGCGTTGTAGGGGAGGTGTCCCCGCACGCGTGCGTATGTCAGAAGTGTCGGCAGTGTCCGCCGGCACCGGTCCAGTGTCCACCGTTGTCTGAAAACTGCACTTTTCTGACCTCTGACCTCACTGGACGGTCCGCCACCCTTTTTTTTACATCTCTCGGGCTTATCCGAGAGTGTGGCGTTGTAGGGGAGGTGTCCCCGCACGCGTGCGTATGTCAGAAGTGTCGGCAGTGTCCGCCGGCGCCGGTCCAGTGTCCACCGTTGTCTGAAAACTGCACTTTTCTGACCTCTGACCTCACTGGACGGTCCGCCACACTTTTTTTTACATCTCTCGGGCTTATCCGAGAGTATGGCGTTGTAGGGGAGGTGTCCCCGCACGCGTGCGTATGTCAGAAGTGTCGGCAGTGTCCGCCGGCGCCGGTCCAGTGTCCACCGTTGTCTGAAAACTGCACTTTTCTGACCTCTGACCTCACTGGACGGTCCGCCACACTTTTCTTTACACCTCTCGGGCTTATCCGAGAGTGTGGCGTTGTAGGGGAGGTGTCCCCGCACGCGTGCGTATGTCAGAAGTGTCGGCAGTGTCCGCCGGCACCGGTCCAGTGTCCACCGTTGTCTGAAAACTGCACTTTTCTGACCTCTGACCTCACTGGACGGTCCGCCACCCTTTTTTTTACATCTCTCGGGCTTATCCGAGAGTGTGGCATTGTAGGGGAGGTGTCCCCGCACGCGTGCGTATGTCAGAAGTGTCGGCAGTGTCCGCCGGCGCCGGTCCAGTGTCCACCGTTGTCTGAAAACTGCACTTTTCTGACCTCTGACCTCACTGGACGGTCCGCCACACTTTTTTTTACATCTCTCGGGCTTATCCGAGAGTATGGCGTTGTAGGGGAGGTGTCCCCGCACGCGTGCGTATGTCAGAAGTGTCGGCAGTGTCCGCCGGCGCCGGTCCAGTGTCCACCGTTGTCTGAAAACTGCACTTTTCTGACCTCTGACCTCACTGGACGGTCCGCCACACTTTTCTTTACACCTCTCGGGCTTATCCGAGAGTATGGCGTTGTAGGGGAGGTGTCCCCGCACGCGTGCGTATGTCAGAAGTGTCGGCAGTGTCCACCGGTGTCTGTCCAGTGTCCACTGTTGTCTGAAAACGGCACTTTTCTGACCTCTGACCTCACTGGACGGTCCGCCACACTTTTTTTTACACCTCTCGGGCTTATCCGAGAGTGTGGCGTTGTAGGGGAGGTGTCCCCGCACGCGTGCGTATGTCAGAAGTGTCGGCAGTGTCCGCCGGCGCCGGTCCAGTGTCCACCGTTGTCTGAAAACTGCACTTTTCTGACCTCTGACCTCACTGGACGGTCCGCCACCCTTTTTTTTACATCTCTCGGGCTTATCCGAGAGTTTGGCGTTGTAGGGGAGGTGTCCCCGCACGCGTGCGTATGTCAGAAGTGTCGGCAGTGTCCGCCGGCGCCGGTCCAGTGTCCACCGTTGTCTGAAAACTGCACTTTTCTGACCTCTGACCTCACTGGACGGTCCGCCACACTTTTCTTTACACCTCTCGGGCTTATCCGAGAGTGTGGCGTTGTAGGGGAGGTGTCCCCGCACGCGTGCGCTTGTCAGAAGTGTCGGCAGTGTCCGCCGGCGCCGGTCCAGTGTCCACCGTTGTCTGAAAACTGCACTTTTCTGACCTCTGACCTCACTGGACGGTCCGCCACACTTTTCTTTACACCTCTCGGGCTTATCCGAGAGTCTGGCGTTGTAGGGGAGGTGTCCCCGCACGCGTGCGTATGTCAGAAGTGTCGGCAGTGTCCGCCGGCGCCGGTCCAGTGTCCACCGTTGTCTGAAAACTGCACTTTTCTGACCTCTGACCTCACTGGACGGTCCGCCACACTTTTTTTTACATCTCTCGGGCTTATCCGAGAGAATGGCGTTGTAGGGGAGGTGTCCCCGCACGCGTGTGTATGTCAGAAGTGTCGGCAGTGTCCGCCGGCGCCGGTCCAGTGTCCACCGTTGTCTGAAAACTGCACTTTTCTGACCTCCGACCTCACTGGACGGTCCGCCACACTTTTCTTTACACCTCTCGGGCTTATCCGAGAGTGTGGCGTTGTAGGGGAGGTGTCCCCGTACGCGTGCGTATGTCAGAAGTGTCGGCAGTGTCCACCGGTGCCTGTCCAGTGTCCACTGTTGTCTGAAAACGGCACTTTTCTGACCTCTGACCTCACTGGACGGTCCGCCACACTTTTTTTTACACCTCTCGGGCTTATCCGAGAGTGTGGCGTTGTAGGGGAGGTGTCCCCGCACGCGTGCGTATGTCAGAAGTGTCGGCAGTGTCCGCCGGCGCCGGTCCAGTGTCCACCGTTGTCTGAAAACTGCACTTTTCTGACCTCTGACCTCACTGGACGGTCCGCCACACTTTTCTTTACACCTCTCGGGCTTATCCGAGAGTCTGGCGTTGTAGGGGAGGTGTCCCCGCACGCGTGCGTATGTCAGAAGTGTCGGCAGTGTCCGCCGGCGCCGGTCCAGTGTCCACCGTTGTCTGAAAACTGCACTTTTCTGACCTCTGACCTCACTGGACGGTCCGCCACACTTTTCTTTACACCTCTCGGGCTTATCCGAGAGTGTGGCGTTGTAGGGGAGGTGTCCCCGCACGCGTGCGTATGTCAGAAGTGTCGGCAGTGTCCACCGGTGCCTGTCCAGTGTCCACTGTTGTCTGAAAACGGCACTTTTCTGACCTCTGACCTCACTGGACGGTCCGCCACACTTTTTTTTACACCTCTCGGGCTTATCCGAGAGTTTGGCGTTGTAGGGGAGGTGTCCCCGCACGCGTGCGTATGTCAGAAGTGTCGGCAGTGTCCGCCGGCGCCGGTCCAGTGTCCACCGTTGTCTGAAAACTGCACTTTTCTGACCTCTGACCTCACTGGACGGTCCGCCACACTTTTTTTTACAACTCTCGGGCTTATCCGAGAGTGTGGCGTTGTAGGGGAGGTGTCCCCGCACGCGTGCGTATGTCAGAAGTGTCGGCAGTGTCCGCCGGCGCCGGTCCAGTGTCCACTGTTGTCTGAAAACTGCACTTTTCTGACCTCTGACCTCACTGGACGGTCCGCCACACTTTTCTTTACACCTCTCGGGCTTATCCGAGAGTCTGGCGTTGTAGGGGAGGTGTCCCCGCACGCGTGCGTATGTCAGAAGTGTCGGCAGTGTCCGCCGGCGCCGGTCCAGTGTCCACCGTTGTCTGAAAACTGCACTTTTCTGACCTCTGACCTCACTGGACGGTCCGCCACACTTTTCTTTACACCTCTCGGGCTTATCCGAGAGTGTGGCGTTGTAGGGGAGGTGTCCCCGCACGCGTGCGTATGTCAGAAGTGTCGGCAGTGTCCACCGGTGCCTGTCCAGTGTCCACTGTTGTCTGAAAACGGCACTTTTCTGACCTCTGACCTCACTGGACGGTCCGCCACACTTTTTTTTACACCTCTCGGGCTTATCCGAGAGTTTGGCGTTGTAGGGGAGGTGTCCCCGCACGCGTGCGTATGTCAGAAGTGTCGGCAGTGTCCGCCGGCGCCGGTCCAGTGTCCACCGTTGTCTGAAAACTGCACTTTTCTGACCTCTGACCTCACTGGACGGTCCGCCACACTTTTCTTTACACCTCTCGGGCTTATCCGAGAGTGTGGCGTTGTAGGGGAGGTGTCCCCGCACGCGTGCGTATGTCAGAAGTGTCGGCAGTGTCCACCGGTGCCTGTCCAGTGTCCACTGTTGTCTGAAAACGGCACTTTTCTGACCTCTGACCTCACTGGACGGTCCGCCACACTTTTTTTTACACCTCTCGGGCTTATCCGAGAGTGTGGAGTTGTAGGGGAGGTGTCCCCGCACGCGTGCGTATGTCAGAAGTGTCGGCAGTGTCCGCCGGCGCCGGTCCAGTGTCCACCGTTGTCTGAAAACTGCACTTTTCTGACCTCTGACCTCACTGGACGGTCCGCCACACTTTTCTTTACATCTCTCGGGCTTATCCGAGAGTGTGGCGTTGTAGGGGAGGTGTCCCCGCACGCGTGCGTATGTCAGAAGTGTCGGCAGTGTCCGCCGGCGCCGGTCCAGTGTCCACCGTTGTCTGAAAACTGCACTTTTCTGACCTCTGACCTCACTGGACGGTCCGCCACACTTTTCTTTACACCTCTCGGGCTTATCCGAGAGTGTGGCGTTGTAGGGGAGGTGTCCCCGCACGCGTGCGTATGTCAGAAGTGTCGGCAGTGTCCACCGGTGCCTGTCCAGTGTCCACTGTTGTCTGAAAACGGCACTTTTCTGACCTCTGACCTCACTGGACGGTCCGCCACACTTTTTTTTACACCTCTCGGGCTTATCCGAGAGTGTGGCGTTGTAGGGGAGGTGTCCCCGCACGCGTGCGTATGTCAGAAGTGTCGGCAGTGTCCGCCGGCGCCGGTCCAGTGTCCACCGTTGTCTGAAAACTGCACTTTTCTGACCTCTGACCTCACTGGACGGTCCGCCACCCTTTTTTTTACATCTCTCGGGCTTATCCGAGAGTTTGGCGTTGTAGGGGAGGTGTCCCCGCACGCGTGCGTATGTCAGAAGTGTCGGCAGTGTCCGCCGGCGCCGGTCCAGTGTCCACCGTTGTCTGAAAACTGCACTTTTCTGACATCTGACCTCACTGGACGGTCCGCCACACTTTTCTTTACACCTCTCGGGCTTATCCGAGAGTGTGGCGTTGTAGGGGAGGTGTCCCCGCACGTGTGCGTATGTCAGAAGTGTCGGCAGTGTCCACCGGTTTCTGTCCAGTGTCCACTGTTGTCTGAAAACGGCACTTTTCTGACCTCTGACCTCACTGGACGGTCCGCCAAACTTTTTTTTACATCTCTCTGGCTTTTCCGAGAGTAAGGCGTTGTAGGGGAGGTGTCCCCGCACGCGTGCGTATGTCAGAAGTGTCGGCAGTGTCCGCCGGCGCCGGTCCAGTGTCAACCGTTGTCTGAAAACTGCACTTTTCTGACCTCTGACCTCACTGGACGGTCCGCCACACTTTTCTTTACACCTCTCGGGCTTATCCGAGAGTCTGGCGTTGTAGGGGAGGTGTCCCCGCACGCGTGCGTATGTCAGAAGTGTCGGCAGTGTCCGCCGGCGCCGGTCCAGTGTCCACCGTTGTCTGAAAACTGCACTTTTCTGACCTCTGACCTCACTGGACGGTCCGCCACACTTTTCTTTACACCTCTCGGGCTTATCCGAGAGTGTGGCGTTGTAGGGGAGGTGTCCCCGCACGCGTGCGCTTGTCAGAAGTGTCGGCAGTGTCCGCCGGCGCCGGTCCAGTGTCCACCGTTGTCTGAAAACTGCACTTTTCTGACCTCTGACCTCACTGGACGGTCCGCCACACTTTTCTTTACACTTCTCGGGCTTATCCGAGAGTCTGGCGTTGTAGGGGAGGTGTCCCCGCACGCGTGCGTATGTCAGAAGTGTCGGCAGTGTCCACCGGTGCCTGTCCAGTGTCCACTGTTGTCTGAAAACGGCACTTTTCTGACCTCTGACCTCACTGGACGGTCCGCCACACTTTTTTTTACACCTCTCGGGCTTATCCGAGAGTGTGGCGTTGTAGGGGAGGTGTCCCCGCACGCGTGCCTATGTCAGAAGTGTCGGCAGTGTCCGCCGGCGCCGGTCCAGTGTCCACCGTTGTCTGAAAACTGCACTTTTCTGACCTCTGACCTCACTGGACGGTCCGCCACACTTTTCTTTACATCTCTCGGGCTTATCCGAGAGTGTGGCGTTGTAGGGGAGGTGTCCCCGCACGCGTGCGTATGTCAGAAGTGTCGGCAGTGTCCGCCGGCGCCGGTCCAGTGTCCACCGTTGTCTGAAAACTGCACTTTTCTGACCTCTGACCTCACTGGACGGTCCGCCACACTTTTCTTTACACCTCTCGGGCTTATCCGAGAGTGTGGCGTTGTAGGGGAGGTGTCCCCGCACGCGTGCGTATGTCAGAAGTGTCGGCGGTGTCCGCCGGCGCCGGTCCAGTGTCCACCGTTGTCTGAAAACTGCACTTTTCTGACCTCTGACCTCACTGGACGGTCCGCCACACTTTTTTTTACATCTCTCGGGCTTATCCGAGAGTGTGGCGTTGTAGGGGAGGTGTCCCCGCACGCGTGCGTATGTCAAAAGTGTCGGCAGTGTCCGCCGGCGCCGGTCCAGTGTCCACCGTTGTCTGAAAACTGCACTTTTCTGACCTCTGACCTCACTGGACGGTCCGCCACACTTTTTTTTTACATATCTCGGGCTTATCCGAGAGTGTGGCGTTGTAGGGGAGGTGTCCCCGCACGCGTGCGTATGTCAGAAGTGTCGGCAGTGTCCGCCGGCACCGGTCCAGTGTCCACCGTTGTCTGAAAACTGCACTTTTCTGACCTCTGACCTCACTGGACGGTCCGCCACCCTTTTTTTTACATCTCTCGGGCTTATCCGAGAGTTTGGCGTTGTAGGGGAGGTGTCCCCGCACGCGTGCGTATGTCAGAAGTGTCGGCAGTGTCCGCCGGCGCCGGTCCAGTGTCCACCGTTGTCTGAAAACTGCACTTTTCTGACCTCTGACCTCACTGGACGGTCCGCCACACTTTTTTTTACATCTCTCGGGCTTATCCGAGAGTGTGGCGTTGTAGGGGAGGTGTCCCCGCACGCGTGCGTATGTCAAAAGTGTCGGCAGTGTCCGCCGGCGCCGGTCCAGTGTCCACCGTTGTCTGAAAACTGCACTTTTCTGACCTCTGACCTCACTGGACGGTCCGCCACACTTTTTTTTACATCTCTCGGGCTTATCCGAGAGTGTGGCGTTGTAGGGGAGGTGTCCCCGCACGCGTGCGTATGTCAGAAGTGTCGGCAGTGTCCGCCGGCACCGGTCCAGTGTCCACCGTTGTCTGAAAACTGCACTTTTCTGACCTCTGACCTCACTGGACGGTCCGCCACCCTTTTTTTTACATCTCTCGGGCTTATCCGAGAGTTTGGCGTTGTAGGGGAGGTGTCCCCGCACGCGTGCGTATGTCAGAAGTGTCGGCAGTGTCCGCCGGCGCCGGTCCAGTGTCCACCGTTGTCTGAAAACTGCACTTTTCTGACCTCTGACCTCACTGGACGGTCCGCCACACTTTTTTTTACATCTCTCGGGCTTATCCGAGAGTGTGGCGTTGTAGGGGAGGTGTCCCCGCACGCGTGCGTATGTCAGAAGTGTCGGCAGTGTCCGCCGGCGCCGGTCCAGTGTCCACCGTTGTCTGAAAACTGCACTTTTCTGACCTCTGACATCACTGGACGGTCCGCCACACTTTTTTTTACATCTCTCGGGCTTATCCGAGAGTGTGGCGTTGTAGGGGAGGTGTCCCCGCACGCGTGCGTATGTCAGAAGTGTCGGCAGTGTCCGCCGGCGCCGGTCCAGTGTCCACCGTTGTCAGAAAACTGCACTTTTCTGACCTTTGACCTCACTGGACGTCCGCCACACTTTTCTTTACACCTCTCGGGCTTATCCGAGAGTCTGGCGTTGTAGGGGAGGTGTCCCCGCACGCGTGCGTAAGTCAGAAGTGTCGGCAGTGTCCGCCGGCGCCGGTCCAGTGTCCACCGTTGTCTGAAAACTGCACTTTTCTGACCTCTGACCTCACTGGACGGTCCGCCACACTTTTCTTTACACCTCTCGGGCTTATCCGAGAGTGTGGCGTTGTAGGGGAGGTGTCCCCGCACGCGTGCGTATGTCAGAAGTGTCGGCAGTGTCCATCGGTGCCTGTCCAGTGTCCACTGTTGTCTGAAAACGGCACTTTTCTGACCTCTGACCTCACTGGACGGTCCGCCACACTTTTTTTTACACCTCTCGGGCTTATCCGAGAGTGTGGCGTTGTAGGGGAGGTGTCCCCGCACGCGTGCGTATGTCAGAAGTGTCGGCAGTGTCCGCCAGCGCCGGTCCAGTGTCCACCGTTGTCTGAAAACTGCACTTTTCTGACCTCTGACCTCACTGGACGGTCCGCCACACTTTTTTTTACATCTCTCGGGCTTATCCGAGAGTGTGGCGTTGTAGGGGAGGTGTCCCCGCACGCGTGCGTATGTCAGAAGTGTCGGCAGTGTCCGCCGGCGCCGGTCCAGTGTCCACCGTTGTCTGAAAACTGCACTTTTCTGACCTCTGACCTCACTGGACGGTCCGCCACACTTTTCTTTACACCTCTCGGGCTTATCCGAGAGTGTGGCGTTGTAGGGGAGGTGTCCCCGCACGCGTGCGTATGTCAGAAGTGTCGGCAGTGTCCGCCGGCACCGGTCCAGTGTCCACCGTTGTCTGAAAACTGCACTTTTCTGACCTCTGACATCACTGGACGGTCCGCCACACTTTTTTTTACATCTCTCGGGCTTATCCGAGAGTGTGGCGTTGTAGGGGAGGTGTCCCCGCACGCGTGCGTATGTCAGAAGTGTCGGCAGTGTCCGCCGGCGCCGGTCCAGTGTCCACCGTTGTCAGAAAACTGCACTTTTCTGACCTTTGACCTCACTGGACGTCCGCCACACTTTTCTTTACACCTCTCGGGCTTATCCGAGAGTCTGGCGTTGTAGGGGAGGTGTCCCCGCACGCGTGCGTAAGTCAGAAGTGTCGGCAGTGTCCGCCGGCGCCGGTCCAGTGTCCACCGTTGTCTGAAAACTGCACTTTTCTGACCTCTGACCTCACTGGACGGTCCGCCACACTTTTCTTTACACCTCTCGGGCTTATCCGAGAGTGTGGCGTTGTAGGGGAGGTGTCCCCGCACGCGTGCGTATGTCAGAAGTGTCGGCAGTGTCCATCGGTGCCTGTCCAGTGTCCACTGTTGTCTGAAAACGGCACTTTTCTGACCTCTGACCTCACTGGACGGTCCGCCACACTTTTTTTTACACCTCTCGGGCTTATCCGAGAGTGTGGCGTTGTAGGGGAGGTGTCCCCGCACGCGTGCGTATGTCAGAAGTGTCGGCAGTGTCCGCCAGCGCCGGTCCAGTGTCCACCGTTGTCTGAAAACTGCACTTTTCTGACCTCTGACCTCACTGGACGGTCCGCCACACTTTTTTTTACATCTCTCGGGCTTATCCGAGAGTGTGGCGTTGTAGGGGAGGTGTCCCCGCACGCGTGCGTATGTCAGAAGTGTCGGCAGTGTCCGCCGGCGCCGGTCCAGTGTCCACCGTTGTCTGAAAACTGCACTTTTCTGACCTCTGACCTCACTGGACGGTCCGCCACACTTTTCTTTACACCTCTCGGGCTTATCCGAGAGTGTGGCGTTGTAGGGGAGGTGTCCCCGCACGCGTGCGTATGTCAGAAGTGTCGGCAGTGTCCGCCGGCACCGGTCCAGTGTCCACCGTTGTCTGAAAACTGCACTTTTCTGACCTCTGACCTCACTGGACGGTCCGCCACCCTTTTTTTTACATCTCTCGGGCTTATCCGAGAGTGTGGCGTTGTAGGGGAGGTGTCCCCGCACGCGTGCGTATGTCAGAAGTGTCGGCAGTGTCCGCCGGCGCCGGTCCAGTGTCCACCGTTGTCAGAAAACTGCACTTTTCTGACCTCTGACCTCACTGGACGTCCGCCACACTTTTCTTTACACCTCTCGGGCTTATCCGAGAGTCTGGCGTTGTAGGGGAGGTGTCCCCGCACGCGTGCGTAAGTCAGAAGTGTCGGCAGTGTCCGCCGGCGCCGGTCCAGTGTCCACCGTTGTCTGAAAACTGCACTTTTCTGACCTCTGACCTCACTGGACGGTCCGCCACACTTTTCTTTACACCTCTCGGGCTTATCCGAGAGTGTGGCG
Source organism: Gymnoscopelus braueri (assembly GCF_963280865.1). Lineage (NCBI taxonomy): Eukaryota > Metazoa > Chordata > Actinopteri > Myctophiformes > Myctophidae > Gymnoscopelus > Gymnoscopelus braueri. The sequence continues at coordinate 36,407,989 of NC_137626.1, forward strand.
TTGTAGGGGAGGTGTCCCCGCACGCGTGCGTATGTCAGAAGTGTCGGCAGTGTCCACCGGTGCCTGTCCAGTGTCCACTGTTGTCTGAAAACGGCACTTTTCTGACCTCTGACCTCACTGGACGGTCCGCCACACTTTTTTTTACACCTCTCGGGCTTATCCGAGAGTGTGGCGTTGTAGGGGAGGTGTCCCCGCACGCGTGCGTATGTCAGAAGTGTCGGCAGTGTCCGCCAGCGCCGGTCCAGTGTCCACCGTTGTCTGAAAACTGCACTTTTCTGACCTCTGACCTCACTGGACGGTCCGCCACACTTTTTTTTACATCTCTCGGGCTTATCCGAGAGTGTGGCGTTGTAGGGGAGGTGTCCCCGCACGCGTGCGTATGTCAGAAGTGTCGGCAGTGTCCGCCGGCGCCGGTCCAGTGTCCACCGTTGTCTGAAAACTGCACTTTTCTGACCTCTGACCTCACTGGACGGTCCGCCACACTTTTCTTTACACCTCTCGGGCTTATCCGAGAGTGTGGCGTTGTAGGGGAGGTGTCCCCGCACGCGTGCGTATGTCAGAAGTGTCGGCAGTGTCCACCGGTGCCTGTCCAGTGTCCACTGTTGTCTGAAAACGGCACTTTTCTGACCTCTGACCTCACTGGACGGTCCGCCACACTTTTTTTTACACCTCTCGGGCTTATCCGAGAGTTTGGCGTTGTAGGGGAGGTGTCCCCGCACGCGTGCGTATGTCAGAAGTGTCGGCAGTGTCCACCGGTGCCTGTCCAGTGTCCACTGTTGTCTGAAAACGGCACTTTTCTGACCTCTGACCTCACTGGACGGTCCGCCACACTTTTTTTTACACCTCTCGGGCTTATCCGAGAGTGTGGCGTTGTAGGGGAGGTGTCCCCGCACGCGTGCGTATGTCAGAAGTGTCGGCAGTGTCCACCGGTGCCTGTCCAGTGTCCACTGTTGTCTGAAAACGGCACTTTTCTGACCTCTGACCTCACTGGACGGTCCGCCACACTTTTTTTTACACCTCTCGGGCTTATCCGAGAGTGTGGCGTTGTAGGGGAGGTGTCCCCGCACGCGTGCGTATGTCAGAAGTGTCGGCAGTGTCCGCCGGCGCCGGTCCAGTGTCCACCGTTGTCTGAAAACTGCACTTTTCTGACCTCTGACCTCACTGGACGGTCCGCCACACTTTTCTTTACATCTCTCGGGCTTATCCGAGAGTGTGGCGTTGTAGGGGAGGTGTCCCCGCACGCGTGCGTATGTCAGAAGTGTCGGCAGTGTCCGCCGGCGCCGGTCCAGTGTCCACCGTTGTCTGAAAACTGCACTTTTCTGACCTCTGACCTCACTGGACGGTCCGCCACACTTTTCTTTACACCTCTCGGGCTTATCCGAGAGTGTGGCGTTGTAGGGGAGGTGTCCCCGCACGCGTGCGTATGTCAGAAGTGTCGGCAGTGTCCACCGGTGCCTGTCCAGTGTCCACTGTTGTCTGAAAACGGCACTTTTCTGACCTCTGACCTCACTGGACGGTCCGCCACACTTTTTTTTACACCTCTCGGGCTTATCCGAGAGTGTGGCGTTGTAGGGGAGGTGTCCCCGCACGCGTGCGTATGTCAGAAGTGTCGGCAGTGTCCGCCGGCGCCGGTCCAGTGTCCACCGTTGTCTGAAAACTGCACTTTTCTGACCTCTGACCTCACTGGACGGTCCGCCACCCTTTTTTTTACATCTCTCGGGCTTATCCGAGAGTTTGGCGTTGTAGGGGAGGTGTCCCCGCACGCGTGCGTATGTCAGAAGTTTCGGCAGTGTCCGCCGGCGCCGGTCCAGTGTCCACCGTTGTCTGAAAACTGCACTTTTCTGACCTCTGACCTCACTGGACGGTCCGCCACACTTTTTTTTACATCTCTCGGGCTTATCCGAGAGTGTGGCGTTGTAGGGGAGGTGTCCCCGCACGCGTGCGTATGTCAGAAGTGTCGGCAGTGTCCGCCGGCGCCGGTCCAGTGTCCACCGTTGTCTGAAAACTGCACTTTTCTGACATCTGACCTCACTGGACGGTCCGCCACACTTTTCTTTACACCTCTCGGGCTTATCCGAGAGTGTGGCGTTGTAGGGGAGGTGTCCCCGCACGTGTGCGTATGTCAGAAGTGTCGGCAGTGTCCACCGGTTTCTGTCCAGTGTCCACTGTTGTCTGAAAACGGCACTTTTCTGACCTCTGACCTCACTGGACGGTCCGCCAAACTTTTTTTTACATCTCTCTGGCTTTTCCGAGAGTAAGGCGTTGTAGGGGAGGTGTCCCCGCACGCGTGCGTATGTCAGAAGTGTCGGCAGTGTCCGCCGGCGCCGGTCCAGTGTCAACCGTTGTCTGAAAACTGCACTTTTCTGACCTCTGACCTCACTGGACGGTCCGCCACACTTTTCTTTACACCTCTCGGGCTTATCCGAGAGTCTGGCGTTGTAGGGGAGGTGTCCCCGCACGCGTGCGTATGTCAGAAGTGTCGGCAGTGTCCGCCGGCGCCGGTCCAGTGTCCACCGTTGTCTGAAAACTGCACTTTTCTGACCTCTGACCTCACTGGACGGTCCGCCACACTTTTCTTTACACCTCTCGGGCTTATCCGAGAGTGTGGCGTTGTAGGGGAGGTGTCCCCGCACGCGTGCGCTTGTCAGAAGTGTCGGCAGTGTCCGCCGGCGCCGGTCCAGTGTCCACCGTTGTCTGAAAACTGCACTTTTCTGACCTCTGACCTCACTGGACGGTCCGCCACACTTTTCTTTACACCTCTCGGGCTTATCCGAGAGTCTGGCGTTGTAGGGGAGGTGTCCCCGCACGCGTGCGTATGTCAGAAGTGTCGGCAGTGTCCACCGGTGCCTGTCCAGTGTCCACTGTTGTCTGAAAACGGCACTTTTCTGACCTCTGACCTCACTGGACGGTCCGCCACACTTTTTTTTACACCTCTCGGGCTTATCCGAGAGTGTGGCGTTGTAGGGGAGGTGTCCCCGCACGCGTGCCTATGTCAGAAGTGTCGGCAGTGTCCGCCGGCGCCGGTCCAGTGTCCACCGTTGTCTGAAAACTGCACTTTTCTGACCTCTGACCTCACTGGACGGTCCGCCACACTTTTCTTTACATCTCTCGGGCTTATCCGAGAGTGTGGCGTTGTAGGGGAGGTGTCCCCGCACGCGTGCGTATGTCAGAAGTGTCGGCAGTGTCCGCCGGCGCCGGTCCAGTGTCCACCGTTGTCTGAAAACTGCACTTTTCTGACCTCTGACCTCACTGGACGGTCCGCCACACTTTTCTTTACACCTCTCGGGCTTATCCGAGAGTGTGGCGTTGTAGGGGAGGTGTCCCCGCACGCGTGCGTATGTCAGAAGTGTCGGCAGTGTCCACCGGTGCCTGTCCAGTGTCCACTGTTGTCTGAAAACGGCACTTTTCTGACCTCTGACCTCACTGGACGGTCCGCCACACTTTTTTTTACACCTCTCGGGCTTATCCGAGAGTGTGGCGTTGTAGGGGAGGTGTCCCCGCACGCGTGCGTATGTCAGAAGTGTCGGCAGTGTCCGCCGGCGCCGGTCCAGTGTCCACCGTTGTCTGAAAACTGCACTTTTCTGACCTCTGACCTCACTGGACGGTCCGCCACACTTTTCTTTACATCTCTCGGGCTTATCCGAGAGTGTGGCGTTGTAGGGGAGGTGTCCCCGCACGCGTGCGTATGTCAGAAGTGTCGGCAGTGTCCGCCGGCGCCGGTCCAGTGTCCACCGTTGTCTGAAAACTGCACTTTTCTGACCTCTGACCTCACTGGACGGTCCGCCACACTTTTCTTTACACCTCTCGGGCTTATCCGAGAGTGTGGCGTTGTAGGGGAGGTGTCCCCGTACGCGTGCGTATGTCAGAAGTGTCGGCAGTGTCCACCGGTGCCTGTCCAGTGTCCACTGTTGTCTGAAAACGGCACTTTTCTGACCTCTGACCTCACTGGACGGTCCGCCACACTTTTTTTTACACCTCTCGGGCTTATCCGAGAGTGTGGCGTTGTAGGGGAGGTGTCCCCGCACGCGTGCGTATGTCAGAAGTGTCGGCAGTGTCCGCCGGCGCCGGTCCAGTGTCCACCGTTGTCTGAAAACTGCACTTTTCTGACCTCTGACCTCACTGGACGGTCCGCCACACTTTTCTTTACATCTCTCGGGCTTATCCGAGAGTGTGGCGTTGTAGGGGAGGTGTCCCCGCACGCGTGCGTATGTCAGAAGTGTCGGCAGTGTCCGCCGGCGCCGGTCCAGTGTCCACCGTTGTCTGAAAACTGCACTTTTCTGACCTCTGACCTCACTGGACGGTCCGCCACACTTTTCTTTACACCTCTCGGGCTTATCCGAGAGTGTGGCGTTGTAGGGGAGGTGTCCCCGCACGCGTGCGTATGTCAGAAGTGTCGGCAGTGTCCACCGGTGCCTGTCCAGTGTCCACTGTTGTCTGAAAACGGCACTTTTCTGACCTCTGACCTCACTGGACGGTCCGCCACACTTTTTTTTACACCTCTCGGGCTTATCCGAGAGTGTGGCGTTGTAGGGGAGGTGTCCCCGCACGCGTGCGTATGTCAGAAGTGTCGGCAGTGTCCGCCGGCGCCGGTCCAGTGTCCACCGTTGTCTGAAAACTGCACTTTTCTGACCTCTGACCTCACTGGACGGTCCGCCACCCTTTTTTTTACATCTCTCGGGCTTATCCGAGAGTTTGGCGTTGTAGGGGAGGTGTCCCCGCACGCGTGCGTATGTCAGAAGTTTCGGCAGTGTCCGCCGGCGCCGGTCCAGTGTCCACCGTTGTCTGAAAACTGCACTTTTCTGACCTCTGACCTCACTGGACGGTCCGCCACACTTTTTTTTACATCTCTCGGGCTTATCCGAGAGTGTGGCGTTGTAGGGGAGGTGTCCCCGCACGCGTGCGTATGTCAGAAGTGTCGGCAGTGTCCGCCGGCGCCGGTCCAGTGTCCACCGTTGTCTGAAAACTGCACTTTTCTGACATCTGACCTCACTGGACGGTCCGCCACACTTTTCTTTACACCTCTCGGGCTTATCCGAGAGTGTGGCGTTGTAGGGGAGGTGTCCCCGCACGTGTGCGTATGTCAGAAGTGTCGGCAGTGTCCACCGGTTTCTGTCCAGTGTCCACTGTTGTCTGAAAACGGCACTTTTCTGACCTCTGACCTCACTGGACGGTCCGCCAAACTTTTTTTTACATCTCTCTGGCTTTTCCGAGAGTAAGGCGTTGTAGGGGAGGTGTCCCCGCACGCGTGCGTATGTCAGAAGTGTCGGCAGTGTCCGCCGGCGCCGGTCCAGTGTCAACCGTTGTCTGAAAACTGCACTTTTCTGACCTCTGACCTCACTGGACGGTCCGCCACACTTTTCTTTACACCTCTCGGGCTTATCCGAGAGTCTGGCGTTGTAGGGGAGGTGTCCCCGCACGCGTGCGTATGTCAGAAGTGTCGGCAGTGTCCGCCGGCGCCGGTCCAGTGTCCACCGTTGTCTGAAAACTGCACTTTTCTGACCTCTGACCTCACTGGACGGTCCGCCACACTTTTCTTTACACCTCTCGGGCTTATCCGAGAGTGTGGCGTTGTAGGGGAGGTGTCCCCGCACGCGTGCGCTTGTCAGAAGTGTCGGCAGTGTCCGCCGGCGCCGGTCCAGTGTCCACCGTTGTCTGAAAACTGCACTTTTCTGACCTCTGACCTCACTGGACGGTCCGCCACACTTTTCTTTACACCTCTCGGGCTTATCCGAGAGTCTGGCGTTGTAGGGGAGGTGTCCCCGCACGCGTGCGTATGTCAGAAGTGTCGGCAGTGTCCACCGGTGCCTGTCCAGTGTCCACTGTTGTCTGAAAACGGCACTTTTCTGACCTCTGACCTCACTGGACGGTCCGCCACACTTTTTTTTACACCTCTCGGGCTTATCCGAGAGTGTGGCGTTGTAGGGGAGGTGTCCCCGCACGCGTGCCTATGTCAGAAGTGTCGGCAGTGTCCGCCGGCGCCGGTCCAGTGTCCACCGTTGTCTGAAAACTGCACTTTTCTGACCTCTGACCTCACTGGACGGTCCGCCACACTTTTCTTTACATCTCTCGGGCTTATCCGAGAGTGTGGCGTTGTAGGGGAGGTGTCCCCGCACGCGTGCGTATGTCAGAAGTGTCGGCAGTGTCCGCCGGCGCCGGTCCAGTGTCCACCGTTGTCTGAAAACTGCACTTTTCTGACCTCTGACCTCACTGGACGGTCCGCCACACTTTTCTTTACACCTCTCGGGCTTATCCGAGAGTGTGGCGTTGTAGGGGAGGTGTCCCCGCACGCGTGCGTATGTCAGAAGTGTCGGCAGTGTCCGCCGGCGCCGGTCCAGTGTCCACCGTTGTCTGAAAACTGCACTTTTCTGACCTCTGACCTCACTGGACGGTCCGCCACACTTTTTTTTACATCTCTCGGGCTTATCCGAGAGTGTGGCGTTGTAGGGGAGGTGTCCCCGCACGCGTGCGTATGTCAAAAGTGTCGGCAGTGTCCGCCGGCGCCGGTCCAGTGTCCACCGTTGTCTGAAAACTGCACTTTTCTGACCTCTGACCTCACTGGACGGTCCGCCACACTTTTTTTTTACATCTCTCGGGCTTATCCGAGAGTGTGGCGTTGTAGGGGAGGTGTCCCCGCACGCGTGCGTATGTCAGAAGTGTCGGCAGTGTCCGCCGGCACCGGTCCAGTGTCCACCGTTGTCTGAAAACTGCACTTTTCTGACCTCTGACCTCACTGGACGGTCCGCCACCCTTTTTTTTACATCTCTCGGGCTTATCCGAGAGTTTGGCGTTGTAGGGGAGGTGTCCCCGCACGCGTGCGTATGTCAGAAGTGTCGGCAGTGTCCGCCGGCGCCGGTCCAGTGTCCACCGTTGTCTGAAAACTGCACTTTTCTGACCTCTGACCTCACTGGACGGTCCGCCACACTTTTTTTTACATCTCTCGGGCTTATCCGAGAGTGTGGCGTTGTAGGGGAGGTGTCCCCGCACGCGTGCGTATGTCAGAAGTGTCGGCAGTGTCCGCCGGCGCCGGTCCAGTGTCCACCGTTGTCTGAAAACTGCACTTTTCTGACCTCTGACCTCACTGGACGGTCCGCCACACTTTTTTTTACATCTCTCGGGCTTATCCGAGAGTGTGGCGTTGTAGGGGAGGTGTCCCCGCACGCGTGCGTATGTCAAAAGTGTCGGCAGTGTCCGCCGGCGCCGGTCCAGTGTCCACCGTTGTCTGAAAACTGCACTTTTCTGACCTCTGACCTCACTGGACGGTCCGCCACACTTTTTTTTACATCTCTCGGGCTTATCCGAGAGTGTGGCGTTGTAGGGGAGGTGTCCCCGCACGCGTGCGTATGTCAGAAGTGTCGGCAGTGTCCGCCGGCACCGGTCCAGTGTCCACCGTTGTCTGAAAACTGCACTTTTCTGACCTCTGACCTCACTGGACGGTCCGCCACCCTTTTTTTTACATCTCTCGGGCTTATCCGAGAGTTTGGCGTTGTAGGGGAGGTGTCCCCGCACGCGTGCGTATGTCAGAAGTGTCGGCAGTGTCCGCCGGCGCCGGTCCAGTGTCCACCGTTGTCTGAAAACTGCACTTTTCTGACCTCTGACCTCACTGGACGGTCCGCCACACTTTTTTTTACATCTCTCGGGCTTATCCGAGAGTTTGGCGTTGTAGGGGAGGTGTCCCCGCACGCGTGCGTATGTCAAAAGTGTCGGCAGTGTCCGCCGGCGCCGGTCCAGTGTCCACCGTTGTCTGAAAACTGCACTTTTCTGACCTCTGACCTCACTGGACGGTCCGCCACACTTTTTTTTACATCTCTCGGGCTTATCCGAGAGTGTGGCGTTGTAGGGGAGGTGTCCCCGCACGCGTGCGTATGTCAGAAGTGTCGGCAGTGTCCGCCGGCACCGGTCCAGTGTCCACCGTTGTCTGAAAACTGCACTTTTCTGACCTCTGACCTCACTGGACGGTCCGCCACCCTTTTTTTTACATCTCTCGGGCTTATCCGAGAGTTTGGCGTTGTAGGGGAGGTGTCCCCGCACGCGTGCGTAAGTCAGAAGTGTCGGCAGTGTCCGCCGGCGCCGGTCCAGTGTCCACCGTTGTCTGAAAACTGCACTTTTCTGACCTCTGACCTCACTGGACGGTCCGCCACACTTTTCTTTACACCTCTCGGGCTTATCCGAGAGTGTGGCGTTGTAGGGGAGGTGTCCCCGCACGCGTGCGTATGTCAGAAGTGTCGGCAGTGTCCATCGGTGCCTGTCCAGTGTCCACTGTTGTCTGAAAACGGCACTTTTCTGACCTCTGACCTCACTGGACGGTCCGCCACACTTTTTTTTACACCTCTCGGGCTTATCCGAGAGTGTGGCGTTGTAGGGGAGGTATCCCCGCACGCGTGCGTATGTCAGAAGTGTCGGCAGTGTCCGCCAGCGCCGGTCCAGTGTCCACCGTTGTCTGAAAACTGCACTTTTCTGACCTCTGACCTCACTGGACGGTCCGCCACACTTTTCTTTACACCTCTCGGGCTTATCCGAGAGTGTGGCGTTGTAGGGGAGGTGTCCCCGCACGCGTGCGTATGTCAGAAGTGTCGGCAGTGTCCGCCGGCACCGGTCCAGTGTCCACCGTTGTCTGAAAACTGCACTTTTCTGACCTCTGACCTCACTGGACGGTCCGCCACCCTTTTTTTTACATCTCTCGGGCTTATCCGAGAGTTTGGCGTTGTAGGGGAGGTGTCCCCGCACGCGTGCGTATGTCAGAAGTGTCGGCAGTGTCCGCCGGCGCCGGTCCAGTGTCCACCGTTGTCTGAAAACTGCACTTTTCTGACCTCTGACCTCACTGGACGGTCCGCCACACTTTTTTTTACATCTCTCGGGCTTATCCGAGAGTGTGGCGTTGTAGGGGGTTGTAGGGCGTTGTAGGGGAGCTTTTCTGACCTCTGACCTCACTGGACGGTCCGCCACACTTTTTTTTACATCTCTCGGGCTTATCCGAGAGTGTGGCGTTGTAGGGGAGGTGTCCCCGCACGCGTGCGTATGTCAGAAGTGTCGGCACTTTTTTTTACATCTCTCGGGCTTATCCGAGAGTGTGGCGTTGTAGGGGACTTTTCTGACCTCTGACCTCACTGGACGGTCCGCCACACTTTTTTTTACATCTCTCGGGCTTATCCGAGAGTGTTGCATTGTAGGGGAGGTGTCCCCGCACGCGTGCGTATGTCAGAAGTGTCGGCAGTGTCCGCCGGCGCCGGTCCAGTGTCCACCGTTGTCTGAAAACTGAACTTTTCTGACCTCTGACCTCACTGGACGGTCCGCCACACTTTTCTTTACACCTCTCGGGCTTATCCGAGAGTCTGGCGTTGTAGGGGAGGTGTCCCCGCACGCGTGCGTATGTCAGAAGTGTCGGCAGTGTCCGCCGGCGCCGGTCCAGTGTCCACCGTTGTCTGAAAACTGCACTTTTCTGACCTCTGACCTCACTGGACGGTCCGCCACACTTTTTTTTACATCTCTCGGGCTTATCCGAGAGTGTGGCGTTGTAGGGGAGGTGTCCCCGCACGCGTGCGTATGTCAGAAGTGTCGGCAGTGTCCACCGGTGCCTGTCCAGTGTCCACTGTTGTCTGAAAACGGCACTTTTCTGACCTCTGACCTCACTGGACGGTCCGCCACACTTTTTTTTACATCTCTCGGGCTTATCCGAGAGTGTGGCGTTGTAGGGGAGGTGTCCCCGCACGCGTGCGTATGTCAGAAGTGTCGGCAGTGTCCGCCGGTGCCGGTCCAGTGTCCACTGTTGTCTGAAAACTGCACTTTTCTGACCTCTGACCTCACTGGACGGTCCGCCACACTTTTATTTACACCTCTCGGGCTTATCCGAGAGTGTGGCGTTGTAGGGGAGGTGTCCCCGCACGCGTGCGTATGTCAGAAGTGTCGGCAGTGTCCACCGGTGCCTGTCCAGTGTCCACTGTTGTCTGAAAACGGCACTTTTCTGACCTCTGACCTCACTGGACGGTCCGCCACACTTTTTTTTACACCTCTCGGGCTTATCCGAGAGTGTGGCGTTGTAGGGGAGGTGTCCCCGCACGCGTGCGTATGTCAGAAGTGTCGGCAGTGTCCGCCGGCGCCGGTCCAGTGTCCACCGTTGTCTGAAAACTGCACTTTTCTGACCTCTGACCTCAATGGACGGTCCGCCACACTTTTTTTTACATCTCTCGGGCTTATCCGAGAGTGTGGCGTTGTAGGGGAGGTGTCCCCGCACGCGTGCGTATGTCAGAAGTGTCGGCAGTGTCCGCCGGTGCCGGTCCAGTGTCCACCGTTGTCTGAAAACTGCACTTTTCTGACCTCTGACCTCACTGGACGGTCCGCCACACTTTTTTTTACATCTCTCGGGCTTATCCGAGAGTGTGGCGTTGTAGGGGAGGTGTCCCCGCACGCGTGTGTATGTCAGAAGTGTCGGCAGTGTCCGCCGGCGCCGGTCCAGTGTCCACCGTTGTCTGAAAACTGCACTTTTCTGACCTCTGACCTCACTGGACGGTCCGCCACACTTTTCTTTACACCTCTCGGGCTTGTGTCCAGTGTCCACTGTTGTCTGAAAACTGCACTTTTCTGACCTCTGACCTCACTGGACGGTCCGCCACACTTTTATTTACACCTCTCGGGCTTATCCGAGAGTGTGGCGTTGTAGGGGAGGTGTCCCCGCACGCGTGCGTATGTCAGAAGTGTCGGCAGTGTCCACCGGTGCCTGTCCAGTGTCCACTGTTGTCTGAAAACGGCACTTTTCTGACCTCTGACCTCACTGGACGGTCCGCCACACTTTTTTTTACACCTCTCGGGCTTATCCGAGAGTGTGGCGTTGTAGGGGAGGTGTCCCCGCACGCGTGCGTATGTCAGAAGTGTCGGCAGTGTCCGCCGGCGCCGGTCCAGTGTCCACCGTTGTCTGAAAACTGCACTTTTCTGACCTCTGACCTCAATGGACGGTCCGCCACACTTTTTTTTACATCTCTCGGGCTTATCCGAGAGTGTGGCGTTGTAGGGGAGGTGTCCCCGCACGCGTGCGTATGTCAGAAGTGTCGGCAGTGTCCGCCGGCGCCGGTCCAGTGTCCACCGTTGTCTGAAAACTGCACTTTTCTGACCTCTGACCTCACTGGACGGTCCGCCACACTTTTTTTTACATCTCTCGGGCTTATCCGAGAGTGTGGCGTTGTAGGGGAGGTGTCCCCGCACGCGTGCGTATGTCAGAAGTGTCGGCAGTGTCCGCCGGCGCCGGTCCAGTGTCCACTGTTGTCTGAAAACGGCACTTTTCTGACCTCTGACCTCACTGGACGGTCCGCCACACTTTTTTTTACATCTCTCGGGCTTATCCGAGAGTGTGGCGTTGTAGGGGAGGTTTCCCCGCACGCGTGTGTATGTCAGAAGTGTCGGCAGTGTCCGCCGGCGCCGGTCCAGTGTCCACCGTTGTCTGAAAACTGCACTTTTCTGACCTCTGACCTCACTGGACGGTCCGCCACACTTTTCTTTACACCTCTCGGGCTTGTGTCCAGTGTCCACTGTTGTCTGAAAACTGCACTTTTCTGACCTCTGACCTCACTGGACGGTCCGCCACACTTTTCTTTACACCTCTCGGGCTTATCCGAGAGTGTGGCGTTGTAGGGGAGGTGTCCCCGCACGCGTGCGTATGTCAGAAGTGTCGGCAGTGTCCACCGGTGCCTGTCCAGTGTCCACTGTTGTCTGAAAACGGCACTTTTCTGACCTCTGACCTCACTGGACGGTCCGCCACACTTTTTTTTACACCTCTCGGGCTTATCCGAGAGTGTGGCGTTGTAGGGGAGGTGTCCCCGCACGCGTGCGTATGTCAGAAGTGTCGGCAGTGTCCGCCGGCGCCGGTCCAGTGTCCACCGTTGTCTGAAAACTGCACTTTTCTGACCTCTGACCTCAATGGACGGTCCGCCACACTTTTTTTTACATCTCTCGGGCTTATCCGAGAGTGTGGCGTTGTAGGGGAGGTGTCCCCGCACGCGTGCGTATGTCAGAAGTGTCGGCAGTGTCCGCCGGCGCCGGTCCAGTGTCCACCGTTGTCTGAAAACTGCACTTTTCTGACCTCTGACCTCACTGGACGGTCCGCCACACTTTTCTTTACACCTCTCGGGCTTATCCGAGAGTGTGGCTTTGTAGGGGAGGTGTCCCCGCACGCGTGCGTATGTCAGAAGTGTCGGCAGTGTCCGCCGGCACCGGTCCAGTGTCCACCGTTGTCTGAAAACTGCACTTTTCTGACCTCTGACCTCACTGGACGGTCCGCCACCCTTTTTTTTACATCTCTCGGGCTTATCCGAGAGTTTGGCGTTGTAGGGGAGGTGTCCCCGCACGCGTGCGTATGTCAGAAGTGTCGGCAGTGTCCGCCGGCGCCGGTCCAGTGTCCACCGTTGTCTGAAAACTGCACTTTTCTGACCTCTGACCTCACTGGACGGTCCGCCACACTTTTTTTTACATCTCTCGGGCTTATCCGAGAGTGTGGCGTTGTAGGGGAGGTGTCCCCGCACGCGTGCGTATGTCAGAAGTGTCGGCAGTGTCCGCCGGCGCCGGTCCAGTGTCCACCGTTGTCTGAAAACTGCACTTTTCTGACCTCTGACATCACTGGACGGTCCGCCACACTTTTTTTTACATCTCTCGGGCTTATCCGAGAGTGTGGCGTTGTAGGGGAGGTGTCCCCACACGCGTGCGTATGTCAGAAGTGTCGGCAGTGTCCGCCGGCGCCGGTCCAGTGTCCACCGTTGTCAGAAAACTGCACTTTTCTGACCTCTGACCTCACTGGACGTCCGCCACACTTTTCTTTACACCTCTCGGGCTTATCCGAGAGTCTGGCGTTGTAGGGGAGGTGTCCCCGCACGCGTGCGTAAGTCAGAAGTGTCGGCAGTGTCCGCCGGCGCCGGTCCAGTGTCCACCGTTGTCTGAAAACTGCACTTTTCTGACCTCTGACCTCACTGGACGGTCCGCCACACTTTTCTTTACACCTCTCGGGCTTATCCGAGAGTGTGGCGTTGTAGGGGAGGTGTCCCCGCACGCGTGCGTATGTCAGAAGTGTCGGCAGTGTCCACCGGTGCCTGTCCAGTGTCCACTGTTGTCTGAAAACGGCACTTTTCTGACCTCTGACCTCACTGGACGGTCCGCCACACTTTTTTTTTACACCTCTCGGGCTTATCCGAGAGTGTGGCGTTGTAGGGGAGGTGTCCCCGCACGCGTGCGTATGTCAGAAGTGTCGGCAGTGTCCGCCAGCGCCGGTCCAGTGTCCACCGTTGTCTGAAAACTGCACTTTTCTGACCTCTGACCTCACTGGACGGTCCGCCACACTTTTTTTTACATCTCTCGGGCTTATCCGAGAGTGTGGCGTTGTAGGGGAGGTGTCCCCGCACGCGTGCGTATGTCAGAAGTGTCGGCAGTGTCCGCCGGCGCCGGTCCAGTGTCCACCGTTGTCTGAAAACTGCACTTTTCTGACCTCTGACCTCACTGGACGGTCCGCCACACTTTTCTTTACACCTCTCGGGCTTATCCGAGAGTGTGGCGTTGTAGGGGAGGTGTCCCCGCACGCGTGCGTATGTCAGAAGTGTCGGCAGTGTCCACCGGTGCCTGTCCAGTGTCCACTGTTGTCTGAAAACAGCACTTTTCTGACCTCTGACCTCACTGGACGGTCCGCCACACTTTTTTTTACATCTCTCGGGCTTATCCGAGAGTGTGGCGTTGTAGGGGAGGTGTCCCCGCACGCGTGCGTATGTCAGAAGTGTCGGCAGTGTCCGCCGGCGCCGGTCCAGTGTCCACCGTTGTCTGAAAACTGCACTTTTCTGACCTCTGACCTCACTGGACGGTCCGCCACACTTTTCTTTACACCTCTCGGGCTTATCCGAGAGTCTGGCGTTGTAGGGGAGGTGTCCCCGCACGCGTGCGTATGTCAGAAGTGTCGGCAGTGTCCGCCGGCGCCGGTCCAGTGTCCACCGTTGTCTGAAAACTGCACTTTTCTGACCTCTGACTTCACTGGACGGTCCGCCACACTTTTTTTTACATCTCTCGGGCTTATCCGAGAGTGTGGCGTTGTAGGGGACTTTTCTGACCTCTGACCTCACTGGACGGTCCGCCACACTTTTTTTTACATCTCTCGGGCTTATCCGAGAGTGTTGCATTGTAGGGGAGGTGTCCCCGCACGCGTGCGTATGTCAGAAGTGTCGGCAGTGTCCGCCGGCGCCGGTCCAGTGTCCACCGTTGTCTGAAAACTGAACTTTTCTGACCTCTGACCTCACTGGACGGTCCGCCACACTTTTCTTTACACCTCTCGGGCTTATCCGAGAGTCTGGCGTTGTAGGGGAGGTGTCCCCGCACGCGTGCGTATGTCAGAAGTGTCGGCAGTGTCCGCCGGCGCCGGTCCAGTGTCCACCGTTGTCTGAAAACTGCACTTTTCTGACCTCTGACCTCACTGGACGGTCCGCCACACTTTTTTTTAAATCTCTCGGGCTTATCCGAGAGTGTGGCGTTGTAGGGGAGGTGTCCCCGCACGCGTGCGTATGTCAGAAGTGTCGGCAGTGTCCACCGGTGCCTGTCCAGTGTCCACTGTTGTCTGAAAACGGCACTTTTCTGACCTCTGACCTCACTGGACGGTCCGCCACACTTTTTTTTACATCTCTCGGGCTTATCCGAGAGTGTGGCGTTGTAGGGGAGGTGTCCCCGCACGCGTGCGTATGTCAGAAGTGTCGGCAGTGTCCGCCGGTGCCGGTCCAGTGTCCACCGTTGTCTGAAAACTGCACTTTTCTGACCTCTGACCTCACTGGACGGTCCGCCACACTTTTTTTTACATCTCTCGGGCTTATCCGAGAGTGTGGCGTTGTAGGGGAGGTGTCCCCGCACGCGTGTGTATGTCAGAAGTGTCGGCAGTGTCCGCCGGCGCCGGTCCAGTGTCCACCGTTGTCTGAAAACTGCACTTTTCTGACCTCTGACCTCACTGGACGGTCCGCCACACTTTTCTTTACACCTCTCGGGCTTGTGTCCAGTGTCCACTGTTGTCTGAAAACTGCACTTTTCTGACCTCTGACCTCACTGGACGGTCCGCCACACTTTTATTTACACCTCTCGGGCTTATCCGAGAGTGTGGCGTTGTAGGGGAGGTGTCCCCGCACGCGTGCGTATGTCAGAAGTGTCGGCAGTGTCCACCGGTGCCTGTCCAGTGTCCACTGTTGTCTGAAAACGGCACTTTTCTGACCTCTGACCTCACTGGACGGTCCGCCACACTTTTTTTTACACCTCTCGGGCTTATCCGAGAGTGTGGCGTTGTAGGGGAGGTGTCCCCGCACGCGTGCGTATGTCAGAAGTGTCGGCAGTGTCCGCCGGCGCCGGTCCAGTGTCCACCGTTGTCTGAAAACTGCACTTTTCTGACCTCTGACCTCAATGGACGGTCCGCCACACTTTTTTTTACATCTCTCGGGCTTATCCGAGAGTGTGGCGTTGTAGGGGAGGTGTCCCCGCACGCGTGCGTATGTCAGAAGTGTCGGCAGTGTCCGCCGGCGCCGGTCCAGTGTCCACCGTTGTCTGAAAACTGCACTTTTCTGACCTCTGACCTCACTGGACGGTCCGCCACACTTTTTTTTACATCTCTCGGGCTTATCCGAGAGTGTGGCGTTGTAGGGGAGGTGTCCCCGCACGCGTGCGTATGTCAGAAGTGTCGGCAGTGTCCGCCGGCGCCGGTCCAGTGTCCACTGTTGTCTGAAAACGGCACTTTTCTGACCTCTGACCTCACTGGACGGTCCGCCACACTTTTTTTTACATCTCTCGGGCTTATCCGAGAGTGTGGCGTTGTAGGGGAGGTTTCCCCGCACGCGTGTGTATGTCAGAAGTGTCGGCAGTGTCCGCCGGCGCCGGTCCAGTGTCCACCGTTGTCTGAAAACTGCACTTTTCTGACCTCTGACCTCACTGGACGGTCCGCCACACTTTTCTTTACACCTCTCGGGCTTGTGTCCAGTGTCCACTGTTGTCTGAAAACTGCACTTTTCTGACCTCTGACCTCACTGGACGGTCCGCCACACTTTTCTTTACACCTCTCGGGCTTATCCGAGAGTGTGGCGTTGTAGGGGAGGTGTCCCCGCACGCGTGCGTATGTCAGAAGTGTCGGCAGTGTCCACCGGTGCCTGTCCAGTGTCCACTGTTGTCTGAAAACGGCACTTTTCTGACCTCTGACCTCACTGGACGGTCCGCCACACTTTTTTTTACACCTCTCGGGCTTATCCGAGAGTGTGGCGTTGTAGGGGAGGTGTCCCCGCACGCGTGCGTATGTCAGAAGTGTCGGCAGTGTCCGCCGGCGCCGGTCCAGTGTCCACCGTTGTCTGAAAACTGCACTTTTCTGACCTTTGACCTCACTGGACGTCCGCCACACTTTTCTTTACACCTCTCGGGCTTATCCGAGAGTCTGGCGTTGTAGGGGAGGTGTCCCCGCACGCGTGCGTAAGTCAGAAGTGTCGGCAGTGTCCGCCGGCGCCGGTCCAGTGTCCACCGTTGTCTGAAAACTGCACTTTTCTGACCTCTGACCTCACTGGACGGTCCGCCACACTTTTCTTTACACCTCTCGGGCTTATCCGAGAGTGTGGCGTTGTAGGGGAGGTGTCCCCGCACGCGTGCGTATGTCAGAAGTGTCGGCAGTGTCCATCGGTGCCTGTCCAGTGTCCACTGTTGTCTGAAAACGGCACTTTTCTGACCTCTGACCTCACTGGACGGTCCGCCACACTTTTTTTTACACCTCTCGGGCTTATCCGAGAGTGTGGCGTTGTAGGGGAGGTGTCCCCGCACGCGTGCGTATGTCAGAAGTGTCGGCAGTGTCCGCCAGCGCCGGTCCAGTGTCCACCGTTGTCTGAAAACTGCACTTTTCTGACCTCTGACCTCACTGGACGGTCCGCCACACTTTTTTTTACATCTCTCGGGCTTATCCGAGAGTGTGGCGTTGTAGGGGAGGTGTCCCCGCACGCGTGCGTATGTCAGAAGTGTCGGCAGTGTCCGCCGGTGCCGGTCCAGTGTCCACCGTTGTCTGAAAACTGCACTTTTCTGACCTCTGACCTCACTGGACGGTCCGCCACACTTTTTTTTACATCTCTCGGGCTTATCCGAGAGTGTGGCGTTGTAGGGGAGGTGTCCCCGCACGCGTGCGTATGTCAGAAGTGTCGGCAGTGTCCGCCGGTGCCGGTCCAGTGTCCACCGTTGTCTGAAAACTGCACTTTTCTGACCTCTGACCTCACTGGACGGTCCGCCACACTTTTTTTTACATCTCTCGGGCTTATCCGAGAGTGTGGCGTTGTAGGGGAGGTGTCCCCGCACGCGTGTGTATGTCAGAAGTGTCGGCAGTGTCCGCCGGCGCCGGTCCAGTGTCCACCGTTGTCTGAAAACTGCACTTTTCTGACCTCTGACCTCACTGGACGGTCCGCCACACTTTTCTTTACACCTCTCGGGCTTGTGTCCAGTGTCCACTGTTGTCTGAAAACTGCACTTTTCTGACCTCTGACCTCACTGGACGGTCCGCCACACTTTTATTTACACCTCTCGGGCTTATCCGAGAGTGTGGCGTTGTAGGGGAGGTGTCCCCGCACGCGTGCGTATGTCAGAAGTGTCGGCAGTGTCCACCGGTGCCTGTCCAGTGTCCACTGTTGTCTGAAAACGGCACTTTTCTGACCTCTGACCTCACTGGACGGTCCGCCACACTTTTTTTTACACCTCTCGGGCTTATCCGAGAGTGTGGCGTTGTAGGGGAGGTGTCCCCGCACGCGTGCGTATGTCAGAAGTGTCGGCAGTGTCCGCCGGCGCCGGTCCAGTGTCCACCGTTGTCTGAAAACTGCACTTTTCTGACCTCTGACCTCACTGGACGGTCCGCCACACTTTTTTTTACATCTCTCGGGCTTATCCGAGAGTGTGGCGTTGTAGGGGAGGTGTCCCCGCACGCGTGCGTATGTCAGAAGTGTCGGCAGTGTCCGCCGGCGCCGGTCCAGTGTCCACTGTTGTCTGAAAACGGCACTTTTCTGACCTCTGACCTCACTGGACGGTCCGCCACACTTTTTTTTACATCTCTCGGGCTTATCCGAGAGTGTGGCGTTGTAGGGGAGGTTTCCCCGCACGCGTGTGTATGTCAGAAGTGTCGGCAGTGTCCGCCGGCGCCGGTCCAGTGTCCACCGTTGTCTGAAAACTGCACTTTTCTGACCTCTGACCTCACTGGACGGTCCGCCACACTTTTCTTTACACCTCTCGGGCTTGTGTCCAGTGTCCACTGTTGTCTGAAAACTGCACTTTTCTGACCTCTGACCTCACTGGACGGTCCGCCACACTTTTCTTTACACCTCTCGGGCTTATCCGAGAGTGTGGCGTTGTAGGGGAGGTGTCCCCGCACGCGTGCGTATGTCAGAAGTGTCGGCAGTGTCCACCGGTGCCTGTCCAGTGTCCACTGTTGTCTGAAAACGGCACTTTTCTGACCTCTGACCTCACTGGACGGTCCGCCACACTTTTTTTTACACCTCTCGGGCTTATCCGAGAGTGTGGCGTTGTAGGGGAGGTGTCCCCGCACGCGTGCGTATGTCAGAAGTGTCGGCAGTGTCCGCCGGCGCCGGTCCAGTGTCCACCGTTGTCTGAAAACTGCACTTTTCTGACCTTTGACCTCACTGGACGTCCGCCACACTTTTCTTTACACCTCTCGGGCTTATCCGAGAGTCTGGCGTTGTAGGGGAGGTGTCCCCGCACGCGTGCGTAAGTCAGAAGTGTCGGCAGTGTCCGCCGGCGCCGGTCCAGTGTCCACCGTTGTCTGAAAACTGCACTTTTCTGACCTCTGACCTCACTGGACGGTCCGCCACACTTTTCTTTACACCTCTCGGGCTTATCCGAGAGTGTGGCGTTGTAGGGGAGGTGTCCCCGCACGCGTGCGTATGTCAGAAGTGTCGGCAGTGTCCATCGGTGCCTGTCCAGTGTCCACTGTTGTCTGAAAACGGCACTTTTCTGACCTCTGACCTCACTGGACGGTCCGCCACACTTTTTTTTACACCTCTCGGGCTTATCCGAGAGTGTGGCGTTGTAGGGGAGGTGTCCCCGCACGCGTGCGTATGTCAGAAGTGTCGGCAGTGTCCGCCAGCGCCGGTCCAGTGTCCACCGTTGTCTGAAAACTGCACTTTTCTGACCTCTGACCTCACTGGACGGTCCGCCACACTTTTTTTTACATCTCTCGGGCTTATCCGAGAGTGTGGCGTTGTAGGGGAGGTGTCCCCGCACGCGTGCGTATGTCAGAAGTGTCGGCAGTGTCCGCCGGCGCCGGTCCAGTGTCCACCGTTGTCTGAAAACTGCACTTTTCTGACCTCTGACCTCACTGGACGGTCCGCCACACTTTTCTTTACACCTCTCGGGCTTATCCGAGAGTGTGGCGTTGTAGGGGAGGTGTCCCCGCACGCGTGCGTATGTCAGAAGTGTCGGCAGTGTCCGCCGGCACCGGTCCAGTGTCCACCGTTGTCTGAAAACTGCACTTTTCTGACCTCTGACCTCACTGGACGGTCCGCCACCCTTTTTTTTACATCTCTCGGGCTTATCCGAGAGTTTGGCGTTGTAGGGGAGGTGTCCCCGCACGCGTGCGTATGTCAGAAGTGTCGGCAGTGTCCGCCGGCGCCGGTCCAGTGTCCACCGTTGTCTGAAAACTGCACTTTTCTGACCTCTGACCTCACTGGACGGTCCGCCACACTTTTTTTTACATCTCTCGGGCTTATCCGAGAGTGTGGCGTTGTAGGGGAGGTGTCCCCGCACGCGTGCGTATGTCAGAAGTGTCGGCAGTGTCCGCCGGCGCCGGTCCAGTGTCCACCGTTGTCTGAAAACTGCACTTTTCTGACCTCTGACATCACTGGACGGTCCGCCACACTTTTTTTTACATCTCTCGGGCTTATCCGAGAGTGTGGCGTTGTAGGGGAGGTGTCCCCGCACGCGTGCGTATGTCAGAAGTGTCGGCAGTGTCCGCCGGCGCCGGTCCAGTGTCCACCGTTGTCAGAAAACTGCACTTTTCTGACCTCTGACCTCACTGGATGTCCGCCACACTTTTCTTTACACCTCTCGGGCTTATCCGAGAGTCTGGCGTTGTAGGGGAGGTGTCCCCGCACGCGTGCGTAAGTCAGAAGTGTCGGCAGTGTCCGCCGGCGCCGGTCCAGTGTCCACCGTTGTCTGAAAACTGCACTTTTCTGACCTCTGACCTCACTGGACGGTCCGCCACACTTTTCTTTACACCTCTCGGGCTTATCCGAGAGTGTGGCGTTGTAGGGGAGGTGTCCCCGCACGCGTGCGTATGTCAGAAGTGTCGGCAGTGTCCACCGGTGCCTGTCCAGTGTCCACTGTTGTCTGAAAACGGCACTTTTCTGACCTCTGACCTCACTGGACGGTCCGCCACACTTTTTTTTACACCTCTCGGGCTTATCCGAGAGTGTGGCGTTGTAGGGGAGGTGTCCCCGCACGCGTGCGTATGTCAGAAGTGTCGGCAGTGTCCGCCAGCGCCGGTCCAGTGTCCACCGTTGTCTGAAAACTGCACTTTTCTGACCTCTGACCTCACTGGACGGTCCGCCACACTTTTTTTTACATCTCTCGGGCTTATCCGAGAGTGTGGCGTTGTAGGGGAGGTGTCCCCGCACGCGTGCGTATGTCAGAAGTGTCGGCAGTGTCCGCCGGCGCCGGTCCAGTGTCCACCGTTGTCTGAAAACTGCACTTTTCTGACCTCTGACCTCACTGGACGGTCCGCCACACTTTTCTTTACACCTCTCGGGCTTATCCGAGAGTGTGGCGTTGTAGGGGAGGTGTCCCCGCACGCGTGCGTATGTCAGAAGTGTCGGCAGTGTCCGCCGGCGCCGGTGCAGTGTCCACCGCTGTCTGAAAACTGCACTTTTCTGACCTCTGACCTCACTGGACGGTCCGCCACACTTTTCTTTACACCTCTCGGGCTTATCCGAGAGTTTGGCGTTGTAGGGGAGGTGTCCCCGCACGCGTGCGTATGTCAGAAGTGTCGGCAGTGTCCACCGGTGCCTGTCCAGTGTCCACTGTTGTCTGAAAACAGCACTTTTCTGACCTCTGACCTCACTGGACGGTCCGCCACACTTTTTTTTACATCTCTCAGGCTTATCCGAGAGTGTGGCGTTGTAGGGGAGGTGTCCCCGCACGCGTGCGTATGTCAGAAGTGTCGGCAGTGTCCGCCGGCGCCGGTCCAGTGTCCACCGTTGTCTGAAAACTGCACTTTTCTGACCTCTGACCTCACTGGACGGTCCGCCACACTTTTCTTTACACCTCTCGGGCTTATCCGAGAGTCTGGCGTTGTAGGGGAGGTGTCCCCGCACGCGTGCGTATGTCAGAAGTGTCGGCAGTGTCCGCCGGCGCCGGTCCAGTGTCCACCGTTGTCTGAAAACTGCACTTTTCTGACCTCTGACTTCACTGGACGGTCCGCCACACTTTTTTTTACATCTCTCGGGCTTATCCGAGAGTGTGGCGTTGTAGGGGACTTTTCTGACCTCTGACCTCACTGGACGGTCCGCCACACTTTTTTTTACATCTCTCGGGCTTATCCGAGAGTGTTGCATTGTAGGGGAGGTGTCCCCGCACGCGTGCGTATGTCAGAAGTGTCGGCAGTGTCCGCCGGCGCCGGTCCAGTGTCCACCGTTGTCTGAAAACTGCACTTTTCTGACCTCTGACCTCACTGGACGGTCCGCCACACTTTTTTTTACATCTCTCGGGCTTATCCGAGAGTGTGGCGTTGTAGGGGAGGTGTCCCCGCACGCGTGCGTATGTCAGAAGTGTCGGCAGTGTCCACCGGTGCCTGTCCAGTGTCCACTGTTGTCTGAAAACGGCACTTTTCTGACCTCTGACCTCACTGGACGGTCCGCCACACTTTTTTTTACATCTCTCGGGCTTATCCGAGAGTGTGGCGTTGTAGGGGAGGTGTCCCCGCACGCGTGCGTATGTCAGAAGTGTCGGCAGTGTCCGCCGGTGCCGGTCCAGTGTCCACCGTTGTCTGAAAACTGCACTTTTCTGACCTCTGACCTCACTGGACGGTCCGCCACACTTTTTTTTACATCTCTCGGGCTTATCCGAGAGTGTGGCGTTGTAGGGGAGGTGTCCCCGCACGCGTGTGTATGTCAGAAGTGTCGGCAGTGTCCGCCGGCGCCGGTCCAGTGTCCACCGTTGTCTGAAAACTGCACTTTTCTGACCTCTGACCTCACTGGACGGTCCGCCACACTTTTCTTTACACCTCTCGGGCTTGTGTCCAGTGTCCACTGTTGTCTGAAAACTGCACTTTTCTGACCTCTGACCTCACTGGACGGTCCGCCACACTTTTATTTACACCTCTCGGGCTTATCCGAGAGTGTGGCGTTGTAGGGGAGGTGTCCCCGCACGCGTGCGTATGTCAGAAGTGTCGGCAGTGTCCACCGGTGCCTGTCCAGTGTCCACTGTTGTCTGAAAACGGCACTTTTCTGACCTCTGACCTCACTGGACGGTCCGCCACACTTTTTTTTACACCTCTCGGGCTTATCCGAGAGTGTGGCGTTGTAGGGGAGGTGTCCCCGCACGCGTGCGTATGTCAGAAGTGTCGGCAGTGTCCGCCGGCGCCGGTCCAGTGTCCACCGTTGTCTGAAAACTGCACTTTTCTGACCTCTGACCTCAATGGACGGTCCGCCACACTTTTTTTTACATCTCTCGGGCTTATCCGAGAGTGTGGCGTTGTAGGGGAGGTGTCCCCGCACGCGTGCGTATGTCAGAAGTGTCGGCAGTGTCCGCTGGCGCCGGTCCAGTGTCCACCGTTGTCTGAAAACTGCACTTTTCTGACCTCTGACCTCACTGGACGGTCCGCCACACTTTTTTTTACATCTCTCGGGCTTATCCGAGAGTGTGGCGTTGTAGGGGAGGTGTCCCCGCACGCGTGCGTATGTCAGAAGTGTCGGCAGTGTCCGCCGGCGCCGGTCCAGTGTCCACTGTTGTCTGAAAACGGCACTTTTCTGACCTCTGACCTCACTGGACGGTCCGCCACACTTTTTTTTACATCTCTCGGGCTTATCCGAGAGTGTGGCGTTGTAGGGGAGGTTTCCCCGCACGCGTGTGTATGTCAGAAGTGTCGGCAGTGTCCGCCGGCGCCGGTCCAGTGTCCACCGTTGTCTGAAAACTGCACTTTTCTGACCTCTGACCTCACTGGACGGTCCGCCACACTTTTCTTTACACCTCTCGGGCTTGTGTCCAGTGTCCACTGTTGTCTGAAAACTGCACTTTTCTGACCTCTGACCTCACTGGACGGTCCGCCACACTTTTCTTTACACCTCTCGGGCTTATCCGAGAGTGTGGCGTTGTAGGGGAGGTGTCCCCGCACGCGTGCGTATGTCAGAAGTGTCGGCAGTGTCCACCGGTGCCTGTCCAGTGTCCACTGTTGTCTGAAAACGGCACTTTTCTGACCTCTGACCTCACTGGACGGTCCGCCACACTTTTTTTTACACCTCTCGGGCTTATCCGAGAGTGTGGCGTTGTAGGGGAGGTGTCCCCGCACGCGTGCGTATGTCAGAAGTGTCGGCAGTGTCCGCCGGCGCCGGTCCAGTGTCCACCGTTGTCTGAAAACTGCACTTTTCTGACCTCTGACCTCAATGGACGGTCCGCCACACTTTTTTTTACATCTCTCGGGCTTATCCGAGAGTGTGGCGTTGTAGGGGAGGTGTCCCCGCACGCGTGCGTATGTCAGAAGTGTCGGCAGTGTCCGCTGGCGCCGGTCCAGTGTCCACCGTTGTCTGAAAACTGCACTTTTCTGACCTCTGACCTCACTGGACGGTCCGCCACACTTTTTTTTACATCTCTCGGGCTTATCCGAGAGTGTGGCGTTGTAGGGGAGGTGTCCCCGCACGCGTGCGTATGTCAGAAGTGTCGGCAGTGTCCGCCGGCGCCGGTCCAGTGTCCACTGTTGTCTGAAAACGGCACTTTTCTGACCTCTGACCTCACTGGACGGTCCGCCACACTTTTTTTTACATCTCTCGGGCTTATCCGAGAGTGTGGCGTTGTAGGGGAGGTTTCCCCGCACGCGTGTGTATGTCAGAAGTGTCGGCAGTGTCCGCCGGCGCCGGTCCAGTGTCCACCGTTGTCTGAAAACTGCACTTTTCTGACCTCTGACCTCACTGGACGGTCCGCCACACTTTTCTTTACACCTCTCGGGCTTGTGTCCAGTGTCCACTGTTGTCTGAAAACTGCACTTTTCTGACCTCTGACCTCACTGGACGGTCCGCCACACTTTTCTTTACACCTCTCGGGCTTATCCGAGAGTGTGGCGTTGTAGGGGAGGTGTCCCCGCACGCGTGCGTATGTCAGAAGTGTCGGCAGTGTCCACCGGTGCCTGTCCAGTGTCCACTGTTGTCTGAAAACGGCACTTTTCTGACCTCTGACCTCACTGGACGGTCCGCCACACTTTTTTTTACACCTCTCGGGCTTATCCGAGAGTGTGGCGTTGTAGGGGAGGTGTCCCCGCACGCGTGCGTATGTCAGAAGTGTCGGCAGTGTCCGCCGGCGCCGGTCCAGTGTCCACCGTTGTCTGAAAACTGCGCTTTTCTGACCTCTGACCTCAATGGACGGTCCGCCACACTTTTTTTTACATCTCTCGGGCTTATCCGAGAGTGTGGCGTTGTAGGGGAGGTGTCCCCGCACGCGTGCGTATGTCAGAAGTGTCGGCAGTGTCCGCCGGCGCCGGTCCAGTGTCCACCGTTGTCTGAAAACTGCACTTTTCTGACCTCTGACCTCACTGGACGGTCCGCCACACTTTTCTTTACACCTCTCGGGCTTATCCGAGAGTGTGGCGTTGTAGGGGAGGTGTCCCCGCACGCGTGCGTATGTCAGAAGTGTCGGCAGTGTCCGCCGGCACCGGTCCAGTGTCCACCGTTGTCTGAAAACTGCACTTTTCTGACCTCTGACCTCACTGGACGGTCCGCCACCCTTTTTTTTACATCTCTCGGGCTTATCCGAGAGTTTGGCGTTGTAGGGGAGGTGTCCCCGCACGCGTGCGTATGTCAGAAGTGTCGGCAGTGTCCGCCGGCGCCGGTCCAGTGTCCACCGTTGTCTGAAAACTGCACTTTTCTGACCTCTGACCTCACTGGACGGTCCGCCACACTTTTTTTTACATCTCTCGGGCTTATCCGAGAGTGTGGCGTTGTAGGGGAGGTGTCCCCGCACGCGTGCGTATGTCAGAAGTGTCGGCAGTGTCCGCCGGCGCCGGTCCAGTGTCCACCGTTGTCTGAAAACTGCACTTTTCTGACCTCTGACCTCACTGGACGGTCCGCCACCCTTTTTTTTACATCTCTCGGGCTTATCCGAGAGTTTGGCGTTGTAGGGGAGGTGTCCCCGCACGCGTGCGTATGTCAGAAGTGTCGGCAGTGTCCGCCGGCGCCGGTCCAGTGTCCACCGTTGTCTGAAAACTGCACTTTTCTGACCTCTGACCTCACTGGACGGTCCGCCACACTTTTTTTTACATCTCTCGGGCTTATCCGAGAGTGTGGCGTTGTAGGGGAGGTGTCCCCGCACGCGTGCGTATGTCAGAAGTGTCGGCAGTGTCCGCCGGCGCCGGTCCAGTGTCCACCGTTGTCTGAAAACTGCACTTTTCTGACCTCTGACATCACTGGACGGTCCGCCACACTTTTTTTTACATCTCTCGGGCTTATCCGAGAGTGTGGCGTTGTAGGGGAGGTGTCCCCGCACGCGTGCGTATGTCAGAAGTGTCGGCAGTGTCCGCCGGCGCCGGTCCAGTGTCCACCGTTGTCAGAAAACTGCACTTTTCTGACCTCTGACCTCACTGGACGTCCGCCACACTTTTCTTTACACCTCTCGGGCTTATCCGAGAGTCTGGCGTTGTAGGGGAGGTGTCCCCGCACGCGTGCGTAAGTCAGAAGTGTCGGCAGTGTCCGCCGGCGCCGGTCCAGTGTCCACCGTTGTCTGAAAACTGCACTTTTCTGACCTCTGACCTCACTGGACGGTCCGCCACACTTTTCTTTACACCTCTCGGGCTTATCCGAGAGTGTGGCGTTGTAGGGGAGGTGTCCCCGCACGCGTGCGTATGTCAGAAGTGTCGGCAGTGTCCACCGGTGCCTGTCCAGTGTCCACTGTTGTCTGAAAACGGCACTTTTCTGACCTCTGACCTCACTGGACGGTCCGCCACACTTTTTTTTACACCTCTCGGGCTTATCCGAGAGTGTGGCGTTGTAGGGGAGGTGTCCCCGCACGCGTGCGTATGTCAGAAGTGTCGGCAGTGTCCGCCAGCGCCGGTCCAGTGTCCACCGTTGTCTGAAAACTGCACTTTTCTGACCTCTGACCTCACTGGACGGTCCGCCACACTTTTTTTTACATCTCTCGGGCTTATCCGAGAGTGTGGCGTTGTAGGGGAGGTGTCCCCGCACGCGTGCGTATGTCAGAAGTGTCGGCAGTGTCCGCCGGCGCCGGTCCAGTGTCCACCGTTGTCTGAAAACTGCACTTTTCTGACCTCTGACCTCACTGGACGGTCCGCCACACTTTTCTTTACACCTCTCGGGCTTATCCGAGAGTGTGGCGTTGTAGGGGAGGTGTCCCCGCACGCGTGCGTATGTCAGAAGTGTCGGCAGTGTCCGCCGGCGCCGGTCCAGTGTCCACCGCTGTCTGAAAACTGCACTTTTCTGACCTCTGACCTCACTGGACGGTCCGCCACACTTTTCTTTACACCTCTCGGGCTTATCCGAGAGTTTGGCGTTGTAGGGGAGGTGTCCCCGCACGCGTGCGTATGTCAGAAGTGTCGGCAGTGTCCACCGGTGCCTGTCCAGTGTCCACTGTTGTCTGAAAACAGCACTTTTCTGACCTCTGACCTCACTGGACGGTCCGCCACACTTTTTTTTACATCTCTCGGGCTTATCCGAGAGTGTGGCGTTGTAGGGGAGGTGTCCCCGCACGCGTGCGTATGTCAGAAGTGTCGGCAGTGTCCGCCGGCGCCGGTCCAGTGTCCACCGTTGTCTGAAAACTGCACTTTTCTGACCTCTGACCTCACTGGACGGTCCGCCACACTTTTCTTTACACCTCTCGGGCTTGTGTCCAGTGTCCACTGTTGTCTGAAAACTGCACTTTTCTGACCTCTGACCTCACTGGACGGTCCGCCACACTTTTCTTTACACCTCTCGGGCTTATCCGAGAGTGTGGCGTTGTAGGGGAGGTGTCCCCGCACGCGTGCGTATGTCAGAAGTGTCGGCAGTGTCCACCGGTGCCTGTCCAGTGTCCACTGTTGTCTGAAAACGGCACTTTTCTGACCTCTGACCTCACTGGACGGTCCGCCACACTTTTTTTTACACCTCTCGGGCTTATCCGAGAGTGTGGCGTTGTAGGGGAGGTGTCCCCGCACGCGTGCGTATGTCAGAAGTGTCGGCAGTGTCCGCCGGCGCCGGTCCAGTGTCCACCGTTGTCTGAAAACTGCGCTTTTCTGACCTCTGACCTCAATGGACGGTCCGCCACACTTTTTTTTACATCTCTCGGGCTTATCCGAGAGTGTGGCGTTGTAGGGGAGGTGTCCCCGCACGCGTGCGTATGTCAGAAGTGTCGGCAGTGTCCGCCGGCGCCGGTCCAGTGTCCACCGTTGTCTGAAAACTGCACTTTTCTGACCTCTGACCTCACTGGACGGTCCGCCACACTTTTCTTTACACCTCTCGGGCTTATCCGAGAGTGTGGCGTTGTAGGGGGGGTGTCCCCGCACGCGTGCGTATGTCAGAAGTGTCGGCAGTGTCCGCCGGCACCGGTCCAGTGTCCACCGTTGTCTGAAAACTGCACTTTTCTGACCTCTGACCTCACTGGACGGTCCGCCACCCTTTTTTTTACATCTCTCGGGCTTATCCGAGAGTTTGGCGTTGTAGGGGAGGTGTCCCCGCACGCGTGCGTATGTCAGAAGTGTCGGCAGTGTCCGCCGGCGCCGGTCCAGTGTCCACCGTTGTCTGAAAACTGCACTTTTCTGACCTCTGACCTCACTGGACGGTCCGCCACACTTTTTTTTACATCTCTCGGGCTTATCCGAGAGTGTGGCGTTGTAGGGGAGGTGTCCCCGCACGCGTGCGTATGTCAGAAGTGTCGGCAGTGTCCGCCGGCGCCGGTCCAGTGTCCACCGTTGTCTGAAAACTGCACTTTTCTGACCTCTGACATCACTGGACGGTCCGCCACACTTTTTTTTACATCTCTCGGGCTTATCCGAGAGTGTGGCGTTGTAGGGGAGGTGTCCCCGCACGCGTGCGTATGTCAGAAGTGTCGGCAGTGTCCGCCGGCGCCGGTCCAGTGTCCACCGTTGTCAGAAAACTGCACTTTTCTGACCTCTGACCTCACTGGACGTCCGCCACACTTTTCTTTACACCTCTCGGGCTTATCCGAGAGTCTGGCGTTGTAGGGGAGGTGTCCCCGCACGCGTGCGTAAGTCAGAAGTGTCGGCAGTGTCCGCCGGCGCCGGTCCAGTGTCCACCGTTGTCTGAAAACTGCACTTTTCTGACCTCTGACCTCACTGGACGGTCCGCCACACTTTTCTTTACACCTCTCGGGCTTATCCGAGAGTGTGGCGTTGTAGGGGAGGTGTCCCCGCACGCGTGCGTATGTCAGAAGTGTCGGCAGTGTCCACCGGTGCCTGTCCAGTGTCCACTGTTGTCTGAAAACGGCACTTTTCTGACCTCTGACCTCACTGGACGGTCCGCCACACTTTTTTTTACACCTCTCGGGCTTATCCGAGAGTGTGGCGTTGTAGGGGAGGTGTCCCCGCACGCGTGCGTATGTCAGAAGTGTCGGCAGTGTCCGCCAGCGCCGGTCCAGTGTCCACCGTTGTCTGAAAACTGCACTTTTCTGACCTCTGACCTCACTGGACGGTCCGCCACACTTTTTTTTACATCTCTCGGGCTTATCCGAGAGTGTGGCGTTGTAGGGGAGGTGTCCCCGCACGCGTGCGTATGTCAGAAGTGTCGGCAGTGTCCGCCGGCGCCGGTCCAGTGTCCACCGTTGTCTGAAAACTGCACTTTTCTGACCTCTGACCTCACTGGACGGTCCGCCACACTTTTCTTTACACCTCTCGGGCTTATCCGAGAGTGTGGCGTTGTAGGGGAGGTGTCCCCGCACGCGTGCGTATGTCAGAAGTGTCGGCAGTGTCCGCCGGCGCCGGTCCAGTGTCCACCGCTGTCTGAAAACTGCACTTTTCTGACCTCTGACCTCACTGGACGGTCCGCCACACTTTTCTTTACACCTCTCGGGCTTATCCGAGAGTTTGGCGTTGTAGGGGAGGTGTCCCCGCACGCGTGCGTATGTCAGAAGTGTCGGCAGTGTCCACCGGTGCCTGTCCAGTGTCCACTGTTGTCTGAAAACAGCACTTTTCTGACCTCTGACCTCACTGGACGGTCCGCCACACTTTTTTTTACATCTCTCGGGCTTATCCGAGAGTGTGGCGTTGTAGGGGAGGTGTCCCCGCACGCGTGCGTATGTCAGAAGTGTCGGCAGTGTCCGCCGGCGCCGGTCCAGTGTCCACCGTTGTCTGAAAACTGCACTTTTCTGACCTCTGACCTCACTGGACGGTCCGCCACACTTTTCTTTACACCTCTCGGGCTTATCCGAGAGTGTGGCGTTGTAGGGGAGGTGTCCCCGCACGCGTGCGTATGTCAGAAGTGTCGGCAGTGTCCGCCGGCGCCGGTCCAGTGTCCACCGCTGTCTGAAAACTGCACTTTTCTGACCTCTGACCTCACTGGACAGTCCGCCACACTTTTCTTTACACCTCTCGGGCTTATCCGAGAGTTTGGCGTTGTAGGGGAGGTGTCCCCGCACGCGTGCGTATGTCAGAAGTGTCGGCAGTGTCCACCGGTGCCTGTCCAGTGTCCACTGTTGTCTGAAAACAGCACTTTTCTGACCTCTGACCTCACTGGACGGTCCGCCACACTTTTTTTTACATCTCTCGGGCTTATCCGAGAGTGTGGCGTTGTAGGGGAGGTGTCCCCGCACGCGTGCGTATGTCAGAAGTGTCGGCAGTGTCCGCCGGCGCCGGTCCAGTGTCCACCGTTGTCTGAAAACTGCACTTTTCTGACCTCTGACCTCACTGGACGGTCCGCCACACTTTTCTTTACACCTCTCGGGCTTATCCGAGAGTCTGGCGTTGTAGGGGAGGTGTCCCCGCACGCGTGCGTATGTCAGAAGTGTCGGCAGTGTCCGCCGGCGCCGGTCCAGTGTCCACCGTTGTCTGAAAACTGCACTTTTCTGACCTCTGACTTCACTGGACGGTCCGCCACACTTTTTTTTACATCTCTCGGGCTTATCCGAGAGTGTGGCGTTGTAGGGGACTTTTCTGACCTCTGACCTCACTGGACGGTCCGCCACACTTTTTTTTACATCTCTCGGGCTTATCCGAGAGTGTTGCATTGTAGGGGAGGTGTCCCCGCACGCGTGCGTATGTCAGAAGTGTCGGCAGTGTCCGCCGGCGCCGGTCCAGTGTCCACCGTTGTCTGAAAACTGAACTTTTCTGACCTCTGACCTCACTGGACGGTCCGCCACACTTTTCTTTACACCTCTCGGGCTTATCCGAGAGTCTGGCGTTGTAGGGGAGGTGTCCCCGCACGCGTGCGTATGTCAGAAGTGTCGGCAGTGTCCGCCGGCGCCGGTCCAGTGTCCACCGTTGTCTGAAAACTGCACTTTTCTGACCTCTGACCTCACTGGACGGTCCGCCACACTTTTTTTTACATCACTCGGGCTTATCCGAGAGTGTGGCGTTGTAGGGGAGGTGTCCCCGCACGCGTGCGTATGTCAGAAGTGTCGGCAGTGTCCACCGGTGCCTGTCCAGTGTCCACTGTTGTCTGAAAACGGCACTTTTCTGACCTCTGACCTCACTGGACGGTCCGCCACACTTTTTTTTACATCTCTCGGGCTTATCCGAGAGTGTGGCGTTGTAGGGGAGGTGTCCCCGCACGCGTGCGTATGTCAGAAGTGTCGGCAGTGTCCGCCGGTGCCGGTCCAGTGTCCACCGTTGTCTGAAAACTGCACTTTTCTGACCTCTGACCTCACTGGACGGTCCGCCACACTTTTTTTTACATCTCTCGGGCTTATCCGAGAGTGTGGCGTTGTAGGGGAGGTGTCCCCGCACGCGTGTGTATGTCAGAAGTGTCGGCAGTGTCCGCCGGCGCCGGTCCAGTGTCCACCGTTGTCTGAAAACTGCACTTTTCTGACCTCTGACCTCACTGGACGGTCCGCCACACTTTTCTTTACACCTCTCGGGCTTGTGTCCAGTGTCCACTGTTGTCTGAAAACTGCACTTTTCTGACCTCTGACCTCACTGGACGGTCCGCCACACTTTTATTTACACCTCTCGGGCTTATCCGAGAGTGTGGCGTTGTAGGGGAGGTGTCCCCGCACGCGTGCGTATGTCAGAAGTGTCGGCAGTGTCCACCGGTGCCTGTCCAGTGTCCACTGTTGTCTGAAAACGGCACTTTTCTGACCTCTGACCTCACTGGACGGTCCGCCACACTTTTTTTTACACCTCTCGGGCTTATCCGAGAGTGTGGCGTTGTAGGGGAGGTGTCCCCGCACGCGTGCGTATGTCAGAAGTGTCGGCAGTGTCCGCCGGCGCCGGTCCAGTGTCCACCGTTGTCTGAAAACTGCACTTTTCTGACCTCTGACCTCAATGGACGGTCCGCCACACTTTTTTTTACATCTCTCGGGCTTATCCGAGAGTGTGGCGTTGTAGGGGAGGTGTCCCCGCACGCGTGCGTATGTCAGAAGTGTCGGCAGTGTCCGCCGGCGCCGGTCCAGTGTCCACCGTTGTCTGAAAACTGCACTTTTCTGACCTCTGACCTCACTGGACGGTCCGCCACACTTTTTTTTACATCTCTCGGGCTTATCCGAGAGTGTGGCGTTGTAGGGGAGGTGTCCCCGCACGCGTGCGTATGTCAGAAGTGTCGGCAGTGTCCGCCGGCGCCGGTCCAGTGTCCACTGTTGTCTGAAAACGGCACTTTTCTGACCTCTGACCTCACTGGACGGTCCGCCACACTTTTTTTTACATCTCTCGGGCTTATCCGAGAGTGTGGCGTTGTAGGGGAGGTTTCCCCGCACGCGTGTGTATGTCAGAAGTGTCGGCAGTGTCCGCCGGCGCCGGTCCAGTGTCCACCGTTGTCTGAAAACTGCACTTTTCTGACCTCTGACCTCACTGGACGGTCCGCCACACTTTTCTTTACACCTCTCGGGCTTGTGTCCAGTGTCCACTGTTGTCTGAAAACTGCACTTTTCTGACCTCTGACCTCACTGGACGGTCCGCCACACTTTTCTTTACACCTCTCGGGCTTATCCGAGAGTGTGGCGTTGTAGGGGAGGTGTCCCCGCACGCGTGCGTATGTCAGAAGTGTCGGCAGTGTCCACCGGTGCCTGTCCAGTGTCCACTGTTGTCTGAAAACGGCACTTTTCTGACCTCTGACCTCACTGGACGGTCCGCCACACTTTTTTTTACACCTCTCGGGCTTATCCGAGAGTGTGGCGTTGTAGGGGAGGTGTCCCCGCACGCGTGCGTATGTCAGAAGTGTCGGCAGTGTCCGCCGGCGCCGGTCCAGTGTCCACCGTTGTCTGAAAACTGCACTTTTCTGACCTCTGACCTCAATGGACGGTCCGCCACACTTTTTTTTACATCTCTCGGGCTTATCCGAGAGTGTGACGTTGTAGGGGAGGTGTCCCCGCACGCGTGCGTATGTCAGAAGTGTCGGCAGTGTCCGCCGGCGCCGGTCCAGTGTCCACCGTTGTCTGAAAACTGCACTTTTCTGACCTCTGACCTCACTGGACGGTCCGCCACACTTTTTTTTACACCTCTCGGGCTTATCCGAGAGTCTGGCGTTGTAGGGGAGGTGTCCCCGCATGCGTGCGTATGTCAGAAGTGTCGGCATTGTCCGCCGGCGCCGGTCCAGTGTCCACCGTTGTCTGAAAACTGCACTTTTCTGACCTCTGACCTCACTGGACGGTCCGCCACACTTTTCTTTACACCTCTCGGGCTTATCCGAGAGTCTGGCGTTGTAGGGGAGGTGTCCCCGCACGCGTGCGTATGTCAAAAGTGTCGGCAGTGTCCGCCGGCGCCGGTCCAGTGTCCACCGTTGTCTGAAAACTGCACTTTTCTGACCTCTGACATCACTGGACGGTCCGCCACACTTTTTTTACACCTCTCAGGCTTATCCGAGAGTGTGGCGTTGTAGGGGAGGTGTCCCCGCACGCGTGCGTATGTCAGAAGTGTCGGCAGTGTCCGCCGGCGCCGGTCCAGTGTCCAACGTTGTCTGAAAACTGCACTTTTCTGACCTCTGACCTCACTGGACGGTCCGCCACACTTTTCTTTACACCTCTCGGGCTTATCCGAGAGTGTGGCGTTGTAGGGGAGGTGTCCCCGCACGCGTGCGTATGTCAGAAGTGTCGGCAGTGTCCGCCGGCGCCGGTCCAGTGTCCACCGTTGTCTGAAAACTGCACTTTTCTGACCTCTGACCTCACTGGACGGTCCGCCACACTTTTCTTTACACCTCTCGGGCTTATCCGAGAGTGTGGCGTTGTAGGGGAGGTGTCTCCGCACGCGTACGTATGTCAGAAGTGTCGGCATTGTCCGCCGGCGCCGGTCCAGTGTCCACCGTTGTCTGAAAACTGCACTTTTCTGACCTCTGATCTCACTGGACGGTCCGCCACACTTTTCTTTACACCTCTCGGGCTTATCCGAGAGTCTGGCGTTGTAGGGGAGGTGTCCCCGCACGCGTGCGTATGTCAGAAGTGTCGGCAGTGTCCGCCGGCGCCGGTCCAGTGTCCACCGCTGTCTGAAAACTGCACTTTTCTGACCTCTGACCTCACTGGACGGTCCGCCACACTTTTCTTTACACCTCTCGGGCTTATCCGAGAGTGTGGCGTTGTAGGGGAGGTGTCCCCGCACGCGTGCGTATGTCAGAAGTGTCGGCAGTGTCCACCGGTGCCTGTCCAGTGTCCACTGTTGTCTGAAAACGGCACTTTTCTGACCTCTGACCTCACTGGACGGTCCGCCATACTTTTTTTTACACCTCTCGGGCTTATCCGAGAGTTTGGCGTTGTAGGGGAGGTGTCCCCGCACGCGTGCGTATGTCAGAAGTGTCGGCAGTGTCCGCCGGCGCCGGTCCAGTGTCCACCGTTGTCTGAAAACTGCACTTTTCTGACCTCTGACCTCACTGGACGGTCCGCCACACTTTTTTTTACATCTCTCGGGCTTATCCGAGAGTGTGGCGTTGTAGGGGAGGTGTCCCCGCACGCGTGCGTATGTCAGAAGTGTCGGCAGTGTCCGCCGGCGCCGGTCCAGTGTCCACCGTTGTCTGAAAACTGCACTTTTCTGACCTCTGACCTCACTGGACGGTCCGCCACACTTTTCTTTACACCTCTCGGGCTTATCCGAGAGTCTGGCGTTGTAGGGGAGGTGTCCCCGCACGCGTGCGTATGTCAGAAGTGTCGGCAGTGTCCGCCGGCGCCGGTCCAGTGTCCACCGTTGTCTGAAAACTGCACTTTTCTGACCTCTGACCTCACTGGACGGTCCGCCACACTTTTTTTTACATCTCTAGGGCTTATCCGAGAGTGTGGCGTTGTAGGGGAGGTGTCCCCGCACACGTGCGTATGTCAAAAGTGTCGGCAGTGTCCGCCGGCGCCGGTCCAGTGTCCACCGTTGTCTGAAAACTGCACTTTTCTGACCTCTGACCTCACTGGACGGTCCGCCACACTTTTCTTTACACCTCTCGGGCTTATCCGAGAGTCTGGCGTTGTAGGGGAGGTGTCCCCGCACGCGTGCGTATGTCAGAAGTGTCGGCAGTGTCCGCCGGCGCCGGTCCAGTATCCACCGTTGTCTGAAAACTGCACTTTTCTGACCTCTGACCTCACTGGACGGTCCGCCACACTTTTTTTTACACCTCTCGGGCTTATCCGAGAGTGTGGCGTTGTAGGGGAGGTGTCCCCGCACGCGTGCGTATGTCAGAAGTGTCGGCAGTGTCCGCCGGCGCCGGTCCAGTGTCCACCGTTGTCTGAGAACTGCACTTTTCTGACCTCTGACCTCACTGGACGGTCCGCCATACTTTTTTTTACACCTCTCGGGCTTATCCGAGAGTGTGGCGTTGTAGGGGAGGTGTCCCCGCACGCGTGCGTATGTCAGAAGTGTCGGCAGTGTCCACCGGTGCCTGTCCAGTGTCCACTGTTGTCTGAAAACGGCACTTTTCTGACCTCTGACCTCACTGGACGGTCCGCCACACTTTTTTTTACACCTCTCGGGCTTATCCGAGAGTGTGGCGTTGTAGGGGAGGTGTCCCCGCCCTTTTCTGACCTCTGACCTCACTGGACGGTCCGCCACACTTTTCTTTACACCTCTCGGGCTTATCCACGCGTGCGTATGTCAGAAGTGTCGGCAGTGTCCACCGGTGCCAGTCCAGTGTCCACTGTTGTCTGAAAACGGCACTTTTCTGACCTCTGACCTCACTGGACGGTCCGCCACACTTTTTTTTACATCTCTCGGGCTTATCCGAGAGTGTGGCGTTGTAGGGGAGGTGTCCCCGCACGTGTGCGTATGTCAGAAGTGTCGGCAGTGTCCGCCGGCGCCGGTCCAGTGTCCACCGTTGTCTGAAAACTGCACTTTTCTGACCTCTGACCTCACTGGACGGTCCGCCACACTTTTCTTTACACCTCTCGGGCTTATCCGAGAGTCTGGCGTTGTAGGGGAGGTGTCCCCGCACACGTGCGTATGTCAGAAGTGTCGGCAGTGTCCGCCGGCGCCGGTCCAGTATCCACCGTTGTCTGAAAACTGCACTTTTCTGACCTCTGACCTCACTGGACGGTCCGCCACACTTTTCTTTACACCTCTCGGGCTTATCCGAGAGTCTGGCGTTGTAGGGGAGGTGTCCCCGCACGCGTGCGTATGTCAGAAGTGTCGGCAGTGTCCACCGGTGCCTGTCCAGTGTCCACTGTTGTCTGAAAACGGCACTTTTCTGACCTCTGACCTCACCGGACGGTCCGCCACACTTTTTTTTACACCTCTCGGGCTTATCCGAGAGTGTGGCGTTGTAGGGGAGGTGTCCCCGCACGCGTGCGTATGTCAGAAGTGTCGGCAGTGTCCGCCGGCGCCGGTCCAGTGTCCAACGTTGTCTGAAAACTGCACTTTTCTGACCTCTGACCTCACTGGACGGTCCGCCACACTTTTTTTTACATCTCTCGGGCTTATCCGAGAGTGTGGCGTTGTAGGGGAGGTGTCCCCGCACGTGTGCGTATGTCAGAAGTGTCGGCAGTGTCCGCCGGCGCCGGTCCAGTGTCCACCGTTGTCTGAAAACTGCACTTTTCTGACCTCTGACCTCACTGGACGGTCCGCCACACTTTTCTTTACACCTCTCGGGCTTATCCGAGAGTCTGGCGTTGTAGGGGAGGTGTCCCCGCACGCGTGCGTATGTCAGAAGTGTCGGCAGTGTCCGCCGGCGCCGGTCCAGTGTCCACCGTTGTCTGAAAACTGCACTTTTCTGACCTCTGACCTCACTGGACGGTCCGCCACACTTTTCTTTACACCTCTCGGGCTTATCCGAGAGTGTGGCGTTGTAGGGGAGGTGTCCCCGCACGCGTGCGTATGTCAGAAGTGTCGGCAGTGTCCACCGGTGCCTGTCCAGTGTCCACTGTTGTCTGAAAACGGCACTTTTCTGACCTCTGACCTCACTGGACGGTCCGCCACACTTTTTTTTACACCTCTCGGGCTTATCCGAGAGTGTTGCGTTGTAGGGGAGGTGTCCCCGCACGCGTGCGTATGTCAGAAGTGTCGGCAGTGTCCACCGGTGCTTGTCCAGTGTCCACTGTTGTCTGAAAACGGCACTTTTCTGACCTCTGACCTCACTGGACGGTCCGCCACACTTTTTTTTACACCTCTCGGGCTTATCCGAGAGTGTGGCGTTGTAGGGGAGGTGTCCCCGCACGCGTGCGTATGTCAGAAGTGTCGGCAGTGTCCGCCAGCGCCGGTCCAGTGTCCACCGTTGTCTGAAAACTGCACTTTTCTGACCTCTGACCTCACTGGACGGTCCGCCACACTTTTTTTTACATCTCTCGGGCTTATCCGAGAGTGTGGCGTTGTAGGGGAGGTGTCCCCGCACGCGTGCGTATGTCAGAAGTGTCGGCAGTGTCCGCCGGCGCCGGTCCAGTGTCCACCGTTGTCTGAAAACTGCACTTTTCTGACCTCTGACCTCACTGGACGGTCCGCCACACTTTTCTTTACACCTCTCGGGCTTATCCGAGAGTGTGGCGTTGTAGGGGAGGTGTCCCCGCACGCGTGCGTATGTCAGAAGTGTCGGCAGTGTCCGCCGGCGCCGGTCCAGTGTCCACCGCTGTCTGAAAACTGCACTTTTCTGACCTCTGACCTCACTGGACGGTCCGCCACACTTTTCTTTACACCTCTCGGGCTTATCCGAGAGTTTGGCGTTGTAGGGGAGGTGTCCCCGCACGCGTGCGTATGTCAGAAGTGTCGGCAGTGTCCACCGGTGCCTGTCCAGTGTCCACTGTTGTCTGAAAACAGCACTTTTCTGACCTCTGACCTCACTGGACGGTCCGCCACACTTTTTTTTACATCTCTCGGGCTTATCCGAGAGTGTGGCGTTGTAGGGGAGGTGTCCCCGCACGCGTGCGTATGTCAGAAGTGTCGGCAGTGTCCGCCGGCGCCGGTCCAGTGTCCACCGTTGTCTGAAAACTGCACTTTTCTGACCTCTGACCTCACTGGACGGTCCGCCACACTTTTCTTTACACCTCTCGGGCTTGTGTCCAGTGTCCACTGTTGTCTGAAAACTGCACTTTTCTGACCTCTGACCTCACTGGACGGTCCGCCACACTTTTCTTTACACCTCTCGGGCTTATCCGAGAGTGTGGCGTTGTAGGGGAGGTGTCCCCGCACGCGTGCGTATGTCAGAAGTGTCGGCAGTGTCCACCGGTGCCTGTCCAGTGTCCACTGTTGTCTGAAAACGGCACTTTTCTGACCTCTGACCTCACTGGACGGTCCGCCACACTTTTTTTTACACCTCTCGGGCTTATCCGAGAGTGTGGCGTTGTAGGGGAGGTGTCCCCGCACGCGTGCGTATGTCAGAAGTGTCGGCAGTGTCCGCCGGCGCCGGTCCAGTGTCCACCGTTGTCTGAAAACTGCGCTTTTCTGACCTCTGACCTCAATGGACGGTCCGCCACACTTTTTTTTACATCTCTCGGGCTTATCCGAGAGTGTGGCGTTGTAGGGGAGGTGTCCCCGCACGCGTGCGTATGTCAGAAGTGTCGGCAGTGTCCGCCGGCGCCGGTCCAGTGTCCACCGTTGTCTGAAAACTGCACTTTTCTGACCTCTGACCTCACTGGACGGTCCGCCACACTTTTCTTTACACCTCTCGGGCTTATCCGAGAGTGTGGCGTTGTAGGGGAGGTGTCCCCGCACGCGTGCGTATGTCAGAAGTGTCGGCAGTGTCCGCCGGCACCGGTCCAGTGTCCACCGTTGTCTGAAAACTGCACTTTTCTGACCTCTGACCTCACTGGACGGTCCGCCACCCTTTTTTTTACATCTCTCGGGCTTATCCGAGAGTTTGGCGTTGTAGGGGAGGTGTCCCCGCACGCGTGCGTATGTCAGAAGTGTCGGCAGTGTCCGCCGGCGCCGGTCCAGTGTCCACCGTTGTCTGAAAACTGCACTTTTCTGACCTCTGACCTCACTGGACGGTCCGCCACACTTTTTTTTACATCTCTCGGGCTTATCCGAGAGTGTGGCGTTGTAGGGGAGGTGTCCCCGCACGCGTGCGTATGTCAGAAGTGTCGGCAGTGTCCGCCGGCGCCGGTCCAGTGTCCACCGTTGTCTGAAAACTGCACTTTTCTGACCTCTGACATCACTGGACGGTCCGCCACACTTTTTTTTACATCTCTCGGGCTTATCCGAGAGTGTGGCGTTGTAGGGGAGGTGTCCCCGCACGCGTGCGTATGTCAGAAGTGTCGGCAGTGTCCGCCGGCGCCGGTCCAGTGTCCACCGTTGTCAGAAAACTGCACTTTTCTGACCTCTGACCTCACTGGACGTCCGCCACACTTTTCTTTACACCTCTCGGGCTTATCCGAGAGTCTGGCGTTGTAGGGGAGGTGTCCCCGCACGCGTGCGTAAGTCAGAAGTGTCGGCAGTGTCCGCCGGCGCCGGTCCAGTGTCCACCGTTGTCTGAAAACTGCACTTTTCTGACCTCTGACCTCACTGGACGGTCCGCCACACTTTTCTTTACACCTCTCGGGCTTATCCGAGAGTGTGGCGTTGTAGGGGAGGTGTCCCCGCACGCGTGCGTATGTCAGAAGTGTCGGCAGTGTCCACCGGTGCCTGTCCAGTGTCCACTGTTGTCTGAAAACGGCACTTTTCTGACCTCTGACCTCACTGGACGGTCCGCCACACTTTTTTTTACACCTCTCGGGCTTATCCGAGAGTGTGGCGTTGTAGGGGAGGTGTCCCCGCACGCGTGCGTATGTCAGAAGTGTCGGCAGTGTCCGCCAGCGCCGGTCCAGTGTCCACCGTTGTCTGAAAACTGCACTTTTCTGACCTCTGACCTCACTGGACGGTCCGCCACACTTTTTTTTACATCTCTCGGGCTTATCCGAGAGTGTGGCGTTGTAGGGGAGGTGTCCCCGCACGCGTGCGTATGTCAGAAGTGTCGGCAGTGTCCGCCGGCGCCGGTCCAGTGTCCACCGTTGTCTGAAAACTGCACTTTTCTGACCTCTGACCTCACTGGACGGTCCGCCACACTTTTCTTTACACCTCTCGGGCTTATCCGAGAGTGTGGCGTTGTAGGGGAGGTGTCCCCGCACGCGTGCGTATGTCAGAAGTGTCGGCAGTGTCCGCCGGCGCCGGTCCAGTGTCCACCGCTGTCTGAAAACTGCACTTTTCTGACCTCTGACCTCACTGGACGGTCCGCCACACTTTTCTTTACACCTCTCGGGCTTATCCGAGAGTTTGGCGTTGTAGGGGAGGTGTCCCCGCACGCGTGCGTATGTCAGAAGTGTCGGCAGTGTCCACCGGTGCCTGTCCAGTGTCCACTGTTGTCTGAAAACAGCACTTTTCTGACCTCTGACCTCACTGGACGGTCCGCCACACTTTTTTTTACATCTCTCGGGCTTATCCGAGAGTGTGGCGTTGTAGGGGAGGTGTCCCCGCACGCGTGCGTATGTCAGAAGTGTCGGCAGTGTCCGCCGGCGCCGGTCCAGTGTCCACCGTTGTCTGAAAACTGCACTTTTCTGACCTCTGACCTCACTGGACGGTCCGCCACACTTTTCTTTACACCTCTCGGGCTTATCCGAGAGTGTGGCGTTGTAGGGGAGGTGTCCCCGCACGCGTGCGTATGTCAGAAGTGTCGGCAGTGTCCGCCGGCGCCGGTCCAGTGTCCACCGCTGTCTGAAAACTGCACTTTTCTGACCTCTGACCTCACTGGACGGTCCGCCACACTTTTCTTTACACCTCTCGGGCTTATCCGAGAGTTTGGCGTTGTAGGGGAGGTGTCCCCGCACGCGTGCGTATGTCAGAAGTGTCGGCAGTGTCCACCGGTGCCTGTCCAGTGTCCACTGTTGTCTGAAAACAGCACTTTTCTGACCTCTGACCTCACTGGACGGTCCGCCACACTTTTTTTTACATCTCTCGGGCTTATCCGAGAGTGTGGCGTTGTAGGGGAGGTGTCCCCGCACGCGTGCGTATGTCAGAAGTGTCGGCAGTGTCCGCCGGCGCCGGTCCAGTGTCCACCGTTGTCTGAAAACTGCACTTTTCTGACCTCTGACCTCACTGGACGGTCCGCCACACTTTTCTTTACACCTCTCGGGCTTATCCGAGAGTCTGGCGTTGTAGGGGAGGTGTCCCCGCACGCGTGCGTATGTCAGAAGTGTCGGCAGTGTCCGCCGGCGCCGGTCCAGTGTCCACCGTTGTCTGAAAACTGCACTTTTCTGACCTCTGACTTCACTGGACGGTCCGCCACACTTTTTTTTACATCTCTCGGGCTTATCCGAGAGTGTGGCGTTGTAGGGGACTTTTCTGACCTCTGACCTCACTGGACGGTCCGCCACACTTTTTTTTACATCTCTCGGGCTTATCCGAGAGTGTTGCATTGTAGGGGAGGTGTCCCCGCACGCGTGCGTATGTCAGAAGTGTCGGCAGTGTCCGCCGGCGCCGGTCCAGTGTCCACCGTTGTCTGAAAACTGAACTTTTCTGACCTCTGACCTCACTGGACGGTCCGCCACACTTTTCTTTACACCTCTCGGGCTTATCCGAGAGTCTGGCGTTGTAGGGGAGGTGTCCCCGCACGCGTGCGTATGTCAGAAGTGTCGGCAGTGTCCGCCGGCGCCGGTCCAGTGTCCACCGTTGTCTGAAAACTGCACTTTTCTGACCTCTGACCTCACTGGACGGTCCGCCACACTTTTTTTTACATCACTCGGGCTTATCCGAGAGTGTGGCGTTGTAGGGGAGGTGTCCCCGCACGCGTGCGTATGTCAGAAGTGTCGGCAGTGTCCACCGGTGCCTGTCCAGTGTCCACTGTTGTCTGAAAACGGCACTTTTCTGACCTCTGACCTCACTGGACGGTCCGCCACACTTTTTTTTACATCTCTCGGGCTTATCCGAGAGTGTGGCGTTGTAGGGGAGGTGTCCCCGCACGCGTGCGTATGTCAGAAGTGTCGGCAGTGTCCGCCGGTGCCGGTCCAGTGTCCACCGTTGTCTGAAAACTGCACTTTTCTGACCTCTGACCTCACTGGACGGTCCGCCACACTTTTTTTTACATCTCTCGGGCTTATCCGAGAGTGTGGCGTTGTAGGGGAGGTGTCCCCGCACGCGTGTGTATGTCAGAAGTGTCGGCAGTGTCCGCCGGCGCCGGTCCAGTGTCCACCGTTGTCTGAAAACTGCACTTTTCTGACCTCTGACCTCACTGGACGGTCCGCCACACTTTTCTTTACACCTCTCGGGCTTGTGTCCAGTGTCCACTGTTGTCTGAAAACTGCACTTTTCTGACCTCTGACCTCACTGGACGGTCCGCCACACTTTTATTTACACCTCTCGGGCTTATCCGAGAGTGTGGCGTTGTAGGGGAGGTGTCCCCGCACGCGTGCGTATGTCAGAAGTGTCGGCAGTGTCCACCGGTGCCTGTCCAGTGTCCACTGTTGTCTGAAAACGGCACTTTTCTGACCTCTGACCTCACTGGACGGTCCGCCACACTTTTTTTTACACCTCTCGGGCTTATCCGAGAGTGTGGCGTTGTAGGGGAGGTGTCCCCGCACGCGTGCGTATGTCAGAAGTGTCGGCAGTGTCCGCCGGCGCCGGTCCAGTGTCCACCGTTGTCTGAAAACTGCACTTTTCTGACCTCTGACCTCAATGGACGGTCCGCCACACTTTTTTTTACATCTCTCGGGCTTATCCGAGAGTGTGGCGTTGTAGGGGAGGTGTCCCCGCACGCGTGCGTATGTCAGAAGTGTCGGCAGTGTCCGCCGGCGCCGGTCCAGTGTCCACCGTTGTCTGAAAACTGCACTTTTCTGACCTCTGACCTCACTGGACGGTCCGCCACACTTTTTTTTACATCTCTCGGGCTTATCCGAGAGTGTGGCGTTGTAGGGGAGGTGTCCCCGCACGCGTGCGTATGTCAGAAGTGTCGGCAGTGTCCGCCGGCGCCGGTCCAGTGTCCACTGTTGTCTGAAAACGGCACTTTTCTGACCTCTGACCTCACTGGACGGTCCGCCACACTTTTTTTTACATCTCTCGGGCTTATCCGAGAGTGTGGCGTTGTAGGGGAGGTTTCCCCGCACGCGTGTGTATGTCAGAAGTGTCGGCAGTGTCCGCCGGCGCCGGTCCAGTGTCCACCGTTGTCTGAAAACTGCACTTTTCTGACCTCTGACCTCACTGGACGGTCCGCCACACTTTTCTTTACACCTCTCGGGCTTGTGTCCAGTGTCCACTGTTGTCTGAAAACTGCACTTTTCTGACCTCTGACCTCACTGGACGGTCCGCCACACTTTTCTTTACACCTCTCGGGCTTATCCGAGAGTGTGGCGTTGTAGGGGAGGTGTCCCCGCACGCGTGCGTATGTCAGAAGTGTCGGCAGTGTCCACCGGTGCCTGTCCAGTGTCCACTGTTGTCTGAAAACGGCACTTTTCTGACCTCTGACCTCACTGGACGGTCCGCCACACTTTTTTTTACACCTCTCGGGCTTATCCGAGAGTGTGGCGTTGTAGGGGAGGTGTCCCCGCACGCGTGCGTATGTCAGAAGTGTCGGCAGTGTCCGCCGGCGCCGGTCCAGTGTCCACCGTTGTCTGAAAACTGCACTTTTCTGACCTCTGACCTCAATGGACGGTCCGCCACACTTTTTTTTACATCTCTCGGGCTTATCCGAGAGTGTGACGTTGTAGGGGAGGTGTCCCCGCACGCGTGCGTATGTCAGAAGTGTCGGCAGTGTCCGCCGGCGCCGGTCCAGTGTCCACCGTTGTCTGAAAACTGCACTTTTCTGACCTCTGACCTCACTGGACGGTCCGCCACACTTTTTTTTACACCTCTCGGGCTTATCCGAGAGTCTGGCGTTGTAGGGGAGGTGTCCCCGCATGCGTGCGTATGTCAGAAGT
The DNA here is from genome assembly GCF_963280865.1 of Gymnoscopelus braueri. Lineage (NCBI taxonomy): Eukaryota > Metazoa > Chordata > Actinopteri > Myctophiformes > Myctophidae > Gymnoscopelus > Gymnoscopelus braueri. The sequence goes on from NC_137626.1 coordinate 36,451,567, forward strand.
GTCGGCATTGTCCGCCGGCGCCGGTCCAGTGTCCACCGTTGTCTGAAAACTGCACTTTTCTGACCTCTGACCTCACTGGACGGTCCGCCACACTTTTCTTTACACCTCTCGGGCTTATCCGAGAGTCTGGCGTTGTAGGGGAGGTGTCCCCGCACGCGTGCGTATGTCAAAAGTGTCGGCAGTGTCCGCCGGCGCCGGTCCAGTGTCCACCGTTGTCTGAAAACTGCACTTTTCTGACCTCTGACATCACTGGACGGTCCGCCACACTTTTTTTACACCTCTCAGGCTTATCCGAGAGTGTGGCGTTGTAGGGGAGGTGTCCCCGCACGCGTGCGTATGTCAGAAGTGTCGGCAGTGTCCGCCGGCGCCGGTCCAGTGTCCAACGTTGTCTGAAAACTGCACTTTTCTGACCTCTGACCTCACTGGACGGTCCGCCACACTTTTCTTTACACCTCTCGGGCTTATCCGAGAGTGTGGCGTTGTAGGGGAGGTGTCCCCGCACGCGTGCGTATGTCAGAAGTGTCGGCAGTGTCCGCCGGCGCCGGTCCAGTGTCCACCGTTGTCTGAAAACTGCACTTTTCTGACCTCTGACCTCACTGGACGGTCCGCCACACTTTTCTTTACACCTCTCGGGCTTATCCGAGAGTGTGGCGTTGTAGGGGAGGTGTCTCCGCACGCGTACGTATGTCAGAAGTGTCGGCATTGTCCGCCGGCGCCGGTCCAGTGTCCACCGTTGTCTGAAAACTGCACTTTTCTGACCTCTGATCTCACTGGACGGTCCGCCACACTTTTCTTTACACCTCTCGGGCTTATCCGAGAGTCTGGCGTTGTAGGGGAGGTGTCCCCGCACGCGTGCGTATGTCAGAAGTGTCGGCAGTGTCCGCCGGCGCCGGTCCAGTGTCCACCGCTGTCTGAAAACTGCACTTTTCTGACCTCTGACCTCACTGGACGGTCCGCCACACTTTTCTTTACACCTCTCGGGCTTATCCGAGAGTGTGGCGTTGTAGGGGAGGTGTCCCCGCACGCGTGCGTATGTCAGAAGTGTCGGCAGTGTCCACCGGTGCCTGTCCAGTGTCCACTGTTGTCTGAAAACGGCACTTTTCTGACCTCTGACCTCACTGGACGGTCCGCCATACTTTTTTTTACACCTCTCGGGCTTATCCGAGAGTTTGGCGTTGTAGGGGAGGTGTCCCCGCACGCGTGCGTATGTCAGAAGTGTCGGCAGTGTCCGCCGGCGCCGGTCCAGTGTCCACCGTTGTCTGAAAACTGCACTTTTCTGACCTCTGACCTCACTGGACGGTCCGCCACACTTTTTTTTACATCTCTCGGGCTTATCCGAGAGTGTGGCGTTGTAGGGGAGGTGTCCCCGCACGCGTGCGTATGTCAGAAGTGTCGGCAGTGTCCGCCGGCGCCGGTCCAGTGTCCACCGTTGTCTGAAAACTGCACTTTTCTGACCTCTGACCTCACTGGACGGTCCGCCACACTTTTCTTTACACCTCTCGGGCTTATCCGAGAGTCTGGCGTTGTAGGGGAGGTGTCCCCGCACGCGTGCGTATGTCAGAAGTGTCGGCAGTGTCCGCCGGCGCCGGTCCAGTGTCCACCGTTGTCTGAAAACTGCACTTTTCTGACCTCTGACCTCACTGGACGGTCCGCCACACTTTTTTTTACATCTCTAGGGCTTATCCGAGAGTGTGGCGTTGTAGGGGAGGTGTCCCCGCACACGTGCGTATGTCAAAAGTGTCGGCAGTGTCCGCCGGCGCCGGTCCAGTGTCCACCGTTGTCTGAAAACTGCACTTTTCTGACCTCTGACCTCACTGGACGGTCCGCCACACTTTTCTTTACACCTCTCGGGCTTATCCGAGAGTCTGGCGTTGTAGGGGAGGTGTCCCCGCACGCGTGCGTATGTCAGAAGTGTCGGCAGTGTCCGCCGGCGCCGGTCCAGTATCCACCGTTGTCTGAAAACTGCACTTTTCTGACCTCTGACCTCACTGGACGGTCCGCCACACTTTTTTTTACACCTCTCGGGCTTATCCGAGAGTGTGGCGTTGTAGGGGAGGTGTCCCCGCACGCGTGCGTATGTCAGAAGTGTCGGCAGTGTCCGCCGGCGCCGGTCCAGTGTCCACCGTTGTCTGAGAACTGCACTTTTCTGACCTCTGACCTCACTGGACGGTCCGCCATACTTTTTTTTACACCTCTCGGGCTTATCCGAGAGTGTGGCGTTGTAGGGGAGGTGTCCCCGCACGCGTGCGTATGTCAGAAGTGTCGGCAGTGTCCACCGGTGCCTGTCCAGTGTCCACTGTTGTCTGAAAACGGCACTTTTCTGACCTCTGACCTCACTGGACGGTCCGCCACACTTTTTTTTACACCTCTCGGGCTTATCCGAGAGTGTGGCGTTGTAGGGGAGGTGTCCCCGCCCTTTTCTGACCTCTGACCTCACTGGACGGTCCGCCACACTTTTCTTTACACCTCTCGGGCTTATCCACGCGTGCGTATGTCAGAAGTGTCGGCAGTGTCCACCGGTGCCAGTCCAGTGTCCACTGTTGTCTGAAAACGGCACTTTTCTGACCTCTGACCTCACTGGACGGTCCGCCACACTTTTTTTTACATCTCTCGGGCTTATCCGAGAGTGTGGCGTTGTAGGGGAGGTGTCCCCGCACGTGTGCGTATGTCAGAAGTGTCGGCAGTGTCCGCCGGCGCCGGTCCAGTGTCCACCGTTGTCTGAAAACTGCACTTTTCTGACCTCTGACCTCACTGGACGGTCCGCCACACTTTTCTTTACACCTCTCGGGCTTATCCGAGAGTCTGGCGTTGTAGGGGAGGTGTCCCCGCACACGTGCGTATGTCAGAAGTGTCGGCAGTGTCCGCCGGCGCCGGTCCAGTATCCACCGTTGTCTGAAAACTGCACTTTTCTGACCTCTGACCTCACTGGACGGTCCGCCACACTTTTCTTTACACCTCTCGGGCTTATCCGAGAGTCTGGCGTTGTAGGGGAGGTGTCCCCGCACGCGTGCGTATGTCAGAAGTGTCGGCAGTGTCCACCGGTGCCTGTCCAGTGTCCACTGTTGTCTGAAAACGGCACTTTTCTGACCTCTGACCTCACCGGACGGTCCGCCACACTTTTTTTTACACCTCTCGGGCTTATCCGAGAGTGTGGCGTTGTAGGGGAGGTGTCCCCGCACGCGTGCGTATGTCAGAAGTGTCGGCAGTGTCCGCCGGCGCCGGTCCAGTGTCCAACGTTGTCTGAAAACTGCACTTTTCTGACCTCTGACCTCACTGGACGGTCCGCCACACTTTTTTTTACATCTCTCGGGCTTATCCGAGAGTGTGGCGTTGTAGGGGAGGTGTCCCCGCACGCGTGCGTATGTCAGAAGTGTCGGCAGTGTCCGCCGGCGCCGGTCCAGTGTCCACCGTTGTCTGAAAACTGCACTTTTCTGACCTCTGACCTCACTGGACGGTCCGCCACACTTTTCTTTACACCTCTCGGGCTTATCCGAGAGTCTGGCGTTGTAGGGGAGGTGTCCCCGCACGCGTGCGTATGTCAGAAGTGTCGGCAGTGTCCGCCGGCGCCGGTCCAGTGTCCACCGTTGTCTGAAAACTGCACTTTTCTGACCTCTGACCTCACTGGACGGTCCGCCACACTTTTTTTTACATCTCTAGGGCTTATCCGAGAGTGTGGCGTTGTAGGGGAGGTGTCCCCGCACACGTGCGTATGTCAAAAGTGTCGGCAGTGTCCGCCGGCGCCGGTCCAGTGTCCACCGTTGTCTGAAAACTGCACTTTTCTGACCTCTGACCTCACTGGACGGTCCGCCACACTTTTCTTTACACCTCTCGGGCTTATCCGAGAGTCTGGCGTTGTAGGGGAGGTGTCCCCGCACGCGTGCGTATGTCAGAAGTGTCGGCAGTGTCCGCCGGCGCCGGTCCAGTATCCACCGTTGTCTGAAAACTGCACTTTTCTGACCTCTGACCTCACTGGACGGTCCGCCACACTTTTTTTTACACCTCTCGGGCTTATCCGAGAGTGTGGCGTTGTAGGGGAGGTGTCCCCGCACGCGTGCGTATGTCAGAAGTGTCGGCAGTGTCCGCCGGCGCCGGTCCAGTGTCCACCGTTGTCTGAGAACTGCACTTTTCTGACCTCTGACCTCACTGGACGGTCCGCCATACTTTTTTTTACACCTCTCGGGCTTATCCGAGAGTGTGGCGTTGTAGGGGAGGTGTCCCCGCACGCGTGCGTATGTCAGAAGTGTCGGCAGTGTCCACCGGTGCCTGTCCAGTGTCCACTGTTGTCTGAAAACGGCACTTTTCTGACCTCTGACCTCACTGGACGGTCCGCCACACTTTTTTTTACACCTCTCGGGCTTATCCGAGAGTGTGGCGTTGTAGGGGAGGTGTCCCCGCCCTTTTCTGACCTCTGACCTCACTGGACGGTCCGCCACACTTTTCTTTACACCTCTCGGGCTTATCCACGCGTGCGTATGTCAGAAGTGTCGGCAGTGTCCACCGGTGCCAGTCCAGTGTCCACTGTTGTCTGAAAACGGCACTTTTCTGACCTCTGACCTCACTGGACGGTCCGCCACACTTTTTTTTACATCTCTCGGGCTTATCCGAGAGTGTGGCGTTGTAGGGGAGGTGTCCCCGCACGTGTGCGTATGTCAGAAGTGTCGGCAGTGTCCGCCGGCGCCGGTCCAGTGTCCACCGTTGTCTGAAAACTGCACTTTTCTGACCTCTGACCTCACTGGACGGTCCGCCACACTTTTCTTTACACCTCTCGGGCTTATCCGAGAGTCTGGCGTTGTAGGGGAGGTGTCCCCGCACACGTGCGTATGTCAGAAGTGTCGGCAGTGTCCGCCGGCGCCGGTCCAGTATCCACCGTTGTCTGAAAACTGCACTTTTCTGACCTCTGACCTCACTGGACGGTCCGCCACACTTTTCTTTACACCTCTCGGGCTTATCCGAGAGTCTGGCGTTGTAGGGGAGGTGTCCCCGCACGCGTGCGTATGTCAGAAGTGTCGGCAGTGTCCACCGGTGCCTGTCCAGTGTCCACTGTTGTCTGAAAACGGCACTTTTCTGACCTCTGACCTCACCGGACGGTCCGCCACACTTTTTTTTACACCTCTCGGGCTTATCCGAGAGTGTGGCGTTGTAGGGGAGGTGTCCCCGCACGCGTGCGTATGTCAGAAGTGTCGGCAGTGTCCGCCGGCGCCGGTCCAGTGTCCAACGTTGTCTGAAAACTGCACTTTTCTGACCTCTGACCTCACTGGACGGTCCGCCACACTTTTTTTTACATCTCTCGGGCTTATCCGAGAGTGTGGCGTTGTAGGGGAGGTGTCCCCGCACGTGTGCGTATGTCAGAAGTGTCGGCAGTGTCCGCCGGCGCCGGTCCAGTGTCCACCGTTGTCTGAAAACTGCACTTTTCTGACCTCTGACCTCACTGGACGGTCCGCCACACTTTTCTTTACACCTCTCGGGCTTATCCGAGAGTCTGGCGTTGTAGGGGAGGTGTCCCCGCACGCGTGCGTATGTCAGAAGTGTCGGCAGTGTCCGCCGGCGCCGGTCCAGTGTCCACCGTTGTCTGAAAACTGCACTTTTCTGACCTCTGACCTCACTGGACGGTCCGCCACACTTTTCTTTACACCTCTCGGGCTTATCCGAGAGTGTGGCGTTGTAGGGGAGGTGTCCCCGCACGCGTGCGTATGTCAGAAGTGTCGGCAGTGTCCACCGGTGCCTGTCCAGTGTCCACTGTTGTCTGAAAACGGCACTTTTCTGACCTCTGACCTCACTGGACGGTCCGCCACACTTTTTTTTACACCTCTCGGGCTTATCCGAGAGTGTTGCGTTGTAGGGGAGGTGTCCCCGCACGCGTGCGTATGTCAGAAGTGTCGGCAGTGTCCGCCGGCGCCGGTCCAGTGTCCACCGTTGTCTGAAAACTGCACTTTTCTGACCTCTGACCTCACTGGACGGTCCGCCACACTTTTTTTTACATCTCTCGGGCTTATCCGAGAGTGTGGCGTTGTAGGGGAGGTGTCCCCGCACGCGTGCGTATGTCAGAAGTGTCGGCAGTGTCCGCCGGCGCCGGTCCAGTGTCCACCGTTGTCTGAAAACTGCACTTTTCTGACCTCTGACCTCACTGGACGGTCCGCCACACTTTTCTTTACGTTGTAGGGGAGGTGTCCTCGCACGCGTGCGTATGTCAGAAGTGTCGGCAGTGTCCGCCGGCGCCGGTCCAGTGTCCACCGTTGTCTGAAAACTGCACTTTTCTGACCTCTGACCTCACTGGACGGTCCCCCACACTTTTCTTTACACCTCTCGGGCTTATCCGAGAGTGTGGCGTTGTAGGGGAGGTGTCCCCGCACGCGTGCGTATGTCAGAAGTGTCGGCAGTGTCCACCGGTGCCTGTCCAGTGTCCACTGTTGTCTGAAAACGGCACTTTTCTGACCTCTGACTTCACTGGACGGTCCGCCACACTTTTTTTTACATCTCTCGGGCTTATCCGAGAGTGCGGCGTTGTAGGGGACTTTTCTGACCTCTGACCTCACTGGACGGTCCGCCACACTTTTTTTTACATCTCTCGGGCTTATCCGAGAGTGTTGCATTGTAGGGGAGGTGTCCCCGCACGCGTGCGTATGTCAGAAGTGTCGGCAGTGTCCGCCGGCGCCGGTCCAGTGTCCACCGTTGTCTGAAAACTGCACTTTTCTGACCTCTGACCTCACTGGACGGTCCGCCACACTTTTCTTTACACCTCTCGGGCTTATCCGAGAGTCTGGCGTTGTAGGGGAGGTGTCCCCGCACGCGTGCGTATGTCAGAAGTGTCGGCAGTGTCCGCCGGCGCCGGTCCAGTGTCCACCGTTGTCTGAAAACTGCACTTTTCTGACCTCTGACCTCACTGGACGGTCCGCCACACTTTTCTTTACACCTCTCGGGCTTATCCGAGAGTCTGGCGTTGTAGGGGAGGTGTCCCCGCACGCGTGCGTATGTCAGAAGTGTCGGCAGTGTCCGCCGGCGCCGGTCCAGTGTCCACCGTTGTCTGAAAACTGCACTTTTCTGACCTCTGACCTCACTGGACGGTCCGCCACACTTTTCTTTACACCTCTCGGGCTTATCCGAGAGTCTGGCGTTGTAGGGGAGGTGTCCCCGCACACGTGCGTATGTCAGAAGTGTCGGCAGTGTCCACCGGCGCCGGTCCAGTATCCACCGTTGTCTGAAAACTGCACTTTTCTGACCTCTGACCTCACTGGACGGTCCGCCACACTTTTCTTTACACCTCTCGGGCTTATCCGAGAGTCTGGCGTTGTAGGGGAGGTGTCCCCGCACGCGTGCGTATGTCAGAAGTGTCGGCAGTGTCCACCGGTGCCTGTCCAGTGTCCACTGTTGTCTGAAAACGGCACTTTTCTGACCTCTGACCTCACCGGACGGTCCGCCACACTTTTTTTTACACCTCTCGGGCTTATCCGAGAGTGTGGCGTTGTAGGGGAGGTGTCCCCGCACGCGTGCGTATGTCAGAAGTGTCGGCAGTGTCCGCCGGCGCCGGTCCAGTGTCCAACGTTGTCTGAAAACTGCACTTTTCTGACCTCTGACCTCACTGGACGGTCCGCCACACTTTTTTTTACATCTCTCGGGCTTATCCGAGAGTGTGGCGTTGTAGGGGAGGTGTCCCCGCACGTGTGCGTATGTCAGAAGTGTCGGCAGTGTCCGCCGGCGCCGGTCCAGTGTCCACCGTTGTCTGAAAACTGCACTTTTCTGACCTCTGACCTCACTGGACGGTCCGCCACACTTTTCTTTACACCTCTCGGGCTTATCCGAGAGTCTGGCGTTGTAGGGGAGGTGTCCCCGCACGCGTGCGTATGTCAGAAGTGTCGGCAGTGTCCGCCGGCGCCGGTCCAGTGTCCACCGTTGTCTGAAAACTGCACTTTTCTGACCTCTGACCTCACTGGACGGTCCGCCACACTTTTCTTTACACCTCTCGGGCTTATCCGAGAGTGTGGCGTTGTAGGGGAGGTGTCCCCGCACGCGTGCGTATGTCAGAAGTGTCGGCAGTGTCCACCGGTGCCTGTCCAGTGTCCACTGTTGTCTGAAAACGGCACTTTTCTGACCTCTGACCTCACTGGACGGTCCGCCACACTTTTTTTTACACCTCTCCCCGCGTGCGTATGTCAGAAGTGTCGGCAGTGTCCGCCGGCGCCGGTCCAGTGTCCACCGTTGTCTGAAAACTGCACTTTTCTGACCTCTGACCTCACTGGACGGTCCGCCACACTTTTCTTTACACCTCTCGGGCTTATCCGAGAGTGTGGCGTTGTAGGGGAGGTGTCCCCGCACGCGTGCGTATGTCAGAAGTGTCGGCAGTGTCCACCGGTGCCTGTCCAGTGTCCACTGTTGTCTGAAAACGGCACTTTTCTGACCTCTGACCTCACCGGACGGTCCGCCACACTTTTTTTTACACCTCTCGGGCTTATCCGAGAGTGTGGCGTTGTAGGGGAGGTGTCCCCGCACGCGTGCGTATGTCAGAAGTGTCGGCAGTGTCCGCCGGCGCCGGTCCAGTGTCCAACGTTGTCTGAAAACTGCACTTTTCTGACCTCTGACCTCACTGGACGGTCCGCCACACTTTTTTTTACATCTCTCGGGCTTATCCGAGAGTGTGGCGTTGTAGGGGAGGTGTCCCCGCACGTGTGCGTATGTCAGAAGTGTCGGCAGTGTCCGCCGGCGCCGGTCCAGTGTCCACCGTTGTCTGAAAACTGCACTTTTCTGACCTCTGACCTCACTGGACGGTCCGCCACACTTTTCTTTACACCTCTCGGGCTTATCCGAGAGTCTGGCGTTGTAGGGGAGGTGTCCCCGCACGCGTGCGTATGTCAGAAGTGTCGGCAGTGTCCGCCGGCGCCGGTCCAGTGTCCACCGTTGTCTGAAAACTGCACTTTTCTGACCTCTGACCTCACTGGACGGTCCGCCACACTTTTCTTTACACCTCTCGGGCTTATCCGAGAGTGTGGCGTTGTAGGGGAGGTGTCCCCGCACGCGTGCGTATGTCAGAAGTGTCGGCAGTGTCCACCGGTGCCTGTCCAGTGTCCACTGTTGTCTGAAAACGGCACTTTTCTGACCTCTGACCTCACTGGACGGTCCGCCACACTTTTTTTTACACCTCTCGGGCTTATCCGAGAGTGTTGCGTTGTAGGGGAGGTGTCCCCGCACGCGTGCGTATGTCAGAAGTGTCGGCAGTGTCCGCCGGCGCCGGTCCAGTGTCCACCGTTGTCTGAAAACTGCACTTTTCTGACCTCTGACCTCACTGGACGGTCCGCCACACTTTTCTTTACGTTGTAGGGGAGGTGTCCTCGCACGCGTGCGTATGTCAGAAGTGTCGGCAGTGTCCGCCGGCGCCGGTCCAGTGTCCACCGTTGTCTGAAAACTGCACTTTTCTGACCTCTGACCTCACTGGACGGTCCGCCACACTTTTCTTTACACCTCTCGGGCTTATCCGAGAGTGTGGCGTTGTAGGGGAGGTGTCCCCGCACGCGTGCGTATGTCAGAAGTGTCGGCAGTGTCCACCGGTGCCTGTCCAGTGTCCACTGTTGTCTGAAAACGGCACTTTTCTGACCTCTGACTTCACTGGACGGTCCGCCACACTTTTTTTTACATCTCTCGGGCTTATCCGAGAGTGCGGCGTTGTAGGGGACTTTTCTGACCTCTGACCTCACTGGACGGTCCGCCACACTTTTTTTTACATCTCTCGGGCTTATCCGAGAGTGTTGCATTGTAGGGGAGGTGTCCCCGCACGCGTGCGTATGTCAGAAGTGTCGGCAGTGTCCGCCGGCGCCGGTCCAGTGTCCACCGTTGTCTGAAAACTGCACTTTTCTGACCTCTGACCTCACTGGACGGTCCGCCACACTTTTCTTTACACCTCTCGGGCTTATCCGAGAGTCTGGCGTTGTAGGGGAGGTGTCCCCGCACGCGTGCGTATGTCAGAAGTGTCGGCAGTGTCCGCCGGCGCCGGTCCAGTGTCCACCGTTGTCTGAAAACTGCACTTTTCTGACATCTGACCTCACTGGACGGTCCGCCACACTTTTTTTTACATCTCTAGGGCTTATCCGAGAGTGTGGCGTTGTAGGGGAGGTGTCCCCGCACACGTGCGTATGTCAAAAGTGTCGGCAGTGTCCGCCGGCGCCGGTCCAGTGTCCACCGTTGTCTGAAAACTGCACTTTTCTGACCTCTGACCTCACTGGACGGTCCGCCACACTTTTCTTTACACCTCTCGGGCTTATCCGAGAGTCTGGCGTTGTAGGGGAGGTGTCCCCGCACGCGTGCGTATGTCAGAAGTGTCGGCAGTGTCCGCCGGCGCCTGTCCAGTGTCCACCGTTGTCTGAAAAATGCACTTTTCTGACCTCTGACCTCACTGGACGGTCCGCCACACTTTTCTTTACACCTCTCGGGCTTATCCGAGAGTGTGGCGTTGTAGGGGAGGTGTCCCCGCACGCGTGCGTATGTCAGAAGTGTCGGCAGTGTCCACCGGTGCCTGTCCAGTGTCCACTGTTGTCTGAAAACGGCACTTTTCTGACCTCTGACCTCACTGGACGGTCCGCCACACTTTTTTTTACACCTCTCGGGCTTATCCGAGAGTGTTGCGTTGTAGGGGAGGTGTCCCCGCACGCGTGCGTATGTCAGAAGTGTCGGCAGTGTCCGCCGGCGCCGGTCCAGTGTCCACCGTTGTCTGAAAACTGCACTTTTCTGACCTCTGACCTCACTGGACGGTCCGCCACACTTTTTTTTACATCTCTCGGGCTTATCCGAGAGTGTGGCGTTGTAGGGGAGGTGTCCCCGCACGCGTGCGTATGTCAGAAGTGTCGGCAGTGTCCGCCGGCGCCGGTCCAGTGTCCACCGTTGTCTGAAAACTGCACTTTTCTGACCTCTGACCTCACTGGACGGTCCGCCACACTTTTCTTTACGTTGTAGGGGAGGTGTCCTCGCACGCGTGCGTATGTCAGAAGTGTCGGCAGTGTCCGCCGGCGCCGGTCCAGTGTCCACCGTTGTCTGAAAACTGCACTTTTCTGACCTCTGACCTCACTGGACGGTCCGCCACACTTTTCTTTACACCTCTCGGGCTTATCCGAGAGTGTGGCGTTGTAGGGGAGGTGTCCCCGCACGCGTGCGTATGTCAGAAGTGTCGGCAGTGTCCACCGGTGCCTGTCCAGTGTCCACTGTTGTCTGAAAACGGCACTTTTCTGACCTCTGACTTCACTGGACGGTCCGCCACACTTTTTTTTACATCTCTCGGGCTTATCCGAGAGTGCGGCGTTGTAGGGGACTTTTCTGACCTCTGACCTCACTGGACGGTCCGCCACACTTTTTTTTACATCTCTCGGGCTTATCCGAGAGTGTTGCATTGTAGGGGAGGTGTCCCCGCACGCGTGCGTATGTCAGAAGTGTCGGCAGTGTCCGCCGGCGCCGGTCCAGTGTCCACCGTTGTCTGAAAACTGCACTTTTCTGACCTCTGACCTCACTGGACGGTCCGCCACACTTTTCTTTACACCTCTCGGGCTTATCCGAGAGTCTGGCGTTGTAGGGGAGGTGTCCCCGCACGCGTGCGTATGTCAGAAGTGTCGGCAGTGTCCGCCGGCGCCGGTCCAGTGTCCACCGTTGTCTGAAAACTGCACTTTTCTGACATCTGACCTCACTGGACGGTCCGCCACACTTTTTTTTACATCTCTAGGGCTTATCCGAGAGTGTGGCGTTGTAGGGGAGGTGTCCCCGCACACGTGCGTATGTCAAAAGTGTCGGCAGTGTCCGCCGGCGCCGGTCCAGTGTCCACCGTTGTCTGAAAACTGCACTTTTCTGACCTCTGACCTCACTGGACGGTCCGCCACACTTTTCTTTACACCTCTCGGGCTTATCCGAGAGTCTGGCGTTGTAGGGGAGGTGTCCCCGCACGCGTGCGTATGTCAGAAGTGTCGGCAGTGTCCGCCGGCGCCGGTCCAGTATCCACCGTTGTCTGAAAACTGCACTTTTCTGACCTCTGACCTCACTGGACGGTCCGCCACACTTTTTTTTACACCTCTCGGGCTTATCCGAGAGTGTGGCGTTGTAGGGGAGGTGTCCCCGCACGCGTGCGTATGTCAGAAGTGTCGGCAGTGTCCGCCGGCGCCGGTCCAGTGTCCACCGTTGTCTGAAAACTGCACTTTTCTGACCTCTGACCTCACTGGACGGTCCGCCATACTTTTTTTTACACCTCTCGGGCTTATCCGAGAGTGTGGCGTTGTAGGGGAGGTGTCCCCGCACGCGTGCGTATGTCAGAAGTGTCGGCAGTGTCCACCGGTGCCTGTCCAGTGTCCACTGTTGTCTGAAAACGGCACTTTTCTGACCTCTGACCTCACTGGACGGTCCGCCACACTTTTTTTTACACCTCTCGGGCTTATCCGAGAGTGTGGCGTTGTAGGGGAGGTGTCCCCGCCCTTTTCTGACCTCTGACCTCACTGGACGGTCCGCCACACTTTTCTTTACACCTCTCGGGCTTATCCACGCGTGCGTATGTCAGAAGTGTCGGCAGTGTCCGCCGGCACCGGTCCAGTGTCCACCGTTGTCTGAAAACTGCACTTTTCTGACCTCTGACCTCACTGGACGGTCCGCCACACTTTTCTTTACACCTCTCGGGCTTATCCGAGAGTGTGGCGTTGTAGGGGAGGTGTCCCCGCACGCGTGCGTATGTCAGAAGTGTCGGCAGTGTCCACCGGTGCCTGTCCAGTGTACACTGTTGTCTGAAAACGGCACTTTTCTGACCTCTGACTTCACTGGACGGTCCGCCACACTTTTTTTTACATCTCTCGGGCTTATCCGAGAGTGCGGCGTTGTAGGGGACTTTTCTGACCTCTGACCTCACTGGACGGTCCGCCACACTTTTTTTTACATCTCTCGGGCTTATCCGAGAGTGTTGCATTGTAGGGGAGGTGTCCCCGCACGCGTGCGTATGTCAGAAGTGTCGGCAGTGTCCGCCGGCGCCGGTCCAGTGTCCACCGTTGTCTGAAAACTGCACTTTTCTGACCTCTGACCTCACTGGACGGTCCGCCACACTTTTCTTTACACCTCTCGGGCTTATCCGAGAGTCTGGCGTTGTAGGGGAGGTGTCCCCGCACGCGTGCGTATGTCAGAAGTGTCGGCAGTGTCCGCCGGCGCCGGTCCAGTGTCCACCGTTGTCTGAAAACTGCACTTTTCTGACCTCTGACCTCACTGGACGGTCCGCCACACTTTTTTTTACATCTCTAGGGCTTATGCGAGAGTGTGGCGTTGTAGGGGAGGTGTCCCCGCACACGTGCGTATGTCAAAAGTGTCGGCAGTGTCCGCCGGCGCCGGTCCAGTGTCCACCGTTGTCTGAAAACTGCACTTTTCTGACCTCTGACCTCACTGGACGGTCCGCCACACTTTTCTTTACACCTCTCGGGCTTATCCGAGAGTCTGGCGTTGTAGGGGAGGTGTCCCCGCACGCGTGCGTATGTCAGAAGTGTCGGCAGTGTCCGCCGGCGCCGGTCCAGTGTCCACCGTTGTCTGAAAACTGCACTTTTCTGACCTCTGACCTCACTGGACGGTCCGCCACACTTTTCTTTACACCTCTCGGGCTTATCCACGCGTGCGTATGTCAGAAGTGTCGGCAGTGTCCACCGGTGCCAGTCCAGTGTCCACAGTTGTCTGAAAACGGCACTTTTCTGACCTCTGACCTCACTGGACGGTCCGCCACACTTTTCTTTACACCTCTCGGGCTTATCCGAGAGTGTGGCGTTGTAGGGGAGGTGTCCCCGCACGCGTGCGTATGTCAGAAGTGTCGGCAGTGTCCACCGGTGCCTGTCCAGTGTCCACTGTTGTCTGAAAACTGCACTTTTCTGACCTCTGACCTCACTGGACGGTCCGCCACACTTTTCTTTACACCTCTCGGGCTTATCCGAGAGTCTGGCGTTGTAGGGGAGGTGTCCCCGCACGCGTGCGTATGTCAGAAGCGTCGGCAGTGTCCGCCGGCGCCTGTCCAGTGTCCACCGTTGTCTGAAAACTGCACTTTTCTGACCTCTGACCTCACTGGACGGTCCGCCACACTTTTCTTTACACCTCTCGGGCTTATCCGAGAGTGTGGCGTTGTAGGGGAGGTGTCCCCGCACGCGTGCGTATGTCAGAAGTGTCGGCAGTGTCCACCGGTGCCTGTCCAGTGTCCACTGTTGTCTGAAAACGGCACTTTTCTGACCTCTGACCTCACTGGACGGTCCGCCACACTTTTTTTTACATCTCTCGGGCTTATCCGAGAGTGTGGCGTTGTAGGGGAGGTGTCCCCGCACGCGTGCGTATGTCAGAAGTGTCGGCAGTGTCCGCCGGCGCCGGTCCAGTGTCCACCGTTGTCTGAAAACTGCACTTTTCTGACCTCTGACCTCACTGGACGGTCCGCCACACTTTTCTTTACGTTGTAGGGGAGGTGTCCTCGCACGCGTGCGTATGTCAGAAGTGTCGGCAGTGTCCGCCGGCGCCGGTCCAGTGTCCACCGTTGTCTGAAAACTGCACTTTTCTGACCTCTGACCTCACTGGACGGTCCGCCACACTTTTCTTTACACCTCTCGGGCTTATCCGAGAGTGTGGCGTTGTAGGGGAGGTGTCCCCGCACGCGTGCGTATGTCAGAAGTGTCGGCAGTGTCCACCGGTGCCTGTCCAGTGTCCACTGTTGTCTGAAAACGGCACTTTTCTGACCTCTGACTTCACTGGACGGTCCGCCACACTTTTTTTTACATCTCTCGGGCTTATCCGAGAGTGCGGCGTTGTAGGGGACTTTTCTGACCTCTGACCTCACTGGACGGTCCGCCACACTTTTTTTTACATCTCTCGGGCTTATCCGAGAGTGTTGCATTGTAGGGGAGGTGTCCCCGCACGCGTGCGTATGTCAGAAGTGTCGGCAGTGTCCGCCGGCGCCGGTCCAGTGTCCACCGTTGTCTGAAAACTGCACTTTTCTGACCTCTGACTTCACTGGACGGTCCGCCACACTTTTCTTTACACCTCTCGGGCTTATCCGAGAGTCTGGCGTTGTAGGGGAGGTGTCCCCGCACGCGTGCGTATGTCAGAAGTGTCGGCAGTGTCCGCCGGCGCCGGTCCAGTGTCCACCGTTGTCTGAAAACTGCACTTTTCTGACCTCTGACCTCACTGGACGGTCCGCCACACTTTTTTTTACATCTCTAGGGCTTATCCGAGAGTGTGGCGTTGTAGGGGAGGTGTCCCCGCACACGTGCGTATGTCAAAAGTGTCGGCAGTGTCCGCCGGCGCCGGTCCAGTGTCCACCGTTGTCTGAAAACTGCACTTTTCTGACCTCTGACCTCACTGGACGGTCCGCCACACTTTTCTTACACCTCTCGGGCTTATCCGAGAGTCTGGCGTTGTAGGGGAGGTGTCCCCGCACGCGTGCGTATGTCAGAAGTGTCGGCAGTGTCCGCCGGCGCCGGTCCAGTGTCCACCGTTGTCTGAAAACTGCACTTTTCTGACCTCTGACCTCACTGGACGGTCCGCCACACTTTTCTTTACACCTCTCGGGCTTATCCGAGAGTCTGGCGTTGTAGGGGAGGTGTCCCCGCACGCGTGCGTATGTCAGAAGTGTCGGCAGCGTCCGCCGGCGCCGGTCCAGTGTCCACCGTTGTCTGAAAACTGCACTTTTCTGACCTCTGACCTCACTGGACGGTCCGCCACACTTTTTTTTACATCTCTCGGGCTTATCCGAGAGTGTGGCGTTGTAGGGGAGGTGGCCCCGCACGCGTGCGTATGTCAGAAGTGTCGGCAGTGTCCACCGGTGCCTGTCCAGTGTCCAGTGTTGTCTGAAAACTGCACTTTTCTGACCTCTGACCTCACTGGACGGTCCGCCACACTTTTTTTTACACCTCTCGGGCTTATCCGAGAGTGTGGCGTTGTAGGGGAGGTGTCCCCGCACGCGTGCGTATGTCAGAAGTGTCGGCAGTGTCCGCCGGCGCCGGTCCAGTGTCCACCGTTGTCTGAAAACTGCACTTTTCTGACCTCTGACCTCACTGGACGGTCCGCCATCCTTTTTTTTACACCTCTCGGGCTTATCCGAGAGTGTGGCGTTGTAGGGGAGGTGTCCCCGCACGCGTGCGTATGTCAGAAGTGTCGGCAGTGTCCACCGGTGCCTGTCCAGTGTCCACTGTTGTCTGAAAACGGCACTTTTCTGACCTCTGACCTCACTGGACGGTCCGCCACACTTTTTTTTACACCTCTCGGGCTTATCCGAGAGTGTGGCGTTGTAGGGGAGGTGTCCCCGCCCTTTTCTGACCTCTGACCTCACTGGACGGTCCGCCACACTTTTCTTTACACCTCTCGGGCTTATCCACGCGTGCGTATGTCAGAAGTGTCGGCAGTGTCCACCGGTGCCAGTCCAGTGTCCACTGTTGTCTGAAAACGGCACTTTTCTGACCTCTGACCTCACTGGACGGTCCGACACATTTTTTTTTACACCTCTCGGGCTTATCCGAGAGTTTGGCGTTGTAGGGGAGGTGTCCCCGCACGCGTGCGTATGTCAGAAGTGTCGGCAGTGTCCGCCGGCGCCGGTCCAGTGTCCACCGTTGTCTGAAAACTGCACTTTTCTGACCTCTGACCTCACTGGACGGTCCGCCACACTTTTCTTTACACCTCTCGGGCTTATCCACGCGTGCGTATGTCAGAAGTGTCGGCAGTGTCCACCGGTGCCAGTCCAGTGTCCACTGTTGTCTGAAAACGGCACTTTTCTGACCTCTGACCTCACTGGACGGTCCGCCACACTTTTCTTTACACCTCTCGGGCTTATCCGAGAGTGTGGCGTTGTAGGGGAGGTGTCCCCGCACGCGTGCGTATGTCAGAAGTGTCGGCAGTGTCCACCGGTGCCTGTCCAGTGTCCACTGTTGTCTGAAAACGGCACTTTTCTGACCTCTGACCTCACTGGACGGTCCGCCACACTTTTCTTTACACCTCTCGGGCTTATCCGAGAGTCTGGCGTTGTAGGGGAGGTGTCCCCGCACGCGTGCGTATGTCAGAAGTGTCGGCAGTGTCCGCCGGCGCCGGTCCAGTGTCCACCGTTGTCTGAAAACTGCACTTTTCTGACCTCTGACCTCACTGGACGGTCCGCCACACTTTTCTTTACACCTCTCGGGCTTATCCGAGAGTGTGGCGTTGTAGGGGAGGTGTCCCCGCACGCGTGCGTATGTCAGAAGTGTCGGCAGTGTCCACCGGTGCCTGTCCAGTGTCCACTGTTGTCTGAAAACGGCACTTTTCTGACCTCTGACCTCACTGGACGGTCCGCCACACTTTTTTTTACACCTCTCGGGCTTATCCGAGAGTGTTGAGTTGTAGGGGAGGTGTCCCCGCACGCGTGCGTATGTCAGAAGTGTCGGCAGTGTCCGCCGGCGCCGGTCCAGTGTCCACCGTTGTCTGAAAACTGCACTTTTCTGACCTCTGACCTCACTGGACGGTCCGCCATACTTTTTTTTACACCTCTCGGGCTTATCCGAGAGTGTGGCGTTGTAGGGGAGGTGTCCCCGCACGCGTGCGTATGTCAGAAGTGTCGGCAGTGTCCACCGGTGCCTGTCCAGTGTCCACTGTTGTCTGAAAACGGCACTTTTCTGACCTCTGACTTCACTGGACGGTCCGCCACACTTTTTTTTACATCTCTCGGGCTTATCCGAGAGTGCGGCGTTGTAGGGGACTTTTCTGACCTCTGACCTCACTGGACGGTCCGCCACACTTTTTTTTACATCTCTCGGGCTTATCCGAGAGTGTTGCATTGTAGGGGAGGTGTCCCCGCACGCGTGCGTATGTCAGAAGTGTCGGCAGTGTCCGCCGGCGCCGGTCCAGTGTCCACCGTTGTCTGAAAACTGCACTTTTCTGACCTCTGACCTCACTGGACGGTCCGCCACACTTTTCTTTACACCTCTCGGGCTTATCCGAGAGTCTGGCGTTGTAGGGGAGGTGTCCCCGCACGCGTGCGTATGTCAGAAGTGTCGGCAGTGTCCGCCGGCGCCGGTCCAGTGTCCACCGTTGTCTGAAAACTGCACTTTTCTGACCTCTGACCTCACTGGACGGTCCGCCACACTTTTTTTTACATCTCTAGGGCTTATCCGAGAGTGTGGCGTTGTAGGGGAGGTGTCCCCGCACACGTGCGTATGTCAAAAGTGTCGGCAGTGTCCGCCGGCGCCGGTCCAGTGTCCACCGTTGTCTGAAAACTGCACTTTTCTGACCTCTGACCTCACTGGACGGTCCGCCACACTTTTTTTTACACCTCTCGGGCTTATCCGAGAGTGTGGCGTTGTAGGGGAGGTGTCCCCGCCCTTTTCTGACCTCTGACCTCACTGGACGGTCCGCCACACTTTTCTTTACACCTCTCGGGCTTATCCACGCGTGCGTATGTCAGAAGTGTCGGCAGTGTCCACCGGTGCCAGTCCAGTGTCCACTGTTGTCTGAAAACGGCACTTTTCTGACCTCTGACCTCACTGGACGGTCCGACACATTTTTTTTTACACCTCTCGGGCAAATCCGAGAGTTTGGCGTTGTAGGGGAGGTGTCCCCGCACGCGTGCGTATGTCAGAAGTGTCGGCAGTGTCCGCCGGCGCCGGTCCAGTGTCCACCGTTGTCTGAAAACTGCACTTTTCTGACCTCTGACCTCACTGGACGGTCCGCCACACTTTTCTTTACACCTCTCGGGCTTATCCACGCGTGCGTATGTCAGAAGTGTCGGCAGTGTCCACCGGTGCCAGTCCAGTGTCCACTGTTGTCTGAAAACGGCACTTTTCTGACCTCTGACCTCACTGGACGGTCCGCCACACTTTTCTTTACACCTCTCGGGCTTATCCGAGAGTGTGGCGTTGTAGGGGAGGTGTCCCCGCACGCGTGCGTATGTCAGAAGTGTCGGCAGTGTCCACCGGTGCCTGTCCAGTGTCCACTGTTGTCTGAAAACGGCACTTTTCTGACCTCTGACCTCACTGGACGGTCCGCCACACTTTTCTTTACACCTCTCGGGCTTATCCGAGAGTCTGGCGTTGTAGGGGAGGTGTCCCCGCACGCGTGCGTATGTCAGAAGTGTCGGCAGTGTCCGCCGGCGCCGGTCCAGTGTCCACCGTTGTCTGAAAACTGCACTTTTCTGACCTCTGACCTCACTGGACGGTCCGCCACACTTTTCTTTACACCTCTCGGGCTTATCCGAGAGTGTGGCGTTGTAGGGGAGGTGTCCCCGCACGCGTGCGTATGTCAGAAGTGTCGGCAGTGTCCACCGGTGCCTGTCCAGTGTCCACTGTTGTCTGAAAACGGCACTTTTCTGACCTCTGACCTCACTGGACGGTCCGCCACACTTTTTTTTACACCTCTCGGGCTTATCCGAGAGTGTTGCGTTGTAGGGGAGGTGTCCCCGCACGCGTGCGTATGTCAGAAGTGTCGGCAGTGTCCGCCGGCGCCGGTCCAGTGTCCACCGTTGTCTGAAAACTGCACTTTTCTGACCTCTGACCTCACTGGACGGTCCGCCACACTTTTTTTTACATCTCTCGGGCTTATCCGAGAGTGTGGCGTTGTAGGGGAGGTGTCCCCGCACGCGTGCGTATGTCAGAAGTGTCGGCAGTGTCCGCCGGCGCCGGTCCAGTGTCCACCGTTGTCTGAAAACTGCACTTTTCTGACCTCTGACCTCACTGGACGGTCCGCCACACTTTTCTTTACGTTGTAGGGGAGGTGTCCTCGCACGCGTGCGTATGTCAGAAGTGTCGGCAGTGTCCGCCGGCGCCGGTCCAGTGTCCACCGTTGTCTGAAAACTGCACTTTTCTGACCTCTGACCTCACTGGACGGTCCGCCACACTTTTCTTTACACCTCTCGGGCTTATCCGAGAGTGTGGCGTTGTAGGGGAGGTGTCCCCGCACGCGTGCGTATGTCAGAAGTGTCGGCAGTGTCCACCGGTGCCTGTCCAGTGTCCACTGTTGTCTGAAAACAGCACTTTTCTGACCTCTGACTTCACTGGACGGTCCGCCACACTTTTTTTTACATCTCTCGGGCTTATCCGAGAGTGCGGCGTTGTAGGGGACTTTTCTGACCTCTGACCTCACTGGACGGTCCGCCACACTTTTTTTTACATCTCTCGGGCTTATCCGAGAGTGTTGCATTGTAGGGGAGGTGTCCCCGCACGCGTGCGTATGTCAGAAGTGTCGGCAGTGTCCGCCCGCGCCGGTCCAGTGTCCACCGTTGTCTGAAAACTGCACTTTTCTGACCTCTGACCTCACTGGACGGTCCGCCACACTTTTCTTTACACCTCTCGGGCTTATCCACGCGTGCGTATGTCAGAAGTGTCGGCAGTGTCCACCGGTGCCAGTCCAGTGTCCACTGTTGTCTGAAAACGGCACTTTTCTGACCTCTGACCTCACTGGACGGTCCGACACATTTTTTTTTACACCTCTCGGGCTTATCCGAGAGTTTGGCGTTGTAGGGGAGGTGTCCCCGCACGCGTGCGTATGTCAGAAGTGTCGGCAGTGTCCGCCGGCGCCGGTCCAGTGTCCACCGTTGTCTGAAAACTGCACTTTTCTGACCTCTGACCTCACTGGACGGTCCGCCACACTTTTCTTTACACCTCTCGGGCTTATCCGAGAGTCTGGCGTTGTAGGGGAGGTGTCCCCGCACGCGTGCGTATGTCAGAAGTGTCGGCAGTGTCCGCCGGCGCCGGTCCAGTGTCCACCGTTGTCTGAAAACTGCACTTTTCTGACCTCTGACCTCACTGGACGGTCCGCCACACTTTTCTTTACACCTCTCGGGCTTATCCGAGAGTGTGGCGTTGTAGGGGAGGTGTCCCCGCACGCGTGCGTATGTCAGAAGTGTCGGCAGTGTCCGCCGGCGCCGGTCCAGTGTCCACCGTTGTCTGAAAACTGCACTTTTCTGACCTCTGACCTCACTGGACGGTCCGCCACACTTTTCTTTACGTTGTAGGGGAGGTGTCCTCGCACGCGTGCGTATGTCAGAAGTGTCGGCAGTGTCCGCCGGCGCCGGTCCAGTGTCCACCGTTGTCTGAAAACTGCACTTTTCTGACCTCTGACCTCACTGGACGGTCCGCCACACTTTTCTTTACACCTCTCGGGCTTATCCGAGAGTGTGGCGTTGTAGGGGAGGTGTCCCCGCACGCGTGCGTATGTCAGAAGTGTCGGCAGTGTCCACCGGTGCCTGTCCAGTGTCCACTGTTGTCTGAAAACAGCACTTTTCTGACCTCTGACTTCACTGGACGGTCCGCCACACTTTTTTTTACATCTCTCGGGCTTATCCGAGAGTGCGGCGTTGTAGGGGACTTTTCTGACCTCTGACCTCACTGGACGGTCCGCCACACTTTTTTTTACATCTCTCGGGCTTATCCGAGAGTGTTGCATTGTAGGGGAGGTGTCCCCGCACGCGTGCGTATGTCAGAAGTGTCGGCAGTGTCCGCCCGCGCCGGTCCAGTGTCCACCGTTGTCTGAAAACTGCACTTTTCTGACCTCTGACCTCACTGGACGGTCCGCCACACTTTTCTTTACACCTCTCGGGCTTATCCACGCGTGCGTATGTCAGAAGTGTCGGCAGTGTCCACCGGTGCCAGTCCAGTGTCCACTGTTGTCTGAAAACGGCACTTTTCTGACCTCTGACCTCACTGGACGGTCCGACACATTTTTTTTTACACCTCTCGGGCTTATCCGAGAGTTTGGCGTTGTAGGGGAGGTGTCCCCGCACGCGTGCGTATGTCAGAAGTGTCGGCAGTGTCCGCCGGCGCCGGTCCAGTGTCCACCGTTGTCTGAAAACTGCACTTTTCTGACCTCTGACCTCACTGGACGGTCCGCCACACTTTTCTTTACACCTCTCGGGCTTATCCACGCGTGCGTATGTCAGAAGTGTCGGCAGTGTCCACCGGTGCCAGTCCAGTGTCCACTGTTGTCTGAAAACGGCACTTTTCTGACCTCTGACCTCACTGGACGGTCCGACACATTTTTTTTTACACCTCTCGGGCTTATCCGAGAGTTTGGCGTTGTAGGGGAGGTGTCCCCGCACGCGTGCGTATGTCAGAAGTGTCGGCAGTGTCCGCCGGCGCCGGTCCAGTGTCCACCGTTGTCTGAAAACTGCACTTTTCTGACCTCTGACCTCACTGGACGGTCCGCCACACTTTTCTTTACACCTCTCGGGCTTATCCGAGAGTCTGGCGTTGTAGGGGAGGTGTCCCCGCACGCGTGCGTATGTCAGAAGTGTCGGCAGTGTCCGCCGGCGCCGGTCCAGTGTCCACCGTTGTCTGAAAACTGCACTTTTCTGACCTCTGACCTCACTGGACGGTCCGCCACACTTTTCTTTACACCTCTCGGGCTTATCCGAGAGTGTGGCGTTGTAGGGGAGGTGTCCCCGCACGCGTGCGTATGTCAGAAGTGTCGGCAGTGTCCACCGGTGCCTGTCCAGTGTCCACTGTTGTCTGAAAACGGCACTTTTCTGACCTCTGACCTCACTGGACGGTCCGCCACACTTTTTTTTACACCTCTCGGGCTTATCCGAGAGTGTGGCGTTGTAGGGGAGGTGTCCCCGCACGCGTGCGTATGTCAGAAGTGTCGGCAGTGTCCGCCGGCGCCGGTCCAGTGTCCACCGTTGTCTGAAAACTGCACTTTTCTGACCTCTGACCTCACTGGACGGTCCGCCACACTTTATTTTACATCTCTCGGGTTTATCCGAGAGTGTGGCGTTGTAGGGGAGGTGTCCCCGCACGCGTGCGTATGTCAAAAGTGTCGGCAGTGTCCGCCGGCGCCGGTCCAGTGTCCACCGTTGTCTGAAAACTGCACTTTTCTGACCTCTGACCTCACTGGACGGTCCGCCACACTTTTCTTTACACCTCTCGGGCTTATCCGAGAGTCTGGCGTTGTAGGGGAGGTGTCCCCGCACGCGTGCGTATGTCAGAAGTGTCGGCAGTGTCTGCCGGCGCCGGTCCAGTGTCCACCGTTGTTTGAAAACTGCACTTTTCTGACCTTTGACCTCACTGGACGGTCCGCCACACTTTTCTTTACACCTCTCGGGCTTATCCAAGAGTCTGGCGTTGTAGGGGAGGTGTCCCCGCACGCGTGCGTATGTCAGAAGTGTCGGCAGTGTCCGCCGGCGCCGGTCCAGTGTCCACCGTTGTCTGAAAACTGCACTTTTCTGACCTCTGACCTCACTGGACGGTCCGCCACACTTTTCTTTACACCTCTCGGGCTTATCCGAGAGTGTGGCGTTGTAGGGGAGGAGTCCCCGCACGCGTGCGTATGTCAGAAGTGTCGGCAGTGTCCACCGGTGCCTGTCCAGTGTCCACTGTTGTCTGAAAACTGCACTTTTCTGACCTCTGACCTCACTGGACGGTCCGCCACACTTTTTTTTACACCTCTCGGGCTTATCCGAGAGTGTGGCGTTGTAGGGGAGGTGTCCCCGCACGCGTGCGTATGTCAGAAGTGTCGGCAGTGTCCGCCGGCGCTGGTCCAGTGTCCACCGTTGTCTGAAAACTGCACTTTTCTGACATCTGACCTCACTGGACGGTCCGCCACACTTTTTTTTACATCTCTCGGGCTTATCCGAGAGTGTGGCGTTGCAGGGGAGGTGTCCCCGCATGCGTGCGTTTGTCAGAAGTGTCGGCAGTGTCCGCCGGCGCCGGTCCAGTGTCCACCGTTGTCTGAAAACTGCACTTTTCTGACCTCTGACCTCACTGGACGGTCCGCCACACTTTTTTTTACATCTCTCGGGCTTATCCGAGAGTGTGGCGTTGTAGGGGAGGTGTCCCCGCACGCGTGCGTATGTCAGAAGTGTCGGCAGTGTCCGCCGGCGCCGGTCCAGTGTCCACCGTTGTCTGAAAACTGCACTTTTCTGACCTCTGACCTCACTGGACGGTCCGCCACACTTTTCTTTACACCTCTCGGGCTTATCCGATAGTGTGGCGTTGTAGGGGAGGTGTCCCCGCACGCGTGCGTATGTCAGAAGTGTCGGCAGTGTCCACCGGTGCCTGTCCAGTGTCCACTGTTGTCTGAAAACGGCACATTTCTGACCTCTGACCTCACTGGACGGTCCGCCACACTTTTTTTTACACCTCTCGGGCTTATCCGAGAGTGTGGCGTTGTAGGGGAGGTGTCCCCGCACGCGTGCGTATGTCAGAAGTGTCGGCAGTGTCCACCGGTGCCTGTCCAGTGTCCACTGTTGTCTGAAAACGGCACTTTTCTGACCTCTGACCTCACTGGACGGTCCGCCACACTTTTCTTTACACCTCTCGGGCTTATCCGAGAGTCTGGCGTTGTAGGGGAGGTGTCCCCGCACGTGTGCGTATGTCAGAAGTGTCGGCAGTGTCCGCCGGCGCCGGTCCAGTGTCCACCGTTGTCTGAAAACTGCACTTTTCTGACCTCTGACCTCACTGGACGGTCCGCCACACTTTTCTTTACACCTCTCGGGCTTATCCGAGAGTGTGGCGTTGTAGGGGAGGTGTCCCCGCACGCGTGCGTATGTCAGAAGTGTCGGCAGTGTCCACCGGTGCCTGTCCAGTGTCCACTGTTGTCTGAAAACGGCACTTTTCTGACCTCTGACCTCACTGGACGGTCCGCCACACTTTTTTTTACACCTCTCGGGCTTATCCGAGAGTGTGGCGTTGTAGGGGAGGTGTCCCCGCACGCGTGCGTATGTCAGAAGTGTCGGCAGTGTCCGCCGGCGCCGGTCCAGTGTCCACCGTTGTCTGAAAACTGCACTTTTCTGACCTCTGACCTCACTGGACGGTCCGCCACACTTTTTTTTACATCTCTCGGGTTTATCCGAGAGTGTGGCGTTGTAGGGGAGGTGTCCCCGCACGCGTGCGTATGTCAAAAGTGTCGGCAGTGTCCGCCGACGCCGGTCCAGTGTCCACCGTTGTCTGAAAACTGCACTTTTCTGACCTCTGACCTCACTGGACGGTCCGCCACACTTTTCTTTACACCTCTCGGGCTTATCCGAGAGTCTGGCGTTGTAGGGGAGGTGTCCCCGCACGCGTGCGTATGTCAGAAGTGTCGGCAGTGTCTGCCGGCGCCGGTCCAGTGTCCACCGTTGTTTGAAAACTGCACTTTTCTGACCTTTGACCTCACTGGACGGTCCGCCACACTTTTCTTTACACCTCTCGGGCTTATCCAAGAGTCTGGCGTTGTAGGGGAGGTGTCCCCGCACGCGTGCGTATGTCAGAAGTGTCGGCAGTGTCCGCCGGCGCCGGTCCAGTGTCCACCGTTGTCTGAAAACTGCACTTTTCTGACCTCTGACCTCACTGGACGGTCCGCCACACTTTTCTTTACACCTCTCGGGCTTATCCGAGAGTGTGGCGTTGTAGGGGAGGAGTCCCCGCACGCGTGCGTATGTCAGAAGTGTCGGCAGTGTCCACCGGTGCCTGTCCAGTGTCCACTGTTGTCTGAAAACTGCACTTTTCTGACCTCTGACCTCACTGGACGGTCCGCCACACTTTTTTTTACACCTCTCGGGCTTATCCGAGAGTGTGGCGTTGTAGGGGAGGTGTCCCCGCACGCGTGCGTATGTCAGAAGTGTCGGCAGTGTCCGCCGGCGCTGGTCCAGTGTCCACCGTTGTCTGAAAACTGCACTTTTCTGACATCTGACCTCACTGGACGGTCCGCCACACTTTTTTTTACATCTCTCGGGCTTATCCGAGAGTGTGGCGTTGCAGGGGAGGTGTCCCCGCACGCGTGCGTTTGTCAGAAGTGTCGGCAGTGTCCGCCGGTGCCGGTCCAGTGTCCACCGTTGTCTGAAAACTGCACTTTTCTGACCTCTGACCTCACTGGACGGTCCGCCACACTTTTTTTTACATCTCTCGGGCTTATCCGAGAGTGTGGCGTTGTAGGGGAGGTGTCCCCGCACGCGTGCGTATGTCAGAAGTGTCGGCAGTGTCCGCCGGCGCCGGTCCAGTGTCCACCGTTGTCTGAAAACTGCACTTTTCTGACCTCTGACCTCACTGGACGGTCCGCCACACTTTTCTTTACACCTCTCGGGCTTATCCGATAGTGTGGCGTTGTAGGGGAGGTGTCCCCGCACGCGTGCGTATGTCAGAAGTGTCGGCAGTGTCCACCGGTGCCTGTCCAGTGTCCACTGTTGTCTGAAAACGGCACATTTCTGACCTCTGACCTCACTGGACGGTCCGCCACACTTTTTTTTACACCTCTCGGGCTTATCCGAGAGTGTGGCGTTGTAGGGGAGGTGTCCCCGCACGCGTGCGTATGTCAGAAGTGTCGGCAGTGTCCGCCGGCGCCGGTCCAGTGTCCACCGTTGTCTGAAAACTGCACTTTTCTGACCTCTGACCTCACTGGACGGTCCGCCACACTTTTTTTTACATCTCTCGGGTTTATCCGAGAGTGTGGCGTTGTAGGGGAGGTGTCCCCGCACGCGTGCGTATGTCAAAAGTGTCGGCAGTGTCCGCCGGCGCCGGTCCAGTGTCCACCGTTGTCTGAAAACTGCACTTTTCTGACCTCTGACCTCACTGGACGGTCCGCCACACTTTTCTTTACACCTCTCGGGCTTATCCGAGAGTCTGGCGTTGTAGGGGAGGTGTCCCCGCACGCGTGCGTATGTCAGAAGTGTCGGCAGTGTCTGCCGGCGCCGGTCCAGTGTCCACCGTTGTTTGAAAACTGCACTTTTCTGACCTTTGACCTCACTGGACGGTCCGCCACACTTTTCTTTACACCTCTCGGGCTTATCCAAGAGTCTGGCGTTGTAGGGGAGGTGTCCCCGCACGCGTGCGTATGTCAGAAGTGTCGGCAGTGTCCGCCGGCGCCGGTCCAGTGTCCACCGTTGTCTGAAAACTGCACTTTTCTGACCTCTGACCTCACTGGACGGTCCGCCACACTTTTCTTTACACCTCTCGGGCTTATCCGAGAGTGTGGCGTTGTAGGGGAGGAGTCCCCGCACGCGTGCGTATGTCAGAAGTGTCGGCAGTGTCCACCGGTGCCTGTCCAGTGTCCACTGTTGTCTGAAAACTGCACTTTTCTGACCTCTGACCTCACTGGACGGTCCGCCACACTTTTTTTTACACCTCTCGGGCTTATCCGAGAGTGTGGCGTTGTAGGGGAGGTGTCCCCGCACGCGTGCGTATGTCAGAAGTGTCGGCAGTGTCCGCCGGCGCTGGTCCAGTGTCCACCGTTGTCTGAAAACTGCACTTTTCTGACATCTGACCTCACTGGACGGTCCGCCACACTTTTTTTTACATCTCTCGGGCTTATCCGAGAGTGTGGCGTTGCAGGGGAGGTGTCCCCGCATGCGTGCGTTTGTCAGAAGTGTCGGCAGTGTCCGCCGGCGCCGGTCCAGTGTCCACCGTTGTCTGAAAACTGCACTTTTCTGACCTCTGACCTCACTGGACGGTCCGCCACACTTTTTTTTACACCTCTCGGGCTTATCCGAGAGTGTGGCGTTGTAGGGGAGGTGTCCCCGCACGCGTGCGTATGTCAGAAGTGTCGGCAGTGTCCGCCGGCGCCGGTCCAGTGTCCACCGTTGTCTGAAAACTGCACTTTTCTGACCTCTGACCTCACTGGACGGTCCGCCACACTTTTTTTTACATCTCTCGGGTTTATCCGAGAGTGTGGCGTTGTAGGGGAGGTGTCCCCGCACGCGTGCGAATGTCAAAAGTGTCGGCAGTGTCCGCCGGCGCCGGTCCAGTGTCCACCGTTGTCTGAAAACTGCACTTTTCTGACCTCTGACCTCACTGGACGGTCCGCCACACTTTTCTTTACACCTCTCGGGCTTATCCGAGAGTCTGGCGTTGTAGGGGAGGTGTCCCCGCACGCGTGCGTATGTCAGAAGTGTCGGCAGTGTCTGCCGGCGCCGGTCCAGTGTCCACCGTTGTTTGAAAACTGCACTTTTCTGACCTTTGACCTCACTGGACGGTCCGCCACACTTTTCTTTACACCTCTCGGGCTTATCCAAGAGTCTGGCGTTGTAGGGGAGGTGTCCCCGCACGCGTGCGTATGTCAGAAGTGTCGGCAGTGTCCGCCGGCGCCGGTCCAGTGTCCACCGTTGTCTGAAAACTGCACTTTTCTGACCTCTGACCTCACTGGACGGTCCGCCACACTTTTCTTTACACCTCTCGGGCTTATCCGAGAGTTTGGCGTTGTAGGGGAGGAGTCCCCGCACGCGTGCGTATGTCAGAAGTGTCGGCAGTGTCCACCGGTGCCTGTCCAGTGTCCACTGTTGTCTGAAAACTGCACTTTTCTGACCTCTGACCTCACTGGACGGTCCGCCACACTTTTTTTTACACCTCTCGGGCTTATCCGAGAGTGTGGCGTTGTAGGGGAGGTGTCCCCGCACGCGTGCGTATGTCAGAAGTGTCGGCAGTGTCCGCCGGCGCCGGTCCAGTGTCCACCGTTGTCTGAAAACTGCACTTTTCTGACATCTGACCTCACTGGACGGTCCGCCACACTTTTTTTTACATCTCTCGGGCTTATCCGAGAGTGTGGCGTTGCAGGGGAGGTGTCCCCGCATGCGTGCGTTTGTCAGAAGTGTCGGCAGTGTCCGCCGGCGCCGGTCCAGTGTCCACCGTTGTCTGAAAACTGCACTTTTCTGACCTCTGACCTCACTGGACGGTCCGCCACACTTTTTTTTACATCTCTCGGGCTTATCCGAGAGTGTGGCGTTGTAGGGGAGGTGTCCCCGCACGCGTGCGTATGTCAGAAGTGTCGGCAGTGTCCGCCGGCGCCGGTCCAGTGTCCACCGTTGTCTGAAAACTGCACTTTTCTGACCTCTGACCTCACTGGACGGTCCGCCACACTTTTCTTTACACCTCTCGGGCTTATCCGATAGTGTGGCGTTGTAGGGGAGGTGTCCCCGCACGCGTGCGTATGTCAGAAGTGTCGGCAGTGTCCACCGGTGCCTGTCCAGTGTCCACTGTTGTCTGAAAACGGCACTTTTCTGACCTCTGACCTCACTGGACGGTCCGCCACACTTTTTTTTACACCTCTCGGGCTTATCCGAGAGTGTGGCGTTGTAGGGGAGGTGTCCCCGCACGCGTGCGTATGTCAGAAGTGTCGGCAGTGTCCGCCGGCGCCGGTCCAGTGTCCACCGTTGTCTGAAAAATGCACTTTTCTGACCTCTGACCTCACTGGACGGTCCGCCACACTTTTCTTTACATCTCTCGGGCTTATCCGAGAGTGTGGCGTTGTAGGGGAGGTGTCCCCGCACGCGTGCGTATGTCAGAAGTGTCGGCAGTGTCCGCCGGCGCCGGTCCAGTGTCCACCGTTGTCTGAAAACTGCACTTTTCTGACCTCTGACCTCACTGGACGGTCCGCCACACTTTTCTTTACACCTCTCGGGCTTATCCGAGAGTCTGGCGTTGTAGGGGAGGTGTCCCCGCACGCGTGCGTATGTCAGAAGTGTCGGCAGTGTCCGCCGGCGCCGGTCCAGTGTCCACCGTTGTCTGAAAACTGCACTTTTCTGACCTCTGACCTCACTGGACGGTCCGCCACACTTTTCTTTACACCTCTCGGGCTTATCCGAGAGTCTGGCGTTGTAGGGGAGGTGTCCCCGCACGCGTGCGTATGTCAGAAGTGTCGGCAGTGTCCGCCGGCGCCGGTCCAGTGTCCACCGTTGTCTGAAAACTGCACTTTTCTGACCTCTGACCTAACTGGACGGTCCGCCACACTTTTTTTTACATCTCTCGGGCTTATCCGAGAGTGTGGCGTTGTAGGGGAGGTGTCCCCGCACGCGTGCGTATGTCAGAAGTGTCGGCAGTGTCCGCCGGCGCCGGTCCAGTGTCCACCGTTGTCTGAAAACTGCACTTTTCTGACCTCTGACCTCACTGGACGGTCCGCCACACTTTTCTTTACACCTCTCGGGCTTATCCGAGAGTCTGGCGTTGTAGGGGAGGTGTCCCCGCACGCGTGCGTATGTCAAAAGTGTCGGCATTGTCCGCCGGCGCCGGTCCAGTGTCCACCGTTGTCTGAAAACTGCACTTTTCTGACCTCTGACCTCACTGGACGGTCCGCCACACTTTTCTTTACACCTCTCGGGCTTATCCGAGAGTGTGGCGTTGTAGGGGAGGTGTCCCCGCACGCGTGCGTATGTCAGAAGTGTCGGCAGTGTCCGCCGGCGCCGGTCCAGTGTCCACCGTTGTCTGAAAACTGCACTTTTCTGACCTCTGACCTCACTGGACGGTCCGCCACACTTTTCTTTACACCTCTCGGGCTTATCCGAGAGTCTGGCGTTGTAGGGGAGGTGTCCCCGCACGCGTGCGTATGTCAAAAGTGTCGGCATTGTCCGCCGGCGCCGGTCCAGTGTCCACCGTTGTCTGAAAACTGCACTTTTCTGACCTCTGACCTCACTGGACGGTCCGCCACACTTTTCTTTACACCTCTCGGGCTTATCCGAGAGTGTGGCGTTGTAGGGGAGGTGTCCCCGCACGCGTGCGTATGTCAGAAGTGTCGGCAGTGTCCGCCGGCGCCGGTCCAGTGTCCACCGTTGTCTGAAAACTGCACTTTTCTGACCTCTGACCTCACTGGACGGTCCGCCACACTTTTTTTTACATCTCTCGGGTTTATCCGAGAGTGTGGCGTTGTAGGGGAGGTGTCCCCGCACGCGTGCGTATGTCAAAAGTGTCGGCAGTGTCCGCCGGCGTCGGTCCAATGTCCACCGTTGTCTGAAAACTGCACTTTTCTGACCTCTGACCTCACTGGACGGTCCGCCACACTTTTCTTTACACCTCTCGGGCTTATCCGAGAGTCTGGCGTTGTAGGGGAGGTGTCCCCGCACGCGTGCGTATGTCAGAAGTGTCGGCAGTGTCCGCCGGCGCCGGTCCAGTGTCCACCGTTGTTTGAAAACTGCACTTTTCTGACCTTTGACCTCACTGGACGGTCCGCCACACTTTTCTTTACACCTCTCGGGCTTATCCAAGAGTCTGGCGTTGTAGGGGAGGTGTCCCCGCACGCGTGCGTATGTCAGAAGTGTCGGCAGTGTCCGCCGGCGCCGGTCCAGTGTCCACCGTTGTCTGAAAACTGCACTTTTCTGACCTCTGACCTCACTGGACGGTCCGCCACACTTTTCTTTACACCTCTCGGGCTTATCCGAGAGTTTGGCGTTGTAGGGGAGGTGTCCCCGCACGCGTGCGTATGTCAGAAGTGTCGGCAGTGTCCACCGGTGCCTGTCCAGTGTCCACTGTTGTCTGAAAACTGCACTTTTCTGACCTCTGACCTCACTGGACGGTCCGCCACACTTTTTTTTACACCTCTCGGGCTTATCCGAGAGTGTGGCGTTGTAGGGGAGGTGTCCCCGCACGCGTGCGTATGTCAGAAGTGTCGGCAGTGTCCGCCGGCGCCGGTCCAGTGTCCACCGTTGTCTGAAAACTGCACTTTTCTGACATCTGACCTCACTGGACGGTCCGCCACACTTTTTTGTACATCTCTCGGGCTTATCCGAGAGTGTGGCGTTGCAGGGGAGGTGTCCCCGCACGCGTGCGTTTGTCAGAAGTGTCGGCAGTGTCCGCCGGCGCCGGTCCAGTGTCCACCGTTGTCTGAAAACTGCACTTTTCTGACCTCTGACCTCACTGGACGGTCCGCCACACTTTTCTTTACACCTCTCGGGCTTATCCGAGAGTCTGGCGTTGTAGGGGAGGTGTCCCCGCACGCGTGCGTATGTCAGAAGTGTCGGCAGTGTCTGCCGGCGCCGGTCCAGTGTCCACCGTTGTTTGAAAACTGCACTTTTCTGACCTTTGACCTCACTGGACGGTCCGCCACACTTTTCTTTACACCTCTCGGGCTTATCCAAGAGTCTGGCGTTGTAGGGGAGGTGTCCCCGCACGCGTGCGTATGTCAGAAGTGTCGGCAGTGTCCGCCGGCGCCGGTCCAGTGTCCACCGTTGTCTGAAAACTGCACTTTTCTGACCTCTGACCTCACTGGACGGTCCGCCACACTTTTCTTTACACCTCTCGGGCTTATCCGAGAGTGTGGCGTTGTAGGGGAGGAGTCCCCGCACGCGTGCGTATGTCAGAAGTGTCGGCAGTGTCCACCGGTGCCTGTCCAGTGTCCACTGTTGTCTGAAAACTGCACTTTTCTGACCTCTGACCTCACTGGACGGTCCGCCACACTTTTTTTTACACCTCTCGGGCTTATCCGAGAGTGTGGCGTTGTAGGGGAGGTGTCCCCGCACGCGTGCGTATGTCAGAAGTGTCGGCAGTGTCCGCCGGCGCTGGTCCAGTGTCCACCGTTGTCTGAAAACTGCACTTTTCTGACATCTGACCTCACTGGACGGTCCGCCACACTTTTTTTTACATCTCTCGGGCTTATCCGAGAGTGTGGCGTTGCAGGGGAGGTGTCCCCGCATGCGTGCGTTTGTCAGAAGTGTCGGCAGTGTCCGCCGGCGCCGGTCCAGTGTCCACCGTTGTCTGAAAACTGCACTTTTCTGACCTCTGACCTCACTGGACGGTCCGCCACACTTTTTTTTACATCTCTCGGGCTTATCCGAGAGTGTGGCGTTGTAGGGGAGGTGTCCCCGCACGCGTGCGTATGTCAGAAGTGTCGGCAGTGTCCGCCGGCGCCGGTCCAGTGTCCACCGTTGTCTGAAAACTGCACTTTTCTGACCTCTGACCTCACTGGACGGTCCGCCACACTTTTCTTTACACCTCTCGGGCTTATCCGATAGTGTGGCGTTGTAGGGGAGGTGTCCCCGCACGCGTGCGT
This sequence comes from Gymnoscopelus braueri, assembly GCF_963280865.1. Lineage (NCBI taxonomy): Eukaryota > Metazoa > Chordata > Actinopteri > Myctophiformes > Myctophidae > Gymnoscopelus > Gymnoscopelus braueri. Next base: position 36,484,201 of record NC_137626.1, read on the forward strand.
ATGTCAGAAGTGTCGGCAGTGTCCACCGGTGCCTGTCCAGTGTCCACTGTTGTCTGAAAACGGCACATTTCTGACCTCTGACCTCACTGGACGGTCCGCCACACTTTTTTTTACACCTCTCGGGCTTATCCGAGAGTGTGGCGTTGTAGGGGAGGTGTCCCCGCACGCGTGCGTATGTCAGAAGTGTCGGCAGTGTCCGCTGGCGCCGGTCCAGTGTCCACCGTTGTCTGAAAACTGCACTTTTCTGACCTCTGACCTCACTGGACGGTCCGCCACACTTTTTTTTACATCTCTCGGGTTTATCCGAGAGTGTGGCGTTGTAGGGGAGGTGTCCCCGCACGCGTGCGTATGTCAAAAGTGTCGGCAGTGTCCGCCGGCGCCGGTCCAGTGTCCACCGTTGTCTGAAAACTGCACTTTTCTGACCTCTGACCTCACTGGACGGTCCGCCACACTTTTCTTTACACCTCTCGGGCTTATCCGAGAGTCTGGCGTTGTAGGGGAGGTGTCCCCGCACGTGTGCGTATGTCAGAAGTGTCGGCAGTGTCCGCCGGCGCCGGTCCAGTGTCCACCGTTGTCTGAAAACTGCACTTTTCTGACCTCTGACCTCACTGGACGGTCCGCCACACTTTTCTTTACACCTCTCGGGCTTATCCGAGAGTGTGGCGTTGTAGGGGAGGTGTCCCCGCACGCGTGCGTATGTCAGAAGTGTCGGCAGTGTCCACCGGTGCCTGTCCAGTGTCCACTGTTGTCTGAAAACGGCACTTTTCTGACCTCTGACCTCACTGGACGGTCCGCCACACTTTTCTTTACACCTCTCGGGCTTATCCGAGAGTCTGGCGTTGTAGGGGAGGTGTCCCCGCACGTGTGCGTATGTCAGAAGTGTCGGCAGTGTCCGCCGGCGCCGGTCCAGTGTCCACCGTTGTCTGAAAACTGCACTTTTCTGACCTCTGACCTCACTGGACGGTCCGCCACACTTTTCTTTACACCTCTCGGGCTTATCCGAGAGTGTGGCGTTGTAGGGGAGGTGTCCCCGCACGCGTGCGTATGTCAGAAGTGTCGGCAGTGTCCACCGGTGCCTGTCCAGTGTCCACTGTTGTCTGAAAACGGCACTTTTCTGACCTCTGACCTCACTGGACGGTCCGCCACACTTTTTTTTACACCTCTCGGGCTTATCCGAGAGTGTGGCGTTGTAGGGGAGGTGTCCCCGCACGCGTGCGTATGTCAGAAGTGTCGGCAGTGTCCGCCGGCGCCGGTCCAGTGTCCACCGTTGTCTGAAAACTGCACTTTTCTGACCTCTGACCTCACTGGACGGTCCGCCACACTTTTTTTTACATCTCTCGGGTTTATCCGAGAGTGTGGCGTTGTAGGGGAGGTGTCCCCGCACGCGTGCGTATGTCAAAAGTGTCGGCAGTGTCCGCCGACGCCGGTCCAGTGTCCACCGTTGTCTGAAAACTGCACTTTTCTGACCTCTGACCTCACTGGACGGTCCGCCACACTTTTCTTTACACCTCTCGGGCTTATCCGAGAGTCTGGCGTTGTAGGGGAGGTGTCCCCGCACGCGTGCGTATGTCAGAAGTGTCGGCAGTGTCTGCCGGCGCCGGTCCAGTGTCCACCGTTGTTTGAAAACTGCACTTTTCTGACCTTTGACCTCACTGGACGGTCCGCCACACTTTTCTTTACACCTCTCGGGCTTATCCAAGAGTCTGGCGTTGTAGGGGAGGTGTCCCCGCACGCGTGCGTATGTCAGAAGTGTCGGCAGTGTCCGCCGGCGCCGGTCCAGTGTCCACCGTTGTCTGAAAACTGCACTTTTCTGACCTCTGACCTCACTGGACGGTCCGCCACACTTTTCTTTACACCTCTCGGGCTTATCCGAGAGTGTGGCGTTGTAGGGGAGGAGTCCCCGCACGCGTGCGTATGTCAGAAGTGTCGGCAGTGTCCACCGGTGCCTGTCCAGTGTCCACTGTTGTCTGAAAACTGCACTTTTCTGACCTCTGACCTCACTGGACGGTCCGCCACACTTTTTTTTACACCTCTCGGGCTTATCCGAGAGTGTGGCGTTGTAGGGGAGGTGTCCCCGCACGCGTGCGTATGTCAGAAGTGTCGGCAGTGTCCGCCGGCGCTGGTCCAGTGTCCACCGTTGTCTGAAAACTGCACTTTTCTGACATCTGACCTCACTGGACGGTCCGCCACACTTTTTTTTACATCTCTCGGGCTTATCCGAGAGTGTGGCGTTGCAGGGGAGGTGTCCCCGCACGCGTGCGTTTGTCAGAAGTGTCGGCAGTGTCCGCCGGTGCCGGTCCAGTGTCCACCGTTGTCTGAAAACTGCACTTTTCTGACCTCTGACCTCACTGGACGGTCCGCCACACTTTTTTTTACATCTCTCGGGCTTATCCGAGAGTGTGGCGTTGTAGGGGAGGTGTCCCCGCACGCGTGCGTATGTCAGAAGTGTCGGCAGTGTCCGCCGGCGCCGGTCCAGTGTCCACCGTTGTCTGAAAACTGCACTTTTCTGACCTCTGACCTCACTGGACGGTCCGCCACACTTTTCTTTACACCTCTCGGGCTTATCCGATAGTGTGGCGTTGTAGGGGAGGTGTCCCCGCACGCGTGCGTATGTCAGAAGTGTCGGCAGTGTCCACCGGTGCCTGTCCAGTGTCCACTGTTGTCTGAAAACGGCACATTTCTGACCTCTGACCTCACTGGACGGTCCGCCACACTTTTTTTTACACCTCTCGGGCTTATCCGAGAGTGTGGCGTTGTAGGGGAGGTGTCCCCGCACGCGTGCGTATGTCAGAAGTGTCGGCAGTGTCCGCCGGCGCCGGTCCAGTGTCCACCGTTGTCTGAAAACTGCACTTTTCTGACCTCTGACCTCACTGGACGGTCCGCCACACTTTTTTTTACATCTCTCGGGTTTATCCGAGAGTGTGGCGTTGTAGGGGAGGTGTCCCCGCACGCGTGCGTATGTCAAAAGTGTCGGCAGTGTCCGCCGGCGCCGGTCCAGTGTCCACCGTTGTCTGAAAACTGCACTTTTCTGACCTCTGACCTCACTGGACGGTCCGCCACACTTTTCTTTACACCTCTCGGGCTTATCCGAGAGTCTGGCGTTGTAGGGGAGGTGTCCCCGCACGCGTGCGTATGTCAGAAGTGTCGGCAGTGTCTGCCGGCGCCGGTCCAGTGTCCACCGTTGTTTGAAAACTGCACTTTTCTGACCTTTGACCTCACTGGACGGTCCGCCACACTTTTCTTTACACCTCTCGGGCTTATCCAAGAGTCTGGCGTTGTAGGGGAGGTGTCCCCGCACGCGTGCGTATGTCAGAAGTGTCGGCAGTGTCCGCCGGCGCCGGTCCAGTGTCCACCGTTGTCTGAAAACTGCACTTTTCTGACCTCTGACCTCACTGGACGGTCCGCCACACTTTTCTTTACACCTCTCGGGCTTATCCGAGAGTGTGGCGTTGTAGGGGAGGAGTCCCCGCACGCGTGCGTATGTCAGAAGTGTCGGCAGTGTCCACCGGTGCCTGTCCAGTGTCCACTGTTGTCTGAAAACTGCACTTTTCTGACCTCTGACCTCACTGGACGGTCCGCCACACTTTTTTTTACACCTCTCGGGCTTATCCGAGAGTGTGGCGTTGTAGGGGAGGTGTCCCCGCACGCGTGCGTATGTCAGAAGTGTCGGCAGTGTCCGCCGGCGCTGGTCCAGTGTCCACCGTTGTCTGAAAACTGCACTTTTCTGACATCTGACCTCACTGGACGGTCCGCCACACTTTTTTTTACATCTCTCGGGCTTATCCGAGAGTGTGGCGTTGCAGGGGAGGTGTCCCCGCATGCGTGCGTTTGTCAGAAGTGTCGGCAGTGTCCGCCGGCGCCGGTCCAGTGTCCACCGTTGTCTGAAAACTGCACTTTTCTGACCTCTGACCTCACTGGACGGTCCGCCACACTTTTTTTTACACCTCTCGGGCTTATCCGAGAGTGTGGCGTTGTAGGGGAGGTGTCCCCGCACGCGTGCGTATGTCAGAAGTGTCGGCAGTGTCCGCCGGCGCCGGTCCAGTGTCCACCGTTGTCTGAAAACTGCACTTTTCTGACCTCTGACCTCACTGGACGGTCCGCCACACTTTTTTTTACATCTCTCGGGTTTATCCGAGAGTGTGGCGTTGTAGGGGAGGTGTCCCCGCACGCGTGCGAATGTCAAAAGTGTCGGCAGTGTCCGCCGGCGCCGGTCCAGTGTCCACCGTTGTCTGAAAACTGCACTTTTCTGACCTCTGACCTCACTGGACGGTCCGCCACACTTTTCTTTACACCTCTCGGGCTTATCCGAGAGTCTGGCGTTGTAGGGGAGGTGTCCCCGCACGCGTGCGTATGTCAGAAGTGTCGGCAGTGTCTGCCGGCGCCGGTCCAGTGTCCACCGTTGTTTGAAAACTGCACTTTTCTGACCTTTGACCTCACTGGACGGTCCGCCACACTTTTCTTTACACCTCTCGGGCTTATCCAAGAGTCTGGCGTTGTAGGGGAGGTGTCCCCGCACGCGTGCGTATGTCAGAAGTGTCGGCAGTGTCCGCCGGCGCCGGTCCAGTGTCCACCGTTGTCTGAAAACTGCACTTTTCTGACCTCTGACCTCACTGGACGGTCCGCCACACTTTTCTTTACACCTCTCGGGCTTATCCGAGAGTTTGGCGTTGTAGGGGAGGAGTCCCCGCACGCGTGCGTATGTCAGAAGTGTCGGCAGTGTCCACCGGTGCCTGTCCAGTGTCCACTGTTGTCTGAAAACTGCACTTTTCTGACCTCTGACCTCACTGGACGGTCCGCCACACTTTTTTTTACACCTCTCGGGCTTATCCGAGAGTGTGGCGTTGTAGGGGAGGTGTCCCCGCACGCGTGCGTATGTCAGAAGTGTCGGCAGTGTCCGCCGGCGCCGGTCCAGTGTCCACCGTTGTCTGAAAACTGCACTTTTCTGACATCTGACCTCACTGGACGGTCCGCCACACTTTTTTTTACATCTCTCGGGCTTATCCGAGAGTGTGGCGTTGCAGGGGAGGTGTCCCCGCATGCGTGCGTTTGTCAGAAGTGTCGGCAGTGTCCGCCGGCGCCGGTCCAGTGTCCACCGTTGTCTGAAAACTGCACTTTTCTGACCTCTGACCTCACTGGACGGTCCGCCACACTTTTTTTTACATCTCTCGGGCTTATCCGAGAGTGTGGCGTTGTAGGGGAGGTGTCCCCGCACGCGTGCGTATGTCAGAAGTGTCGGCAGTGTCCGCCGGCGCCGGTCCAGTGTCCACCGTTGTCTGAAAACTGCACTTTTCTGACCTCTGACCTCACTGGACGGTCCGCCACACTTTTCTTTACACCTCTCGGGCTTATCCGATAGTGTGGCGTTGTAGGGGAGGTGTCCCCGCACGCGTGCGTATGTCAGAAGTGTCGGCAGTGTCCACCGGTGCCTGTCCAGTGTCCACTGTTGTCTGAAAACGGCACTTTTCTGACCTCTGACCTCACTGGACGGTCCGCCACACTTTTTTTTACACCTCTCGGGCTTATCCGAGAGTGTGGCGTTGTAGGGGAGGTGTCCCCGCACGCGTGCGTATGTCAGAAGTGTCGGCAGTGTCCGCCGGCGCCGGTCCAGTGTCCACCGTTGTCTGAAAAATGCACTTTTCTGACCTCTGACCTCACTGGACGGTCCGCCACACTTTTCTTTACATCTCTCGGGCTTATCCGAGAGTGTGGCGTTGTAGGGGAGGTGTCCCCGCACGCGTGCGTATGTCAGAAGTGTCGGCAGTGTCCGCCGGCGCCGGTCCAGTGTCCACCGTTGTCTGAAAACTGCACTTTTCTGACCTCTGACCTCACTGGACGGTCCGCCACACTTTTCTTTACACCTCTCGGGCTTATCCGAGAGTCTGGCGTTGTAGGGGAGGTGTCCCCGCACGCGTGCGTATGTCAGAAGTGTCGGCAGTGTCCGCCGGCGCCGGTCCAGTGTCCACCGTTGTCTGAAAACTGCACTTTTCTGACCTCTGACCTCACTGGACGGTCCGCCACACTTTTCTTTACACCTCTCGGGCTTATCCGAGAGTCTGGCGTTGTAGGGGAGGTGTCCCCGCACGCGTGCGTATGTCAGAAGTGTCGGCAGTGTCCGCCGGCGCCGGTCCAGTGTCCACCGTTGTCTGAAAACTGCACTTTTCTGACCTCTGACCTAACTGGACGGTCCGCCACACTTTTTTTTACATCTCTCGGGCTTATCCGAGAGTGTGGCGTTGTAGGGGAGGTGTCCCCGCACGCGTGCGTATGTCAGAAGTGTCGGCAGTGTCCGCCGGCGCCGGTCCAGTGTCCACCGTTGTCTGAAAACTGCACTTTTCTGACCTCTGACCTCACTGGACGGTCCGCCACACTTTTCTTTACACCTCTCGGGCTTATCCGAGAGTGTGGCGTTGTAGGGGAGGTGTCCCCGCACGCGTGCGTATGTCAAAAGTGTCGGCATTGTCCGCCGGCGCCGGTCCAGTGTCCACCGTTGTCTGAAAACTGCACTTTTCTGACCTCTGACCTCACTGGACGGTCCGCCACACTTTTCTTTACACCTCTCGGGCTTATCCGAGAGTGTGGCGTTGTAGGGGAGGTGTCCCCGCACGCGTGCGTATGTCAGAAGTGTCGGCAGTGTCCGCCGGCGCCGGTCCAGTGTCCACCGTTGTCTGAAAACTGCACTTTTCTGACCTCTGACCTCACTGGACGGTCCGCCACACTTTTCTTTACACCTCTCGGGCTTATCCGAGAGTCTGGCGTTGTAGGGGAGGTGTCCCCGCACGCGTGCGTATGTCAAAAGTGTCGGCATTGTCCGCCGGCGCCGGTCCAGTGTCCACCGTTGTCTGAAAACTGCACTTTTCTGACCTCTGACCTCACTGGACGGTCCGCCACACTTTTCTTTACACCTCTCGGGCTTATCCGAGAGTGTGGCGTTGTAGGGGAGGTGTCCCCGCACGCGTGCGTATGTCAGAAGTGTCGGCAGTGTCCGCCGGCGCCGGTCCAGTGTCCACCGTTGTCTGAAAACTGCACTTTTCTGACCTCTGACCTCACTGGACGGTCCGCCACACTTTTTTTTACATCTCTCGGGTTTATCCGAGAGTGTGGCGTTGTAGGGGAGGTGTCCCCGCACGCGTGCGTATGTCAAAAGTGTCGGCAGTGTCCGCCGGCGTCGGTCCAATGTCCACCGTTGTCTGAAAACTGCACTTTTCTGACCTCTGACCTCACTGGACGGTCCGCCACACTTTTCTTTACACCTCTCGGGCTTATCCGAGAGTCTGGCGTTGTAGGGGAGGTGTCCCCGCACGCGTGCGTATGTCAGAAGTGTCGGCAGTGTCCGCCGGCGCCGGTCCAGTGTCCACCGTTGTTTGAAAACTGCACTTTTCTGACCTTTGACCTCACTGGACGGTCCGCCACACTTTTCTTTACACCTCTCGGGCTTATCCAAGAGTCTGGCGTTGTAGGGGAGGTGTCCCCGCACGCGTGCGTATGTCAGAAGTGTCGGCAGTGTCCGCCGGCGCCGGTCCAGTGTCCACCGTTGTCTGAAAACTGCACTTTTCTGACATCTGACCTCACTGGACGGTCCGCCACACTTTTTTTTACATCTCTCGGGCTTATCCGAGAGTGTGGCGTTGTAGGGGAGGTGTCCCCGCACGCGTGCGTTTGTCAGAAGTGTCGGCAGTGTCCGCCGGCGCCGGTCCAGTGTCCACCGTTGTCTGAAAACTGCACTTTTCTGACCTCTGACCTCACTGGACGGTCCGCCACACTTTTCTTTACACCTCTCGGGCTTATCCGAGAGTCTGGCGTTGTAGGGGAGGTGTCCCCGCACGCGTGCGTATGTCAAAAGTGTCGGCATTGTCCGCCGGCGCCGGTCCAGTGTCCACCGTTGTCTGAAAACTGCACTTTTCTGACCTCTGACCTCACTGGACGGTCCGCCACACTTTTCTTTACACCTCTCGGGCTTATCCGAGAGTGTGGCGTTGTAGGGGAGGTGTCCCCGCACGCGTGCGTATGTCAGAAGTGTCGGCAGTGTCCGCCGGCGCCGGTCCAGTGTCCACCGTTGTCTGAAAACTGCACTTTTCTGACCTCTGACCTCACTGGACGGTCCGCCACACTTTTTTTTACATCTCTCGGGTTTATCCGAGAGTGTGGCGTTGTAGGGGAGGTGTCCCCGCACGCGTGCGTATGTCAAAAGTGTCGGCAGTGTCCGCCGGCGTCGGTCCAATGTCCACCGTTGTCTGAAAACTGCACTTTTCTGACCTCTGACCTCACTGGACGGTCCGCCACACTTTTCTTTACACCTCTCGGGCTTATCCGAGAGTCTGGCGTTGTAGGGGAGGTGTCCCCGCACGCGTGCGTATGTCAGAAGTGTCGGCAGTGTCCGCCGGCGCCGGTCCAGTGTCCACCGTTGTTTGAAAACTGCACTTTTCTGACCTTTGACCTCACTGGACGGTCCGCCACACTTTTCTTTACACCTCTCGGGCTTATCCAAGAGTCTGGCGTTGTAGGGGAGGTGTCCCCGCACGCGTGCGTATGTCAGAAGTGTCGGCAGTGTCCGCCGGCGCCGGTCCAGTGTCCACCGTTGTCTGAAAACTGCACTTTTCTGACCTCTGACCTCACTGGACGGTCCGCCACACTTTTCTTTACACCTCTCGGGCTTATCCGAGAGTTTGGCGTTGTAGGGGAGGTGTCCCCGCACGCGTGCGTATGTCAGAAGTGTCGGCAGTGTCCACCGGTGCCTGTCCAGTGTCCACTGTTGTCTGAAAACTGCACTTTTCTGACCTCTGACCTCACTGGACGGTCCGCCACACTTTTTTTTACACCTCTCGGGCTTATCCGAGAGTGTGGCGTTGTAGGGGAGGTGTCCCCGCACGCGTGCGTATGTCAGAAGTGTCGGCAGTGTCCGCCGGCGCCGGTCCAGTGTCCACCGTTGTCTGAAAACTGCACTTTTCTGACATCTGACCTCACTGGACGGTCCGCCACACTTTTTTGTACATCTCTCGGGCTTATCCGAGAGTGTGGCGTTGCAGGGGAGGTGTCCCCGCACGCGTGCGTTTGTCAGAAGTGTCGGCAGTGTCCGCCGGCGCCGGTCCAGTGTCCACCGTTGTCTGAAAACTGCACTTTTCTGACCTCTGACCTCACTGGACGGTCCGCCACACTTTTTTTTACATATCTCGGGCTTATCCGAGAGTGTGGCGTTGTAGGGGAGGTGTCCCCGCACGCGTGCGTATGTCAGAAGTGTCGGCAGTGTCCGCCGGCGCCGGTCCAGTGTCCACCGTTGTCTGAAAACTGCACTTTTCTGACCTCTGACCTCACTGGACGGTCCGCCACACTTTTTTTTACACCTCTCGGGCTTATCCGAGAGTGTGGCGTTGTAGGGGAGGTGTCCCCGCACACGTGCGTATGTCAGAAGTGTCGGCAGTGTCCGCCGGCGCCGGTCCAGTGTCCACCGTTGTCTGAAAACTGCACTTTTCTGACCTCTGACCTCACTGGACGGTCCGCCACACTTTTTTTTACACCTCTCGGGCTTATCCGAGAGTGTGGCGTTGTAGGGGAGGTGTCCCCGCACGCGTGCGTATGTCAGAAGTGTCGGCAGTGTCCGCCGGTGCCTGTCCAGTGTCCACTGTTGTCTGAAAACTGCACTTTTCTGACCTCTGACCTCACTGGACGGTCCGCCACACTTTTTTTTACACCTCTCGGGCTTATCCGAGAGTGTGGCGTTGTAGGGGAGGTGTCCCCGCACGCGTGCGTATGTCAGAAGTGTCGGCAGTGTCCGCCGGCGCCGGTCCAGTGTCCACCGTTGTCTGAAAACTGCACTTTTCTGACATCTGACCTCACTGGACGGTCCGCCACACTTTTTTTTACATCTCTCGGGCTTATCCGAGAGTGTGGCGTTGTAGGGGAGGTGTCCCCGCACGCGTGCGTTTGTCAGAAGTGTCGGCAGTGTCCGCCGGCGCCGGTCCAGTGTCCACCGTTGTCTGAAAACTGCACTTTTCTGACCTCTGACCTCACTGGACGGTCCGCCACACTTTTTTTTACATCTCTCGGGCTTATCCGAGAGTGTGGCGTTGTAGGGGAGGTGTCCCCGCACGCGTGCGTATGTCAGAAGTGTCGGCAGTGTCCGCCGGCGCCGGTCCAGTGTCCACTGTTGTCTGAAAACTGCACTTTTCTGACCTCTGACCTCACTGGACGGTCCGCCACACTTTTTTTTACACCTCTCGGGCTTTTCCGAGAGTTTGGCGTTGTAGGGGAGGTGTCCCCGCACGCGTGCGTATGTCAGAAGTGTCGGCAGTGTCCGCCGGCGCCGGTCCAGTGTCCACCGTTGTCTGAAAACTGCACTTTTCTGACCTCTGACCTCACTGGACGGTCCGCCACACTTTTTTTTACACCTCTCGGGCTTATCCGAGAGTCTGGCGTTGTAGGGGAGGTGTCCCCGCACGCGTGCGTATGTCAGAAGTGTCACAGTGTCCACCGGTGCCTGTCCAGTGTCCACTGTTGTCTGAAAACGGCACTTTTCTGACCTCTGACCTCACTGGACGGTCCGCCACACTTTTTTTTACACCTCTCGGGCTTATCCGAGAGTGTGGCGTTGTAGGGGAGGTGTCCCCGCACGCGTGCGTTTGTCAGAAGTGTCGGCAGTGTCCGCCGGCGCCGGTCCAGTGTCCACCGTTGTCTGAAAACTGCACTTTTCTGACCTTTGACCTCACTGGACGGTCCGCCACACTTTTTTTTACATCTCTCGGGCTTATCCGAGAGTGTGGCGTTGTAGGGGAGGTGTCCCCGCACGCGTGCGTATGTCAGAAGTGTCGGCAGTGTCCGCCGGCGCCGGTCCAGTGTCCACCGTTGTCTGAAAACTGCACTTTTCTGACCTCTGACCTCACTGGACGGTCCGCCACACTTTTCTTTACACCTCTCGGGCTTATCCGATAGTGTGGCGTTGTAGGGGAGGTGTCCCCGCACGCGTGCGTATGTCAGAAGTGTCGGCAGTGTCCACCGGTGCCTGTCCAGTGTCCACTGTTGTCTGAAAACGGCACTTTTCTGACCTCTGACCTCACTGGACGGTCCGCCACACTTTTTTTTACACCTCTCGGGCTTATCCGAGAGTGTGGCGTTGTAGGGGAGGTGTCCCCGCACGCGTGCGTATGTCAGAAGTGTCGGCAGTGTCCGCCGGCGCCGGTCCAGTGTCCACCGTTGTCTGAAAACTGCACTTTTCTGACCTCACTGGACGGTCCGCCACACTTTTCTTTACATCTCTCGGGCTTATCCGAGAGTGTGGCGTTGTAGTGTGGCGTTGGACACTCCCGGTCCAGTGTCCACCGTTGTCTGAAAACTGCACTTTTCTGACCTCTGACCTCACTGGACGGTCCGCCACACTTTTCTTTACACCTCTCGGGCTTATCCGAGAGTCTGGCGTTGTAGGGGAGGTGTCCCCGCACGCGTGCGTATGTCAGAAGTGTCGGCAGTGTCCGCCGGCGCCGGTCCAGTGTCCACCGTTGTCTGAAAACTGCACTTTTCTGACCTCTGACCTAACTGGACGGTCCGCCACACTTTTTTTTACATCTCTCGGGCTTATCCGAGAGTGTGGCGTTGTAGGGGAGGTGTCCCCGCACGCGTGCGTATGTCAGAAGTGTCGGCAGTGTCCGCCGGCGCCGGTCCAGTGTCCACCGTTGTCTGAAAACTGCACTTTTCTGACCTCTGACCTCACTGGACGGTCCGCCACACTTTTCTTTACACCTCTCGGGCTTATCCGAGAGTGTGGCGTTGTAGGGGAGGTGTCCCCGCACGCGTGCGTATGTCAGAAGTGTCGGCAGTGTCCACCGGTGCCTGTCCAGTGTCCACTGTTGTCTGAAAACGGCACTTTTCTGACCTCTGACCTCACTGGACGGTCCGCCACACTTTTTTTTACACCTCTCGGGCTTATCCGAGAGTGTGGCGTTGTAGGGGAGGTGTCCCCGCACGCGTGCGTATGTCAGAAGTGTCGGCAGTGTCCGCCGGCGCCGGTCCAGTGTCCACCGTTGTCTGAAAACTGCACTTTTCTGACCTCTGACCTCACTGGACGGTCCGCCACACTTTTTTTTACATCTCTCGGGTTTATCCGAGAGTGTGGCGTTGTAGGGGAGGTGTCCCCGCACGCGTGCGTATGTCAAAAGTGTCGGCAGTGTCCGCCGGCGTCGGTCCAATGTCCACCGTTGTCTGAAAACTGCACTTTTCTGACCTCTGACCTCACTGGACGGTCCGCCACACTTTTCTTTACACCTCTCGGGCTTATCCGAGAGTCTGGCGTTGTAGGGGAGGTGTCCCCGCACGCGTGCGTATGTCAGAAGTGTCGGCAGTGTCCGCCGGCGCCGGTCCAGTGTCCACCGTTGTTTGAAAACTGCACTTTTCTGACCTTTGACCTCACTGGACGGTCCGCCACACTTTTCTTTACACCTCTCGGGCTTATCCAAGAGTCTGGCGTTGTAGGGGAGGTGTCCCCGCACGCGTGCGTATGTCAGAAGTGTCGGCAGTGTCCGCCGGCGCCGGTCCAGTGTCCACCGTTGTCTGAAAACTGCACTTTTCTGACCTCTGACCTCACTGGACGGTCCGCCACACTTTTCTTTACACCTCTCGGGCTTATCCGAGAGTTTGGCGTTGTAGGGGAGGTGTCCCCGCACGCGTGCGTATGTCAGAAGTGTCGGCAGTGTCCACCGGTGCCTGTCCAGTGTCCACCGTTGTCTGAAAACTGCACTTTTCTGACATCTGACCTCACTGGACGGTCCGCCACACTTTTTTTTACATCTCTCGGGCTTATCCGAGAGTGTGGCGTTGCAGGGGAGGTGTCCCCGCACGCGTGCGTTTGTCAGAAGTGTCGGCAGTGTCCGCCGGCGCCGGTCCAGTGTCCACCGTTGTCTGAAAACTGCACTTTTCTGACCTCTGACCTCACTGGACGGTCCGCCACACTTTTTTTTACATCTCTCGGGCTTATCCGAGAGTGTGGCGTTGTAGGGGAGGTGTCCCCGCACGCGTGCGTATGTCAGAAGTGTCGGCAGTGTCCGCCGGCGCCGGTCCAGTGTCCACCGTTGTCTGAAAACTGCACTTTTCTGACCTCTGACCTCACTGGACGGTCCGCCACACTTTTTTTTACACCTCTCGGGCTTATCCGAGAGTGTGGCGTTGTAGGGGAGGTGTCCCCGCACGCGTGCGTATGTCAGAAGTGTCGGCAGTGTCCGCCGGCGCCGGTCCAGTGTCCACCGTTGTCTGAAAACTGCACTTTTCTGACATCTGACCTCACTGGACGGTCCGCCACACTTTTTTTTTACATCTCTCGGGCTTATCCGAGAGTGTGGCGTTGCAGGGGAGGTGTCCCCGCACGCGTGCGTTTGTCAGAAGTGTCGGCAGTGTCCGCCGGCGCCGGTCCAGTGTCCACCGTTGTCTGAAAACTGCACTTTTCTGACCTCTGACCTCACTGGACGGTCCGCCACACTTTTTTTTACATCTCTCGGGCTTATCCGAGAGTGTGGCGTTGTAGGGGAGGTGTCCCCGCACGCGTGCGTATGTCAGAAGTGTCGGCAGTGTCCGCCGGCGCCGGTCCAGTGTCCACCGTTGTCTGAAAACTGCACTTTTCTGACCTCTGACCTCACTGGACGGTCCGCCACACTTTTTTTTACACCTCTCGGGCTTATCCGAGAGTGTGGCGTTGTAGGGGAGGTGTCCCCGCACGCGTGCGTATGTCAGAAGTGTCGGCAGTGTCCGCCGGCGCCGGTCCAGTGTCCACCGTTGTCTGAAAACTGCACTTTTCTGACCTCTGACCTCACTGGACGGTCCGCCACACTTTTTTTTACATCTCTCGGGTTTATCCGAGAGTGTGGCGTTGTAGGGGAGGTGTCCCCGCACGCGTGCGTATGTCAAAAGTGTCGGCAGTGTCCGCCGGCGTCGGTCCAATGTCCACCGTTGTCTGAAAACTGCACTTTTCTGACCTCTGACCTCACTGGACGGTCCGCCACACTTTTCTTTACACCTCTCGGGCTTATCCGAGAGTCTGGCGTTGTAGGGGAGGTGTCCCCGCACGCGTGCGTATGTCAGAAGTGTCGGCAGTGTCCGCCGGCGCCGGTCCAGTGTCCACCGTTGTTTGAAAACTGCACTTTTCTGACCTTTGACCTCACTGGACGGTCCGCCACACTTTTCTTTACACCTCTCGGGCTTATCCAAGAGTCTGGCGTTGTAGGGGAGGTGTCCCCGCACGCGTGCGTATGTCAGAAGTGTCGGCAGTGTCCGCCGGCGCCGGTCCAGTGTCCACCGTTGTCTGAAAACTGCACTTTTCTGACCTCTGACCTCACTGGACGGTCCGCCACACTTTTCTTTACACCTCTCGGGCTTATCCGAGAGTTTGGCGTTGTAGGGGAGGTGTCCCCGCACGCGTGCGTATGTCAGAAGTGTCGGCAGTGTCCACCGGTGCCTGTCCAGTGTCCACTGTTGTCTGAAAACTGCACTTTTCTGACCTCTGACCTCACTGGACGGTCCGCCACACTTTTTTTTACACCTCCCGGGCTTATCCGAGAGTGTGGCGTTGTAGGGGAGGTGTCCCCGCACGCGTGCGTATGTCAGAAGTGTCGGCAGTGTCCGCTGGCGCCGGTCCAGTGTCCACCGTTGTCTGAAAACTGCACTTTTCTGACATCTGACCTCACTGGACGGTCCGCCACACTTTTTTTTACATCTCTCGGGCTTATCCGAGAGTGTGGCGTTGCAGGGGAGGTGTCCCCGCACGCGTGCGTTTGTCAGAAGTGTCGGCAGTGTCCGCCGGCGCCGGTCCAGTGTCCACCGTTGTCTGAAAACTGCACTTTTCTGACCTCTGACCTCACTGGACGGTCCGCCACACTTTTTTTTACATCTCTCGGGCTTATCCGAGAGTGTGGCGTTGTAGGGGAGGTGTCCCCGCACGCGTGCGTATGTCAGAAGTGTCGGCAGTGTCCGCCGGCGCCGGTCCAGTGTCCACCGTTGTCTGAAAACTGCACTTTTCTGACCTCTGACCTCACTGGACGGTCCGCCACACTTTTTTTTACACCTCTCGGGCTTATCCGAGAGTGTGGCGTTGTAGGGGAGGTGTCCCCGCACGCGTGCGTATGTCAGAAGTGTCGGCAGTGTCCGCCGGCGCCGGTCCAGTGTCCACCGTTGTCTGAAAACTGCACTTTTCTGACATCTGACCTCACTGGACGGTCCGCCACACTTTTTTTTTACATCTCTCGGGCTTATCCGAGAGTGTGGCGTTGCAGGGGAGGTGTCCCCGCACGCGTGCGTTTGTCAGAAGTGTCGGCAGTGTCCGCCGGCGCCGGTCCAGTGTCCACCGTTGTCTGAAAACTGCACTTTTCTGACCTCTGACCTCACTGGACGGTCCGCCACACTTTTTTTTACATCTCTCGGGCTTATCCGAGAGTGTGGCGTTGTAGGGGAGGTGTCCCCGCACGCGTGCGTATGTCAGAAGTGTCGGCAGTGTCCGCCGGCGCCGGTCCAGTGTCCACCGTTGTCTGAAAACTGCACTTTTCTGACCTCTGACCTCACTGGACGGTCCGCCACACTTTTTTTTACATATCTCGGGCTTATCCGAGAGTGTGGCGTTGTAGGGGAGGTGTCCCCGCACGCGTGCGTATGTCAGAAGTGTCGGCAGTGTCCGCCGGCGCCGGTCCAGTGTCCACCGTTGTCTGAAAACTGCACTTTTCTGACATCTGACCTCACTGGACGGTCCGCCACACTTTTTTGTACATCTCTCGGGCTTATCCGAGAGTGTGGCGTTGCAGGGGAGGTGTCCCCGCACGCGTGCGTTTGTCAGAAGTGTCGGCAGTGTCCGCCGGCGCCGGTCCAGTGTCCACCGTTGTCTGAAAACTGCACTTTTCTGACCTCTGACCTCACTGGACGGTCCGCCACACTTTTTTTTACACCTCTCGGGCTTATCCGAGAGTGTGGCGTTGTAGGGGAGGTGTCCCCGCACACGTGCGTATGTCAGAAGTGTCGGCAGTGTCCGCCGGCGCCGGTCCAGTGTCCACCGTTGTCTGAAAACTGCACTTTTCTGACCTCTGACCTCACTGGACGGTCCGCCACACTTTTTTTTACACCTCTCGGGCTTATCCGAGAGTGTGGCGTTGTAGGGGAGGTGTCCCCGCACGCGTGCGTATGTCAGAAGTGTCGGCAGTGTCCGCCGGTGCCTGTCCAGTGTCCACTGTTGTCTGAAAACTGCACTTTTCTGACCTCTGACCTCACTGGACGGTCCGCCACACTTTTTTTTACACCTCTCGGGCTTATCCGAGAGTGTGGCGTTGTAGGGGAGGTGTCCCCGCACGCGTGCGTATGTCAGAAGTGTCGGCAGTGTCCGCCGGCGCCGGTCCAGTGTCCACCGTTGTCTGAAAACTGCACTTTTCTGACATCTGACCTCACTGGACGGTCCGCCACACTTTTTTTTACATCTCTCGGGCTTATCCGAGAGTGTGGCGTTGTAGGGGAGGTGTCCCCGCACGCGTGCGTTTGTCAGAAGTGTCGGCAGTGTCCGCCGGCGCCGGTCCAGTGTCCACCGTTGTCTGAAAACTGCACTTTTCTGACCTCTGACCTCACTGGACGGTCCGCCACACTTTTTTTTACATCTCTCGGGCTTATCCGAGAGTGTGGCGTTGTAGGGGAGGTGTCCCCGCACGCGTGCGTATGTCAGAAGTGTCGGCAGTGTCCGCCGGCGCCGGTCCAGTGTCCACTGTTGTCTGAAAACTGCACTTTTCTGACCTCTGACCTCACTGGACGGTCCGCCACACTTTTTTTTACACCTCTCGGGCTTTTCCGAGAGTTTGGCGTTGTAGGGGAGGTGTCCCCGCACGCGTGCGTATGTCAGAAGTGTCGGCAGTGTCCGCCGGCGCCGGTCCAGTGTCCACCGTTGTCTGAAAACTGCACTTTTCTGACCTCTGACCTCACTGGACGGTCCGCCACACTTTTCTTTACACCTCTCGGGCTTATCCGAGAGTCTGGCGTTGTAGGGGAGGTGTCCCCGCACGCGTGCGTATGTCAGAAGTGTCACAGTGTCCACCGGTGCCTGTCCAGTGTCCACTGTTGTCTGAAAACGGCACTTTTCTGACCTCTGACCTCACTGGACGGTCCGCCACACTTTTTTTTACACCTCTCGGGCTTATCCGAGAGTGTGGCGTTGTAGGGGAGGTGTCCCCGCACGCGTGCGTTTGTCAGAAGTGTCGGCAGTGTCCGCCGGCGCCGGTCCAGTGTCCACCGTTGTCTGAAAACTGCACTTTTCTGACCTCTGACCTCACTGGACGGTCCGCCACACTTTTTTTTACATCTCTCGGGCTTATCCGAGAGTGTGGCGTTGTAGGGGAGGTGTCCCCGCACGCGTGCGTATGTCAGAAGTGTCGGCAGTGTCCGCCGGCGTCGGTCCAATGTCCACCGTTGTCTGAAAACTGCACTTTTCTGACCTCTGACCTCACTGGACGGTCCGCCACACTTTTCTTTACACCTCTCGGGCTTATCCGAGAGTCTGGCGTTGTAGGGGAGGTGTCCCCGCACGCGTGCGTATGTCAGAAGTGTCGGCAGTGTCCGCCGGCGCCGGTCCAGTGTCCACCGTTGTTTGAAAACTGCACTTTTCTGACCTTTGACCTCACTGGACGGTCCGCCACACTTTTCTTTACACCTCTCGGGCTTATCCAAGAGTCTGGCGTTGTAGGGGAGGTGTCCCCGCACGCGTGCGTATGTCAGAAGTGTCGGCAGTGTCCGCCGGCGCCGGTCCAGTGTCCACCGTTGTCTGAAAACTGCACTTTTCTGACATCTGACCTCACTGGACGGTCCGCCACACTTTTTTTTACATCTCTCGGGCTTATCCGAGAGTGTGGCGTTGTAGGGGAGGTGTCCCCGCACGCGTGCGTTTGTCAGAAGTGTCGGCAGTGTCCGCCGGCGCCGGTCCAGTGTCCACCGTTGTCTGAAAACTGCACTTTTCTGACCTCTGACCTCACTGGACGGTCCGCCACACTTTTCTTTACACCTCTCGGGCTTATCCGAGAGTCTGGCGTTGTAGGGGAGGTGTCCCCGCACGCGTGCGTATGTCAAAAGTGTCGGCATTGTCCGCCGGCGCCGGTCCAGTGTCCACCGTTGTCTGAAAACTGCACTTTTCTGACCTCTGACCTCACTGGACGGTCCGCCACACTTTTCTTTACACCTCTCGGGCTTATCCGAGAGTGTGGCGTTGTAGGGGAGGTGTCCCCGCACGCGTGCGTATGTCAGAAGTGTCGGCAGTGTCCGCCGGCGCCGGTCCAGTGTCCACCGTTGTCTGAAAACTGCACTTTTCTGACCTCTGACCTCACTGGACGGTCCGCCACACTTTTTTTTACATCTCTCGGGTTTATCCGAGAGTGTGGCGTTGTAGGGGAGGTGTCCCCGCACGCGTGCGTATGTCAAAAGTGTCGGCAGTGTCCGCCGGCGTCGGTCCAATGTCCACCGTTGTCTGAAAACTGCACTTTTCTGACCTCTGACCTCACTGGACGGTCCGCCACACTTTTCTTTACACCTCTCGGGCTTATCCGAGAGTCTGGCGTTGTAGGGGAGGTGTCCCCGCACGCGTGCGTATGTCAGAAGTGTCGGCAGTGTCCGCCGGCGCCGGTCCAGTGTCCACCGTTGTTTGAAAACTGCACTTTTCTGACCTTTGACCTCACTGGACGGTCCGCCACACTTTTCTTTACACCTCTCGGGCTTATCCAAGAGTCTGGCGTTGTAGGGGAGGTGTCCCCGCACGCGTGCGTATGTCAGAAGTGTCGGCAGTGTCCGCCGGCGCCGGTCCAGTGTCCACCGTTGTCTGAAAACTGCACTTTTCTGACCTCTGACCTCACTGGACGGTCCGCCACACTTTTCTTTACACCTCTCGGGCTTATCCGAGAGTTTGGCGTTGTAGGGGAGGTGTCCCCGCACGCGTGCGTATGTCAGAAGTGTCGGCAGTGTCCACCGGTGCCTGTCCAGTGTCCACTGTTGTCTGAAAACTGCACTTTTCTGACCTCTGACCTCACTGGACGGTCCGCCACACTTTTTTTTACACCTCTCGGGCTTATCCGAGAGTGTGGCGTTGTAGGGGAGGTGTCCCCGCACGCGTGCGTATGTCAGAAGTGTCGGCAGTGTCCGCCGGCGCCGGTCCAGTGTCCACCGTTGTCTGAAAACTGCACTTTTCTGACATCTGACCTCACTGGACGGTCCGCCACACTTTTTTGTACATCTCTCGGGCTTATCCGAGAGTGTGGCGTTGCAGGGGAGGTGTCCCCGCACGCGTGCGTTTGTCAGAAGTGTCGGCAGTGTCCGCCGGCGCCGGTCCAGTGTCCACCGTTGTCTGAAAACTGCACTTTTCTGACCTCTGACCTCACTGGACGGTCCGCCACACTTTTTTTTACATATCTCGGGCTTATCCGAGAGTGTGGCGTTGTAGGGGAGGTGTCCCCGCACGCGTGCGTATGTCAGAAGTGTCGGCAGTGTCCGCCGGCGCCGGTCCAGTGTCCACCGTTGTCTGAAAACTGCACTTTTCTGACCTCTGACCTCACTGGACGGTCCGCCACACTTTTTTTTACACCTCTCGGGCTTATCCGAGAGTGTGGCGTTGTAGGGGAGGTGTCCCCGCACACGTGCGTATGTCAGAAGTGTCGGCAGTGTCCGCCGGCGCCGGTCCAGTGTCCACCGTTGTCTGAAAACTGCACTTTTCTGACCTCTGACCTCACTGGACGGTCCGCCACACTTTTTTTTACACCTCTCGGGCTTATCCGAGAGTGTGGCGTTGTAGGGGAGGTGTCCCCGCACGCGTGCGTATGTCAGAAGTGTCGGCAGTGTCCGCCGGTGCCTGTCCAGTGTCCACTGTTGTCTGAAAACTGCACTTTTCTGACCTCTGACCTCACTGGACGGTCCGCCACACTTTTTTTTACACCTCTCGGGCTTATCCGAGAGTGTGGCGTTGTAGGGGAGGTGTCCCCGCACGCGTGCGTATGTCAGAAGTGTCGGCAGTGTCCGCCGGCGCCGGTCCAGTGTCCACCGTTGTCTGAAAACTGCACTTTTCTGACATCTGACCTCACTGGACGGTCCGCCACACTTTTTTTTACATCTCTCGGGCTTATCCGAGAGTGTGGCGTTGTAGGGGAGGTGTCCCCGCACGCGTGCGTTTGTCAGAAGTGTCGGCAGTGTCCGCCGGCGCCGGTCCAGTGTCCACCGTTGTCTGAAAACTGCACTTTTCTGACCTCTGACCTCACTGGACGGTCCGCCACACTTTTTTTTACATCTCTCGGGCTTATCCGAGAGTGTGGCGTTGTAGGGGAGGTGTCCCCGCACGCGTGCGTATGTCAGAAGTGTCGGCAGTGTCCGCCGGCGCCGGTCCAGTGTCCACTGTTGTCTGAAAACTGCACTTTTCTGACCTCTGACCTCACTGGACGGTCCGCCACACTTTTTTTTACACCTCTCGGGCTTTTCCGAGAGTTTGGCGTTGTAGGGGAGGTGTCCCCGCACGCGTGCGTATGTCAGAAGTGTCGGCAGTGTCCGCCGGCGCCGGTCCAGTGTCCACCGTTGTCTGAAAACTGCACTTTTCTGACCTCTGACCTCACTGGACGGTCCGCCACACTTTTTTTTACACCTCTCGGGCTTATCCGAGAGTCTGGCGTTGTAGGGGAGGTGTCCCCGCACGCGTGCGTATGTCAGAAGTGTCACAGTGTCCACCGGTGCCTGTCCAGTGTCCACTGTTGTCTGAAAACGGCACTTTTCTGACCTCTGACCTCACTGGACGGTCCGCCACACTTTTTTTTACACCTCTCGGGCTTATCCGAGAGTGTGGCGTTGTAGGGGAGGTGTCCCCGCACGCGTGCGTTTGTCAGAAGTGTCGGCAGTGTCCGCCGGCGCCGGTCCAGTGTCCACCGTTGTCTGAAAACTGCACTTTTCTGACCTTTGACCTCACTGGACGGTCCGCCACACTTTTTTTTACATCTCTCGGGCTTATCCGAGAGTGTGGCGTTGTAGGGGAGGTGTCCCCGCACGCGTGCGTATGTCAGAAGTGTCGGCAGTGTCCGCCGGCGCCGGTCCAGTGTCCACCGTTGTCTGAAAACTGCACTTTTCTGACCTCTGACCTCACTGGACGGTCCGCCACACTTTTCTTTACACCTCTCGGGCTTATCCGATAGTGTGGCGTTGTAGGGGAGGTGTCCCCGCACGCGTGCGTATGTCAGAAGTGTCGGCAGTGTCCACCGGTGCCTGTCCAGTGTCCACTGTTGTCTGAAAACGGCACTTTTCTGACCTCTGACCTCACTGGACGGTCCGCCACACTTTTTTTTACACCTCTCGGGCTTATCCGAGAGTGTGGCGTTGTAGGGGAGGTGTCCCCGCACGCGTGCGTATGTCAGAAGTGTCGGCAGTGTCCGCCGGCGCCGGTCCAGTGTCCACCGTTGTCTGAAAACTGCACTTTTCTGACCTCACTGGACGGTCCGCCACACTTTTCTTTACATCTCTCGGGCTTATCCGAGAGTGTGGCGTTGTAGGGGAGGTGTCCCCGCACGCGTGCGTATGTCAGAAGTGTCGGCAGTGTCCGCCGGCGCCGGTCCAGTGTCCACCGTTGTCTGAAAACTGCACTTTTCTGACCTCTGACCTCACTGGACGGTCCGCCACACTTTTCTTTACACCTCTCGGGCTTATCCGAGAGTCTGGCGTTGTAGGGGAGGTGTCCCCGTACGCGTGCGTATGTCAGAAGTGTCGGCAGTGTCCGCCGGCGCCGGTCCAGTGTCCACCGTTGTCTGAAAACTGCACTTTTCTGACCTCTGACCTCACTGGACGGTCCGCCACACTTTTCTTTACACCTCTCGGGCTTATCCGAGAGTCTGGCGTTGTAGGGGAGGTGTCCCCGCACGCGTGCGTATGTCAGAAGTGTCGGCAGTGTCCGCCGGCGCCGGTCCAGTGTCCACCGTTGTCTGAAAACTGCACTTTTCTGACCTCTGACCTAACTGGACGGTCCGCCACACTTTTTTTTACATCTCTCGGGCTTATCCGAGAGTGTGGCGTTGTAGGGGAGGTGTCCCCGCACGCGTGCGTATGTCAGAAGTGTCGGCAGTGTCCGCCGGCGCCGGTCCAGTGTCCACCGTTGTCTGAAAACTGCACTTTTCTGACCTCTGACCTCACTGGACGGTCCGCCACACTTTTCTTTACACCTCTCGGGCTTATCCGAGAGTGTGGCGTTGTAGGGGAGGTGTCCCCGCACGCGTGCGTATGTCAGAAGTGTCGGCAGTGTCCACCGGTGCCTGTCCAGTGTCCACTGTTGTCTGAAAACGGCACTTTTCTGACCTCTGACCTCACTGGACGGTCCGCCACACTTTTTTTTACACCTCTCGGGCTTATCCGAGAGTGTGGCGTTGTAGGGGAGGTGTCCCCGCACGCGTGCGTATGTCAGAAGTGTCGGCAGTGTCCGCCGGCGCCGGTCCAGTGTCCACCGTTGTCTGAAAACTGCACTTTTCTGACCTCTGACCTCACTGGACGGTCCGCCACACTTTTTTTTACATCTCTCGGGTTTATCCGAGAGTGTGGCGTTGTAGGGGAGGTGTCCCCGCACGCGTGCGTATGTCAAAAGTGTCGGCAGTGTCCGCCGGCGTCGGTCCAATGTCCACCGTTGTCTGAAAACTGCACTTTTCTGACCTCTGACCTCACTGGACGGTCCGCCACACTTTTCTTTACACCTCTCGGGCTTATCCGAGAGTCTGGCGTTGTAGGGGAGGTGTCCCCGCACGCGTGCGTATGTCAGAAGTGTCGGCAGTGTCCGCCGGCGCCGGTCCAGTGTCCACCGTTGTTTGAAAACTGCACTTTTCTGACCTTTGACCTCACTGGACGGTCCGCCACACTTTTCTTTACACCTCTCGGGCTTATCCAAGAGTCTGGCGTTGTAGGGGAGGTGTCCCCGCACGCGTGCGTATGTCAGAAGTGTCGGCAGTGTCCGCCGGCGCCGGTCCAGTGTCCACCGTTGTCTGAAAACTGCACTTTTCTGACCTCTGACCTCACTGGACGGTCCGCCACACTTTTCTTTACACCTCTCGGGCTTATCCGAGAGTTTGGCGTTGTAGGGGAGGTGTCCCCGCACGCGTGCGTATGTCAGAAGTGTCGGCAGTGTCCACCGGTGCCTGTCCAGTGTCCACTGTTGTCTGAAAACTGCACTTTTCTGACCTCTGACCTCACTGGACGGTCCGCCACACTTTTTTTTACACCTCCCGGGCTTATCCGAGAGTGTGGCGTTGTAGGGGAGGTGTCCCCGCACGCGTGCGTATGTCAGAAGTGTCGGCAGTGTCCGCTGGCGCCGGTCCAGTGTCCACCGTTGTCTGAAAACTGCACTTTTCTGACATCTGACCTCACTGGACGGTCCGCCACACTTTTTTTTACATCTCTCGGGCTTATCCGAGAGTGTGGCGTTGCAGGGGAGGTGTCCCCGCACGCGTGCGTTTGTCAGAAGTGTCGGCAGTGTCCGCCGGCGCCGGTCCAGTGTCCACCGTTGTCTGAAAACTGCACTTTTCTGACCTCTGACCTCACTGGACGGTCCGCCACACTTTTTTTTACATCTCTCGGGCTTATCCGAGAGTGTGGCGTTGTAGGGGAGGTGTCCCCGCACGCGTGCGTATGTCAGAAGTGTCGGCAGTGTCCGCCGGCGCCGGTCCAGTGTCCACCGTTGTCTGAAAACTGCACTTTTCTGACCTCTGACCTCACTGGACGGTCCGCCACACTTTTTTTTACACCTCTCGGGCTTATCCGAGAGTGTGGCGTTGTAGGGGAGGTGTCCCCGCACGCGTGCGTATGTCAGAAGTGTCGGCAGTGTCCGCCGGCGCCGGTCCAGTGTCCACCGTTGTCTGAAAACTGCACTTTTCTGACATCTGACCTCACTGGACGGTCCGCCACACTTTTTTTTTACATCTCTCGGGCTTATCCGAGAGTGTGGCGTTGCAGGGGAGGTGTCCCCGCACGCGTGCGTTTGTCAGAAGTGTCGGCAGTGTCCGCCGGCGCCGGTCCAGTGTCCACCGTTGTCTGAAAACTGCACTTTTCTGACCTCTGACCTCACTGGACGGTCCGCCACACTTTTTTTTACATCTCTCGGGCTTATCCGAGAGTGTGGCGTTGTAGGGGAGGTGTCCCCGCACGCGTGCGTATGTCAGAAGTGTCGGCAGTGTCCGCCGGCGCCGGTCCAGTGTCCACCGTTGTCTGAAAACTGCACTTTTCTGACCTCTGACCTCACTGGACGGTCCGCCACACTTTTTTTTACATATCTCGGGCTTATCCGAGAGTGTGGCGTTGTAGGGGAGGTGTCCCCGCACGCGTGCGTATGTCAGAAGTGTCGGCAGTGTCCGCCGGCGCCGGTCCAGTGTCCACCGTTGTCTGAAAACTGCACTTTTCTGACATCTGACCTCACTGGACGGTCCGCCACACTTTTTTGTACATCTCTCGGGCTTATCCGAGAGTGTGGCGTTGCAGGGGAGGTGTCCCCGCACGCGTGCGTTTGTCAGAAGTGTCGGCAGTGTCCGCCGGCGCCGGTCCAGTGTCCACCGTTGTCTGAAAACTGCACTTTTCTGACCTCTGACCTCACTGGACGGTCCGCCACACTTTTTTTTACACCTCTCGGGCTTATCCGAGAGTGTGGCGTTGTAGGGGAGGTGTCCCCGCACACGTGCGTATGTCAGAAGTGTCGGCAGTGTCCGCCGGCGCCGGTCCAGTGTCCACCGTTGTCTGAAAACTGCACTTTTCTGACCTCTGACCTCACTGGACGGTCCGCCACACTTTTTTTTACACCTCTCGGGCTTATCCGAGAGTGTGGCGTTGTAGGGGAGGTGTCCCCGCACGCGTGCGTATGTCAGAAGTGTCGGCAGTGTCCGCCGGTGCCTGTCCAGTGTCCACTGTTGTCTGAAAACTGCACTTTTCTGACCTCTGACCTCACTGGACGGTCCGCCACACTTTTTTTTACACCTCTCGGGCTTATCCGAGAGTGTGGCGTTGTAGGGGAGGTGTCCCCGCACGCGTGCGTATGTCAGAAGTGTCGGCAGTGTCCGCCGGCGCCGGTCCAGTGTCCACCGTTGTCTGAAAACTGCACTTTTCTGACATCTGACCTCACTGGACGGTCCGCCACACTTTTTTTTACATCTCTCGGGCTTATCCGAGAGTGTGGCGTTGTAGGGGAGGTGTCCCCGCACGCGTGCGTTTGTCAGAAGTGTCGGCAGTGTCCGCCGGCGCCGGTCCAGTGTCCACCGTTGTCTGAAAACTGCACTTTTCTGACCTCTGACCTCACTGGACGGTCCGCCACACTTTTTTTTACATCTCTCGGGCTTATCCGAGAGTGTGGCGTTGTAGGGGAGGTGTCCCCGCACGCGTGCGTATGTCAGAAGTGTCGGCAGTGTCCGCCGGCGCCGGTCCAGTGTCCACTGTTGTCTGAAAACTGCACTTTTCTGACCTCTGACCTCACTGGACGGTCCGCCACACTTTTTTTTACACCTCTCGGGCTTTTCCGAGAGTTTGGCGTTGTAGGGGAGGTGTCCCCGCACGCGTGCGTATGTCAGAAGTGTCGGCAGTGTCCGCCGGCGCCGGTCCAGTGTCCACCGTTGTCTGAAAACTGCACTTTTCTGACCTCTGACCTCACTGGACGGTCCGCCACACTTTTCTTTACACCTCTCGGGCTTATCCGAGAGTCTGGCGTTGTAGGGGAGGTGTCCCCGCACGCGTGCGTATGTCAGAAGTGTCACAGTGTCCACCGGTGCCTGTCCAGTGTCCACTGTTGTCTGAAAACGGCACTTTTCTGACCTCTGACCTCACTGGACGGTCCGCCACACTTTTTTTTACACCTCTCGGGCTTATCCGAGAGTGTGGCGTTGTAGGGGAGGTGTCCCCGCACGCGTGCGTTTGTCAGAAGTGTCGGCAGTGTCCGCCGGCGCCGGTCCAGTGTCCACCGTTGTCTGAAAACTGCACTTTTCTGACCTCTGACCTCACTGGACGGTCCGCCACACTTTTTTTTACATCTCTCGGGCTTATCCGAGAGTGTGGCGTTGTAGGGGAGGTGTCCCCGCACGCGTGCGTATGTCAGAAGTGTCGGCAGTGTCCGCCGGCGCCGGTCCAGTGTCCACCGTTGTCTGAAAACTGCACTTTTCTGACCTCTGACCTCACTGGACGGTCCGCCACACTTTTCTTTACACCTCTCGGGCTTATCCGATAGTGTGGCGTTGTAGGGGAGGTGTCCCCGCACGCGTGCGTATGTCAGAAGTGTCGGCAGTGTCCACCGGTGCCTGTCCAGTGTCCACTGTTGTCTGAAAACGGCACTTTTCTGACCTCTGACCTCACTGGACGGTCCGCCACACTTTTTTTTACACCTCTCGGGCTTATCCGAGAGTGTGGCGTTGTAGGGGAGGTGTCCCCGCACGCGTGCGTATGTCAGAAGTGTCGGCAGTGTCCGCCGGCGCCGGTCCAGTGTCCACCGTTGTCTGAAAACTGCACTTTTCTGACCTCACTGGACGGTCCGCCACACTTTTCTTTACATCTCTCGGGCTTATCCGAGAGTGTGGCGTTGTAGGGGAGGTGTCCCCGCACGCGTGCGTATGTCAGAAGTGTCGGCAGTGTCCGCCGGCGCCGGTCCAGTGTCCACCGTTGTCTGAAAACTGCACTTTTCTGACCTCTGACCTCACTGGACGGTCCGCCACACTTTTCTTTACACCTCTCGGGCTTATCCGAGAGTCTGGCGTTGTAGGGGAGGTGTCCCCGTACGCGTGCGTATGTCAGAAGTGTCGGCAGTGTCCGCCGGCGCCGGTCCAGTGTCCACCGTTGTCTGAAAACTGCACTTTTCTGACCTCTGACCTCACTGGACGGTCCGCCACACTTTTCTTTACACCTCTCGGGCTTATCCGAGAGTCTGGCGTTGTAGGGGAGGTGTCCCCGCACGCGTGCGTATGTCAGAAGTGTCGGCAGTGTCCGCCGGCGCCGGTCCAGTGTCCACCGTTGTCTGAAAACTGCACTTTTCTGACCTCTGACCTAACTGGACGGTCCGCCACACTTTTTTTTACATCTCTCGGGCTTATCCGAGAGTGTGGCGTTGTAGGGGAGGTGTCCCCGCACGCGTGCGTATGTCAGAAGTGTCGGCAGTGTCCGCCGGCGCCGGTCCAGTGTCCACCGTTGTCTGAAAACTGCACTTTTCTGACCTCTGACCTCACTGGACGGTCCGCCACACTTTTCTTTACACCTCTCGGGCTTATCCGAGAGTGTGGCGTTGTAGGGGAGGTGTCCCCGCACGCGTGCGTATGTCAGAAGTGTCGGCAGTGTCCACCGGTGCCTGTCCAGTGTCCACTGTTGTCTGAAAACGGCACTTTTCTGACCTCTGACCTCACTGGACGGTCCGCCACACTTTTTTTTACACCTCTCGGGCTTATCCGAGAGTGTGGCGTTGTAGGGGAGGTGTCCCCGCACGCGTGCGTATGTCAGAAGTGTCGGCAGTGTCCGCCGGCGCCGGTCCAGTGTCCACCGTTGTCTGAAAACTGCACTTTTCTGACCTCTGACCTCACTGGACGGTCCGCCACACTTTTTTTTACATCTCTCGGGTTTATCCGAGAGTGTGGCGTTGTAGGGGAGGTGTCCCCGCACGCGTGCGTATGTCAAAAGTGTCGGCAGTGTCCGCCGGCGTCGGTCCAATGTCCACCGTTGTCTGAAAACTGCACTTTTCTGACCTCTGACCTCACTGGACGGTCCGCCACACTTTTCTTTACACCTCTCGGGCTTATCCGAGAGTCTGGCGTTGTAGGGGAGGTGTCCCCGCACGCGTGCGTATGTCAGAAGTGTCGGCAGTGTCCGCCGGCGCCGGTCCAGTGTCCACCGTTGTTTGAAAACTGCACTTTTCTGACCTTTGACCTCACTGGACGGTCCGCCACACTTTTCTTTACACCTCTCGGGCTTATCCAAGAGTCTGGCGTTGTAGGGGAGGTGTCCCCGCACGCGTGCGTATGTCAGAAGTGTCGGCAGTGTCCGCCGGCGCCGGTCCAGTGTCCACCGTTGTCTGAAAACTGCACTTTTCTGACCTCTGACCTCACTGGACGGTCCGCCACACTTTTCTTTACACCTCTCGGGCTTATCCGAGAGTTTGGCGTTGTAGGGGAGGTGTCCCCGCACGCGTGCGTATGTCAGAAGTGTCGGCAGTGTCCGCCGGCGCCGGTCCAGTGTCCACCGTTGTCTGAAAACTGCACTTTTCTGACATCTGACCTCACTGGACGGTCCGCCACACTTTTTTTTTACATCTCTCGGGCTTATCCGAGAGTGTGGCGTTGCAGGGGAGGTGTCCCCGCACGCGTGCGTTTGTCAGAAGTGTCGGCAGTGTCCGCCGGCGCCGGTCCAGTGTCCACCGTTGTCTGAAAACTGCACTTTTCTGACCTCTGACCTCACTGGACGGTCCGCCACACTTTTTTTTACATCTCTCGGGCTTATCCGAGAGTGTGGCGTTGTAGGGGAGGTGTCCCCGCACGCGTGCGTATGTCAGAAGTGTCGGCAGTGTCCGCCGGCGCCGGTCCAGTGTCCACCGTTGTCTGAAAACTGCACTTTTCTGACCTCTGACCTCACTGGACGGTCCGCCACACTTTTTTTTACATATCTCGGGCTTATCCGAGAGTGTGGCGTTGTAGGGGAGGTGTCCCCGCACGCGTGCGTATGTCAGAAGTGTCGGCAGTGTCCGCCGGCGCCGGTCCAGTGTCCACCGTTGTCTGAAAACTGCACTTTTCTGACCTCTGACCTCACTGGACGGTCCGCCACACTTTTTTTTACACCTCTCGGGCTTATCCGAGAGTGTGGCGTTGTAGGGGAGGTGTCCCCGCACACGTGCGTATGTCAGAAGTGTCGGCAGTGTCCGCCGGCGCCGGTCCAGTGTCCACCGTTGTCTGAAAACTGCACTTTTCTGACCTCTGACCTCACTGGACGGTCCGCCACACTTTTTTTTACACCTCTCGGGCTTATCCGAGAGTGTGGCGTTGTAGGGGAGGTGTCCCCGCACGCGTGCGTATGTCAGAAGTGTCGGCAGTGTCCACCGGTGCCTGTCCAGTGTCCACTGTTGTCTGAAAACTGCACTTTTCTGACCTCTGACCTCACTGGACGGTCCGCCACACTTTTTTTTACACCTCTCGGGCTTATCCGAGAGTGTGGCGTTGTAGGGGAGGTGTCCCCGCACGCGTGCGTATGTCAGAAGTGTCGGCAGTGTCCGCCGGCGCCGGTCCAGTGTCCACCGTTGTCTGAAAACTGCACTTTTCTGACATCTGACCTCACTGGACGGTCCGCCACACTTTTTTTTACATCTCTCGGGCTTATCCGAGAGTGTGGCGTTGTAGGGGAGGTGTCCCCGCACGCGTGCGTTTGTCAGAAGTGTCGGCAGTGTCCGCCGGCGCCGGTCCAGTGTCCACCGTTGTCTGAAAACTGCACTTTTCTGACCTCTGACCTCACTGGACGGTCCGCCACACTTTTTTTTACATCTCTCGGGCTTATCCGAGAGTGTGGCGTTGTAGGGGAGGTGTCCCCGCACGCGTGCAAATGTCAGAAGTGTCGGCAGTGTCCGCCGGCGCCGGTCCATTGTCCACCGTTGTCTGAAAACTGCACTTTTCTGACCTCTGACCTCACTGGACGGTCCGCCACACTTTTTTTTACATCTCTCGGGCTTATCCGAGAGTGTGGCGTTGTAGGGGAGGTGTTCCCGCACGCGTGCGTATGTCAGAAGTGTCGGCAGTGTCCGCCGGCGCCGGTCCAGTGTCCACTGTTGTCTGAAAACTGCACTTTTCTGACCTCTGACCTCACTGGACGGTCCGCCACACTTTTTTTTACACCTCTCGGGCTTTTCCGAGAGTTTGGCGTTGTAGGGGAGGTGTCCCCGCACGCGTGCGTATGTCAGAAGTGTCGGCAGTGTCCGCCGGCGCCGGTCCAGTGTCCACCGTTGTCTGAAAACTGCACTTTTCTGACCTCTGACCTCACTGGACGGTCCGCCACACTTTTCTTTACACCTCTCGGGCTTATCCGAGAGTCTGGCGTTGTAGGGGAGGTGTCCCCGCACGCGTGCGTATGTCAGAAGTGTCACAGTGTCCACCGGTGCCTGTCCAGTGTCCACTGTTGTCTGAAAACGGCACTTTTCTGACCTCTGACCTCACTGGACGGTCCGCCACACTTTTCTTTACACCTCTCGGGCTTATCCGAGAGTTTGGCGTTGTAGGGGAGGTGTCCCCGCACGCGTGCGTATGTCAGAAGTGTCGGCAGTGTCCGCCGGCGCCGGTCCAGTGTCCACCGTTGTCTGAAAACTGCACTTTTCTGACCTCTGACCTCACTGGACGGTCCGCCACACTTTTTTTTACACCTCTCGGGCTTATCCGAGAGTGTGGCGTTGTAGGGGAGGTGTCCCCGCACACGTGCGTATGTCAGAAGTGTCGGCAGTGTCCGCCGGCGCCGGTCCAGTGTCCACCGTTGTCTGAAAACTGCACTTTTCTGACCTCTGACCTCACTGGACGGTCCGCCACACTTTTTTTTACACCTCTCGGGCTTATCCGAGAGTGTGGCGTTGTAGGGGAGGTGTCCCCGCACGCGTGCGTATGTCAGAAGTGTCGGCAGTGTCCACCGGTGCCTGTCCAGTGTCCACTGTTGTCTGAAAACTGCACTTTTCTGACCTCTGACCTCACTGGACGGTCCGCCACACTTTTTTTTACACCTCTCGGGCTTATCCGAGAGTGTGGCGTTGTAGGGGAGGTGTCCCCGCACGCGTGCGTATGTCAGAAGTGTCGGCAGTGTCCGCCGGCGCCGGTCCAGTGTCCACCGTTGTCTGAAAACTGCACTTTTCTGACATCTGACCTCACTGGACGGTCCGCCACACTTTTTTTTACATCTCTCGGGCTTATCCGAGAGTGTGGCGTTGTAGGGGAGGTGTCCCCGCACGCGTGCGTTTGTCAGAAGTGTCGGCAGTGTCCGCCGGCGCCGGTCCAGTGTCCACCGTTGTCTGAAAACTGCACTTTTCTGACCTCTGACCTCACTGGACGGTCCGCCACACTTTTTTTTACATCTCTCGGGCTTATCCGAGAGTGTGGCGTTGTAGGGGAGGTGTCCCCGCACGCGTGCAAATGTCAGAAGTGTCGGCAGTGTCCGCCGGCGCCGGTCCAGTGTCCACCGTTGTCTGAAAACTGCACTTTTCTGACCTCTGACCTCACTGGACGGTCCGCCACACTTTTTTTTACATCTCTCGGGCTTATCCGAGAGTGTGGCGTTGTAGGGGAGGTGTCCCCGCACGCGTGCGTATGTCAGAAGTGTCGGCAGTGTCCGCCGGCGCCGGTCCAGTGTCCACTGTTGTCTGAAAACTGCACTTTTCTGACCTCTGACCTCACTGGACGGTCCGCCACACTTTTTTTTACACCTCTCGGGCTTTTCCGAGAGTTTGGCGTTGTAGGGGAGGTGTCCCCGCACGCGTGCGTATGTCAGAAGTGTCGGCAGTGTCCGCCGGCGCCGGTCCAGTGTCCACCGTTGTCTGAAAACTGCACTTTTCTGACCTCTGACCTCACTGGACGGTCCGCCACACTTTTCTTTACACCTCTCGGGCTTATCCGAGAGTCTGGCGTTGTAGGGGAGGTGTCCCCGCACGCGTGCGTATGTCAGAAGTGTCACAGTGTCCACCGGTGCCTGTCCAGTGTCCACTGTTGTCTGAAAACGGCACTTTTCTGACCTCTGACCTCACTGGACGGTCCGCCACACTTTTCTTTACACCTCTCGGGCTTATCCGAGAGTTTGGCGTTGTAGGGGAGGTGTCCCCGCACGCGTGCGTATGTCAGAAGTGTCGGCAGTGTCCACCGGTGCCTGTCCAGTGTCCACTGTTGTCTGAAAACTGCACTTTTCTGACCTCTGACCTCACTGGACGGTCCGCCACACTTTTTTTTACACCTCTCGGGCTTATCCGAGAGTGTGGCGTTGTAGGGGAGGTGTCCCCGCACGCGTGCGTATGTCAGAAGTGTCGGCAGTGTCCGCCGGCGCCGGTCCAGTGTCCACCGTTGTCTGAAAACTGCACTTTTCTGACATCTGAACTCACTGGACGGTCCGCCACACTTTTTTTTACATCTCTCGGGCTTATCCGAGAGTGTGGCGTTGCAGGGGAGGTGTCCCCGCACGCGTGCGTTTGTCAGAAGTGTCGGCAGTGTCCGCCGGCGCCGGTCCAGTGTCCACCGTTGTCTGAAAACTGCACTTTTCTGACCTCTGACCTCACTGGACGGTCCGCCACACTTTTTTTTACATCTCTCGGGCTTATCCGAGAGTGTGGCGTTGTAGGGGAGGTGTCCCCGCACGCGTGCGTATGTCAGAAGTGTCGGCAGTGTCCGCCGGCGCCGGTCCAGTGTCCACCGTTGTCTGAAAACTGCACTTTTCTGACATCTGACCTCACTGGACGGTCCGCCACACTTTTTTTTACATCTCTCGGGCTTATCCGAGAGTGTGGCGTTGTAGGGGAGGTGTCCCCGCACGCGTGCGTTTGTCAGAAGTGTCGGCAGTGTCCGCCGGCGCCGGTCCAGTGTCCACCGTTGTCTGAAAACTGCACTTTTCTGACCTCTGACCTCACTGGACGGTCCGCCACACTTTTTTTTACATCTCTCGGGCTTTTCCGAGAGTTTGGCGTTGTAGGGGAGGTGTCCCCGCACGCGTGCGTATGTCAGAAGTGTCGGCAGTGTCCGCCGGCGCCGGTCCAGTGTCCACCGTTGTCTGAAAACTGCACTTTTCTGACCTCTGACCTCACTGGACGGTCCGCCACACTTTTCTTTACACCTCTCGGGCTTATCCGAGAGTCTGGCGTTGTAGGGGAGGTGTCCCCGCACGCGTGCGTATGTCAGAAGTGTCACAGTGTCCACCGGTGCCTGTCCAGTGTCCACTGTTGTCTGAAAACGGCACTTTTCTGACCTCTGACCTCACTGGACGGTCCGCCACACTTTTCTTTACACCTCTCGGGCTTATCCGAGAGTTTGGCGTTGTAGGGGAGGTGTCCCCGCACGCGTGCGTATGTCAGAAGTGTCGGCAGTGTCCACCGGTGCCTGTCCAGTGTCCACTGTTGTCTGAAAACTGCACTTTTCTGACCTCTGACCTCACTGGACGGTCCGCCACACTTTTTTTTACACCTCTCGGGCTTATCCGAGAGTGTGGCGTTGTAGGGGAGGTGTCCCCGCACGCGTGCGTATGTCAGAAGTGTCGGCAGTGTCCGCCGGCGCCGGTCCAGTGTCCACCGTTGTCTGAAAACTGCACTTTTCTGACATCTGACCTCACTGGACGGTCCGCCACACTTTTTTTTACATCTCTCGGGCTTATCCGAGAGTGTGGCGTTGCAGGGGAGGTGTCCCCGCACGCGTGCGTTTGTCAGAAGTGTCGGCAGTGTCCGCCGGCGCCGGTCCAGTGTCCACCGTTGTCTGAAAACTGCACTTTTCTGACCTCTGACCTCACTGGACGGTCCGCCACACTTTTTTTTACATCTCTCGGGCTTATCCGAGAGTGTGGCGTTGTAGGGGAGGTGTCCCCGCACGCGTGCGTATGTCAGAAGTGTCGGCAGTGTCCGCCGGCGCCGGTCCAGTGTCCACTGTTGTCTGAAAACTGCACTTTTCTGACCTCTGACCTCACTGGACGGTCCGCCACACTTTTTTTTACACCTCTCGGGCTTTTCCGAGAGTTTGGCGTTGTAGGGGAGGTGTCCCCACACGCGTGCGTATGTCAGAAGTGTCGGCAGTGTCCGCCGGCGCCGGTCCAGTGTCCACCGTTGTCTGAAAACTGCACTTTTCTGACCTCTGACCTCACTGGACGGTCCGCCACACTTTTCTTTACACCTCTCGGGCTTATCCGAGAGTCTGGCGTTGTAGGGGAGGTGTCCCCGCACGCGTGCGTATGTCAGAAGTGTCACAGTGTCCACCGGTGCCTGTCCAGTGTCCACTGTTGTCTGAAAACGGCACTTTTCTGACCTCTGACCTCACTGGACGGTCCGCCACACTTTTTTTTACAC
This sequence comes from Gymnoscopelus braueri, assembly GCF_963280865.1. NCBI lineage: Eukaryota > Metazoa > Chordata > Actinopteri > Myctophiformes > Myctophidae > Gymnoscopelus > Gymnoscopelus braueri. The sequence continues at coordinate 36,518,183 of NC_137626.1, forward strand.
CTCTCGGGCTTATCCGAGAGTGTGGCGTTGTAGGGGAGGTGTCCCCGCACGCGTGCGTATGTCAGAAGTGTCGGCAGTGTCCGCCGGCGCCGGTCCAGTGTCCACCGTTGTCTGAAAACTGCACTTTTCTGACCTCTGACCTCACTGGACGGTCCGCCACACTTTTTTTTACATCTCTCGGGCTTATCCGAGAGTGTGGCGTTGTAGGGGAGGTGTCCCCGCACGCGTGCGTATGTCAGAAGTGTCGGCAGTTTCCGCCGGCGCCGGTCCAGTGTCCACCGTTGTCTGAAAACTGCACTTTTCTGACCTCTGACCTCACTGGACGGTCCGCCACACTTTTCTTTACACCTCTCGGGCTTATCCGAGAGTCTGGCGTTGTAGGGGAGGTGTCCCCGCACGCGTGCGTATGTCAGAAGTGTCGGCAGTGTCCGCCGGCGCCGGTCCAGTGTCCACCGTTGTCTGAAAACTGCACTTTTCTGACCTCTGACCTCACTGGACGGTCCGCCACACTTTTCTTTACACCTCTCGGGCTTATCCGAGAGTCTGGCGTTGTAGGGGAGGTGTCCCCGCACGCGTGCGTATGTCAGAAGTGTCGGCAGTGTCCGCCGGCGCCGGTCCAGTGTCCACCGTTGTCTGAAAACTGCATTTTTCTGACCTCTGACCTCACTGGACGGTCCGCCACACTTTTCTTTACACCTCTCGGGCTTATCCGAGAGTGTGGCGTTGTAGGGGAGGTGTCCCCGCACGCGTGCGTATGTCAGAAGTGTCGGCAGTGTCCACCGGTGCCTGTCCAGTGTCCACTGTTGTCTGAAAACGGCACTTTTCCGACCTCTGACCTCACTGGACGGTCCGCCACACTTTTTTTTACACCTCTCGGGCTTATCCGAGAGTGTGGCGTTGTAGGGGAGGTGTCCCCGCACGCGTGCGTATGTCAGAAGTGTCGGCAGTGTCCGCCGGCGCCGGTCCAGTGTCCACCGTTGTCTGAAAACTGCACTTTTCTGACCTCTGACCTCACTGGACGGTCCGCCACACTTTTTTTTACATCTCTCGGGCTTATCCGAGAGTGTGGCGTTGTAGGGGAGGTGTCCCCGCACGCGTGCGTATGTCAGAAGTGTCGGCAGTTTCCGCCGGCGCCGGTCCAGTGTCCACCGTTGTCTGAAAACTGCACTTTTCTGACCTCTGACCTCACTGGACGGTCCGCCACACTTTTCTTTACACCTCTCGGGCTTATCCGAGAGTCTGGCGTTGTAGGGGAGGTGTCCCCGCACGCGTGCGTATGTCAGAAGTGTCGGCAGTGTCCGCCGGCGCCGGTCCAGTGTCCACCGTTGTCTGAAAACTGCACTTTTCTGACCTCTGACCTCACTGGACGGTCCGCCACACTTTTCTTTACACCTCTCGGGCTTATCCGAGAGTCTGGCGTTGTAGGGGAGGTGTCCCCGCACGCGTGCGTATGTCAGAAGTGTCGGCAGTGTCCGCCGGCGCCGGTCCAGTGTCCACCGTTGTCTGAAAACTGCATTTTTCTGACCTCTGACCTCACTGGACGGTCCGCCACACTTTTCTTTACACCTCTCGGGCTTATCCGAGAGTGTGGCGTTGTAGGGGAGGTGTCCCCGCACGCGTGCGTATGTCAGAAGTGTCGGCAGTGTCCACCGGTGCCTGTCCAGTGTCCACTGTTGTCTGAAAACGGCACTTTTCTGACCTCTGACCTCACTGGACGGTCCGCCACACTTTTTTTTACACCTCTCGGGCTTATCCGAGAGTGTGGCGTTGTAGGGGAGGTGTCCCCGCACGCGTGCGTATGTCAGAAGTGTCGGCAGTGTCCGCCGGCGCCGGTCCAGTGTCCACCGTTGTCTGAAAACTGCACTTTTCTGACCTCTGACCTCACTGGACGGTCCGCCACACTTTTTTTTACATCTCTCGGGCTTATCCGAGAGTGTGGCGTTGTAGGGGAGGTGTCCCCGCACGCGTGCGTATGTCAGAAGTGTCGGCAGTGTCCGCCGGCGCCGGTCCAGTGTCCACTGTTGTCTGAAAACTGCCCTTTTCTGACCTCTGACCTCACTGGACGGTCCGCCACACTTTTTTTTACACCTCTCGGGCTTTTCCGAGAGTTTGGCGTTGTAGGGGAGGTGTCCCCACACGCGTGCGTATGTCAGAAGTGTCGGCAGTGTCCGCCGGCGCCGGTCCAGTGTCCACCGTTGTCTGAAAACTGCACTTTTCTGACCTCTGACCTCACTGGACGGTCCGCCACACTTTTCTTTACACCTCTCGGGCTTATCCGAGAGTCTGGCGTTGTAGGGGAGGTGTCCCCGCACGCGTGCGTATGTCAGAAGTGTCACAGTGTCCACCGGTGCCTGTCCAGTGTCCACTGTTGTCTGAAAACGGCACTTTTCTGACCTCTGACCTCACTGGACGGTCCGCCACACTTTTTTTTACACCTCTCGGGCTTATCCGAGAGTGTGGCGTTGTAGGGGAGGTGTCCCCGCACGCGTGCGTATGTCAGAAGTGTCGGCAGTGTCCGCCGGCGCCGGTCCAGTGTCCACCGTTGTCTGAAAACTGCACTTTTCTGACCTCTGACCTCACTGGACGGTCCGCCACACTTTTTTTTACATCTCTCGGGCTTATCCGAGAGTGTGGCGTTGTAGGGGAGTTGTCCCCGCACGCGTGCGTATGTCAGAAGTGTCGGCAGTGTCCACCGGTGCCTGTCCAGTGTCCACTGTTGTCTGAAAACGGCACTTTTCTGACCTCTGACCTCACTGGACGGTCCGCCACACTTTTTTTTACACCTCTCGGGCTTATCCGAGAGTGTGGCGTTGTAGGGGAGGTGTCCCCGCACGCGTGCGTATGTCAGAAGTGTCGGCAGTGTCCGCCGGCGCCGGTCCAGTGTCCACCGTTGTCTGAAAACTGCACTTTTCTGACCTCTGACCTCACTGGACGGTCCGCCACACTTTTTTTTACATCTCTCGGGCTTATCCGAGAGTGTGGCGTTGTAGGGGAGGTGTCCCCGCGCGCGTGCGTATGTCAGAAGTGTCGGCAGTGTCCGCCGGCGCCGGTCCAGTGTCCACCGTTGTCTGAAAACTGCACTTTTCTGACCTCTGACCTCACTGGACGGTCCGCCACACTTTTCTTTACACCTCTCGGGCTTATCCGAGAGTCTGGCGTTGTAGGGGAGGTGTCCCCGCACGTGTGCGTATGTCAGAAGTGTCGGCAGTGTCCGCCGGCGCCGGTCCAGTGTCCACCGTTGTCTGAAAACTGCACTTTTCTGACCTCTGACCTCACTGGACGGTCCGCCACACTTTTCTTTACACCTCTCGGGCTTATCCGAGAGTGTGGCGTTGTAGGGGAGGTGTCCCCGCACGCGTGCGTATGTCAGATGTGTCGGCAGTGTCCACCGGTGCCTGTCCAGTGTCCACTGTTGTCTGAAAACTGCACTTTTCTGACCTCTGACCTCACTGTACGGTCCGCCACACTTTTTTTTACACCTCTCGGGCTTTTCCGAGAGTTTGGCGTTGTAGGGGAGGTGTCCCCGCACGCGTGCGTATGTCAAAAGTGTCGGCAGTGTCCACCGGTGCCTGTCCAGTGTCCACTGTTGTCTGAAAACGGCACTTTTCTGACCTCTGACCTCACTGGACGGTCCGCCACACTTTTTTTTACATCTCTCGGGCTTATCCGAGAGTGTGGCGTTGTAGGGGAGGTGTCCCCGCACGCGTGCGTATGTCAGAAGTGTCGGCAGTGTCCGCCGGCGCCGGTCCAGTGTCCACCGTTGTCTGAAAACTGCACTTTTCTGACCTCTGACCTCACTGGACGGTCCGCCACACTTTTCTTTACACCTCTCGGGCTTATCCGAGAGTCTGGCGTTGTAGGGGAGGTGTCCCCGCACGCGTGCGTATGTCAGAAGTGTCGGCAGTGTCCGCCGGCGCCGGTCCAGTGTCCACCGTTGTCTGAAAACTGCACTTTTCTGACCTCTGACCTCACTGGACGGTCCGCCACACTTTTCTTTACACCTCTCGGGCTTATCCGAGAGTCTGGCGTTGTAGGGGAGGTGTCCCCGCACGCGTGCGTATGTCAGAAGTGTCGGCAGTGTCCGCCGGCGCCGGTCCAGTGTCCACCGTTGTCTGAAAACTGCACTTTTCTGACCTCTGACCTCACTGGACGGTCCGCCACACTTTTCTTTACACCTCTCGGGCTTATCCGAGAGTGTGGCGTTGTAGGGGAGGTGTCCCCGCACGCGTGCGTATGTCAGAAGTGTCGGCAGTGTCCACCGGTGCCTGTCCAGTGTCCACTGTTGTCTGAAAACTGCACTTTTCTGACCTCTGACCTCACTGGACGGTCCGCCACACTTTCTTTTACACCTCTCGGGCTTTTCCGAGAGTTTGGCGTTGTAGGGGAGGTGTCCCCGCACGCGTGCGTATGTCAGAAGTGTCGGCAGTGTCCGCCGGCGCCGGTCCAGTGTCCACCGTTGTCTGAAAACTGCACTTTTCTGACCTCTGACCTCACTGGACGGTCCGCCACACTTTTCTTTACACCTCTCGGGCTTATCCGAGAGTCTGGCGTTGTAGGGGAGGTGTCCCCGCACGCGTGCGTATGTCAGAAGTGTCTGCAGTGTCCGCCGGCGCCGGTCCAGTGTCCACCGTTGTCTGAAAACTGCATTTTTCTGACCTCTGACCTCACTGGACGGTCCGCCACACTTTTCTTTACACCTCTCGGGCTTATCCGAGAGTGTGGCGTTGTAGGGGAGGTGTCCCCGCACGCGTGCGTATGTCAGAAGTGTCGGCAGTGTCCACCGGTGCCTGTCCAGTGTCCACTGTTGTCTGAAAACGGCACTTTTCTGACCTCTGACCTCACTGGACGGTCCGCCACACTTTTTTTTACACCTCTCGGGCTTATCCGAGAGTGTGGCGTTGTAGGGGAGGTGTCCCCGCACGCGTGCGTATGTCAGAAGTGTCGGCAGTGTCCGCCGGCGCCGGTCCAGTGTCCACCGTTGTCTGAAAACTGCACTTTTCTGACCTCTGACCTCACTGGACGGTCCGCCACACTTTTTTTTACATCTCTCGGGCTTATCCGAGAGTGTGGCGTTGTAGGGGAGGTGTCCCCGCACGCGTGCGTATGTCAGAAGTGTCGGCAGTGTCCGCCGGCGCCGGTCCAGTGTCCACCGTTGTCTGAAAACTGCACTTTTCTGACCTCTGACCTCACTGGACGGTCCGCCACACTTTTCTTTACACATCTCGGGCTTATCCGAGAGTCTGGCGTTGTAGGGGAGGTGTCCCCGCACGCGTGCGTATGTCAGAAGTGTCGGCAGTGTCCGCCGGCGCCGGTCCAGTGTCCACCGTTGTCTGAAAACTGCACTTTTCTGACCTCTGACCTCACTGGACGGTCCGCCACACTTTTCTTTACACCTCTCGGGCTTATCCGAGAGTGTGGCGTTGTAGGGGAGGTGTCCCCGCACGCGTGCGTATGTCAGAAGTGTCGGCAGTGTCCGCCGGCGCCGGTCCAGTGTCCACCGTTGTCTGAAAACTGCACTTTTCTGACCTCTGACCTCACTGGACGGTCCGCCACACTTTTTTTTACATCTCTCGGGCTTATCCGAGAGTGTGGCGTTGTAGGGGAGGTGTCCCCGCACGCGTGCGTATGTCAGAAGTGTCGGCAGTGTCCGCCGGCGCCGGTCCAGTGTCCACCGTTGTCTGAAAACTGCACTTTTCTGACCTCTGACCTCACTGGACGGTACGCCACACTTTTCTTTACACATCTCGGGCTTATCCGAGAGTCTGGCGTTGTAGGGGAGGTGTCCCCGCACGCGTGCGTATGTCAGAAGTGTCGGCAGTGTCCGCCGGCGCCGGTCCAGTGTCCACCGTTGTCTGAAAACTGCACTTTTCTGACCTCTGACCTCACTGGACGGTCCGCCACACTTTTCTTTACACCTCTCGGGCTTATCCGAGAGTGTGGCGTTGTAGGGGAGGTGTCTCCGCACGCGTACGTATGTCAGAAGTGTCGGCATTGTCCGCCGGCGCCGGTCCAGTGTCCACCGTTGTCTGAAAACTGCACTTTTCTGACCTCTGATCTCACTGGACGGTCCGCCACACTTTTCTTTACACCTCTCGGGCTTATCCGAGAGTCTGGCGTTGTAGGGGAGGTGTCCCCGCACGCGTGCGTATGTCAGAAGTGTCGGCAGTGTCCGCCGGCGCCGGTCCAGTGTCCACCGTTGTCTGAAAACTGCATTTTTCTGACCTCTGACCTCACTGGACGGTCCGCCACACTTTTCTTTACACCTCTCGGGCTTATCCGAGAGTGTGGCGTTGTAGGGGAGGTGTCCCCGCACGCGTGCGTATGTCAGAAGTGTCGGCAGTGTCCACCGGTGCCTGTCCAGTGTCCACTGTTGTCTGAAAACGGCACTTTTCTGACCTCTGACCTCACTGGACGGTCCGCCACACTTTTTTTTACACCTCTCGGGCTTATCCGAGAGTGTGGCGTTGTAGGGGAGGTGTCCCCGCACGCGTGCGTATGTCAGAAGTGTCGGCAGTGTCCGCCGGCGCCGGTCCAGTGTCCACCGTTGTCTGAAAACTGCACTTTTCTGACCTCTGACCTCACTGGACGGTCCGCCACACTTTTTTTTACATCTCTCGGGCTTATCCGAGAGTGTGGCGTTGTAGGGGAGGTGTCCCCGCGCGCGTGCGTATGTCAGAAGTGTCGGCAGTGTCCGCCGGCGCCGGTCCAGTGTCCACCGTTGTCTGAAAACTGCACTTTTCTGACCTCTGACCTCACTGGACGGTCCGCCACACTTTTCTTTACACCTCTCGGGCTTATCCGAGAGTCTGGCGTTGTAGGGGAGGTGTCCCCGCACGTGTGCGTATGTCAGAAGTGTCGGCAGTGTCCGCCGGCGCCGGTCCAGTGTCCACCGTTGTCTGAAAACTGCACTTTTCTGACCTCTGACCTCACTGGACGGTCCGCCACACTTTTCTTTACACCTCTCGGGCTTATCCGAGAGTGTGGCGTTGTAGGGGAGGTGTCCCCGCACGCGTGCGTATGTCAGATGTGTCGGCAGTGTCCACCGGTGCCTGTCCAGTGTCCACTGTTGTCTGAAAACTGCACTTTTCTGACCTCTGACCTCACTGTACGGTCCGCCACACTTTTTTTTACACCTCTCGGGCTTTTCCGAGAGTTTGGCGTTGTAGGGGAGGTGTCCCCGCACGCGTGCGTATGTCAAAAGTGTCGGCAGTGTCCACCGGTGCCTGTCCAGTGTCCACTGTTGTCTGAAAACGGCACTTTTCTGACCTCTGACCTCACTGGACGGTCCGCCACACTTTTTTTTACATCTCTCGGGCTTATCCGAGAGTGTGGCGTTGTAGGGGAGGTGTCCCCGCACGCGTGCGTATGTCAGAAGTGTCGGCAGTGTCCGCCGGCGCCGGTCCAGTGTCCACCGTTGTCTGAAAACTGCACTTTTCTGACCTCTGACCTCACTGGACGGTCCGCCACACTTTTCTTTACACCTCTCGGGCTTATCCGAGAGTCTGGCGTTGTAGGGGAGGTGTCCCCGCACGCGTGCGTATGTCAGAAGTGTCGGCAGTGTCCGCCGGCGCCGGTCCAGTGTCCACCGTTGTCTGAAAACTGCACTTTTCTGACCTCTGACCTCACTGGACGGTCCGCCACACTTTTCTTTACACCTCTCGGGCTTATCCGAGAGTCTGGCGTTGTAGGGGAGGTGTCCCCGCACGCGTGCGTATGTCAGAAGTGTCGGCAGTGTCCGCCGGCGCCGGTCCAGTGTCCACCGTTGTCTGAAAACTGCACTTTTCTGACCTCTGACCTCACTGGACGGTCCGCCACACTTTTCTTTACACCTCTCGGGCTTATCCGAGAGTGTGGCGTTGTAGGGGAGGTGTCCCCGCACGCGTGCGTATGTCAGAAGTGTCGGCAGTGTCCACCGGTGCCTGTCCAGTGTCCACTGTTGTCTGAAAACTGCACTTTTCTGACCTCTGACCTCACTGGACGGTCCGCCACACTTTCTTTTACACCTCTCGGGCTTTTCCGAGAGTTTGGCGTTGTAGGGGAGGTGTCCCCGCACGCGTGCGTATGTCAGAAGTGTCGGCAGTGTCCGCCGGCGCCGGTCCAGTGTCCACCGTTGTCTGAAAACTGCACTTTTCTGACCTCTGACCTCACTGGACGGTCCGCCACACTTTTCTTTACACCTCTCGGGCTTATCCGAGAGTCTGGCGTTGTAGGGGAGGTGTCCCCGCACGCGTGCGTATGTCAGAAGTGTCTGCAGTGTCCGCCGGCGCCGGTCCAGTGTCCACCGTTGTCTGAAAACTGCATTTTTCTGACCTCTGACCTCACTGGACGGTCCGCCACACTTTTCTTTACACCTCTCGGGCTTATCCGAGAGTGTGGCGTTGTAGGGGAGGTGTCCCCGCACGCGTGCGTATGTCAGAAGTGTCGGCAGTGTCCACCGGTGCCTGTCCAGTGTCCACTGTTGTCTGAAAACGGCACTTTTCTGACCTCTGACCTCACTGGACGGTCCGCCACACTTTTTTTTACACCTCTCGGGCTTATCCGAGAGTGTGGCGTTGTAGGGGAGGTGTCCCCGCACGCGTGCGTATGTCAGAAGTGTCGGCAGTGTCCGCCGGCGCCGGTCCAGTGTCCACCGTTGTCTGAAAACTGCACTTTTCTGACCTCTGACCTCACTGGACGGTCCGCCACACTTTTTTTTACATCTCTCGGGCTTATCCGAGAGTGTGGCGTTGTAGGGGAGGTGTCCCCGCACGCGTGCGTATGTCAGAAGTGTCGGCAGTGTCCGCCGGCGCCGGTCCAGTGTCCACCGTTGTCTGAAAACTGCACTTTTCTGACCTCTGACCTCACTGGACGGTCCGCCACACTTTTCTTTACACATCTCGGGCTTATCCGAGAGTCTGGCGTTGTAGGGGAGGTGTCCCCGCACGCGTGCGTATGTCAGAAGTGTCGGCAGTGTCCGCCGGCGCCGGTCCAGTGTCCACCGTTGTCTGAAAACTGCACTTTTCTGACCTCTGACCTCACTGGACGGTCCGCCACACTTTTCTTTACACCTCTCGGGCTTATCCGAGAGTGTGGCGTTGTAGGGGAGGTGTCCCCGCACGCGTGCGTATGTCAGAAGTGTCGGCAGTGTCCGCCGGCGCCGGTCCAGTGTCCACCGTTGTCTGAAAACTGCACTTTTCTGACCTCTGACCTCACTGGACGGTCCGCCACACTTTTTTTTACATCTCTCGGGCTTATCCGAGAGTGTGGCGTTGTAGGGGAGGTGTCCCCGCACGCGTGCGTATGTCAGAAGTGTCGGCAGTGTCCGCCGGCGCCGGTCCAGTGTCCACCGTTGTCTGAAAACTGCACTTTTCTGACCTCTGACCTCACTGGACGGTACGCCACACTTTTCTTTACACATCTCGGGCTTATCCGAGAGTCTGGCGTTGTAGGGGAGGTGTCCCCGCACGCGTGCGTATGTCAGAAGTGTCGGCAGTGTCCGCCGGCGCCGGTCCAGTGTCCACCGTTGTCTGAAAACTGCACTTTTCTGACCTCTGACCTCACTGGACGGTCCGCCACACTTTTCTTTACACCTCTCGGGCTTATCCGAGAGTGTGGCGTTGTAGGGGAGGTGTCTCCGCACGCGTACGTATGTCAGAAGTGTCGGCATTGTCCGCCGGCGCCGGTCCAGTGTCCACCGTTGTCTGAAAACTGCACTTTTCTGACCTCTGATCTCACTGGACGGTCCGCCACACTTTTCTTTACACCTCTCGGGCTTATCCGAGAGTCTGGCGTTGTAGGGGAGGTGTCCCCGCACGCGTGCGTATGTCAGAAGTGTCGGCAGTGTCCGCCGGCGCCGGTCCAGTGTCCACCGCTGTCTGAAAACTACACTTTTCTGACCTCTGACCTCACTGGACGGTCCGCCACACTTTTCTTTACACCTCTCGGGCTTATCCGAGAGTGTGGCGTTGTAGGGGAGGTGTCCCCGCACGCGTGCGTATGTCAGAAGTGTCGGCAGTGTCCACCGGTGCCTGTCCAGTGTCCACTGTTGTCTGAAAACGGCACTTTTCTGACCTCTGACCTCACTGGACGGTCCGCCATACTTTTTTTTACACCTCTCGGGCTTATCCGAGAGTTTGGCGTTGTAGGGGAGGTGTCCCCGCACGCGTGCGTATGTCAGAAGTGTCGGCAGTGTCCGCCGGCGCCGGTCCAGTGTCCACCGTTGTCTGAAAACTGCACTTTTCTGACCTCTGACCTCACTGGACGGTCCGCCACACTTTTTTTTACATCTCTCGGGCTTATCCGAGAGTGTGGCGTTGTAGGGGAGGTGTCCCCGCACGCATGCGTATGTCAGAAGTGTCGGCAGTGTCCGCCGGCGCCGGTCCAGTGTCCACCGTTGTCTGAAAACTGCACTTTTCTGACCTCTGACCTCACTGGACGGTCCGCCACACTTTTCTATACACCTCTCGGGCTTATCCGAGAGTCTGGCGTTGTAGGGGAGGTGTCCCCGCACGCGTGCGTATGTCAGAAGTGTCGGCAGTGTCCGCCGGCGCCGGTCCAGTGTCCACCGTTGTCTGAAAACTGCACTTTTCTGACCTCTGACCTCACTGGACGGTCCGCCACACTTTTCTTTACACCTCTCGGGCTTATCCGAGAGTGTGGCGTTGTAGGGGAGGTGTCCCCGCACGCGTGCGTATGTCAGAAGTGTCGGCAGTGTCCACCGGTGCCTGTCCAGTGTCCACTGTTGTCTGAAAACTGCACTTTTCTGACCTCTGACCTCACTGGACGGTCCGCCACACTTTCTTTTACACCTCTCGGGCTTTTCCGAGAGTTTGGCGTTGTAGGGGAGGTGTCCCCGCACGCGTGCGTATGTCAGAAGTGTCGGCAGTGTCCGCCGGCGCCGGTCCAGTGTCCACCGTTGTCTGAAAACTGCACTTTTCTGACCTCTGACCTCACTGGACGGTCCGCCACACTTTTCTTTACACCTCTCGGGCTTATCCGAGAGTCTGGCGTTGTAGGGGAGGTGTCCCCGCACGCGTGCGTATGTCAGAAGTGTCTGCAGTGTCCGCCGGCGCCGGTCCAGTGTCCACCGTTGTCTGAAAACTGCATTTTTCTGACCTCTGACCTCACTGGACGGTCCGCCACACTTTTCTTTACACCTCTCGGGCTTATCCGAGAGTGTGGCGTTGTAGGGGAGGTGTCCCCGCACGCGTGCGTATGTCAGAAGTGTCGGCAGTGTCCACCGGTGCCTGTCCAGTGTCCACTGTTGTCTGAAAACGGCACTTTTCTGACCTCTGACCTCACTGGACGGTCCGCCACACTTTTTTTTACACCTCTCGGGCTTATCCGAGAGTGTGGCGTTGTAGGGGAGGTGTCCCCGCACGCGTGCGTATGTCAGAAGTGTCGGCAGTGTCCGCCGGCGCCGGTCCAGTGTCCACCGTTGTCTGAAAACTGCACTTTTCTGACCTCTGACCTCACTGGACGGTCCGCCACACTTTTTTTTACATCTCTCGGGCTTATCCGAGAGTGTGGCGTTGTAGGGGAGGTGTCCCCGCACGCGTGCGTATGTCAGAAGTGTCGGCAGTGTCCGCCGGCGCCGGTCCAGTGTCCACCGTTGTCTGAAAACTGCACTTTTCTGACCTCTGACCTCACTGGACGGTCCGCCACACTTTTCTTTACACATCTCGGGCTTATCCGAGAGTCTGGCGTTGTAGGGGAGGTGTCCCCGCACGCGTGCGTATGTCAGAAGTGTCGGCAGTGTCCGCCGGCGCCGGTCCAGTGTCCACCGTTGTCTGAAAACTGCACTTTTCTGACCTCTGACCTCACTGGACGGTCCGCCACACTTTTCTTTACACCTCTCGGGCTTATCCGAGAGTGTGGCGTTGTAGGGGAGGTGTCCCCGCACGCGTGCGTATGTCAGAAGTGTCGGCAGTGTCCGCCGGCGCCGGTCCAGTGTCCACCGTTGTCTGAAAACTGCACTTTTCTGACCTCTGACCTCACTGGACGGTCCGCCACACTTTTTTTTACATCTCTCGGGCTTATCCGAGAGTGTGGCGTTGTAGGGGAGGTGTCCCCGCACGCGTGCGTATGTCAGAAGTGTCGGCAGTGTCCGCCGGCGCCGGTCCAGTGTCCACCGTTGTCTGAAAACTGCACTTTTCTGACCTCTGACCTCACTGGACGGTACGCCACACTTTTCTTTACACATCTCGGGCTTATCCGAGAGTCTGGCGTTGTAGGGGAGGTGTCCCCGCACGCGTGCGTATGTCAGAAGTGTCGGCAGTGTCCGCCGGCGCCGGTCCAGTGTCCACCGTTGTCTGAAAACTGCACTTTTCTGACCTCTGACCTCACTGGACGGTCCGCCACACTTTTCTTTACACCTCTCGGGCTTATCCGAGAGTGTGGCGTTGTAGGGGAGGTGTCTCCGCACGCGTACGTATGTCAGAAGTGTCGGCATTGTCCGCCGGCGCCGGTCCAGTGTCCACCGTTGTCTGAAAACTGCACTTTTCTGACCTCTGATCTCACTGGACGGTCCGCCACACTTTTCTTTACACCTCTCGGGCTTATCCGAGAGTCTGGCGTTGTAGGGGAGGTGTCCCCGCACGCGTGCGTATGTCAGAAGTGTCGGCAGTGTCCGCCGGCGCCGGTCCAGTGTCCACCGCTGTCTGAAAACTACACTTTTCTGACCTCTGACCTCACTGGACGGTCCGCCACACTTTTCTTTACACCTCTCGGGCTTATCCGAGAGTGTGGCGTTGTAGGGGAGGTGTCCCCGCACGCGTGCGTATGTCAGAAGTGTCGGCAGTGTCCACCGGTGCCTGTCCAGTGTCCACTGTTGTCTGAAAACGGCACTTTTCTGACCTCTGACCTCACTGGACGGTCCGCCATACTTTTTTTTACACCTCTCGGGCTTATCCGAGAGTTTGGCGTTGTAGGGGAGGTGTCCCCGCACGCGTGCGTATGTCAGAAGTGTCGGCAGTGTCCGCCGGCGCCGGTCCAGTGTCCACCGTTGTCTGAAAACTGCACTTTTCTGACCTCTGACCTCACTGGACGGTCCGCCACACTTTTTTTTACATCTCTCGGGCTTATCCGAGAGTGTGGCGTTGTAGGGGAGGTGTCCCCGCACGCATGCGTATGTCAGAAGTGTCGGCAGTGTCCGCCGGCGCCGGTCCAGTGTCCACCGTTGTCTGAAAACTGCACTTTTCTGACCTCTGACCTCACTGGACGGTCCGCCACACTTTTCTATACACCTCTCGGGCTTATCCGAGAGTCTGGCGTTGTAGGGGAGGTGTCCCCGCACGCGTGCGTATGTCAGAAGTGTCGGCAGTGTCCGCCGGCGCCGGTCCAGTGTCCACCGTTGTCTGAAAACTGCACTTTTCTGACCTCTGACCTCACTGGACGGTCCGCCACACTTTTCTTTACACCTCTCGGGCTTATCCGAGAGTGTGGCGTTGTAGGGGAGGTGTCTCCGCACGCGTACGTATGTCAGAAGTGTCGGCATTGTCCGCCGGCGCCGGTCCAGTGTCCACCGTTGTCTGAAAACTGCACTTTTCTGACCTCTGATCTCACTGGACGGTCCGCCACACTTTTCTTTACACCTCTCGGGCTTATCCGAGAGTCTGGCGTTGTAGGGGAGGTGTCCCCGCACGCGTGCGTATGTCAGAAGTGTCGGCAGTGTCCGCCGGCGCCGGTCCAGTGTCCACCGCTGTCTGAAAACTGCACTTTTCTGACCTCTGACCTCACTGGACGGTCCGCCACACTTTTCTTTACACCTCTCGGGCTTATCCGAGAGTGTGGCGTTGTAGGGGAGGTGTCCCCGCACGCGTGCGTATGTCAGAAGTGTCGGCAGTGTCCACCGGTGCCTGTCCAGTGTCCACTGTTGTCTGAAAACGGCACTTTTCTGACCTCTGACCTCACTGGACGGTCCGCCACACTTTTTTTTACACCTCTCGGGCTTATCCGAGAGTGTGGCGTTGTAGGGGAGGTGTCCCCGCACGCGTGCGTATGTCAGAAGTGTCGGCAGTGTCCGCCGGCGCCGGTCCAGTGTCCACCGTTGTCTGAAAACTGCACTTTTCTGACCTCTGACCTCACTGGACGGTCCGCCACACTTTTTTTTACATCTCTCGGGCTTATCCGAGAGTGTGGCGTTGTAGGGGAGGTGTCCCCGCACGCGTGCGTATGTCAGAAGTGTCGGCAGTGTCCGCCGGCGCCGGTCCAGTGTCCACCGTTGTCTGAAAACTGCACTTTTCTGACCTCTGACCTCACTGGACGGTCCGCCACACTTTTCTTTACACATCTCGGGCTTATCCGAGAGTCTGGCGTTGTAGGGGAGGTGTCCCCGCACGCGTGCGTATGTCAGAAGTGTCGGCAGTGTCCGCCGGCGCCGGTCCAGTGTCCACCGTTGTCTGAAAACTGCACTTTTCTGACCTCTGACCTCACTGGACGGTCCGCCACACTTTTCTTTACACCTCTCGGGCTTATCCGAGAGTGTGGCGTTGTAGGGGAGGTGTCCCCGCACGCGTGCGTATGTCAGAAGTGTCGGCAGTGTCCGCCGGCGCCGGTCCAGTGTCCACCGTTGTCTGAAAACTGCACTTTTCTGACCTCTGACCTCACTGGACGGTCCGCCACACTTTTTTTTACATCTCTCGGGCTTATCCGAGAGTGTGGCGTTGTAGGGGAGGTGTCCCCGCACGCGTGCGTATGTCAGAAGTGTCGGCAGTGTCCGCCGGCGCCGGTCCAGTGTCCACCGTTGTCTGAAAACTGCACTTTTCTGACCTCTGACCTCACTGGACGGTACGCCACACTTTTCTTTACACATCTCGGGCTTATCCGAGAGTCTGGCGTTGTAGGGGAGGTGTCCCCGCACGCGTGCGTATGTCAGAAGTGTCGGCAGTGTCCGCCGGCGCCGGTCCAGTGTCCACCGTTGTCTGAAAACTGCACTTTTCTGACCTCTGACCTCACTGGACGGTCCGCCACACTTTTCTTTACACCTCTCGGGCTTATCCGAGAGTGTGGCGTTGTAGGGGAGGTGTCTCCGCACGCGTACGTATGTCAGAAGTGTCGGCATTGTCCGCCGGCGCCGGTCCAGTGTCCACCGTTGTCTGAAAACTGCACTTTTCTGACCTCTGATCTCACTGGACGGTCCGCCACACTTTTCTTTACACCTCTCGGGCTTATCCGAGAGTCTGGCGTTGTAGGGGAGGTGTCCCCGCACGCGTGCGTATGTCAGAAGTGTCGGCAGTGTCCGCCGGCGCCGGTCCAGTGTCCACCGTTGTCTGAAAACTGCATTTTTCTGACCTCTGACCTCACTGGACGGTCCGCCACACTTTTCTTTACACCTCTCGGGCTTATCCGAGAGTGTGGCGTTGTAGGGGAGGTGTCCCCGCACGCGTGCGTATGTCAGAAGTGTCGGCAGTGTCCACCGGTGCCTGTCCAGTGTCCACTGTTGTCTGAAAACGGCACTTTTCTGACCTCTGACCTCACTGGACGGTCCGCCACACTTTTTTTTACACCTCTCGGGCTTATCCGAGAGTGTGGCGTTGTAGGGGAGGTGTCCCCGCACGCGTGCGTATGTCAGAAGTGTCGGCAGTGTCCGCCGGCGCCGGTCCAGTGTCCACCGTTGTCTGAAAACTGCACTTTTCTGACCTCTGACCTCACTGGACGGTCCGCCACACTTTTTTTTACATCTCTCGGGCTTATCCGAGAGTGTGGCGTTGTAGGGGAGGTGTCCCCGCGCGCGTGCGTATGTCAGAAGTGTCGGCAGTGTCCGCCGGCGCCGGTCCAGTGTCCACCGTTGTCTGAAAACTGCACTTTTCTGACCTCTGACCTCACTGGACGGTCCGCCACACTTTTCTTTACACCTCTCGGGCTTATCCGAGAGTCTGGCGTTGTAGGGGAGGTGTCCCCGCACGTGTGCGTATGTCAGAAGTGTCGGCAGTGTCCGCCGGCGCCGGTCCAGTGTCCACCGTTGTCTGAAAACTGCACTTTTCTGACCTCTGACCTCACTGGACGGTCCGCCACACTTTTCTTTACACCTCTCGGGCTTATCCGAGAGTGTGGCGTTGTAGGGGAGGTGTCCCCGCACGCGTGCGTATGTCAGATGTGTCGGCAGTGTCCACCGGTGCCTGTCCAGTGTCCACTGTTGTCTGAAAACTGCACTTTTCTGACCTCTGACCTCACTGTACGGTCCGCCACACTTTTTTTTACACCTCTCGGGCTTTTCCGAGAGTTTGGCGTTGTAGGGGAGGTGTCCCCGCACGCGTGCGTATGTCAAAAGTGTCGGCAGTGTCCACCGGTGCCTGTCCAGTGTCCACTGTTGTCTGAAAACGGCACTTTTCTGACCTCTGACCTCACTGGACGGTCCGCCACACTTTTTTTTACATCTCTCGGGCTTATCCGAGAGTGTGGCGTTGTAGGGGAGGTGTCCCCGCACGCGTGCGTATGTCAGAAGTGTCGGCAGTGTCCGCCGGCGCCGGTCCAGTGTCCACCGTTGTCTGAAAACTGCACTTTTCTGACCTCTGACCTCACTGGACGGTCCGCCACACTTTTCTTTACACCTCTCGGGCTTATCCGAGAGTCTGGCGTTGTAGGGGAGGTGTCCCCGCACGCGTGCGTATGTCAGAAGTGTCGGCAGTGTCCGCCGGCGCCGGTCCAGTGTCCACCGTTGTCTGAAAACTGCACTTTTCTGACCTCTGACCTCACTGGACGGTCCGCCACACTTTTCTTTACACCTCTCGGGCTTATCCGAGAGTCTGGCGTTGTAGGGGAGGTGTCCCCGCACGCGTGCGTATGTCAGAAGTGTCGGCAGTGTCCGCCGGCGCCGGTCCAGTGTCCACCGTTGTCTGAAAACTGCACTTTTCTGACCTCTGACCTCACTGGACGGTCCGCCACACTTTTCTTTACACCTCTCGGGCTTATCCGAGAGTGTGGCGTTGTAGGGGAGGTGTCCCCGCACGCGTGCGTATGTCAGAAGTGTCGGCAGTGTCCACCGGTGCCTGTCCAGTGTCCACTGTTGTCTGAAAACTGCACTTTTCTGACCTCTGACCTCACTGGACGGTCCGCCACACTTTCTTTTACACCTCTCGGGCTTTTCCGAGAGTTTGGCGTTGTAGGGGAGGTGTCCCCGCACGCGTGCGTATGTCAGAAGTGTCGGCAGTGTCCGCCGGCGCCGGTCCAGTGTCCACCGTTGTCTGAAAACTGCACTTTTCTGACCTCTGACCTCACTGGACGGTCCGCCACACTTTTCTTTACACCTCTCGGGCTTATCCGAGAGTCTGGCGTTGTAGGGGAGGTGTCCCCGCACGCGTGCGTATGTCAGAAGTGTCTGCAGTGTCCGCCGGCGCCGGTCCAGTGTCCAC
The DNA here is from genome assembly GCF_963280865.1 of Gymnoscopelus braueri. Lineage (NCBI taxonomy): Eukaryota > Metazoa > Chordata > Actinopteri > Myctophiformes > Myctophidae > Gymnoscopelus > Gymnoscopelus braueri. The sequence goes on from NC_137626.1 coordinate 36,535,513, forward strand.
CGTTGTCTGAAAACTGCATTTTTCTGACCTCTGACCTCACTGGACGGTCCGCCACACTTTTCTTTACACCTCTCGGGCTTATCCGAGAGTGTGGCGTTGTAGGGGAGGTGTCCCCGCACGCGTGCGTATGTCAGAAGTGTCGGCAGTGTCCACCGGTGCCTGTCCAGTGTCCACTGTTGTCTGAAAACGGCACTTTTCTGACCTCTGACCTCACTGGACGGTCCGCCACACATTTTTTTACACCTCTCGGGCTTATCCGAGAGTGTGGCGTTGTAGGGGAGGTGTCCCCGCACGCGTGCGTATGTCAGAAGTGTCGGCAGTGTCCGCCGGCGCCGGTCCAGTGTCCACCGTTGTCTGAAAACTGCACTTTTCTGACCTCTGACCTCACTGGACGGTCCGCCACACTTTTTTTTACATCTCTCGGGCTTATCCGAGAGTGTGGCGTTGTAGGGGAGGTGTCCCCGCACGCGTGCGTATGTCAGAAGTGTCGGCAGTGTCCGCCGGCGCCGGTCCAGTGTCCACCGTTGTCTGAAAACTGCACTTTTCTGACCTCTGACCTCACTGGACGGTCCGCCACACTTTTCTTTACACATCTCGGGCTTATCCGAGAGTCTGGCGTTGTAGGGGAGGTGTCCCCGCACGCGTGCGTATGTCAGAAGTGTCGGCAGTGTCCGCCGGCGCCGGTCCAGTGTCCACCGTTGTCTGAAAACTGCACTTTTCTGACCTCTGACCTCACTGGACGGTCCGCCACACTTTTCTTTACACCTCTCGGGCTTATCCGAGAGTGTGGCGTTGTAGGGGAGGTGTCCCCGCACGCGTGCGTATGTCAGAAGTGTCGGCAGTGTCCGCCGGCGCCGGTCCAGTGTCCACCGTTGTCTGAAAACTGCACTTTTCTGACCTCTGACCTCACTGGACGGTCCGCCACACTTTTTTTTACATCTCTCGGGCTTATCCGAGAGTGTGGCGTTGTAGGGGAGGTGTCCCCGCACGCGTGCGTATGTCAGAAGTGTCGGCAGTGTCCGCCGGCGCCGGTCCAGTGTCCACCGTTGTCTGAAAACTGCACTTTTCTGACCTCTGACCTCACTGGACGGTACGCCACACTTTTCTTTACACATCTCGGGCTTATCCGAGAGTCTGGCGTTGTAGGGGAGGTGTCCCCGCACGCGTGCGTATGTCAGAAGTGTCGGCAGTGTCCGCCGGCGCCGGTCCAGTGTCCACCGTTGTCTGAAAACTGCACTTTTCTGACCTCTGACCTCACTGGACGGTCCGCCACACTTTTCTTTACACCTCTCGGGCTTATCCGAGAGTGTGGCGTTGTAGGGGAGGTGTCTCCGCACGCGTACGTATGTCAGAAGTGTCGGCATTGTCCGCCGGCGCCGGTCCAGTGTCCACCGTTGTCTGAAAACTGCACTTTTCTGACCTCTGATCTCACTGGACGGTCCGCCACACTTTTCTTTACACCTCTCGGGCTTATCCGAGAGTCTGGCGTTGTAGGGGAGGTGTCCCCGCACGCGTGCGTATGTCAGAAGTGTCGGCAGTGTCCGCCGGCGCCGGTCCAGTGTCCACCGCTGTCTGAAAACTACACTTTTCTGACCTCTGACCTCACTGGACGGTCCGCCACACTTTTCTTTACACCTCTCGGGCTTATCCGAGAGTGTGGCGTTGTAGGGGAGGTGTCCCCGCACGCGTGCGTATGTCAGAAGTGTCGGCAGTGTCCACCGGTGCCTGTCCAGTGTCCACTGTTGTCTGAAAACGGCACTTTTCTGACCTCTGACCTCACTGGACGGTCCGCCATACTTTTTTTTACACCTCTCGGGCTTATCCGAGAGTTTGGCGTTGTAGGGGAGGTGTCCCCGCACGCGTGCGTATGTCAGAAGTGTCGGCAGTGTCCGCCGGCGCCGGTCCAGTGTCCACCGTTGTCTGAAAACTGCACTTTTCTGACCTCTGACCTCACTGGACGGTCCGCCACACTTTTTTTTACATCTCTCGGGCTTATCCGAGAGTGTGGCGTTGTAGGGGAGGTGTCCCCGCACGCGTGCGTATGTCAGAAGTGTCGGCAGTGTCCGCCGGCGCCGGTCCAGTGTCCACCGTTGTCTGAAAACTGCACTTTTCTGACCTCTGACCTCACTGGACGGTCCGCCACACTTTTCTATACACCTCTCGGGCTTATCCGAGAGTCTGGCGTTGTAGGGGAGGTGTCCCCGCACGCGTGCGTATGTCAGAAGTGTCGGCAGTGTCCGCCGGCGCCGGTCCAGTGTCCACCGTTGTCTGAAAACTGCACTTTTCTGACCTCTGACCTCACTGGACGGTCCGCCACACTTTTCTTTACACCTCTCGGGCTTATCCGAGAGTGTGGCGTTGTAGGGGAGGTGTCTCCGCACGCGTACGTATGTCAGAAGTGTCGGCATTGTCCGCCGGCGCCGGTCCAGTGTCCACCGTTGTCTGAAAACTGCACTTTTCTGACCTCTGATCTCACTGGACGGTCCGCCACACTTTTCTTTACACCTCTCGGGCTTATCCGAGAGTCTGGCGTTGTAGGGGAGGTGTCCCCGCACGCGTGCGTATGTCAGAAGTGTCGGCAGTGTCCGCCGGCGCCGGTCCAGTGTCCACCGCTGTCTGAAAACTGCACTTTTCTGACCTCTGACCTCACTGGACGGTCCGCCACACTTTTCTTTACACCTCTCGGGCTTATCCGAGAGTGTGGCGTTGTAGGGGAGGTGTCCCCGCACGCGTGCGTATGTCAGAAGTGTCGGCAGTGTCCACCGGTGCCTGTCCAGTGTCCACTGTTGTCTGAAAACGGCACTTTTCTGACCTCTGACCTCACTGGACGGTCCGCCATACTTTTCTTTACACCTCTCGGGCTTATCCGAGAGTGTGGCGTTGTAGGGGAGGTGTCCCCGCACGCGTGCGTATGTCAGAAGTGTCGGCAGTGTCCGCCGGCGCCGGTCCAGTGTCCACCGTTGTCTGAAAACTGCACTTTTCTGACCTCTGACCTCACTGGACGGTCCGCCACACTTTTTTTTACATCTCTCGGGCTTATCCGAGAGTGTGGCGTTGTAGGGGAGGTGTCCCCGCACGCGTGCGTATGTCAGAAGTGTCGGCAGTGTCCGCCGGCGCCGGTCCAGTGTCCACCGTTGTCTGAAAACTGCACTTTTCTGACCTCTGACCTCACTGGACGGTCCGCCACACTTTTTTTTACATCTCTCGGGCTTATCCGAGAGTGTGGCGTTGTAGGGGAGGTGTCCCCGCACGCGTGCAAATGTCAGAAGTGTCGGCAGTGTCCGCCGGCGCCGGTCCAGTGTCCACCGTTGTCTGAAAACTGCACTTTTCTGACCTCTGACCTCACTGGACGGTCCGCCACACTTTTTTTTACATCTCTCGGGCTTATCCGAGAGTGTGGCGTTGTAGGGGAGGTGTCCCCGCACGCGTGCGTATGTCAGAAGTGTCGGCAGTGTCCGCCGGCGCCGGTCCAGTGTCCACTGTTGTCTGAAAACTGCACTTTTCTGACCTCTGACCTCACTGGACGGTCCGCCACACTTTTCTTTACACCTCTCGGGCTTATCCGAGAGTCTGGCGTTGTAGGGGAGGTGTCCCCGCACGCGTGCGTATGTCAGAAGTGTCACAGTGTCCACCGGTGCCTGTCCAGTGTCCACTGTTGTCTGAAAACGGCACTTTTCTGACCTCTGACCTCACTGGACGGTCCGCCACACTTTTCTTTACACCTCTCGGGCTTATCCGAGAGTTTGGCGTTGTAGGGGAGGTGTCCCCGCACGCGTGCGTATGTCAGAAGTGTCGGCAGTGTCCACCGGTGCCTGTCCAGTGTCCACTGTTGTCTGAAAACTGCACTTTTCTGACCTCTGACCTCACTGGACGGTCCGCCACACTTTTTTTTACACCTCTCGGGCTTATCCGAGAGTGTGGCGTTGTAGGGGAGGTGTCCCCGCACGCGTGCGTATGTCAGAAGTGTCGGCAGTGTCCGCCGGCGCCGGTCCAGTGTCCACCGTTGTCTGAAAACTGCACTTTTCTGACCTCTGACCTCACTGGACGGTCCGCCACACTTTTTTTTACATCTCTCGGGCTTATCCGAGAGTGTGGCGTTGTAGGGGAGGTGTCCCCGCACGCGTGCGTATGTCAGAAGTGTCGGCAGTGTCCGCCGGCGCCGGTCCAGTGTCCACCGTTGTCTGAAAACTGCACTTTTCTGACCTCTGACCTCACTGGACGGTCCGCCACACTTTTCTTTACACATCTCGGGCTTATCCGAGAGTCTGGCGTTGTAGGGGAGGTGTCCCCGCACGCGTGCGTATGTCAGAAGTGTCGGCAGTGTCCGCCGGCGCCGGTCCAGTGTCCACCGTTGTCTGAAAACTGCACTTTTCTGACCTCTGACCTCACTGGACGGTCCGCCACACTTTTCTTTACACCTCTCGGGCTTATCCGAGAGTGTGGCGTTGTAGGGGAGGTGTCCCCGCACGCGTGCGTATGTCAGAAGTGTCGGCAGTGTCCGCCGGCGCCGGTCCAGTGTCCACCGTTGTCTGAAAACTGCACTTTTCTGACCTCTGACCTCACTGGACGGTCCGCCACACTTTTTTTTACATCTCTCGGGCTTATCCGAGAGTGTGGCGTTGTAGGGGAGGTGTCCCCGCACGCGTGCGTATGTCAGAAGTGTCGGCAGTGTCCGCCGGCGCCGGTCCAGTGTCCACCGTTGTCTGAAAACTGCACTTTTCTGACCTCTGACCTCACTGGACGGTACGCCACACTTTTCTTTACACATCTCGGGCTTATCCGAGATTCTGGCGTTGTAGGGGAGGTGTCCCCGCACGCGTGCGTATGTCAGAAGTGTCGGCAGTGTCCGCCGGCGCCGGTCCAGTGTCCACCGTTGTCTGAAAACTGCACTTTTCTGACCTCTGACCTCACTGGACGGTCCGCCACACTTTTCTTTACACCTCTCGGGCTTATCCGAGAGTGTGGCGTTGTAGGGGAGGTGTCTCCGCACGCGTACGTATGTCAGAAGTGTCGGCATTGTCCGCCGGCGCCGGTCCAGTGTCCACCGTTGTCTGAAAACTGCACTTTTCTGACCTCTGATCTCACTGGACGGTCCGCCACACTTTTCTTTACACCTCTCGGGCTTATCCGAGAGTCTGGCGTTGTAGGGGAGGTGTCCCCGCACGCGTGCGTATGTCAGAAGTGTCGGCAGTGTCCGCCGGCGCCGGTCCAGTGTCCACCGCTGTCTGAAAACTACACTTTTCTGACCTCTGACCTCACTGGACGGTCCGCCACACTTTTCTTTACACCTCTCGGGCTTATCCGAGAGTGTGGCGTTGTAGGGGAGGTGTCCCCGCACGCGTGCGTATGTCAGAAGTGTCGGCAGTGTCCACCGGTGCCTGTCCAGTGTCCACTGTTGTCTGAAAACGGCACTTTTCTGACCTCTGACCTCACTGGACGGTCCGCCATACTTTTTTTTACACCTCTCGGGCTTATCCGAGAGTTTGGCGTTGTAGGGGAGGTGTCCCCGCACGCGTGCGTATGTCAGAAGTGTCGGCAGTGTCCGCCGGCGCCGGTCCAGTGTCCACCGTTGTCTGAAAACTGCACTTTTCTGACCTCTGACCTCACTGGACGGTCCGCCACACTTTTTTTTACATCTCTCGGGCTTATCCGAGAGTGTGGCGTTGTAGGGGATGTAGCTCCTCGCACAACAATGATGACACAGGTCGGGTTCTTTATGAACGGGCATTTATTGCTTCAGGCATTCTCCTCATCCCTCAGTCATGCCGTGAGAACTACATGTTCACACACAAAATAATAAACAATAATCAATAACTTGCACAGTAAATAACAACATATAGCCCAAAGCATACATAAATGAAAATACAATGACTGTAGAAATGCGCAACGGGCAGGTTAACCACAACGGTAACATCAAAGTGAGATCAAACATAAAATACCTCGTTGGCCGCTTGTTGTGGAAAAGAGGTTCTTCGTTGTGGAGTTGCTTAATGTCTTTAGAATGTCTTTTGACCGTCTGTCTAACGTTTCAGACGTCTTTTAATAACCTTAGCAGCATGAAATCACAAACTGCAAGTTTTTACAGAGCTTAGTCGACCAGGTTTGTTTGCACCACCTGTCAGTAATGACATGCAATCATGTGTCAATCAATAATGGTCCGGGGGTGCTACTGACAGACAGGGAACTTTTGTTCCGCCCCAGAACTTTTAATCACATTATGTTTTTACATTTTTAACTTTACATGAAATCAATTATGACCCAAAATATGTATTTATATCATGAAATTAGGAATTAAACTTTATGAACTTAATGACCATTCATTTTCTGTATTTTAGCAATTTTAGTATTTTTATAGTTTGCATTTTAATAGCAACACTTACACTCCCACCAAATCACTCATTTGAAATGTGAGATTTTCTTGCAACCAAAATTATGAAAACAAATTAAATGTTTCGAGCTTGAGTGAGTGTCCTTATGTACATGTATGTGACTTGTGTGTATGTGACCTAGTTGGCCTCAAGTAATGTTACTACTTTATGAATTGGCCTTTCAAGGTGACTTGGTTTAGTGTGTGATTTGCCTTTATCAAGTGTAGTGCTGCTGACCAGTAGTTTTAGCTTTCGCACCAAGCCGTCTGCACTTGGGTAGGCTTCTACAACCCTGGCGAGCTTCCACTCGTTTCTTGGTGAACTGTCATCTTGTACAATAACGATGTCATCTACTTGTGAATTTCGTTTAGTTCTTTGCCATTTCTGTCGTTGTTGGAGGTTTAGCAAATATTCCCTTCTCCATCTCTGCCAGAACTCGTTGGCTAGGAACTGCACTCTCTTCCATCTCTTGTTTAGATAGAGGTCTTCTTTGCAGAACTGTCCAGGAGGGGGTAGAATAACTGATGACTTCATAGTTAATATGTGGTTGGGAGTTAGAGGTTCTGGACCGGTAGGATCATGGAGATGTTCGACACTTAGTGGCCTACTGTTGATTATGGCCATTGTTTCATAAAGAAATGTCCTCAGAGTTGCAGTGTCGAGTCTACTTGCAGACTTGTCAAGCATAACAGTCAGGATGCTTCGAATCGTTCTAATTTGGCGCTCCCAAACTCCACCCATATGGCTTGCTGATGGGACATTCATTACGAATTCACAACCGATTGCTCGTTGACGTTCTTGATCCATTCCCTTAAGCAGCTCAGAAAACACTCTCCTTGCACCCATGAAGTTTGTTCCCTGGTCACATCTTAGTTGTCGTACAGGCCCTCTGATGGCTATGAATGTTCTGAGCGCATTCATAAAGGCGTCTGTTGTCATGTCATCTAGTGTTTCTATATGTACTGCTCTGGAGCATAAGCAGGTAAACAACAGTCCATATCGTTTTAACTCCTTTCTTCCTTCCTTTACGATGAAGGGGCCGAAACAGTCGATACCACAGTAAGTAAAGGGAGGGGACGTCTCGGTTCTCTCTTCTGGCAGATTTGCCATTTGTTGAATCTCGGTAGTTCTTCTGAATCTCCTACATGTTACACACTTGTAGATGTGCGAGGAAACCATATTTCCACATCCTAAGATCCATATTCCGTTTGCACGCAGCTCGTTCATGGTCATGCCTCTTCCTTGATGAAGTACACGCTCATGATAATGTTTGACGAGCAGGGCTGACACATGAGACTTCTTCGGTAGTATTGCCGGATGTTTTATGTCATGGTGCAAGGCTGATTGGGATAGTCTTCCTCCCACCCTGAGCACATCATTCTTGTCCAGGAAGGCGTTCAACTGATGCAACTTGTTGCGCTTATTCAAGGTGCCTTCTTTCTGGAGCTTGACCTTCTGGATGTCTTCGGCGAAGGCTTCCTCTTGCACCAGCTTGATAATCAGGATTTCCGCATCCTTCCTTTCTTCAAGGCTGGTTGTGTCGTTCGTTCTTGTTTGAAGTTTCTTGAATTCTCTGACAAATCTCTTGAGCCTGGCAAGTGCTCTCACAGCTCTAGACCAGTCAGAAAATTTTGTGAATCGATTCACGATTGGACTCATTTCTTTCGTGTTGACCGAACATAGACCTTACGAAGCTCAGGGTCGGTCATTTTTACTTCTCCCACCATCTCGTCTTCGAGTGGAAGATTCTGTTCCCAAAGAAAGTCAGGCCCTTTCAGCCAGTTGGACTCTTTCAGCTGAATTGCACTTAGTCCTCTTGAGGCGTGGTCGGCCGTGTTATTTTCGGAGCTGACGTGTCGCCATTGTTCAGGACTTGTGCTTGACCTTATACGTTGGATGCGGTTGGCTACAAACGTGTGGAACCGCTTGGCATCATTGCTCACGTAGCCAAGGACCACCTTTGAGTCAGTCCAATAATATTCTTGTAGGTTTTCAATCTCGAGCTCCTTCTTGACAACTTCAGAAATGCGAACTGAGGTCACAGCTGACGACAATTCAAGCCTTGGGATAGTAGTTAGTTTGGTAGGGGCTACTCTTGCCTTCCCCATTACGAGTGAGCAACTAATTTGTCCTGTTTCACTTATCGCTCTGAGATACGAACATGCACCATAGCCATTGGAACTTGCATCCGCGAAGTTGTGCAGCTCATATCGCAATACCTCTCCAAAGTTTAATGGAAGGTATGGTCTTGGAATCTTCATTGCTGCCAAGCGAGGTAGGTCTTTGAGCCAAGACTCCCACCTTGGCAGAATGTGTTCAGGGAGATCTTCATCCCAGCTCACTTTGTCTCTGCATAGCGTCTGAAGGATCTGTTTTCCAACTAGTATGAAAGGGGCCACAAACCCTAGTGGGTCATAGACAGAGGCAACGGTTGAGAGAACCCCTCTCCTTGTCAGTGGATTTTCCTTCACTGTGACTCTGAATTGGAATTCATCCACGTCGATGCACCACTGTACTCCAAGTGCTCTCTCGATGGGAAGTTCTCCTAAGGCCATGTCTAGATCTTTGGTTTGGGCACATTCTTCGGGTGGTATTGCGCCAATCACTTCCTTGGAATTGGACACAAACTTATGTAGCCGAAGGTTTCCTGTTTTGCACAAGGCTCTTGATTCTTCCACCAGACGTATGCCTTCATCAAATGTCTTTACGCTTGTTAGGCCATCATCTACATAAAAACTTCCTTGAATGAACTTGATGGACTCTTCGCTGAATGTTCCATGACCCTGTGATGCCAGATGTTTGAGGCCAAAGTTGGAGCAGCCAGGGGAAGAAGCTGCCCCAAACAGGTGAACTCGCATTCTGTACACGGAGGGCTTGGTGTTCAGGTCTCCTTTATCCCACCAGAGGAACCTTAGGTAGTCTTGGTATTCCTTTGCAACGTGGAACTGATGGAACATCTTTTCGACATCACACATTATGGCTATTGGGCCTTTCCTAAATCGACATAGTACTCCAACTAATCCATTAGTTAGGTCCGGTCCTGTCAAGAGATGATCATTTAGAGAGGTTTCTTGAAAGCGGGCTGAACAGTCGAAAACCACACGGATTTTCCCGGGTTTGTGGGGGTGATAAACTCCGTGGTGCGGGATGTACCATGCTGGATGGTTATCGAGTTCAGGCTGTGGGACCTTCTCGGCATCTCCTCTTGTTGTTATGTCATTCATGAAATGGACGTAATCCTTGCAATACTGCTCGTTCTTCCTCAGACGTCGCTCTAAGGAGGCGAGCCTATGAACTGCACATTGCTTATTGTTAGGGAGATTAGGCTTATCTGTCTTGAAGGGAAGTGGAAGTTCGTAGTGGCCGTCTTCCTTCTGTCTTATGCTTTCTTTCACCTTAGACAAGAAGAGAAGGTCTTCTTGAGAAACGGGGTTATTATCTGCAGTGTGATCAGTAAAGTCGAATTCCAAAGCCTTGATTATATCTGTTGGATTAATCTCCTTGACTTGCGTTTTGCACACGAAGCGTACTTTGCCTTTCAGTTCAACTGATGGCTGTACAGCAGGAATTACTTGTCGCACTATAATTCTGTGACTGATTCCAATTGAGTCACTGTAGTCGCTTACTGGATCCGAGTGGCCAACAATACTCCAGCCGAGATCAGTCCGCTGTGCATACGGATGATTTTCTTCACTGGACAGGACCTCTCTTGGAAGAAGGGCCTGTTGACAGTCATAGCCAATCAGTAAGCCTATTTCACACTCCAACGGTGGTGGAATCTTGTCAGCCAATTGTTCCAGATGAGGCCATTTTAGAGCAGTTTCAGAGGTTGGAATATGCGACCTGTCTGCTGGAATGAACTCTCTTGTGAAAACTGGTGGCAATGAAATTCTCTTCTCTAGGTTATATCCTCTTACTTGAAGGTTTGTCAGTTTCTGACAGGGTATAACTGTTGACCTTGTAGACATCGTGGATAGCCGCAATCTGACGTTTTCTTTGTTCGTGTTCAGTTCTTGGGCTACTTCATCAAGGATGAAAGTCGTATCGCTCTGCGTGTCTAAGAGCGCATAGACAAGAACTTCTTGATCTGGCTCCTTTATGGACGAGACCCAGACTGGTATGGTTGATGACGTTTTCGTGTTTGAACCTTCTCGTATGATTCTGTGGGTATGTGCTGTTGCATCTATCTCTTCCGTGTCTGCTCTATCATTCCTGTTGTCTCCCCTTGGAGTCGTTGACCTTTGTTGTGCCTTGAAATTGTCGTCGTGTAGACATGTCGGGTGTTTCCTCTGGCAATTTTCACAGGTGCCCTTATTTTCACACTCCCTTGAGCGATGACCGGTCTCCAAACATCCGAAGCAAAGCTTCTCAGATTGCACAAACTTGACACGATCTTGAACTGTCTTTTCTACAAACTTTCTGCACACAGCAAGGATATGTCCAGATTTTTTGCAGAAGATGCATGATGACAGGTTGCTGCTTGGTGTTGCGTTTGTGGACAGAACCTTTGCTTGAAAGGGCTGGCTTCGTGGAAATTTTGGTCTGTCGCCTTCGCCACCCTTAAGTGCTTGCATTGAGCATATGGGATCACAAGCAAGGTCTGCTTCTTCTGACAAGAAGTTTACAAACTCTTTGAATGGTGGGTACTCATCCTTTGTTTGTCTGGCTTTCATGGCTCTGCGGTTCCATCTGGATGCCAACCAGTCTGGTAATTTCCGCAGAAGGTTTTGATTCTCATTATAGTGGTTGAGGATTTCCAGCGTTTTAATGTAGGGCATTGCAGCTTGGCAGCCCTTGAGGAAGTCAGCCAATTCTCTTAGCTCCTGGCCATCTTTAACGCTTATTTTTGGCCAAGCATGCAGCTTGTCTGTGAAGGACTTCCCAATCATGAGTAGGTTTCCAAACCGTTCTTCTAACAGCTGCCAGGCTGAGTCGTATGCTTCCTCATTTCCTAGTAGGAAGAAACCTTCAATGGCTTTCTTTGCAGTGCCACCTACGTACTTTCTCAAATAGTACAATTTCTCTTCCTTTGAAATGTTCTTCTTGTCTATTAATGTTCTGAAAGATAATTGCCATTCTTTGTATCTCAAAGGATCTCCAGTGAATACTGTGGGCTCTGGAGCTGGAAGACGATTAGTACTTATAGCTTCTGCTAGCACACTGACGAAATCAAGGGTGTGGGGCAGGGGCGTTGCGCTTGTTGCAGCTTGAGGTAGACTTTGGGGACTTGGGGCTAGACTTGTGACTTGTTGATATTGAGGAATGAATGAGGGGCTGGAGTCGTAGGGAGCTTGTATTATAACTGGTACGGATTGAGGAATGAATGAGGGGCTTGAGAGGTGGGGAGCTTGCATTGTAACTGGTAGGGATTGAGGAATGAATGAGGGGTTTGAGAGGTGGGGAACTTGCATCGTAACTGGTAGGGATTGAGGAATGAATGAGGGGTTTGAGAGGTGGGGAACTTGCATCGTAACTGGTAGGGCTTGAGGAATGAATGAGGGATTAGAGAGGTGTGGAGCTTGCGTCGTAACTGTTAGGGATTGAGGAATGAATGAGGGGTTTGAGAGGTGGGGAACTTGCGTCGTAACTGGTAGGGCTTGAGGAATGAATGAGGGGTTAGAGAGGTGCGGAGCTTGCGTCGTAACTGTTAGGGATTGAGGAATGAATGAGGGGTTAGAGAGGTGGGGAACTTGCGTCGTAACTGGTAGGGCTTGAGGAATGAATGAGGGGGTTGAGGCGTGTATGGCTTGTGCTGTAAATGGCGGAGATTGGGGAATGAATGGAGGGCTTGAAATATTGAGGGTGTGTGTTGGGACTGGAAGAGGTTGGTAAGTGGATGGGAGGTTTGGGGCATTGAGAGTGTTTCCTTCGGTTAGGTCATAGACTCTCACTCGAGCTTGTGCAGCATTCAACTTCTTTATTTCGTCTAAGCGTTCAATCTTTCGTTGCCTTTCTTTTATCACTTGTTCTCTGGCCAGCGTCTCGGCTTCCATTGCTTGTTGTCTGGCTAGCTTCTCGGCTTCTCTGGCCAGTGTCTCAGAATCCATCGCTTGTTGTCTGGCTAGCTTCTCGGCTTCAAATTGCGCCAGTCGATCCTTTTCTTCAGCCTGTAGCCTTAGATGTTCGGCCTCCATTGATTGTTGTCTGGCTAGCTTCTCAGCTTGTAGCCTTAGAAGTTCTCTTGTTTCCCTCTCTTGTTCTTCCAACACTACCAGAACTTCTTGGGATGCAGCGGCTTCAGCTGCAGCCTCATTTCTTTTGACTGTGTTGCTTGAGGCGGTAGAAGTACAACTTGACTTATGAGATGGTGACTTTAGCCAGGAACCTGTTGAGTCTAGGATTGAACCAACGTCAGGCCATGGATCTTCCTCTTCTTCTGACGTATGCCCTTGAAGTTTCTTTGTTGCCTTCTTAACAATGAATTCTGAAAGAGACACACAGGTGTCTACCGTACGCCGTATGTCTGGCTCAGGGGTTTGCAGTCGACGTAATTCTTCATAAATGGACGTTACCTCAGAATGGATGATCTCCATGTTCTGAATCAGTGCCTTTAATTCTTCTTCGGGGGCCTCAACAGCCAATGTTTCCTTGCTTACTTTTACATGATACTTCCACTTTTCGAAAGTCATTCTGTATCTACGTTGTACACCTTTTAGCTTTTCTTCTTCAAGTTCTCTTCCCTTTTCTGTCAGGGTTCGATTTCTTTCACTTCTTCGTAGTGTCTCCACTTGTTCTGATTCAGTGGCTGTAGCCTCAGATAGAGTAGATGCATTGACATTTTCTGTAACCTGGGGTTGCACAGGTGGATTGGCGTTTTCCTGGGCGGTTTCGGTGCTTGGGTCAGACATGTTGAATGAATTTGTATGGCATAGAATGTGTATAAATAATTAGCTTAAATTGTCTTCTTAGTAGTGCGTGTAAACTGTGTATAAATATGACTATGTATCCTGTGTGCACTGTGTAGAGTACTGTATGTGGGAAACTTAGGTAGCCTTTAAGTTTACTTCAATTTTAGAATCAAAATAAGAAATAACCTTGGCAAAATGCAATAATTAACCTTAAGTGCAGATAAAATATGCTTAGAAATACCTTAAATCACTTATTCTAAAAATAAGGAAATATTTTTACAACAGTGGAGTTGTCCTTTAACCTTGGTTACTTTCATGAAACAAAAAACAAACAAAAAACAAAACACATTAGTTCTCCTTTAACCTTCTTATTTTTAGGTGTAAAACCAAATGAGTTGTCTTTTAAACCTTTGTTTTAAATAAACACAAAACGAATTATCCTTTAACTTCTTATCATGAAATACAAAATGACTTATACTTTAACCTTTGTTTGGTAAAACACAAAATTACTTAAATGTATTTTCCTTTCTTTTTCTTATTCCTTTACTAAACTCTGTTCACTTGCTTATGTGACTTTCTTCTTATTAACCTTATAATGTAGCAACTGAAAATACCAGCACATAGAATTATCCCCAAACGTGTAGGCTGAGCTCAATAAGCAGGGTAAATAGATCTGAGTCCTTGTGTTGCAATGTCCAAGTTTAACCGCTTCTCAGACCACCTTAACTTGAGGATTGTGGTAGAAAACTTCTTGGCTATAGCTTGAAACGTTGCGTTTTAACACAGTCTATCACCGTTGCTTGCTGTGGCTATGCCAACACCTACTTTGTGGGCTTGCTTCTCTTAATGCTGGATGTTCGTTGCGTCGCACCCGCGGTGGTCGCGTCGTCATCCGCGGTGGTCTCGTCGTCTCGCCTACCCGTGCTGTGATGAGCAGTCGAGTTCTCACTGTAGCTCCTCGCACAACAATGATGACACAGGTCGGGTTCTTTATGAACGGGCATTTATTGCTTCAGGCATTCTCCTCATCCCTCAGTCATGCCGTGAGAACTACATGTTCACACACAAAATAATAAACAATAATCAATAACTTGCACAGTAAATAACAACATATAGCCCAAAGCATACATAAATGAAAATACAATGACTGTAGAAATGCGCAACGGGCAGGTTAACCACAACGGTAACATCAAAGTGAGATCAAACATAAAATACCTCGTTGGCCGCTTGTTGTGGAAAAGAGGTTCTTCGTTGTGGAGTTGCTTAATGTCTTTAGAATGTCTTTTGACCGTCTGTCTATCGTTTCAGACGTCTTTTAATAACCTTAGCAGCATGAAATCACAAACTGCAAGTTTTTACAGAGCTTAGTCGACCAGGTTTGTTTGCACCACCTGTCAGTAATGACATGCAATCATGTGTCAATCAATAATGGTCCGGGGGTGCTACTGACAGACAGGGAACTTTTGTTCCGCCCCAGAACTTTTAATCACATTATGTTTTTACATTTTTAACTTTACATGAAATCAATTATGACCCAAAATATGTATTTATATCATGAAATTAGGAATTAAACTTTATGAACTTAATGACCATTCATTTTCTGTATTTTAGCAATTTTAGTATTTTTATAGTTTGCATTTTAATAGCAACACTTACAGGGGAGGTGTCCCCGCACGCGTGCGTATGTCAGAAGTGTCGGCAGTGTCCGCCGGCGCCGGTCCAGTGTCCACCGTTGTCTGAAAACTGCACTTTTCTGACCTCTGACCTCACTGGACGGTCCGCCACACTTTTCTATACACCTCTCGGGCTTATCCGAGAGTCTGGCGTTGTAGGGGAGGTGTCCCCGCACGCGTGCGTATGTCAGAAGTGTCGGCAGTGTCCGCCGGCGCCGGTCCAGTGTCCACCGTTGTCTGAAAACTGCACTTTTCTGACCTCTGACCTCACTGGACGGTCCGCCACACTTTTCTTTACACCTCTCGGGCTTATCCGAGAGTGTGGCGTTGTAGGGGAGGTGTCTCCGCACGCGTACGTATGTCAGAAGTGTCGGCATTGTCCGCCGGCGCCGGTCCAGTGTCCACCGTTGTCTGAAAACTGCACTTTTCTGACCTCTGATCTCACTGGACGGTCCGCCACACTTTTCTTTACACCTCTCGGGCTTATCCGAGAGTCTGGCGTTGTAGGGGAGGTGTCCCCGCACGCGTGCGTATGTCAGAAGTGTCGGCAGTGTCCGCCGGCGCCGGTCCAGTGTCCACCGCTGTCTGAAAACTGCACTTTTCTGACCTCTGACCTCACTGGACGGTCCGCCACACTTTTCTTTACACCTCTCGGGCTTATCCGAGAGTGTGGCGTTGTAGGGGAGGTGTCCCCGCACGCGTGCGTATGTCAGAAGTGTCGGCAGTGTCCACCGGTGCCTGTCCAGTGTCCACTGTTGTCTGAAAACGGCACTTTTCTGACCTCTGACCTCACTGGACGGTCCGCCATACTTTTTTTTACACCTCTCGGGCTTATCCGAGAGTGTGGCGTTGTAGGGGAGGTGTCCCCGCACGCGTGCGTATGTCAGAAGTGTCGGCAGTGTCCGCCGGCGCCGGTCCAGTGTCCACCGTTGTCTGAAAACTGCACTTTTCTGACCTCTGACCTCACTGGACGGTCCGCCACACTTTTTTTTACATCTCTCGGGCTTATCCGAGAGTGTGGCGTTGTAGGGGAGGTGTCC
Source organism: Gymnoscopelus braueri (assembly GCF_963280865.1). NCBI lineage: Eukaryota > Metazoa > Chordata > Actinopteri > Myctophiformes > Myctophidae > Gymnoscopelus > Gymnoscopelus braueri. Next base: position 36,551,442 of record NC_137626.1, read on the forward strand.
CCGCACGCGTGCGTATGTCAGAAGTGTCGGCAGTGTCCGCCGGCGCCGGTCCAGTGTCCACCGTTGTCTGAAAACTGCACTTTTCTGACCTCTGACCTCACTGGACGGTCCGCCACACTTTTTTTTACATCTCTCGGGCTTATCCGAGAGTGTGGCGTTGTAGGGGAGGTGTCCCCGCACGCGTGCAAATGTCAGAAGTGTCGGCAGTGTCCGCCGGCGCCGGTCCAGTGTCCACCGTTGTCTGAAAACTGCACTTTTCTGACCTCTGACCTCACTGGACGGTCCGCCACACTTTTTTTTACATCTCTCGGGCTTATCCGAGAGTGTGGCGTTGTAGGGGAGGTGTCCCCGCACGCGTGCGTATGTCAGAAGTGTCGGCAGTGTCCGCCGGCGCCGGTCCAGTGTCCACTGTTGTCTGAAAACTGCACTTTTCTGACCTCTGACCTCACTGGACGGTCCGCCACACTTTTCTTTACACCTCTCGGGCTTATCCGAGAGTCTGGCGTTGTAGGGGAGGTGTCCCCGCACGCGTGCGTATGTCAGAAGTGTCACAGTGTCCACCGGTGCCTGTCCAGTGTCCACTGTTGTCTGAAAACGGCACTTTTCTGACCTCTGACCTCACTGGACGGTCCGCCACACTTTTCTTTACACCTCTCGGGCTTATCCGAGAGTTTGGCGTTGTAGGGGAGGTGTCCCCGCACGCGTGCGTATGTCAGAAGTGTCGGCAGTGTCCACCGGTGCCTGTCCAGTGTCCACTGTTGTCTGAAAACTGCACTTTTCTGACCTCTGACCTCACTGGACGGTCCGCCACACTTTTTTTTACACCTCTCGGGCTTATCCGAGAGTGTGGCGTTGTAGGGGAGGTGTCCCCGCACGCGTGCGTATGTCAGAAGTGTCGGCAGTGTCCGCCGGCGCCGGTCCAGTGTCCACCGTTGTCTGAAAACTGCACTTTTCTGACATCTGACCTCACTGGACGGTCCGCCACACTTTTTTTTACATCTCTCGGGCTTATCCGAGAGTGTGGCGTTGCAGGGGAGGTGTCCCCGCACGCGTGTGTTTGTCAGAAGTGTCGGCAGTGTCCGCCGGCGCCGGTCCAGTGTCCACCGTTGTCTGAAAACTGCACTTTTCTGACCTCTGACCTCACTGGACGGTCCGCCACACTTTTTTTTACATCTCTCGGGCTTATCCGAGAGTGTGGCGTTGTAGGGGAGGTGTCCCCGCACGCGTGCGTATGTCAGAAGTGTCGGCAGTGTCCGCCGGCGCCGGTCCAGTGTCCACCGTTGTCTGAAAACTGCACTTTTCTGACCTCTGACCTCACTGGACGGTCCGCCACACTTTTTTTTACACCTCTCGGGCTTATCCGAGAGTGTGGCGTTGTAGGGGAGGTGTCCCCGCACGCGTGCGTATGTCAGAAGTGTCGGCAGTGTCCGCCGGCGCCGGTCCAGTGTCCACCGTTGTCTGAAAACTGCACTTTTCTGACATCTGACCTCACTGGACGGTCCGCCACACTTTTTTTTACATCTCTCGGGCTTATCCGAGAGTGTGGCGTTGCAGGGGAGGTGTCCCCGCACGCGTGCGTTTGTCAGAAGTGTCGGCAGTGTCCGCCGGCGCCGGTCCAGTGTCCACCGTTGTCTGAAAACTGCACTTTTCTGACCTCTGACCTCACTGGACGGTCCGCCACACTTTTTTTTACATCTCTCGGGCTTATCCGAGAGTGTGGCGTTGTAGGGGAGGTGTCCCCGCACGCGTGCGTATGTCAGAAGTGTCGGCAGTGTCCGCCGGCGCCGGTCCAGTGTCCACCGTTGTCTGAAAACTGCACTTTTCTGACCTCTGACCTCACTGGACGGTCCGCCACACTTTTTTTTACATATCTCGGGCTTATCCGAGAGTGTGGCGTTGTAGGGGAGGTGTCCCCGCACGCGTGCGTATGTCAGAAGTGTCGGCAGTGTCCGCCGGCGCCGGTCCAGTGTCCACCGTTGTCTGAAAACTGCACTTTTCTGACCTCTGACCTCACTGGACGGTCCGCCACACTTTTTTTTACACCTCTCGGGCTTATCCGAGAGTGTGGCGTTGTAGGGGAGGTGTCCCCGCACACGTGCGTATGTCAGAAGTGTCGGCAGTGTCCGCCGGCGCCGGTCCAGTGTCCACCGTTGTCTGAAAACTGCACTTTTCTGACCTCTGACCTCACTGGACGGTCCGCCACACTTTTTTTTACACCTCTCGGGCTTATCCGAGAGTGTGGCGTTGTAGGGGAGGTGTCCCCGCACGCGTGCGTATGTCAGAAGTGTCGGCAGTGTCCACCGGTGCCTGTCCAGTGTCCACTGTTGTCTGAAAACTGCACTTTTCTGACCTCTGACCTCACTGGACGGTCCGCCACACTTTTTTTTACACCTCTCGGGCTTATCCGAGAGTGCGGCGTTGTAGGGGAGGTGTCCCCGCACGCGTGCGTATGTCAGAAGTGTCGGCAGTGTCCGCCGGCGCCGGTCCAGTGTCCACCGTTGTCTGAAAACTGCACTTTTCTGACCTCTGACCTCACTGGACGGTCCGCCACACTTTTTTTTACATCTCTCGGGCTTATCCGAGAGTGTGGCGTTGTAGGGGAGGTGTCCCCGCACGCGTGCGTATGTCAGAAGTGTCGGCAGTGTCCGCCGGCGCCGGTCCAGTGTCCACCGTTGTCTGAAAACTGCACTTTTCTGACCTCTGACCTCACTGGACGGTCCGCCACACTTTTTTTTACATCTCTCGGGCTTATCCGAGAGTGTGGCGTTGTAGGGGAGGTGTCCCCGCACGCGTGCGTATGTCAGAAGTGTCGGCAGTTTCCGCTGGCGCCGGTCCAGTGTCCACCGTTGTCTGAAAACTGCACTTTTCTGACCTCTGACCTCACTGGACGGTCCGCCACACTTTTCTTTACACCTCTCGGGCTTATCCGAGAGTCTGGCGTTGTAGGGGAGGTGTCCCCGCACGCGTGCGTATGTCAGAAGTGTCGGCAGTGTCCGCCGGCGCCGGTCCAGTGTCCACCGTTGTCTGAAAACTGCACTTTTCTGACCTCTGACCTCACTGGACGGTCCGCCACACTTTTCTTTACACCTCTCGGGCTTATCCGAGAGTCTGGCGTTGTAGGGGAGGTGTCCCCGCACGCGTGCGTATGTCAGAAGTGTCGGCAGTGTCCGCCGGCGCCGGTCCAGTGTCCACCGTTGTCTGAAAACTGCATTTTTCTGACCTCTGACCTCACTGGACGGTCCGCCACACTTTTCTTTACACCTCTCGGGCTTATCCGAGAGTGTGGCGTTGTAGGGGAGGTGTCCCCGCACGCGTGCGTATGTCAGAAGTGTCGGCAGTGTCCACCGGTGCCTGTCCAGTGTCCACTGTTGTCTGAAAACGGCACTTTTCTGACCTCTGACCTCACTGGACGGTCCGCCACACTTTCTTTTACACCTCTCGGGCTTATCCGAGAGTGTGGCGTTGTAGGGGAGGTGTCCCCGCACGCGTGCGTATGTCAGAAGTGTCGGCAGTGTCCGCCGGCGCCGGTCCAGTGTCCACCGTTGTCTGAAAACTGCACTTTTCTGACCTCTGACCTCACTGGACGGTCCGCCACACTTTTTTTTACATCTCTCGGGCTTATCCGAGAGTGTGGCGTTGTAGGGGAGGTGTCCCCGCACGCGTGCGTATGTCAGATGTGTCGGCAGTGTCCACCGGTGCCTGTCCAGTGTCCACTGTTGTCTGAAAACTGCACTTTTCTGACCTCTGACCTCACTGGACGGTCCGCCACACTTTTTTTTACACCTCTCGGGCTTTTCCGAGAGTTTGGCGTTGTAGGGGAGGTGTCCCCGCACGCGTGCGTATGTCAGAAGTGTCGGCAGTTTCCGCCGGCGCCGGTCCAGTGTCCACCTTTGTCTGAAAACTGCACTTTTCTGACCTCTGACCTCACTGGACGGTCCGCCACACTTTTCTTTACACCTCTCGGGCTTATCCGAGAGTCTGGCGTTGTAGGGGAGGTGTCCCCGCACGCGTGCGTATGTCAGAAGTGTCGGCAGTGTCCGCCGGCGCCGGTCCAGTGTCCACCGTTGTCTGAAAACTGCACTTTTCTGACCTCTGACCTCACTGGACGGTCCGCCACACTTTTCTTTACACCTCTCGGGCTTATCCGAGAGTGTGGCGTTGTAGGGGAGGTGTCCCCGCACGCGTGCGTATGTCAGATGTGTCGGCAGTGTCCACCGGTGCCTGTCCAGTGTCCACTGTTGTCTGAAAACTGCACTTTTCTGACCTCTGACCTCACTGGACGGTCCGCCACACTTTTTTTTACACCTCTCGGGCTTTTCCGAGAGTTTGGCGTTGTAGGGGAGGTGTCCCCGCACGCGTGCGTATGTCAAAAGTGTCGGCAGTGTCCACCGGTGCCTGTCCAGTGTCCACTGTTGTCTGAAAACGTCACTTGTCTGACCTCTGACCTCACTGGACGGTCCGCCACACTTTTTTTTACATCTCTCGGGCTTATCCGAGAGTGTGGCGTTGTAGGGGAGGTGTCCCCGCACGCGTGCGTATGTCAGAAGTGTCGGCAGTGTCCGCCGGCGCCGGTCCAGTGTCCACCGTTGTCTGAAAACTGCACTTTTCTGACCTCTGACCTCACTGGACGGTCCGCCACACTTTTCTTTACACCTCTCGGGCTTATCCGAGAGTCTGGCGTTGTAGGGGAGGTGTCCCCGCACGCGTGCGTATGTCAGAAGTGTCGGCAGTGTCCGCCGGCGCCGGTCCAGTGTCCACCGTTGTCTGAAAACTGCACTTTTCTGACCTCTGACCTCACTGGACGGTCCGCCACACTTTTCTTTACACCTCTCGGGCTTATCCGAGAGTCTGGCGTTGTAGGGGAGGTGTCCCCGCACGCGTGCGTATGTCAGAAGTGTCGGCAGTGTCCGCCGGCGCCGGTCCAGTGTCCACCGTTGTGTGAAAACTGCACTTTTCTGACCTCACTGGACGGTCCGCCACACTTTTCTTTACACCTCTCGGGCTTATCCGAGAGTGTGGCGTTTTAGGGGAGGTGTCCCCGCACGCGTGCGTATGTCAGAAGTGTCGGCAGTGTCCGCCGGCGCCGGTCCAGTGTCCACCGTTGTCTGAAAACTGCACTTTTCTGACCTCTGACCTCACTGGACGGTCCGCCAACTTTTTTTTACATCTCTCGGGCTTATCCGAGAGTGTGGCGTTGTAGGGGAGGTGTCCCCGCACGCGTGCGTATGTCAGAAGTGTCGGCAGTGTCCGCCGGCGCCGGTCCAGTGTCCTCCGTTGTCTGAAAACTGCACTTTTCTGACCTCTGACCTCACTGGACGGTCCGCCACACTTTTCTTTACACCTCTCGGGCTTATCCGAGAGTCTGGCGTTGTAGGGGAGGTGTCCCCGCACGCGTGCGTATGTCAGAAGTGTCGGCAGTGTCCGCCGGCGCCGGTCCAGTGTCCACCGTTGTCTGAAAACTGCACTTTTCTGACCTCTGACCTCACTGGACGGTCCGCCACACTTTTTTTTACATCTCTCGGGCTTATCCGAGAGTGTGGCGTTGTAGGGGAGGTGTCCCCGCACGCGTGCGTATGTCAGAAGTGTCGGCAGTGTCCGCCGGCGCCGGTCCAGTGTCCACCGTTGTCTGAAAACTGCACTTTTCTGACCTCTGACCTCACTGGACGGTCCGCCACACTTTTCTTTACACCTCTCGGGCTTATCCGAGAGTGTGGCGTTGTAGGGGAGGTGTCCCCGCACGCGTGCGTATGTCAGAAGTGTCGGCAGTGTCCACCGGTGCCTGTCCAGTGTCCACTGTTGTCTGAAAACTGCACTTTTCTGACCTCTGACCTCACTGGACGGTCCGCCACACTTTTTTTTACACCTCTCGGGCTTTTCCGAGAGTTTGGCGTTGTAGGGGAGGTGTCCCCGCACGCGTGCGTATGTCAGAAGTGTCGGCAGTGTCCGCCGGCGCCGGTCCAGTGTCCACCGTTGTCTGAAAACTGCACTTTTCTGACCTCTGACCTCACTGGACGGTTCGCCACACTTTTCTTTACACCTCTCGGGCTTATCCGAGAGTCTGGCGTTGTAGGGGAGGTGTCCCCGCACGCATGCGTATGTCAGAAGTGTCGGCAGTGTCCGCCGGCGCCGGTACAGTGTCCACCGTTGTCTGAAAACTGCACTTTTCTGACCTCACTGGACGGTCGCCACACTTTTCTTTACACCTCTCGGGCTTATCCGAGAGTGTGGCGTTTTAGGGGAGGTGTCCCCGCACGCGTGCGTATGTCAGAAGTGTCGGCAGTGTCCGCCGGCGCCGGTCCAGTGTCCACCGTTGTCTGAAAACTGCACTTTTCTGACCTCTGACCTCACTGGACGGTCCGCCACACTTTTTTTTACATCTCTCTGGCTTATCCGAGAGTGTGGCGTTGTAGGGGAGGTGTCCCCGCACGCGTGCGTATGTCAGAAGTGTCGGCAGTGTCCGCCGGCGCCGGTCCAGTGTCCACCGTTGTCTGAAAACTGCACTTTTCTGACCTCTGACCTCACTGGACGGTCCGCCACACTTTTCTTTACACCTCTCGGGCTTATCCGAGAGTGTGGCGTTGTAGGGGAGGTGTCCCCGCACGCGTGCGTATGTCAGAAGTGTCGGCAGTGTCCACCGGTGCCTGTCCAGTGTCCACTGTTGTCTGAAAACGGCACTTTTCTGACCTCTGACCTCACTGGACGGTCCGCCACACTTTTTTTTACACCTCTCGGGCTTATCCGAGAGTGTGGCGTTGTAGGGGAGGTGTCCCCGCACGCGTGCGTATGTCAGAAGTGTCGGCAGTGTCCGCCGGCGCCGGTCCAGTGTCCACCGTTGTCTGAAAACTGCACTTTTCTGACCTCTGACCTCACTGGACGGTCCGCCACACTTTTTTTTACATCTCTCGGGCTTATCCGAGAGTGTGGCGTTGTAGGGGAGGTGTCCCCGCACGCGTGCGTATGTCAGAAGTGTCGGCAGTGTCCGCCGGCGCCGGTCCAGTGTCCACCGTTGTCTGAAAACTGCACTTTTCTGACCTCTGACCTCACTGGACGGTCCGCCACACTTTTCTTTACACCTCTCGGGCTTATCCGAGAGTCTGGCGTTGTAGGGGAGGTGTCCCCGCACGTGTGCGTATGTCAGAAGTGTCGGCAGTGTCCGCCGGCGCCGGTCCAGTGTCCACCGTTGTCTGAAAACTGCACTTTTCTGACCTCTGACCTCACTGGACGGTCCGCCACACTTTTCTTTACACCTCTCGGGCTTATCCGAGAGTGTGGCGTTGTAGGGGAGGTGTCCCCGCACGCGTGCGTATGTCAGATGTGTCGGCAGTGTCCACCGGTGCCTGTCCAGTGTCCACTGTTGTCTGAAAACTGCACTTTTCTGACCTCTGACCTCACTGGACGGTCCGCCACACTTTTTTTTACACCTCTCGGGCTTTTCCGAGAGTTTGGCGTTGTAGGGGAGGTGTCCCCGCACGCGTGCGTATGTCAGAAGTGTCGGCAGTGTCCGCCGGCGCCGGTCCAGTGTCCACCGTTGTCTGAAAACTGCACTTTTCTGACCTCTGACCTCACTGGACGGTCCGCCACACTTTTCTTTACACCTCTCGGGCTTATCCGAGAGTCTGGCGTTGTAGGGGAGGTGTCCCCGCACGCGTGCGTATGTCAGAAGTGTCTGCAGTGTCCGCCGGCGCCGGTCCAGTGTCCACCGTTGTCTGAAAACTGCATTTTTCTGACCTCTGACCTCACTGGACGGTCCGCCACACTTTTCTTTACACCTCTCGGGCTTATCCGAGAGTGTGGCGTTGTAGGGGAGGTGTCCCCGCACGCGTGCGTATGTCAGAAGTGTCGGCAGTGTCCACCGGTGCCTGTCCAGTGTCCACTGTTGTCTGAAAACGGCACTTTTCTGACCTCTGACCTCACTGGACGGTCCGCCACACTTTTTTTTACACCTCTCGGGCTTATCCGAGAGTGTGGCGTTGTAGGGGAGGTGTCCCCGCACGCGTGCGTATGTCAGAAGTGTCGGCAGTGTCCGCCGGCGCCGGTCCAGTGTCCACCGTTGTCTGAAAACTGCACTTTTCTGACCTCTGACCTCACTGGACGGTCCGCCACACTTTTTTTTACATCTCTCGGGCTTATCCGAGAGTGTGGCGTTGTAGGGGAGGTGTCCCCGCACGCGTGCGTATGTCAAAAGTGTCGGCAGTGTCCACCGGTGCCTGTCCAGTGTCCACTGTTGTCTGAAAACGGCACTTTTCTGACCTCTGACCTCACTGGACGGTCCGCCACACTTTTTTTTACATCTCTCGGGCTTATCCGAGAGTGTGGCGTTGTAGGGGAGGTGTCCCCGCACGCGTGCGTATGTCAGAAGTGTCGGCAGTGTCCGCCGGCGCCGGTCCAGTGTCCACCGTTGTCTGAAAACTGCACTTTTCTGACCTCTGACCTCACTGGACGGTCCGCCACACTTTTCTTTACACCTCTCGGGCTTATCCGAGAGTCTGGCGTTGTAGGGGAGGTGTCCCCGCACGCGTGCGTATGTCAGAAGTGTCGGCAGTGTCCGCCGGCGCCGGTCCAGTGTCCACCGTTGTCTGAAAACTGCACTTTTCTGACCTCTGACCTCACTGGACGGTCCGCCACACTTTTCTTTACACCTCTCGGGCTTATCCGAGAGTCTGGCGTTGTAGGGGAGGTGTCCCCGCACGTGTGCGTATGTCAGAAGTGTCGGCAGTGTCCGCCGGCGCCGGTCCAGTGTCCACCGTTGTCTGAAAACTGCACTTTTCTGACCTCTGACCTCACTGGACGGTCCGCCACACTTTTCTTTACACCTCTCGGGCTTATCCGAGAGTCTGGCGTTGTAGGGGAGGTGTCCCCGCACGCGTGCGTATGTCAGAAGTGTCGGCAGTGTCCGCCGGCGCCGGTCCAGTGTCCACCGTTGTCTGAAAACTGCACTTTTCTGACCTCTGACCTCACTGGACGGTCCGCCACACTTTTTTTTACATCTCTCGGGCTTATCCGAGAGTGTGGCGTTGTAGGGGAGGTGTCCCCGCACGCGTGCGTATGTCAGAAGTGTCGGCAGTGTCCGCCGGCGCCGGTCCAGTGTCCACCGTTGTCTGAAAACTGCACTTCTCTGACCTCTGACCTCACTGGACGGTCCGCCACACTTTTTTTTACATCTCTCGGGCTTATCCGAGAGTGTGGCGTTGTAGGGGAGGTGTCCCCGCACGCGTGCGTATGTCAAAAGTGTCGGCAGTGTCCACCGGTGCCTGTCCAGTGTCCACTGTTGTCTGAAAACGGCACTTTTCTGACCTCTGACCTCACTGGACGGTCCGCCACACTTTTTTTTACATCTCTCGGGCTTATCCAAGAGTGTGGCGTTGTAGGGGAGGTGTCCCCGCACGCGTGCGTATGTCAGAAGTGTCGGCAGTGTCCGCCGGCGCCGGTCCAGTGTCCACCGTTGTCTGAAAACTGCACTTTTCTGACCTCTGACCTCACTGGACGGTCCGCCACACTTTTCTTTACACCTCTCGGGCTTATCCGAGAGTCTGGCGTTGTAGGGGAGGTGTCCCCGCACGCGTGCGTATGTCAGAAGTGTCGGCAGTGTCCGCCGGCGCCGGTCCAGTGTCCACCGTTGTCTGAAAACTGCACTTTTCTGACCTCTGACCTCACTGGACGGTCCGCCACACTTTTCTTTACACCTCTCGGGCTTATCCGAGAGTCTGGCGTTGTAGGGGAGGTGTCCCCGCACGCATGCGTATGTCAGAAGTGTCGGCAGTGTCCGCCGGCGCCGGTACAGTGTCCACCGTTGTCTGAAAACTGCACTTTTCTGACCTCACTGGACGGTCGCCACACTTTTCTTTACACCTCTCGGGCTTATCCGAGAGTGTGGCGTTTTAGGGGAGGTGTCCCCGCACGCGTGCGTATGTCAGAAGTGTCGGCAGTGTCCGCCGGCGCCGGTCCAGTGTCCACCGTTGTCTGAAAACTGCACTTTTCTGACCTCTGACCTCACTGGACGGTCCGCCACACTTTTTTTTACATCTCTCTGGCTTATCCGAGAGTGTGGCGTTGTAGGGGAGGTGTCCCCGCACGCGTGCGTATGTCAGAAGTGTCGGCAGTGTCCGCCGGCGCCGGTCCAGTGTCCACCGTTGTCTGAAAACTGCACTTTTCTGACCTCTGACCTCACTGGACGGTCCGCCACACTTTTCTTTACACCTCTCGGGCTTATCCGAGAGTCTGGCGTTGTAGGGGAGGTGTCCCCGCACGCGTGCGTATGTCAGAAGTGTCGGCAGTGTCCGCCGGCGCCGGTCCAGTGTCCACCGTTGTCTGAAAACTGCACTTTTCTGACCTCTGACCTCACTGGACGGTCCGCCACACTTTTCTTTACACCTCTCGGGCTTATCCGAGAGTCTGGCGTTGTAGGGGAGGTGTCCCCGCACGTGTGCGTATGTCAGAAGTGTCGGCAGTGTCCGCCGGCGCCGGTCCAGTGTCCACCGTTGTCTGAAAACTGCACTTTTCTGACCTCTGACCTCACTGGACGGTCCGCCACACTTTTCTTTACACCTCTCGGGCTTATCCGAGAGTGTGGCGTTGTAGGGGAGGTGTCCCCGCACGCGTGCGTATGTCAGAAGTGTCGGCAGTGTCCACCGGTGCCTGTCCAGTGTCCACTGTTGTCTGAAAACTGCACTTTTCTGACCTCTGACCTCACTGGACGGTCCGCCACACTTTTCTTTACACCTCTCGGGCTTATCCGAGAGTGTGGCGTTTTAGGGGAGGTGTCCCCGCACGCGTGCGTATGTCAGAAGTGTCGGCAGTGTCCGCCGGCGCCTGTCCAGTGTCCACCGTTGTCTGAAAACTGCACTTTTCTGAACTCTGACCTCACTGGACGGTCCGCCACACTTTTTTTTACATCTCTCTGGCTTATCCGAGAGTGTGGCGTTGTAGGGGAGGTGTCCCCGCACGCGTGCGTATGTCAGAAGTGTCGGCAGTGTCCGCCGGCGCCGGTCCAGTGTCCACCGTTGTCTGAAAACTGCACTTTTCTGACCTCTGACCTCACTGGACGGTCCGCCACACTTTTCTTTACACCTCTCGGGCTTATCCGAGAGTCTGGCGTTGTAGGGGAGGTGTCCCCGCACGCGTGCGTATGTCAGAAGTGTTTAGCAGTGTCCGCCGGCGCCGGTCCAGTGTCCACCGTTGTCTGAAAACTGCACTTTTCTGACCTCTGACCTCACTGGACGGTCCGCCACACTTTTTTTTACATCTCTCGGGCTTATCCGAGAGTGTGGCGTTGTAGGGGAGGTGTCCCCGCACGCGTGCGTATGTCAGAAGTGTCGGCAGTGTCCGCCGGCGCCGGTCCAGTGTCCACCGTTGTCTGAAAACTGCACTTTTCTGACCTCTGACCTCACTGGACGGTCCGCCACACTTTTTTTTACATCTCTCGGGCTTATCCGAGAGTGTGGCGTTGTAGGGGAGGTGTCCCCGCACGCGTGCGTATGTCAAAAGTGTCGGCAGTGTCCACCGGTGCCTGTCCAGTGTCCACTGTTGTCTGAAAACGGCACTTTTCTGACCTCTGACCTCACTGGACGGTCCGCCACACTTTTTTTTACATCTCTCGGGCTTATCCGAGAGTGTGGCATTGTAGGGGAGGTGTCCCCGCACGCGTGCGTATGTCAGAAGTGTCGGCAGTGTCCGCCGGCGCCGGTCCAGTGTCCACCGTTGTCTGAAAACTGCACTTTTCTGACCTCTGACCTCACTGGACGGTCCGCCACACTTTTCTTTACACCTCTCGGGCTTATCCGAGAGTCTGGCGTTGTAGGGGAGGTGTCCCCGCACGCGTGCGTATGTCAGAAGTGTCGGCAGTGTCCGCCGGCGCCGGTCCAGTGTCCACCGTTGTCTGAAAACTGCACTTTTCTGACCTCTGACCTCACTGGACGGTCCGCCACACTTTTCTTTACACCTCTCGGGCTTATCCGAGAGTCTGGCGTTGTAGGGGAGGTGTCCCCGCACGCGTGCGTATGTCAGAAGTGTCGGCAGTGTCCGCCGGAGCCGGTCCAGTGTCCACCGTTGTCTGAAAACTGCACTTTTCTGACCTCTGACCTCACTGGACGGTCCGCCACACTTTTCTTTACACCTCTCGGGCTTATCCGAGAGTGTGGCGTTGTAGGGGAGGTGTCCCCGCACGCGTGCGTATGTCAGAAGTGTCGGCAGTGTCCACCGGTGCCTGTCCAGTGTCCACTGTTGTCTGAAAACTGCACTTTTCTGACCTCTGACCTCACTGGACGGTCCGCCACACTTTTTTTTACACCTCTCGGGCTTTTCCGAGAGTTTGGCGTTGTAGGGGAGGTGTCCCCGCACGCGTGCGTATGTCAGAAGTGTCGGCAGTGTCCGCCGGCGCCGGTCCAGTGTCCACCGTTGTCTGAAAACTGCACTTTTCTGACCTCTGACCTCACTGGACGGTCCGCCACACTTTTCTTTACACCTCTCGGGCTTATCCGAGAGTCTGGCGTTGTAGGGGAGGTGTCCCCGCACGCGTGCGTATGTCAGAAGTGTCTGCAGTGTCCGCCGGCGCCGGTCCAGTGTCCACCGTTGTCTGAAAACTGCATTTTTCTGACCTCTGACCTCACTGGACGGTCCGCCACACTTTTCTTTACACCTCTCGGGCTTATCCGAGAGTGTGGAGTTGTAGGGGAGGTGTCCCCGCACGCGTGCGTATGTCAGAAGTGTCGGCAGTGTCCACCGGTGCCTGTCCAGTGTCCACTGTTGTCTGAAAACGGCACTTTTCTGACCTCTGACCTCACTGGACGGTCCGCCACACTTTTTTTTACACCTCTCGGGCTTATCCGAGAGTGTGGTGTTGTAGGAGAGGTGTCCCCGCACGCGTGCGTATGTCAGAAGTGTCGGCAGTGTCCGCCGGCGCCGGTCCAGTGTCCACCGTTGTCTGAAAACTGCACTTTTCTGACCTCTGACCTCACTGGACGGTCCGCCACACTTTTTTTTACATCTCTCGGGCTTATCCGAGAGTGTGGCGTTGTAGGGGAGGTGTCCCCGCACGCGTGCGTATGTCAGAAGTGTCGGCAGTGTCCGCCGGCGCCGGTCCAGTGTCCACCGTTGTCTGAAAACTGCACTTTTCTGACCTCTGACCTCACTGGACGGTCCGCCACACTTTTCTTTACACCTCTCGGGCTTATCCGAGAGTCTGGCGTTGTAGGGGAGGTGTCCCCGCACGTGTGCGTATGTCAGAAGTGTCGGCAGTGTCCGCCGGCGCCGGTCCAGTGTCCACCGTTGTCTGAAAACTGCACTTTTCTGACCTCTGACCTCACTGGACGGTCCGCCACACTTTTCTTTACACCTCTCGGGCTTATCCGAGAGTGTGGCGTTGTAGGGGAGGTGTCCCCGCACGCGTGCGTATGTCAGATGTGTCGGCAGTGTCCACCGGTGCCTGTCCAGTGTCCACTGTTGTCTGAAAACTGCACTTTTCTGACCTCTGACCTCACTGGACGGTCCGCCACACTTTTTTTTACACCTCTCGGGCTTTTCCGAGAGTTTGGCGTTGTAGGGGAGGTGTCCCCGCACGCGTGCGTATGTCAAAAGTGTCGGCAGTGTCCACCGGTGCCTGTCCAGTGTCCACTGTTGTCTGAAAACGGCACTTTTCTGACCTCTGACCTCACTGGACGGTCCGCCACACTTTTTTTTACATCTCTCGGGCTTATCCGAGAGTGTGGCGTTGTAGGGGAGGTGTCCCCGCACGCGTGCGTATGTCAGAAGTGTCGGCAGTGTCCGCCGGCGCCGGTCCAGTGTCCACCGTTGTCTGAAAACTGCACTTTTCTGACCTCTGACCTCACTGGACGGTCCGCCACACTTTTCTTTACACCTCTCGGGCTTATCCGAGAGTCTGGCGTTGTAGGGGAGGTGTCCCCGCACGCGTGCGTATGTCAGAAGTGTCGGCAGTGTCCGCCGGCGCCGGTCCAGTGTCCACCGTTGTCTGAAAACTGCACTTTTCTGACCTCTGACCTCACTGGACGGTCCGCCACACTTTTCTTTACACCTCTCGGGCTTATCCGAGAGTCTGGCGTTGTAGGGGAGGTGTCCCCGCACGCGTGCGTATGTCAGAAGTGTCGGCAGTGTCCGCCGGCGCCGGTCCAGTGTCCACCGTTGTCTGAAAACTGCACTTTTCTGACCTCTGACCTCACTGGACGGTCCGCCACACTTTTCTTTACACCTCTCGGGCTTATCCGAGAGTGTGGCGTTGTAGGGGAGGTGTCCCCGCACGCGTGCGTATGTCAGAAGTGTCGGCAGTGTCCACCGGTGCCTGTCCAGTGTCCACTGTTGTCTGAAAACTGCACTTTTCTGACCTCTGACCTCACTGGACGGTCCGCCACACTTTTTTTTACACCTCTCGGGCTTTTCCGAGAGTTTGGCGTTGTAGGGGAGGTGTCCCCGCACGCGTGCGTATGTCAGAAGTGTCGGCAGTGTCCGCCGGCGCCGGTCCAGTGTCCACCGTTGTCTGAAAACTGCACTTTTCTGACCTCTGACCTCACTGGACGGTCCGCCACACTTTTCTTTACACCTCTCGGGCTTATCCGAGAGTCTGGCGTTGTAGGGGAGGTGTCCCCGCACGCGTGCGTATGTCAGAAGTGTCGGCAGTGTCCGCCGGCGCCGGTCCAGTGTCCACCGTTGTCTGAAAACTGCACTTTTCTGACCTCTGACCTCACTGGACGGTCCGCCACACTTTTTTTTACATCTCTCGGGCTTATCCGAGAGTGTGGCGTTGTAGGGGAGGTGTCCCCGCACGCGTGCGTATGTCAGAAGTGTCGGCAGTGTCCGCCGGCGCCGGTCCAGTGTCCACCGTTGTCTGAAAACTGCACTTTTCTGACCTCTGACCTCACTGGACGGTCCGCCACACTTTTCTTTACACCTCTCGGGCTTATCCGAGAGTCTGGCGTTGTAGGGGAGGTGTCCCCGCACGCGTGCGTATGTCAGAAGTGTCGGCAGTGTCCGCCGGCGCCGGTCCAGTGTCCACCGTTGTCTGAAAACTGCACTTTTCTGACCTCTGACCCCACTGGACGGTCCGCCACACTTTTCTTTACACCTCTCGGGCTTATCCGAGAGTCTGGCGTTGTAGGGGAGGTGTCCCCGCACGCGTGCGTATGTCAGAAGTGTCGGCAGTGTCCGCCGGCGCCGGTCCAGTGTCCACCGTTGTCTGAAAACTGCACTTTTCTGACCTCTGACCTCACTGGACGGTCCGCCACACTTTTCTTTACACCTCTCGGGCTTATCCGAGAGTGTGGCGTTGTAGGGGAGGTGTCCCCGCACGCGTGCGTATGTCAGAAGTGTCGGCAGTGTCCACCGGTGCCTGTCCAGTGTCCACTGTTGTCTGAAAACTGCACTTTTCTGACCTCTGACCTCACTGGACGGTCCGCCACACTTTTTTTTACACCTCTCGGGCTTTTCCGAGAGTTTGGCGTTGTAGGGGAGGTGTCCCCGCACGCGTGCGTATGTCAGAAGTGTCGGCAGTGTCCGCCGGCGCCGGTCCAGTGTCCACCGTTGTCTGAAAACTGCACTTTTCTGACCTCTGACCTCACTGGACGGTCCGCCACACTTTTTTTTACATCTCTCGGGCTTATCCGAGAGTGTGGCGTTGTAGGGGAGGTGTCCCCGCACGCGTGCGTATGTCAGAAGTGTCGGCAGTGTCCGCCGGCGCCGGTCCAGTGTCCACCGTTGTCTGAAAACTGCACTTTTCTGACCTCTGACCTCACTGGACGGTCCGCCACACTTTTTTTTACATCTCTCGGGCTTATCCGAGAGTGTGGCGTTGTAGGGGAGGTGTCCCCGCACGCGTGCGTATGTCAGAAGTGTCGGCAGTGTCCGCCGGCGCCGGTCCAGTGTCCACCGTTGTCTGAAAACTGCACTTTTCTGACCTCTGACCTCACTGGACGGTCCGCCACACTTTTCTTTACACCTCTCGGGCTTATCCGAGAGTCTGGCGTTGTAGGGGAGGTGTCCCCGCACGCGTGCGTATGTCAGAAGTGTCTGCAGTGTCCGCCGGCGCCGGTCCAGTGTCCACCGTTGTCTGAAAACTGCATTTTTCTGACCTCTGACCTCACTGGACGGTCCGCCACACTTTTTTTTACATCTCTCGGGCTTATCCGAGAGTGTGGCGTTGTAGGGGAGGTGTCCCCGCACGCGTGCTTATGTCAGAAGTGTCGGCAGTGTCCGCCGGCGCCGGTCCAGTGTCCACCGTTGTCTGAAAACTGCACTTTTCTGACCTCTGACCTCACTGGACGGTCCGCCACACTTTTTTTTACATCTCTCGGGCTTATCCGAGAGTGTGGCGTTGTAGGGGAGGTGTCCCCGCACGCGTGCGTATGTCAGAAGTGTCGGCAGTGTCCGCCGGCGCCGGTCCAGTGTCCACCGTTGTCTGAAAACTGCACTTTTCTGACCTCTGACCTCACTGGACGGTCCGCCACACTTTTTTTTACATCTCTCGGGCTTATCCGAGAGTGTGGCGTTGTAGGGGAGGTGTCCCCGCACGCGTGCATATGTCAGAAGTGTCGGCAGTGTCCGCCGGCGCCGGTCCAGTGTCCACCGTTGTCTGAAAACTGCACTTTTCTGACCTCTGACCTCACTGGACGGTCCGCCACACTTTTCTTTACACCTCTCGGGCTTATCCGAGAGTCTGGCGTTGTAGGGGAGGTGTCCCCGCACGCGTGCGTATGTCAGAAGTGTCGGCAGTGTCCGCCGGCGCCGGTCCAGTGTCCACCGTTGTCTGAAAACTGCACTTTTCTGACCTCTGACCTCACTGGACGGTCCGCCACACTTTTCTTTACACCTCTCGGGCTTATCCGAGAGTGTGGCGTTGTAGGGGAGGTGTCCCCGCACGCGTGCGTATGTCAGAAGTGTCGGCAGTGTCCACCGGTGCCTGTCCAGTGTCCACTGTTGTCTGAAAACGGCACTTTTCTGACCTCTGACCTCACTGGACGGTCCGCCACACTTTTTTTTACACCTCTCGGGCTTATCCGAGAGTGTGGCGTTGTAGGGGAGGTGTCCCCGCACGCGTGCGTATGTCAGAAGTGTCGGCAGTGTCCGCCGGCGCCGGTCCAGTGTCCACCGTTGTCTGAAAACTGCACTTTTCTGACCTCTGACCTCACTGGACGGTCCGCCACACTTTTTTTTACATCTCTCGGGCTTATCCGAGAGTGTGGCGTTGTAGGGGAGGTGTCCCCGCAAGCGTGCGTATGTCAGAAGTGTCGGCAGTGTCCGCCGGCGCCGGTCCAGTGTCCACCGTTGTCTGAAAACTGCACTTTTCTGACCTCTGACCTCACTGGACGGTCCGCCACACTTTTTTTTACATCTCTCGGGCTTATCCGAGAGTGTGGCGTTGTTCGGGAGGTGTCCCCGCACGCGTGCGTATGTCAGAAGTGTCGGCAGTGTCCGCCGGCGCCGGTCCAGTGTCCACCGTTGTCTGAAAACTGCACTTTTCTGACCTCTGACCTCACTGGACGGTCCGCCACACTTTTTTTTACATCTCTCGGGCTTATCCGAGAGTGTGGCGTTGTAGGGGAGGTGTCCCCGCACGCGTGCGTATGTCAGAAGTGTCGGCAGTGTCCGCCGGCGCCGGTCCAGTGTCGTGTCCACCGTTGTCTGAAAACTGCACTTTTCTGACCTCTGACCTCACTGGACGGTCCGCCACACTTTTTTTTACATCTCTCGGGCTTATCCGAGAGTGTTGCGTTGTAGGGGAGGTGTCCCCGCACGCGTGCGTATGTCAGAAGTGTCGGCAGTGTCCGCCGGCGCCGGTCCAGTGTCCACCGTTGTCTGAAAACTGCACTTTTCTGACCTCTGACCTCACTGGACGGTCCGCCACACTTTTCTTTACACCTCTCGGGCTTATCCGAGAGTCTGGCGTTGTAGGGGAGGTGTCCCCGCACGCGTGCGTATGTCAGAAGTGTCGGCAGTGTCCGCCGGCGCCGGTCCAGTGTCCACCGTTGTCTGAAAACTGCACTTTTCTGACCTCTGACCTCACTGGACGGTCCGCCACACTTTTCTTTACACCTCTCGGGCTTATCCGAGAGTCTGGCGTTGTAGGGGAGGTGTCCCCGCACGCGTGCGTATGTCAGAAGTGTCGGCAGTGTCCGCCGGCGCCGGTCCAGTGTCCACCGTTGTCTGAAAACTGCACTTTTCTGACCTCTGACCTCACTGGACGGTCCGCCACACTTTTCTTTACACCTCTCGGGCTTATCCGAGAGTGTGGCGTTGTAGGGGAGGTGTCCCCGCACGCGTGCGTATGTCAGAAGTGTCGGCAGTGTCCGCCGGCGCCGGTCCAGTGTCCACCGTTGTCTGAAAACTGCACTTTTCTGACCTCTGACCTCACTGGACGGTCCGCCACACTTTTTTTTACACCTCTCGGGCTTATCCGAGAGTGTGGCGTTGTAGGGGAGGTGTCCCCGCACACGTGCGTATGTCAGAAGTGTCGGCAGTGTCCGCCGGCGCCGGTCCAGTGTCCACCGTTGTCTGAAAACTGCACTTTTCTGACCTCTGACCTCACTGGACGGTCCGCCACACTTTTTTTTACATCTCTCGGGCTTATCCGAGAGTGTGGCGTTGTAGGGGAGGTGTCCCCGCACGCGTGCGTATGTCAGAAGTGTCGGCAGTGTCCGCCGGCGCCGGTCCAGTGTCCACCGTTGTCTGAAAACTGCACTTTTCTGACCTCTGACCTCACTGGACGGTCCGCCACACTTTTTTTTACATCTCTCGGGCTTATCCGAGAGTGTGGCGTTGTAGGGGAGGTGTCCCCGCACGCGTGCGTATGTCAAAAGTGTCGGCAGTGTCCGCCGGCCCAGGTCCAGTGTCCACCGTTGTCTGAAAACTGCACTTTTCTGACCTCTGACCTCACTGGACGGTCCGCCAGACTTTTCTTTACACCTCTCGGGCTTATCCGAGAGTCTGGCGTTGTAGGGGAGGTGTCCCCGCACGCGTGCGTATGTCAGAAGTGTCGGCAGTGTCCGCCGGCGCCGGTCCAGTGTCCACCGTTGTTTGAAAACTGCACTTTTCTGACCTCTGACCTCACTGGACGGTCCGCCACACTTTTCTTTACACCTCTCGGGCTTATCCGAGAGTCTGGCGTTGTAGGGGAGGTGTCCCCGCACGCGTGCGTATGTCAGAAGTGTCGGCAGTGTCCGCCGGCGCCGGTCCAGTGTCCACCGTTGTCTGAAAACTGCACTTTTCTGACCTCTGACCTCACTGGACGGTCCGCCACACTTTTCTTTACACCTCTCGGGCTTATCCGAGAGTGTGGCGTTGTAGGGGAGGTGTCCCCGCACGCGTGCGTATGTCAGAAGTGTCGGCAGTGTCCACCGGTGCCTGTCCAGTGTCCACTGTTGTCTGAAAACTGCACTTTTCTGACCTCTGACCTCACTGGACGGTCCGCCACACTTTTTTTTACACCTCTCGGGCTTATCCGAGAGTGTGGCGTTGTAGGGGAGGTGTCCCCGCACGCGTGCGTATGTCAGAAGTGTCGGCAGTGTCCGCCGGCGCCGGTCCAGTGTCCACCGTTGTCTGAAAACTGCACTTTTCTGACCTCTGACCTCACTGGACGGTCCGCCACACTTTTTTTTACATCTCTCGGGCTTATCCGAGAGTGTGGCGTTGTAGGGGAGGTGTCCCCGCACGCGTGCGTATGTCAGAAGTGTCGGCAGTGTCCGCCGGCACCGGTCCAGTGTCCACCGTTGTCTGAAAACTGCACTTTTCTGACCTCTGACCTCACTGGACGGTCCGCCACACTTTTCTTTACACCTCTCGGGCTTATCCGAGAGTGTGGCGTTGTAGGGGAGGTGTCCCCGCACACGTGCGTATGTCAGAAGTGTCGGCAGTGTCCGCCGGCGCCGGTCCAGTGTCCACCGTTGTCTGAAAACTGCACTTTTCTGACATCTGACCTCACTGGACGGTCCGCCACACTTTTTTTTACATCTCTCGGGCTTATCCGAGAGTGTGGCGTTGTAGGGGAGGTGTCCCCGCACGCGTGCGTTTGTCAGAAGTGTCGGCAGTGTCCGCCGGCGCCGGTCCAGTGTCCACCGTTGTCTGAAAACTGCACTTTTCTGACCTCTGACCTCACTGGACGGTCCGCCACACTTTTTTTTACATCTCTCGGGCTTATCCGAGAGTGTGGCGTTGTAGGGGAGGTGTCCCCGCACGCGTGCAAATGTCAGAAGTGTCGGCAGTGTCCGCCGGCGCCGGTCCAGTGTCCACCGTTGTCTGAAAACTGCACTTTTCTGACCTCTGACCTCACTGGACGGTCCGCCACACTTTTTTTTACATCTCTCGGGCTTATCCGAGAGTGTGGCGTTGTAGGGGAGGTGTCCCCGCACGCGTGCGTATGTCAGAAGTGTCGGCAGTGTCCGCCGGCGCCGGTCCAGTGTCCACCGTTGTCTGAAAACTGCACTTTTCTGACCTCTGACCTCACTGGACGGTCCGCCACACTTTCTTTTACATCTCTCGGGCTTTTCCGAGAGTTTGGCGTTGTAGGGGAGGTGTCCCCGCACGCGTGCGTATGTCAGAAGTGTCGGCAGTGTCCGCCGGCGCCGGTCCAGTGTCCACCGTTGTCTGAAAACTGCACTTTTCTGACCTCTGACCTCACTGGACGGTCCGCCACACTTTTCTTTACACCTCTCGGGCTTATCCGAGAGTCTGGCGTTGTAGGGGAGGTGTCCCCGCACGCGTGCGTATGTCAGAAGTGTCACAGTGTCCACCGGTGCCTGTCCAGTGTCCACTGTTGTCTGAAAACGGCACTTTTCTGACCTCTGACCTCACTGGACGGTCCGCCACACTTTTTTTTACACCTCTCGGGCTTATCCGAGAGTGTGGCGTTGTAGGGGAGGTGTCCCCGCACGCGTGCGTATGTCAGAAGTGTCGGCAGTGTCCGCCGGCGCCGGTCCAGTGTCCACCGTTGTCTGAAAACTGCACTTTTCTGACCTCTGACCTCACTGGACGGTCCGCCACACTTTTTTTTACATCTCTCGGGCTTATCCGAGAGTGTGGCGTTGTAGGGGAGGTGTCCCCGCACGCGTGCGTATGTCAGAAGTGTCGGCAGTTTCCGCCGGCGCCGGTCCAGTGTCCACCGTTGTCTGAAAACTGCACTTTTCTGACCTCTGACCTCACTGGACGGTCCGCCACACTTTTTTTTACACCTCTCGGGCTTATCCGAGAGTGTGGCGTTGTAGGGGAGGTGTCCCCGCACGCGTGCGTATGTCAGAAGTGTCGGCAGTGTCCGCCGGCGCCGGTCCAGTGTCCACCGTTGTCTGAAAACTGCACTTTTCTGACCTCTGACCTCACTGGACGGTCCGCCACACTTTTCTTTACACCTCTCGGGCTTATCCGAGAGTCTGGCGTTGTAGGGGAGGTGTCCCCGCACGCGTGCGTATGTCAGAAGTGTCGGCAGTGTCCGCCGGCGCCGGTCCAGTGTCCACCGTTTTCTGAAAACTGCATTTTTCTGACCTCTGACCTCACTGGACGGTCCGCCACACTTTTCTTTACACCTCTCGGGCTTATCCGAGAGTGTGGCATTGTAGGGGAGGTGTCCCCGCACGCGTGCGTATGTCAGAAGTGTCGGCAGTGTCCACCGGTGCCTGTCCAGTGTCCACTGTTGTCTGAAAACGGCACTTTTCTGACCTCTGACCTCACTGGACGGTCCGCCACACTTTTTTTTACACCTCTCGGGCTTATCCGAGAGTGCGGCGTTGTAGGGGAGGTGTCCCCGCACGCGTGCGTATGTCAGAAGTGTCGGCAGTGTCCGCCGGCGCCGGTCCAGTGTCCACCGTTGTCTGAAAACTGCACTTTTCTGACCTCTGACCTCACTGGACGGTCCGCCACACTTTTCTTTACACCTCTCGGGCTTATCCGAGAGTCTGGCGTTGTAGGGGAGGTGTCCCCGCACGCGTGCGTATGTCAGAAGTGTCGGCAGTGTCCGCCGGCGCCGGTCCAGTGTCCACCGTTGTTTGAAAACTGCACTTTTCTGACCTCTGACCTCACTGGACGGTCCGCCACACTTTTCTTTACACCTCTCGGGCTTATCCGAGAGTCTGGCGTTGTAGGGGAGGTGTCCCCGCACGCGTGCGTATGTCAGAAGTGTCGGCAGTGTCCGCCGGCGCCGGTCCAGTGTCCACCGTTGTCTGAAAACTGCACTTTTCTGACCTCTGACCTCACTGGACGGTCCGCCACACTTTTTTTTACATCTCTCGGGCTTATCCGAGAGTGTGGCGTTGTAGGGGAGGTGTCCCCGCACGCGTGCGTATGTCAGAAGTGTCGGCAGTTTCCGCCGGCGCCGGTCCAGTGTCCACCGTTGTCTGAAAACTGCACTTTTCTGACCTCTGACCTCACTGGACGGTCCGCCACACTTTTTTTTACATCTCTCGGGCTTATCCGAGAGTGTGGCGTTGTAGGGGAGGTGTCCCCGCACGCGTGCGTATGTCAGAAGTGTCGGCAGTTTCCGCCGGCGCCGGTCCAGTGTCCACCGTTGTCTGAAAACTGCACTTTTCTGACCTCTGACCTCACTGGACGGTCCGCCACACTTTTTTTTACACCTCTCGGGCTTATCCGAGAGTGTGGCGTTGTAGGGGAGGTGTCCCCGCACGCGTGCGTATGTCAGAAGTGTCGGCAGTGTCCGCCGGCGCCGGTCCAGTGTCCACCGTTGTCTGAAAACTGCACTTTTCTGACCTCTGACCTCACTGGACGGTCCGCCACACTTTTCTTTACACCTCTCGGGCTTATCCGAGAGTTTGGCGTTGTAGGGGAGGTGTCCCCGCACGCGTGCGTATGTCAGAAGTGTCGGCAGTGTCCGCCGGCGCCGGTCCAGTGTCCACCGTTGTCTGAAAACTGCATTTTTCTGACCTCTGACCTCACTGGACGGTCCGCCACACTTTTCTTTACACCTCTCGGGCTTATCCGAGAGTGTGGCATTGTAGGGGAGGTGTCCCCGCACGCGTGCGTATGTCAGAAGTGTCGGCAGTGTCCACCGGTGCCTGTCCAGTGTCCACTGTTGTCTGAAAACGGCACTTTTCTGACCTCTGACCTCACTGGACGGTCCGCCACACTTTTTTTTACACCTCTCGGGCTTATCCGAGAGTGCGGCGTTGTAGGGGAGGTGTCCCCGCACGCGTGCGTATGTCAGAAGTGTCGGCAGTGTCCGCCGGCGCCGGTCCAGTGTCCACCGTTGTCTGAAAACTGCACTTTTCTGACCTCTGACCTCACTGGACGGTCCGCCACACTTTTTTTTACATCTCTCGGGCTTATCCGAGAGTGTGGCGTTGTAGGGGAGGTGTCCCCGCACGCGTGCGTATGTCAGAAGTGTCGGCAGTGTCCGCCGGCGCCGGTCCAGTGTCCACCGTTGTCTGAAAACTGCACTTTTCTGACCTCTGACCTCACTGGACGGTCCGCCACAATTTTCTTTACACCTCTCGGGCTTATCCGAGAGTCTGGCGTTGTAGGGGAGGTGTCCCCGCACGCGTGCGTATGTCAGAAGTGTCGGCAGTGTCCGCCGGCGCCGGTCCAGTGTCCACCGTTGTTTGAAAACTGCACTTTTCTGACCTCTGACCTCACTGGACGGTCCGCCACACTTTTCTTTACACCTCTCGGGCTTATCCGAGAGTCTGGCGTTGTAGGGGAGGTGTCCCCGCACGCGTGCGTATGTCAGAAGTGTCGGCAGTGTCCGCCGGCGCCGGTCCAGTGTCCACCGTTGTCTGAAAACTGCACTTTTCTGACCTCTGACCTCACTGGACGGTCCGCCACACTTTTCTTTACACCTCTCGGGCTTATCCGAGAGTGTGGCGTTGTAGGGGAGGTGTCCCCGCACGCGTGCGTATGTCAGAAGTGTCGGCAGTGTCCACCGGTGCCTGTCCAGTGTCCACTGTTGTCTGAAAACTGCACTTTTCTGACCTCTGACCTCACTGGACGGTCCGCCACACTTTTTTTTACACCTCTCGGGCTTATCCGAGAGTGTGGCGTTGTAGGGGAGGTGTCCCCGCACGCGTGCGTATGTCAGAAGTGTCGGCAGTGTCCGCCGGCGCCGGTCCAGTGTCCACCGTTGTCTGAAAACTGCACTTTTCTGACCTCTGACCTCACTGGACGGTCCGCCACACTTTTTTTTACATCTCTCGGGCTTATCCGAGAGTGTGGCGTTGTAGGGGAGGTGTCCCCGCACGCGTGCGTATGTCAGAAGTGTCGGCAGTTTCCGCCGGCGCCGGTCCAGTGTCCACCGTTGTCTGAAAACTGCACTTTTCTGACCTCTGACCTCACTGGACGGTCCGCCACACTTTTTTTTACACCTCTCGGGCTTATCCGAGAGTGTGGCGTTGTAGGGGAGGTGTCCCCGCACGCGTGCGTATGTCAGAAGTGTCGGCAGTGTCCGCCGGCGCCGGTCCAGTGTCCACCGTTGTCTGAAAACTGCACTTTTCTGACCTCTGACCTCACTGGACGGTCCGCCACACTTTTCTTTACACCTCTCGGGCTTATCCGAGAGTGTGGCGTTGTAGGGGAGGTGTCCCCGCACGCGTGCGTATGTCAGAAGTGTCGGCAGTGTCCACCGGTGCCTGTCCAGTGTCCACTGTTGTCTGAAAACTGCACTTTTCTGACCTCTGACCTCACTGGACGGTCCGCCACACTTTTTTTTACACCTCTCGGGCTTATCCGAGAGTGTGGCGTTGTAGGGGAGGTGTCCCCGCACGCGTGCGTATGTCAGAAGTGTCGGCAGTGTCCGCCGGCGCCGGTCCAGTGTCCACCGTTGTCTGAAAACTGCACTTTTCTGACCTCTGACCTCACTGGACGGTCCGCCACACTTTTTTTTACATCTCTCGGGCTTATCCGAGAGTGTGGCGTTGTAGGGGAGGTGTCCCCGCACGCGTGCGTATGTCAGAAGTGTCGGCAGTTTCCGCCGGCGCCGGTCCAGTGTCCACCGTTGTCTGAAAACTGCACTTTTCTGACCTCTGACCTCACTGGACGGTCCGCCACACTTTTTTTTACACCTCTCGGGCTTATCCGAGAGTGTGGCGTTGTAGGGGAGGTGTCCCCGCACGCGTGCGTATGTCAGAAGTGTCGGCAGTGTCCGCCGGCGCCGGTCCAGTGTCCACCGTTGTCTGAAAACTGCACTTTTCTGACCTCTGACCTCACTGGACGGTCCGCCACACTTTTCTTTACACCTCTCGGGCTTATCCGAGAGTGTGGCGTTGTAGGGGAGGTGTCCCCGCACGCGTGCAAATGTCAGAAGTGTCGGCAGTGTCCGCCGGCGCCGGTCCAGTGTCCACTGTTGTCTGAAAACTGCACTTTTCTGACCTCTGACCTCACTGGACGGTCCGCCACACTTTTTTTTACACCTCTCGGGCTTTTCCGAGAGTTTGGCGTTGTAGGGGAGGTGTCCCCGCACGCGTGCGTATGTCAGAAGTGTCGGCAGTGTCCGCCGGCGCCGGTCCAGTGTCCACCGTTGTCTGAAAACTGCACTTTTCTGACCTCTGACCTCACTGGACGGTCCGCCACACTTTTCTTTACACCTCTCGGGCTTATCCGAGAGTCTGGCGTTGTAGGGGAGGTGTCCCCGCACGCGTGCGTATGTCAGAAGTGTCACAGTGTCCACCGGTGCCTGTCCAGTGTCCACCGTTGTCTGAAAACTGCACTTTTCTGACCTCTGACCTCACTGGACGGTCCGCCACACTTTTTTTTACATCTCTCGGGCTTATCCGAGAGTGTGGCGTTGTAGGGGAGGTGTCCCCGCACGCGTGCGTATGTCAGAAGTGTCGGCAGTGTCCGCCGGCACCGGTCCAGTGTCCACCGTTGTCTGAAAACTGCACTTTTCTGACCTCTGACCTCACTGGACGGTCCGCCCCACTTTTCTTTACACCTCTCGGGCTTATCCGAGAGTGTGGCGTTGTAGGGGAGGTGTCCCCGCACGCGTGCGTATGTCAGAAGTGTCGGCAGTGTCCACCGGTGCCTGTCCAGTGTCCACTGTTGTCTGAAAACTGCACTTTTCTGACCTCTGACCTCACTGGACGGTCCGCCACACTTTTTTTTACACCTCTCGGGCTTATCCGAGAGTGTGGCGTTGTAGGGGAGGTGTCCCCGCACGCGTGCGTATGTCAGAAGTGTCGGCAGTGTCCGCCGGCGCCGGTCCAGTGTCCACCGTTGTCTGAAAACTGCACTTTTCTGACCTCTGACCTCACTGGACGGTCCGCCACACTTTTTTTTACATCTCTCGGGCTTATCCGAGAGTGTGGCGTTGTAGGGGAGGTGTCCCCGCACGCGTGCGTATGTCAGAAGTGTCGGCAGTTTCCGCCGGCGCCGGTCCAGTGTCCACCGTTGTCTGAAAACTGCACTTTTCTGACCTCTGACCTCACTGGACGGTCCGCCACACTTTTTTTTACACCTCTCGGGCTTATCCGAGAGTGTGGCGTTGTAGGGGAGGTGTCCCCGCACGCGTGCGTATGTCAGAAGTGTCGGCAGTGTCCGCCGGCGCCGGTCCAGTGTCCACCGTTGTCTGAAAACTGCACTTTTCTGACCTCTGACCTCACTGGACGGTCCGCCACACTTTTCTTTACACCTCTCGGGCTTATCCGAGAGTGTGGCGTTGTAGGGGAGGTGTCCCCGCACGCGTGCAAATGTCAGAAGTGTCGGCAGTGTCCGCCGGCGCCGGTCCAGTGTCCACTGTTGTCTGAAAACTGCACTTTTCTGACCTCTGACCTCACTGGACGGTCCGCCACACTTTTTTTTACACCTCTCGGGCTTTTCCGAGAGTTTGGCGTTGTAGGGGAGGTGTCCCCGCACGCGTGCGTATGTCAGAAGTGTCGGCAGTGTCCGCCGGCGCCGGTCCAGTGTCCACCGTTGTCTGAAAACTGCACTTTTCTGACCCCTGACCTCACTGGACGGTCCGCCACACTTTTCTTTACACCTCTCGGGCTTATCCGAGAGTCTGGCGTTGTAGGGGAGGTGTCCCCGCACGCGTGCGTATGTCAGAAGTGTCACAGTGTCCACCGGTGCCTGTCCAGTGTCCACTGTTGTCTGAAAACGGCACTTTTCTGACCTCTGACCTCACTGGACGGTCCGCCACACTTTTTTTTACACCTCTCGGGCTTATCCGAGAGTGTGGCGTTGTAGGGGAGGTGTCCCCGCACGCGTGCGTATATCAGAAGTGTCGGCAGTGTCCGCCGGCGCCGGTCCAGTGTCCACCGTTGTCTGAAAACTGCACTTTTCTGACCTCTGACCTCACTGGACGGTCCGCCACACTTTTTTTTACATCTCTCGGGCTTATCCGAGAGTGTGGCGTTGTAGGGGAGGTGTCCCCGCACGCGTGCGTATGTCAGAAGTGTCGGCAGTTTCCGCCGGCGCCGGTCCAGTGTCCACCGTTGTCTGAAAACTGCACTTTTCTGACCTCTGACCTCACTGGACGGTCCGCCACACTTTTTTTTACACCTCTCGGGCTTATCCGAGAGTGTGGCGTTGTAGGGGAGGTGTCCCCGCACGCGTGCGTATGTCAGAAGTGTCGGCAGTGTCCGCCGGCGCCGGTCCAGTGTCCACCGTTGTCTGAAAACTGCACTTTTCTGACCTCTGACCTCACTGGACGGTCCGCCACACTTTTCTTTACACCTCTCGGGCTTATCCGAGAGTCTGGCGTTGTAGGGGAGGTGTCCCCGCACGCGTGCGTATGTCAGAAGTGTCGGCAGTGTCCGCCGGCGCCGGTCCAGTGTCCACCGTTGTCTGAAAACTGCATTTTTCTGACCTCTGACCTCACTGGACGGTCCGCCACACTTTTCTTTACACCTCTCGGGCTTATCCGAGAGTGTGGCATTGTAGGGGAGGTGTCCCCGCACGCGTGCGTATGTCAGAAGTGTCGGCAGTGTCCACCGGTGCCTGTCCAGTGTCCACTGTTGTCTGAAAACGGCACTTTTCTGACCTCTGACCTCACTGGACGGTCCGCCACACTTTTTTTTACACCTCTCGGGCTTATCCGAGAGTGCGGCGTTGTAGGGGAGGTGTCCCCGCACGCGTGCGTATGTCAGAAGTGTCGGCAGTGTCCGCCGGCGCCGGTCCAGTGTCCACCGTTGTCTGAAAACTGCACTTTTCTGACCTCTGACCTCACTGGACGGTCCGCCACACTTTTTTTTACATCTCTCGGGCTTATCCGAGAGTGTGGCGTTGTAGGGGAGGTGTCCCCGCACGCGTGCGTATGTCAGAAGTGTCGGCAGTGTCCGCCGGCGCCGGTCCAGTGTCCACCGTTGTCTGAAAACTGCACTTTTCTGACCTCTGACCTCACTGGACGGTCCGCCACACTTTTCTTTACACCTCTCGGGCTTATCCGAGAGTCTGGCGTTGTAGGGGAGGTGTCCCCGCACGTGTGCGTATGTCAGAAGTGTCGGCAGTGTCCGCCGGCGCCGGTCCAGTGTCCACCGTTGTCTGAAAACTGCACTTTTCTGACCTCTGACCTCACTGGACGGTCCGCCACACTTTTCTTTACACCTCTCGGGCTTATCCGAGAGTGTGGCGTTGTAGGGGAGGTGTCCCCGCACGCGTGCGTATGTCAGATGTGTCGGCAGTGTCCACCGGTGCCTGTCCAGTGTCCACTGTTGTCTGAAAACTGCACTTTTCTGACCTCTGACCTCACTGGACGGTCCGCCACACTTTTTTTTACACCTCTCGGGCTTTTCCGAGAGTTTGGCGTTGTAGGGGAGGTGTCCCCGCACGCGTGCGTATGTCAAAAGTGTCGGCAGTGTCCACCGGTGCCTGTCCAGTGTCCACTGTTGTCTGAAAACGGCACTTTTCTGACCTCTGACCTCACTGGACGGTCCGCCACACTTTTTTTTACATCTCTCGGGCTTATCCGAGAGTGTGGCGTTGTAGGGGAGGTGTCCCCGCACGCGTGCGTATGTCAGAAGTGTCGGCAGTGTCCGCCGGCGCCGGTCCAGTGTCCACCGTTGTCTGAAAACTGCACTTTTCTGACCTCTGACCTCACTGGACGGTCCGCCACACTTTTCTTTACACCTCTCGGGCTTATCCGAGAGTCTGGCGTTGTAGGGGAGGTGTCCCCGCACGCGTGCGTATGTCAGAAGTGTCGGCAGTGTCCGCCGGCGCCGGTCCAGTGTCCACCGTTGTCTGAAAACTGCACTTTTCTGACCTCTGACCTCACTGGACGGTCCGCCACACTTTTCTTTACACCTCTCGGGCTTATCCGAGAGTGTGGCGTTGTAGGGGAGGTGTCCCCGCACGCGTGCGTATGTCAGAAGTGTCGGCAGTGTCCACCGGTGCCTGTCCAGTGTCCACTGTTGTCTGAAAACTGCACTTTTCTGACCTCTGACCTCACTGGACGGTCCGCCACACTTTTTTTTACACCTCTCGGGCTTTTCCGAGAGTTTGGCGTTGTAGGGGAGGTGTCCCCGCACGCGTGCGTATGTCAGAAGTGTCGGCAGTGTCCGCCGGCGCCGGTCCAGTGTCCACCGTTGTCTGAAAACTGCACTTTTCTGACCTCTGACCTCACTGGACGGTCCGCCACACTTTTCTTTACACCTCTCGGGCTTATCCGAGAGTCTGGCGTTGTAGGGGAGGTGTCCCCGCACGCGTGCGTATGTCAGAAGTGTCGGCAGTGTCCGCCGGCGCCGGTCCAGTGTCCACCGTTGTCTGAAAACTGCATTTTTCTGACCTCTGACCTCACTGGACGGTCCGCCACACTTTTCTTTACACCTCTCGGGCTTATCCGAGAGTGTGGCGTTGTAGGGGAGGTGTCCCCGCACGCGTGCGTATGTCAGAAGTGTCGGCAGTGTCCACCGGTGCCTGTCCAGTGTCCACTGTTGTCTGAAAACGGCACTTTTCTGACCTCTGACCTCACTGGACGGTCCGCCACACTTTTTTTTACATCTCTCGGGCTTATCCGAGAGTGTGGCGTTGTAGGGGAGGTGTCCCCGCACGCGTGCGTATGTCAGAAGTGTCGGCAGTGTCCGCCGGCGCCGGTCCAGTGTCCACCGTTGTCTGAAAACTGCACTTTTCTGACCTCTGACCTCACTGGACGGTCCGCCACACTTTTCTTTACACCTCTCGGGCTTATCCGAGAGTCTGGCGTTGTAGGGGAGGTGTCCCCGCACGCGTGCGTATGTCAGAAGTGTCGGCAGTGTCCGCCGGCGCCGGTCCAGTGTCCACCGTTGTCTGAAAACTGCACTTTTCTGACCTCTGACCTCACTGGACGGTCCGCCACACTTTTCTTTACACCTCTCGGGCTTATCCGAGAGTGTGGCGTTGTAGGGGAGGTGTCCCCGCACGCGTGCAAATGTCAGAAGTGTCGGCAGTGTCCGCCGGCGCCGGTCCAGTGTCCACTGTTGTCTGAAAACTGCACTTTTCTGACCTCTGACCTCACTGGACGGTCCGCCACACTTTTTTTTACACCTCTCGGGCTTTTCCGAGAGTTTGGCGTTGTAGGGGAGGTGTCCCCGCACGCGTGCGTATGTCAGAAGTGTCGGCAGTGTCCGCCGGCGCCGGTCCAGTGTCCACCGTTGTCTGAAAACTGCACTTTTCTGACCCCTGACCTCACTGGACGGTCCGCCACACTTTTCTTTACACCTCTCGGGCTTATCCGAGAGTCTGGCGTTGTAGGGGAGGTGTCCCCGCACGCGTGCGTATGTCAGAAGTGTCACAGTGTCCACCGGTGCCTGTCCAGTGTCCACTGTTGTCTGAAAACGGCACTTTTCTGACCTCTGACCTCACTGGACGGTCCGCCACACTTTTTTTTACACCTCTCGGGCTTATCCGAGAGTGTGGCGTTGTAGGGGAGGTGTCCCCGCACGCGTGCGTATATCAGAAGTGTCGGCAGTGTCCGCCGGCGCCGGTCCAGTGTCCACCGTTGTCTGAAAACTGCACTTTTCTGACCTCTGACCTCACTGGACGGTCCGCCACACTTTTTTTTACATCTCTCGGGCTTATCCGAGAGTGTGGCGTTGTAGGGGAGGTGTCCCCGCACGCGTGCGTATGTCAGAAGTGTCGGCAGTTTCCGCCGGCGCCGGTCCAGTGTCCACCGTTGTCTGAAAACTGCACTTTTCTGACCTCTGACCTCACTGGACGGTCCGCCACACTTTTTTTTACACCTCTCGGGCTTATCCGAGAGTGTGGCGTTGTAGGGGAGGTGTCCCCGCACGCGTGCGTATGTCAGAAGTGTCGGCAGTGTCCGCCGGCGCCGGTCCAGTGTCCACCGTTGTCTGAAAACTGCACTTTTCTGACCTCTGACCTCACTGGACGGTCCGCCACACTTTTCTTTACACCTCTCGGGCTTATCCGAGAGTCTGGCGTTGTAGGGGAGGTGTCCCCGCACGCGTGCGTATGTCAGAAGTGTCGGCAGTGTCCGCCGGCGCCGGTCCAGTGTCCACCGTTGTCTGAAAACTGCATTTTTCTGACCTCTGACCTCACTGGACGGTCCGCCACACTTTTCTTTACACCTCTCGGGCTTATCCGAGAGTGTGGCATTGTAGGGGAGGTGTCCCCGCACGCGTGCGTATGTCAGAAGTGTCGGCAGTGTCCACCGGTGCCTGTCCAGTGTCCACTGTTGTCTGAAAACGGCACTTTTCTGACCTCTGACCTCACTGGACGGTCCGCCACACTTTTTTTTACACCTCTCGGGCTTATCCGAGAGTGCGGCGTTGTAGGGGAGGTGTCCCCGCACGCGTGCGTATGTCAGAAGTGTCGGCAGTGTCCGCCGGCGCCGGTCCAGTGTCCACCGTTGTCTGAAAACTGCACTTTTCTGACCTCTGACCTCACTGGACGGTCCGCCACACTTTTTTTTACATCTCTCGGGCTTATCCGAGAGTGTGGCGTTGTAGGGGAGGTGTCCCCGCACGCGTGCGTATGTCAGAAGTGTCGGCAGTGTCCGCCGGCGCCGGTCCAGTGTCCACCGTTGTCTGAAAACTGCACTTTTCTGACCTCTGACCTCACTGGACGGTCCGCCACACTTTTCTTTACACCTCTCGGGCTTATCCGAGAGTCTGGCGTTGTAGGGGAGGTGTCCCCGCACGTGTGCGTATGTCAGAAGTGTCGGCAGTGTCCGCCGGCGCCGGTCCAGTGTCCACCGTTGTCTGAAAACTGCACTTTTCTGACCTCTGACCTCACTGGACGGTCCGCCACACTTTTCTTTACACCTCTCGGGCTTATCCGAGAGTGTGGCGTTGTAGGGGAGGTGTCCCCGCACGCGTGCGTATGTCAGATGTGTCGGCAGTGTCCACCGGTGCCTGTCCAGTGTCCACTGTTGTCTGAAAACTGCACTTTTCTGACCTCTGACCTCACTGGACGGTCCGCCACACTTTTTTTTACACCTCTCGGGCTTTTCCGAGAGTTTGGCGTTGTAGGGGAGGTGTCCCCGCACGCGTGCGTATGTCAAAAGTGTCGGCAGTGTCCACCGGTGCCTGTCCAGTGTCCACTGTTGTCTGAAAACGGCACTTTTCTGACCTCTGACCTCACTGGACGGTCCGCCACACTTTTTTTTACATCTCTCGGGCTTATCCGAGAGTGTGGCGTTGTAGGGGAGGTGTCCCCGCACGCGTGCGTATGTCAGAAGTGTCGGCAGTGTCCGCCGGCGCCGGTCCAGTGTCCACCGTTGTCTGAAAACTGCAATTTTCTGACCTCTGACCTCACTGGACGGTCCGCCACACTTTTCTTTACACCTCTCGGGCTTATCCGAGAGTCTGGCGTTGTAGGGGAGGTGTCCCCGCACGCGTGCGTATGTCAGAAGTGTCGGCAGTGTCCGCCGGCGCCGGTCCAGTGTCCACCGTTGTCTGAAAACTGCACTTTTCTGACCTCTGACCTCACTGGACGGTCCGCCACACTTTTCTTTACACCTCTCGGGCTTATCCGAGAGTGTGGCGTTGTAGGGGAGGTGTCCCCGCACGCGTGCGTATGTCAGAAGTGTCGGCAGTGTCCACCGGTGCCTGTCCAGTGTCCACTGTTGTCTGAAAACTGCACTTTTCTGACCTCTGACCTCACTGGACGGTCCGCCACACTTTTTTTTACACCTCTCGGGCTTTTCCGAGAGTTTGGCGTTGTAGGGGAGGTGTCCCCGCACGCGTGCGTATGTCAGAAGTGTCGGCAGTGTCCGCCGGCGCCGGTCCAGTGTCCACCGTTGTCTGAAAACTGCACTTTTCTGACCTCTGACCTCACTGGACGGTCCGCCACACTTTTCTTTACACCTCTCGGGCTTATCCGAGAGTCTGGCGTTGTAGGGGAGGTGTCCCCGCACGCGTGCGTATGTCAGAAGTGTCGGCAGTGTCCGCCGGCGCCGGTCCAGTGTCCACCGTTGTCTGAAAACTGCATTTTTCTGACCTCTGACCTCACTGGACGGTCCGCCACACTTTTCTTTACACCTCTCGGGCTTATCCGAGAGTGTGGCGTTGTAGGGGAGGTGTCCCCGCACGCGTGCGTATGTCAGAAGTGTCGGCAGTGTCCACCGGTGCCTGTCCAGTGTCCACTGTTGTCTGAAAACGGCACTTTTCTGACCTCTGACCTCACTGGACGGTCCGCCACACTTTTTTTTACATCTCTCGGGCTTATCCGAGAGTGTGGCGTTGTAGGGGAGGTGTCCCCGCACGCGTGCGTATGTCAGAAGTGTCGGCAGTGTCCGCCGGCGCCGGTCCAGTGTCCACCGTTGTCTGAAAACTGCACTTTTCTGACCTCTGACCTCACTGGACGGTCCGCCACACTTTTCTTTACACCTCTCGGGCTTATCCGAGAGTCTGGCGTTGTAGGGGAGGTGTCCCCGCACGCGTGCGTATGTCAGAAGTGTCGGCAGTGTCCGCCGGCGCCGGTCCAGTGTCCACCGTTGTCTGAAAACTGCACTTTTCTGACCTCTGACCTCACTGGACGGTCCGCCACACTTTTCTTTACACCTCTCGGGCTTATCCGAGAGTCTGGCGTTGTAGGGGAGGTGTCCCCGCACGCGTGCGTATGTCAGAAGTGTCGGCAGTGTCCGCCGGCGCCGGTCCAGTGTCCACCGTTGTCTGAAAACTGCACTTTTCTGACCTCTGACCTCACTGGACGGTCCGCCACACTTTTCTTTACACCTCTCGGGCTTATCCGAGAGTGTGGCGTTGTAGGGGAGGTGTCCCCGCACGCGTGCGTATGTCAGAAGTGTCGGCAGTGTCCACCGGTGCCTGTCCAGTGTCCACTGTTGTCTGAAAACTGCACTTTTCTGACCTCAGACCTCACTGGACGGTCCGCCACACTTTTTTTTACACCTCTCGGGCTTTTCCGAGAGTTTGGCGTTGTAGGGGAGGTGTCCCCGCACGCGTGCGTATGTCAGAAGTGTCGGCAGTGTCCGCCGGCGCCGGTCCAGTGTCCACCGTTGTCTGAAAACTGCACTTTTCTGACCTCTGACCTCACTGGACGGTCCGCCACACTTTTCTTTACACCTCTCGGGCTTATCCGAGAGTCTGGCGTTGTAGGGGAGGTGTCCCCGCACGCGTGCGTATGTCAGAAGTGTCGGCAGTGTCCGCCGGCGCCGGTCCAGTGTCCACCGTTGTCTGAAAACTGCATTTTTCTGACCTCTGACCTCACTGGACGGTCCGCCACACTTTTCTTTACACCTCTCGGGCTTATCCGAGAGTGTGGCGTTGTAGGGGAGGTGTCCCCGCACGCGTGCGTATGTCAGAAGTGTCGGCAGTGTCCACCGGTGCCTGTCCAGTGTCCACTGTTGTCTGAAAACGGCACTTTTCTGACCTCTGACCTCACTGGACGGTCCGCCACACTTTTTTTTACATCTCTCGGGCTTATCCGAGAGTGTGGCGTTGTAGGGGAGGTGTCCCCGCACGCGTGCGTATGTCAGAAGTGTCGGCAGTGTCCGCCGGCGCCGGTCCAGTGTCCACCGTTGTCTGAAAACTGCACTTTTCTGACCTCTGACCTCACTGGACGGTCCGCCACACTTTTCTTTACACCTCTCGGGCTTATCCGAGAGTCTGGCGTTGTAGGGGAGGTGTCCCCGCACGTGTGCGTATGTCAGAAGTGTCGGCAGTGTCCGCCGGCGCCGGTCCAGTGTCCACCGTTGTCTGAAAACTGCACTTTTCTGACCTCTGACCTCACTGGACGGTCCGCCACACTTTTCTTTACACCTCTCGGGCTTATCCGAGAGTGTGGCGTTGTAGGGGAGGTGTCCCCGCACGCGTGCGTATGTCAGATGTGTCGGCAGTGTCCACCGGTGCCTGTCCAGTGTCCACTGTTGTCTGAAAACTGCACTTTTCTGACCTCTGACCTCACTGGACGGTCCGCCACACTTTTTTTTACACCTCTCGGGCTTTTCCGAGAGTTTGGCGTTGTAGGGGAGGTGTCCCCGCACGCGTGCGTATGTCAAAAGTGTCGGCAGTGTCCACCGGTGCCTGTCCAGTGTCCACTGTTGTCTGAAAACGGCACTTTTCTGACCTCTGACCTCACTGGACGGTCCGCCACACTTTTTTTTACATCTCTCGGGCTTATCCGAGAGTGTGGTGTTGTAGGGGAGGTGTCCCCGCACGCGTGCGTATGTCAGAAGTGTCGGCAGTGTCCGCCGGCGCCGGTCCAGTGTCCACCGTTGTCTGAAAACTGCACTTTTCTGACCTCTGACCTCACTGGACGGTCCGCCACACTTTTCTTTACACCTCTCGGGCTTATCCGAGAGTCTGGCGTTGTAGGGGAGGTGTCCCCGCACGCGTGCGTATGTCAGAAGTGTCGGCAGTGTCCGCCGGCGCCGGTCCAGTGTCCACCGTTGTCTGAAAACTGCACTTTTCTGACCTCTGACCTCACTGGACGGTCCGCCACACTTTTCTTTACACCTCTCGGGCTTATCCGAGAGTCTGGCGTTGTAGGGGAGGTGTCCCCGCACGTGTGCGTATGTCAGAAGTGTCGGCAGTGTCCGCCGGCGCCGGTCCAGTGTCCACCGTTGTCTGAAAACTGCACTTTTCTGACCTCTGACCTCACTGGACGGTCCGCCACACTTTTCTTTACACCTCTCGGGCTTATCCGAGAGTGTGGCGTTGTAGGGGAGGTGTCCCCGCACGCGTGCGTATGTCAGATGTGTCGGCAGTGTCCACCGGTGCCTGTCCAGTGTCCACTGTTGTCTGAAAACTGCACTTTTCTGACCTCTGACCTCACTGGACGGTCCGCCACACTTTTTTTTACACCTCTCGGGCTTTTCCGAGAGTTTGGCGTTGTAGGGGAGGTGTCCCCGCACGCGTGCGTATGTCAAAAGTGTCGGCAGTGTCCACCGGTGCCTGTCCAGTGTCCACTGTTGTCTGAAAACGGCACTTTTCTGACCTCTGACCTCACTGGACGGTCCGCCACACTTTTTTTTACATCTCTCGGGCTTATCCGAGAGTGTGGCGTTGTAGGGGAGGTGTCCCCGCACGCGTGCGTATGTCAGAAGTGTCGGCAGTGTCCGCCGGCGCCGGTCCAGTGTCCACCGTTGTCTGAAAACTGCACTTTTCTGACCTCTGACCTCACTGGACGGTCCGCCACACTTTTCTTTACACCTCTCGGGCTTATCCGAGAGTCTGGCGTTGTAGGGGAGGTGTCCCCGCACGCGTGCGTATGTCAGAAGTGTCGGCAGTGTCCGCCGGCGCCGGTCCAGTGTCCACCGTTGTCTGAAAACTGCACTTTTCTGACCTCTGACCTCACTGGACGGTCCGCCACACTTTTCTTTACACCTCTCGGGCTTATCCGAGAGTCTGGCGTTGTAGGGGAGGTGTCCCCGCACGCGTGCGTATGTCAGAAGTGTCGGCAGTGTCCGCCGGCGCCGGTCCAGTGTCCACCATTGTCTGAAAACTGCACTTTTCTGACCTCTGACCTCACTGGACGGTCCGCCACACTTTTCTTTACACCTCTCGGGCTTATCCGAGAGTGTGGCGTTGTAGGGGAGGTGTCCCCGCACGCGTGCGTATGTCAAAAGTGTCGGCAGTGTCCACCGGTGCCTGTCCAGTGTCCACTGTTGTCTGAAAACTGCACTTTTCTGACCTCTGACCTCACTGGACGGTCCGCCACACTTTTTTTTACACCTCTCGGGCTTTTCCGAGAGTTTGGCGTTGTAGGGGAGGTGTCCCCGCACGCGTGCGTATGTCAGAAGTGTCGGCAGTGTCCGCCGGCGCCGGTCCAGTGTCCACCGTTGTCTGAAAACTGCACTTTTCTGACCTCTGACCTCACTGGACGGTCCGCCACACTTTTTTTTACATCTCTCGGGCTTATCCGAGAGTGTGGCGTTGTAGGGGAGGTGTCCCCGCATGCGTGCGTATGTCAGAAGTGTCGGCAGTGTCCGCCGGCACCGGTCCAGTGTCCACCGTTGTCTGAAAACTGCACTTTTCTGACCTCTGACCTCACTGGACGGTCCGCCACACTTTTCTTTACACCTCTCGGGCTTATCCGAGAGTGTGGCGTTGTAGGGGAGGTGTCCCCGCACGCGTGCGTATGTCAGAAGTGTCGGCAGTGTCCACCGGTGCCTGTCCAGTGTCCACTGTTGTCTGAAAACTGCACTTTTCTGACCTCTGACCTCACTGGACGGTCCGCCACACTTTTTTTTACACCTCTCGGGCTTATCCGAGAGTGTGGCGTTGTAGGGGAGGTGTCCCCGCACGTGTGCGTATGTCAGAAGTGTCGGCAGTGTCCGCCGGCGCCGGTCCAGTGTCCACCGTTGTCTGAAAACTGCACTTTTCTGACATCTGACCTCACTGGACGGTCCGCCACACTTTTTTTTACATCTC
The DNA here is from genome assembly GCF_963280865.1 of Gymnoscopelus braueri. Classification (NCBI taxonomy): domain Eukaryota; kingdom Metazoa; phylum Chordata; class Actinopteri; order Myctophiformes; family Myctophidae; genus Gymnoscopelus; species Gymnoscopelus braueri. The sequence goes on from NC_137626.1 coordinate 36,589,136, forward strand.
TCGGGCTTATCCGAGAGTGTGGCGTTGTAGGGGAGGTGTCCCCGCACGCGTGCGTTTGTCAGAAGTGTCGGCAGTGTCCGCCGGCGCCGGTCCAGTGTCCACCGTTGTCTGAAAACTGCACTTTTCTGACCTCTGACCTCACTGGACGGTCCGCCACACTTTTTTTTACATCTCTCGGGCTTATCCGAGAGTGTGGCGTTGTAGGGGAGGTGTCCCCGCACGCGTGCAAATGTCAGAAGTGTCGGCAGTGTCCGCCGGCGCCGGTCCAGTGTCCACCGTTGTCTGAAAACTGCACTTTTCTGACCTCTGACCTCACTGGACGGTCCGCCACACTTTTCTTTACACCTCTCGGGCTTATCCGAGAGTCTGGCGTTGTAGGGGAGGTGTCCCCGCACGCGTGCGTATGTCAGAAGTGTCGGCAGTGTCCGCCGGCGCCGGTCCAGTGTCCACCGTTGTCTGAAAACTGCACTTTTCTGACCTCTGACCTCACTGGACGGTCCGCCACACTTTTCTTTACACCTCTCGGGCTTATCCGAGAGTCTGGCGTTGTAGGGGAGGTGTCCCCGCACGCGTGCGTATGTCAGAAGTGTCGGCAGTGTCCGCCGGCGCCGGTCCAGTGTCCACCATTGTCTGAAAACTGCACTTTTCTGACCTCTGACCTCACTGGACGGTCCGCCACACTTTTCTTTACACCTCTCGGGCTTATCCGAGAGTGTGGCGTTGTAGGGGAGGTGTCCCCGCACGCGTGCGTATGTCAGAAGTGTCGGCAGTGTCCACCGGTGCCTGTCCAGTGTCCACTGTTGTCTGAAAACTGCACTTTTCTGACCTCTGACCTCACTGGACGGTCCGCCACACTTTTTTTTACACCTCTCGGGCTTTTCCGAGAGTTTGGCGTTGTAGGGGAGGTGTCCCCGCACGCGTGCGTATGTCAGAAGTGTCGGCAGTGTCCGCCGGCGCCGGTCCAGTGTCCACCGTTGTCTGAAAACTGCACTTTTCTGACCTCTGACCTCACTGGACGGTCCGCCACACTTTTTTTTATATCTCTCGGGCTTATCCGAGAGTGTGGCGTTGTAGGGGAGGTGTCCCCGCATGCGTGCGTATGTCAGAAGTGTCGGCAGTGTCCGCCGGCACCGGTCCAGTGTCCACCGTTGTCTGAAAACTGCACTTTTCTGACCTCTGACCTCACTGGACGGTCCGCCACACTTTTCTTTACACCTCTCGGGCTTATCCGAGAGTGTGGCGTTGTAGGGGAGGTGTCCCCGCACGCGTGCGTATGTCAGAAGTGTCGGCAGTGTCCACCGGTGCCTGTCCAGTGTCCACTGTTGTCTGAAAACTGCACTTTTCTGACCTCTGACCTCACTGGACGGTCCGCCACACTTTTTTTTACACCTCTCGGGCTTATCCGAGAGTGTGGCGTTGTAGGGGAGGTGTCCCCGCACGTGTGCGTATGTCAGAAGTGTCGGCAGTGTCCGCCGGCGCCGGTCCAGTGTCCACCGTTGTCTGAAAACTGCACTTTTCTGACATCTGACCTCACTGGACGGTCCGCCACACTTTTTTTTACATCTCTCGGGCTTATCCGAGAGTGTGGCGTTGTAGGGGAGGTGTCCCCGCACGCGTGCGTTTGTCAGAAGTGTCGGCAGTGTCCGCCGGCGCCGGTCCAGTGTCCACCGTTGTCTGAAAACTGCACTTTTCTGACCTCTGACCTCACTGGACGGTCCGCCACACTTTTTTTTACATCTCTCGGGCTTATCCGAGAGTGTGGCGTTGTAGGGGAGGTGTCCCCGCACGCGTGCAAATGTCAGAAGTGTCGGCAGTGTCCGCCGGCGCCGGTCCAGTGTCCACCGTTGTCTGAAAACTGCACTTTTCTGACCTCTGACCTCACTGGACGGTCCGCCACACTTTTTTTTACATCTCTCGGGCTTATCCGAGAGTGTGGCGTTGTAGGGGAGGTGTCCCCGCACGCGTGCGTATGTCAGAAGTGTCGGCAGTGTCCGCCGGCGCCGGTCCAGTGTCCACCGTTGTCTGAAAACTGCACTTTTCTGACCTCTGACCTCACTGGACGGTCCGCCACACTTTTCTTTACACCTCTCGGGCTTATCCGAGAGTCTGGCGTTGTAGGGGAGGTGTCCCCGCACGTGTGCGTATGTCAGAAGTGTCGGCAGTGTCCGCCGGCGCCGGTCCAGTGTCCACCGTTGTCTGAAAACTGCACTTTTCTGACCTCTGACCTCACTGGACGGTCCGCCACACTTTTCTTTACACCTCTCGGGCTTATCCGAGAGTGTGGCGTTGTAGGGGAGGTGTCCCCGCACGCGTGCGTATGTCAGATGTGTCGGCAGTGTCCACCGGTGCCTGTCCAGTGTCCACTGTTGTCTGAAAACTGCACTTTTCTGACCTCTGACCTCACTGGACGGTCCGCCACACTTTTTTTTACACCTCTCGGGCTTTTCCGAGAGTTTGGCGTTGTAGGGGAGGTGTCCCCGCACGCGTGCGTATGTCAAAAGTGTCGGCAGTGTCCACCGGTGCCTGTCCAGTGTCCACTGTTGTCTGAAAACGGCACTTTTCTGACCTCTGACCTCACTGGACGGTCCGCCATACTTTTTTTTACATCTCTCGGGCTTATCCGAGAGTGTGGCGTTGTAGGGGAGGTGTCCCCGCACGCGTGCGTATGTCAGAAGTGTCGGCAGTGTCCGCCGGCGCCGGTCCAGTGTCCACCGTTGTCTGAAAACTGCACTTTTCTGACCTCTGACCTCACTGGACGGTCCGCCACACTTTTCTTTACACCTCTCGGGCTTATCCGAGAGTCTGGCGTTGTAGGGGAGGTGTCCCCGCACGCGTGCGTATGTCAGAAGTGTCGGCAGTGTCCGCCGGCGCCGGTCCAGTGTCCACCGTTGTCTGAAAACTGCACTTTTCTGACCTCTGACCTCACTGGACGGTCCGCCACACTTTTCTTTACACCTCTCGGGCTTATCCGAGAGTGTGGCGTTGTAGGGGAGGTGTCCCCGCACGCGTGCGTATGTCAGAAGTGTCGGCAGTGTCCACCGGTGCCTGTCCAGTGTCCACTGTTGTCTGAAAACGGCACTTTTCTGACCTCTGACCTCACTGGACGGTCCGCCACACTTTTTTTTACACCTCTCGGGCTTATCCGAGAGTGTGGCGTTGTAGGGGAGGTGTCCCCGCACGCGTGCGTATGTCAGAAGTGTCGGCAGTGTCCACCGGCGCCGGTCCAGTGTCCACCGTTGTCTGAAAACTGCACTTTTCTGACCTCTGACCTCACTGGACGGTCCGCCACACTTTTTTTTACATCTCTCGGGCTTATCCGAGAGTGTGGCGTTGTAGGGGAGGTGTCCCCGCACGCGTGCGTATGTCAAAAGTGTCGGCAGTGTCCGCCGGCGCCGGTCCAGTGTCCACCGTTGTCTGAAAACTGCACTTTTCTGACCTCTGACCTCACTGGACGGTCCGCCACACTTTTCTTTACACCTCTCGGGCTTATCCGAGAGTCTGGCGTTGTAGGGGAGGTGTCCCCGCACGCGTGCGTATGTCAGAAGTGTCGGCAGTGTCCGCCGGCGCCGGTCCAGTGTCCACCGTTGTCTGAAAACTGCACTTTTCTGACCTCTGACCTCACTGGACGGTCCGCCACACTTTTTTTTACATCTCTCGGGCTTATCCGAGAGTGTGGCGTTGTAGGGGAGGTGTCCCCGCACGCGTGCGTATGTCAGAAGTGTCGGCAGTGTCCACCGGTGCCTGTCCAGTGTCCACTGTTGTCTGAAAACGGCACTTTTCTGACCTCTGACCTCACTGGACGGTCCGCCACACTTTTTTTTACACCTCTCGGGCTTATCCGAGAGTGTGGCGTTGTAGGGGAGGTGTCCCCGCACGCGTGCGTATGTCAGAAGTGTCGGCAGTGTCCGCCGGCGCCGGTCCAGTGTCCACCGTTGTCTGAAAACTGCACTTTTCTGACCTCTGACCTCACTGGACGGACCGCCACACTTTTTTTTACATCTCTCGGGCTTATCCGAGAGTGTGGCGTTGTAGGGGAGGTGTCCCCGCACGCGTGCGTATGTCAGAAGTGTCGGCAGTGTCCGCCGGCGCCGGTCCAGTGTCCACCGTTGTCTGAAAACTGCATTTTTCTGACCTCTGACCTCACTGGACGGTCCGCCACACTTTTCTTTACACATCTCGGGCTTATCCGAGAGTGTGGCGTTGTAGGGGAGGTGTCCCCGCACGCGTGCGTATGTCAGAAGTGTCGGCAGTGTCCACCGGTGCCTGTCCAGTGTCCACTGTTGTCTGAAAACGGCACTTTTCTCTGACACGCGTGCGTATGTCAGAAGTGTCGGCAGTGTCCGCCGGCGCCGATCCAGTGTCCACCGTTGTCTGAAAACTGCATTTTTCTGACCTCTGACCTCACTGGACGGTCCGCCACACTTTTCTTTACACCTCTCGGGCTTATCCGAGAGTGTGGCGTTGTAGGGGAGGTGTCCCCGCACGCGTGCGTATGTCAGAAGTGTCGGCAGTGTCCGCCGGCGCCGGTCCAGTGTCCACCGTTGTCTGAAAACTGCACTTTTCTGACCTCTGACCTCACTGGACGGTCCACCACACTTTTTTTTACATCTCTCGGGCTTATCCGAGAGTGTGGCGTTGTAGGGGAGGTGTCCCCGCACGCGTGCGATTGTCAGAAGTGTCGGCAGTGTCCGCCGGCGCCGGTCCAGTGTCCACCGTTGTCTGAAAACTGCACTTTTCTGACCTCTGACCTCACTGGACGGTCCGCCACACTTTTCTTTACACCTCTCGGGCTTATCCGAGAGTCTGGCGTTGTAGGGGAGGTGTCCCCGCACGCGTGCGTATGTCAGAAGTGTCGGCAGTGTCCACCGGTGCCTGTCCAGTGTCCACTGTTGTCTGAAAACGGCACTTTTCTGACCTCTGACCTCACTGGACGGTCCGCCACACTTTTCTTTACACCTCTCGGGCTTATCCGAGAGTCTGGCGTTGTAGGGGAGGTGTCCCCGCACGCGTGCGTATGTCAGAAGTGTCGGCAGTGTCCACCGGTGCCTGTCCAGTGTCCACTGTTGTCTGAAAACGGCACTTTTCTGACCTCTGACCTCACTGGACGGTCCGCCACACTTTTTTTTACACCTCTCGGGCTTATCCGAGAGTCTGGCGTTGTAGGGGAGGTGTCCCCGCACGCGTGCGTATGTCAGAAGTGTCGGCAGTGTCCGCCGGCGCCGGTCCAGTGTCCACCGTTGTCTGAAAACTGCACTTTTCTGACCTCTGACCTCACTGGACGGTCCGCCACACTTTTCTTTACACCTCTCGGGCTTATCCGAGAGTGTGGCGTTGTAGGGGAGGTGTCCCCGCACGCGTGCGTATGTCAGAAGTGTCGGCAGTGTCCACCGGTGCCTGTCCAGTGTCCAGTGTCCACCGTTGTCTGAAAACTGCACTTTTCTGACCTCTGACCTCACTGGACGGTCCGCCACACTTTTCTTTACACCTCTCGGGCTTATCCGAGAGTCTGGCGTTGTAGGGGAGGTGTCCCCGCACGCGTGCGTATGTCAGAAGTGTCGGCAGTGTCCGCCGGCGCCGGTCCAGTGTCCACCGTTGTCTGAAAACTGCACTTTTCTGACCTCTGACCTCACTGGACGGTCCGCCAAACTTTTTTTTACATCTCTCGGGCTTATCCGAGAGTGTGGCGTTGTAGGGGAGGTGTCCCCGCACGCGTGCGTATGTCAGAAGTGTCGGCAGTGTCCACCGGTGCCTGTCCAGTGTCCACTGTTGTCTGAAAACGGCACTTTTCTGACCTCTGACCTCACTGGACGGTCCGCCACACTTTTCTTTACACCTCTCGGGCTTATCCGAGAGTGTGGCGTTGTAGGGGAGGTGTCCCCGCACGCGTGCGTATGTCAGAAGTGTCGGCAGTGTCCGCCGGCGCCGGTCCAGTGTCCACCGTTGTCTGAAAACTGCACTTTTCTGACCTCTGACCTCACTGGACGGTCCACCACACTTTTTTTTACATCTCTCGGGCTTATCCGAGATTGTGGCGTTGTAGGGGAGGTGTCCCCGCACGCGTGCGATTGTCAGAAGTGTCGGCAGTGTCCGCCGGCGCCGGTCCAGTGTCCACCGTTGTCTGAAAACTGCACTTTTCTGACCTCTGACCTCACTGGACGGTCCGCCACACTTTTCTTTACACCTCTCGGGCTTATCCGAGAGTCTGGCGTTGTAGGGGAGGTGTCCCCGCACGCGTGCGTATGTCAGAAGTGTCGGCAGTGTCCACCGGTGCCTGTCCAGTGTCCACTGTTGTCTGAAAACGGCACTTTTCTGACCTCTGACCTCACTGGACGGTCCGCCACACTTTTCTTTACACCTCTCGGGCTTATCCGAGAGTGTGGCGTTGTAGGGGAGGTGTCCCCGCACGCGTGCGTATGTCAGAAGTGTCGGCAGTGTCCACCGGTGCCTGTCCAGTGTCCACTGTTGTCTGAAAACGGCACTTTTCTGACCTCTGACCTCACTGGACGGTCCGCCACACTTTTTTTTACACCTCTCGGGCTTATCCGAGAGTGTGGCGTTGTAGGGGAGGTGTCCCCGCACGCGTGCGTATGTCAGAAGTGTCGGCAGTGTCCGCCGGCGCCGGTCCAGTGTCCACCGTTGTCTGAAAACTGCACTTTTCTGACCTCTGACCTCACTGGACGGTCCGCCACACTTTTCTTTACACCTCTCGGGCTTATCCGAGAGTCTGGCGTTGTAGGGGAGGTGTCCTCGCACGCGTGCGTATGTCAGAAGTGTCGGCAGTGTCCGCCGGCGCCGGTCCAGTGTCCACCGTTGTCTGAAAACTGCACTTTTCTGACCTCTGACCTCACTGGACGGTCCGCCACACTTTTCTTTACACCTCTCGGGCTTATCCGAGAGTCTGGCGTTGTAGGGGAGGTGTCCCCGCACGCGTGCGTATGTCAGAAGTGTCGGCAGTGTCCGCCGGCGCCGGTCCAGTGTCCACCGTTGTCTGAAAACTGCACTTTTCTGACCTCTGACCTCACTGGACGGTCCGCCACACTTTTCTTTACACCTCTCGGGCTTATCCGAGAGTGTGGCGTTGTAGGGGAGGTGTCCCCGCACGCGTGCGTATGTCAGAAGTGTCGGCAGTGTCCACCGGTGCCTGTCCAGTGTCCACTGTTATCTGAAAACTGCACTTTTCTGACCTCTGACCTCACTGGACGGTCCGCCACACTTTTTCTTACACCTCTCGGGCTTTTCCGAGAGTTTGGCGTTGTAGGGGAGGTGTCCCCGCACGCGTGCGTATGTCAGAAGTGTCGGCAGTGTCCGCCGGCGCCGGTCCAGTGTCCACCGTTGTCTGAAAACTGCACTTTTCTGACCTCTGACCTCACTGGACGGTCCGCCACACTTTTCTTTACACCTCTCGGGCTTATCCGAGAGTCTGGCGTTGTAGGGGAGGTGTCCCCGCACGCGTGCGTATGTCAGAAGTGTCGGCAGTGTCCGCCGGCGCCGGTCCAGTGTCCACCGTTGTCTGAAAACTGCACTTTTCTGACCTCACTGGACGGTCCGCCACACTTTTCTTTACACCTCTCGGGCTTATCCGAGAGTGTGGCGTTGTAGGGGAGGTGTCCCCGCACGCGTGCGTATGTCAGAAGTGTCGGCAGTGTCCGCCGGCGCCGGTCCAGTGTCCACCGTTGTCTGAAAACTGCACTTTTCTGACCTCTGACCTCACTGGACGGTCCGCCACACTTTTTTTTACATCTCTCGGGCTTATCCGAGAGTGTGGCGTTGTAGGGGAGGTGTCCCCGCACGCGTGCGTATGTCAGAAGTGTCGGCAGTGTCCGCCGGCGCCGGTCCAGTGTCCACCGTTGTCTGAAAACTGCACTTTTCTGACCTCTGACCTCACTGGACGGTCCGCCACACTTTTCTTTACACCTCTCGGGCTTATCCGAGAGTCTGGCGTTGTAGGGGAGGTGTCCCCGCACGCGTGCGTATGTCAGAAGTGTCGGCAGTGTCCGCCGGCGCCGGTCCAGTGTCCACCGTTGTCTGAAAACTGCACTTTTCTGACCTCTGACCTCACTGGACGGTCCGCCACACTTTTTTTTACATCTCTCGGGCTTATCCGAGAGTTTGGCGTTGTAGGGGAGGTGTCCCCGCACGCGTGCGTATGTCAGAAGTGTCGGCAGTGTCCGCCGGCGCCGGTCCAGTGTCCACCGTTGTCTGAAAACTGCACTTTTCTGACCTCTGACCTCACTGGACGGTCCGCCACACTTTTCTTTACACCTCTCGGGCTTATCCGAGAGTGTGGCGTTGTAGGGGAGGTGTCCCCGCACGCGTGCGTATGTCAGAAGTGTCGGCAGTGTCCACCGGTGCCTGTCCAGTGTCCACTGTTATCTGAAAACTGCACTTTTCTGACCTCTGACCTCACTGGACGGTCCGCCACACTTTTTCTTACACCTCTCGGGCTTTTCCGAGAGTTTGGCGTTGTAGGGGAGGTGTCCCCGCACGCGTGCGTATGTCAGAAGTGTCGGCAGTGTCCGCCGGCGCCGGTCCAGTGTCCACCGTTGTCTGAAAACTGCACTTTTCTGACCTCTGACCTCACTGGACGGTCCGCCACACTTTTCTTTACACCTCTCGGGCTTATCCGAGAGTCTGGCGTTGTAGGGGAGGTGTCCCCGCACGCGTGCGTATGTCAGAAGTGTCGGCAGTGTCCGCCGGCGCCGGTCCAGTGTCCACCGTTGTCTGAAAACTGCACTTTTCTGACCTCACTGGACGGTCCGCCACACTTTTCTTTACACCTCTCGGGCTTATCCGAGAGTGTGGCGTTGTAGGGGAGGTGTCCCCGCACGCGTGCGTATGTCAGAAGTGTCGGCAGTGTCCGCCGGCGCCGGTCCAGTGTCCACCGTTGTCTGAAAACTGCACTTTTCTGACCTCTGACCTCACTGGACGGTCCGCCACACTTTTTTTTACATCTCTCGGGCTTATCCGAGAGTGTGGCGTTGTAGGGGAGGTGTCCCCGCACGCGTGCGTATGTCAGAAGTGTCGGCAGTGTCCGCCGGCGCCGGTCCAGTGTCCACCGTTGTCTGAAAACTGCACTTTTCTGACCTCTGACCTCACTGGACGGTCCGCCACACTTTTCTTTACACCTCTCGGGCTTATCCGAGAGTCTGGCGTTGTAGGGGAGGTGTCCCCGCACGCGTGCGTATGTCAGAAGTGTCGGCAGTGTCCGCCGGCGCCGGTCCAGTGTCCACCGTTGTCTGAAAACTGCACTTTTCTGACCTCTGACCTCACTGGACGGTCCGCCACACTTTTTTTTACATCTCTCGGGCTTATCCGAGAGTTTGGCGTTGTAGGGGAGGGGTCCCCGCACGCGTGCGTATGTCAGAAGTGTCGGCAGTGTCCGCCGGCGCCGGTCCAGTGTCCACCGTTGTCTGAAAACGGCACTTTTCTGACCTCTGACCTCACTGGACGGTCCGCCATACTTTTTTTTACACCTCTCGGGCTTATCCGAGAGTGTGGCGTTGTAGGGGAGGTGTCCCCGCACGCGTGCGTATGTCAGAAGTGTCGGCAGTGTCCGCCGGCGCCGGTCCAGTGTCCACCGTTGTCTGAAAACTGCACTTTTCTGACCTCTGACCTCACTGGACGGTCCGCCACACTTTTTTTTACATCTCTCGGGCTTATCCGAGAGTGTGGCGTTGTAGGGGAGGTGTCCCCGCACGCGTGCGTATGTCAGAAGTGTTGGCAGTGTCCGCCGGCGCCGGTCCAGTGTCCACCGTTGTCTGAAAACTGCACTTTTCTGACCTCTGACCTCACTGGACGGTCCGCCATACTTTTTTTTACACCTCTCGGGCTTATCCGAGAGTGTGGCGTTGTAGGGGAGGTGTCCCCGCACGCGTGCGTATGTCAGAAGTGTCGGCAGTGTCCGCCGGCGCCGGTCCAGTGTCCACCGTTGTCTGAAAACTGCACTTTTCTGACCTCTGACCTCACTGGACGGTCCGCCACACTTTTTTTTACATCTCTCGGGCTTATCCGAGAGTGTGGCGTTGTAGGGGAGGTGTCCCCGCACGCGTGCGTATGTCAGAAGTGTCGGCAGTGTCCGCCGGCGCCGGTCCAGTGTCCACCGTTGTCTGAAAACTGCACTTTTCTGACCTCTGACCTCACTGGACGGTCCGCCACACTTTTCTTTACACCTCTCGGGCTTATCCGAGAGTGTGGCGTTGTAGGGGAGGTGTCCCCGCACGTGTGCGTATGTCAGAAGTGTCGGCAGTGTCCACCGGTGCCTGTCCAGTGTCCACTGTTGTCTGAAAACGGCACTTTTCTGACCTCTGACCTCACTGGACGGTCCGCCACACTTTTTTTTACATCTCTCGGGCTTTTCCGAGAGTATGGCGTTGTAGGGGAGGTGTCCCCACACGCGTGCGTATGTCAGAAGTGTCGGCAGTGTCCGCCGGCGCCGGTCCAGTGTCAACCGTTGTCTGAAAACTGCACTTTTCTGACCTCTGACCTCACTGGACGGTCCGCCACACTTTTCTTTACACCTCTCGGGCTTATCCGAGAGTCTGGCGTTGTAGGGGAGGTGTCCCCGCACGCGTGCGTATGTCAGAAGTGTCGGCAGTGTCCGCCGGCGCCGGTCCAGTGTCCACCGTTGTCTGAAAACTGCACTTTTCTGACCTCTGACCTCACTGGACGGTCCGCCACACTTTTCTTTACACCTCTCGGGCTTATCCGAGAGTGTGGCGCTGTAGGGGAGGTGTCCCCGCACACGTGCGTATGTCAGAAGTGTCGGCAGTGTCCGCCGGTGCCTGTCCAGTGTCCACTGTTGTCTGAAAACGGCACTTTTCTGACCTCTGACCTCACTGGACGGTCCGCCACACTTTTTTTTACACCTCTCGGGCTTATCCGAGAGTGTGGCGTTGTAGGGGAGGTGTCCCCGCACGCGTGCGTATGTCAGAAGTGTCGGCAGTGTCCGCCGGCGCCGGTCCAGTGTCCACCGTTGTCTGAAAACGGCACTTTTCTGACCTCTGACCTCACTGGACGGTCCGCCATACTTTTTTTTACACCTCTCGGGCTTATCCGAGAGTGTGGCGTTGTAGGGGAGGTGTCCCCGCACGCGTGCGTATGTCAGAAGTGTCGGCAGTGTCCGCCGGCGCCGGTCCAGTGTCCACCGTTGTCTGAAAACTGCACTTTTCTGACCTCTGACCTCACTGGACGGTCCGCCACACTTTTTTTTACATCTCTCGGGCTTATCCGAGAGTGTGGCGTTGTAGGGGAGGTGTCCCCGCACGCGTGCGTATGTCAGAAGTGTTGGCAGTGTCCGCCGGCGCCGGTCCAGTGTCCACCGTTGTCTGAAAACTGCACTTTTCTGACCTCTGACCTCACTGGACGGTCCGCCACACTTTTCTTTACACCTCTCGGGCTTATCCGAGAGTTTGGCGTTGTAGGGGAGGTGTCCCCGCACGCGTGCGTATGTCAGAAGTGTCGGCAGTGTCCACCGGTGCCTGTCCAGTGTCCACTGTTGTCTGAAAACGGCACTTTTCTGACCTCTGACCTCACTGGACGGTCCGCCACACTTTTTTTTACACCTCTCGGGCTTATCCGAGAGTGTGGCGTTGTAGGGGAGGTGTCCCCGCACGCGTGCGTATGTCAGAAGTGTCGGCAGTGTCCGCCGGCGCCGGTCCAGTGTCCACCGTTGTCTGAAAACGGCACTTTTCTGACCTCTGACCTCACTGGACGGTCCGCCATACTTTTTTTTACACCTCTCGGGCTTATCCGAGAGTGTGGCGTTGTAGGGGAGGTGTCCCCGCACGCGTGCGTATGTCAGAAGTGTCGGCAGTGTCCGCCGGCGCCGGTCCAGTGTCCACCGTTGTCTGAAAACTGCATTTTTCTGACCTCTGACCTCACTGGACGGTCCGCCACACTTTTTTTTACATCTCTCGGGCTTATCCGAGAGATTGGCGTTGTAGGGGAGGTGTCCCCGCACGCGTGCGTATGTCAGAAGTGTCGGCAGTGTCCGCCGGCGCCGGTCCAGTGTCCACCGTTGTCTGAAAACTGCACTTTTCTGACCTCTGACCTCACTGGACGGTCCGCCACACTTTTTTTTACATCTCTCGGGCTTATCCGAGAGTGTGGCGTTGTAGGGGAGGTGTCCCCGCACGCGTGCGTATGTCAGAAGTGTCGGCAGTGTCCGCCGGCGCCGGTCCAGTGTCCACCGTTGTCTGAAAACTGCACTTTTCTGACCTCTGACCTCACTGGACGGTCCGCCACACTTTTCTTTACACCTCTCGGGCTTATCCGAGAGTGTGGCGTTGTAGGGGAGGTGTCCCCGCACGTGTGCGTATGTCAGAAGTGTCGGCAGTGTCCACCGGTGCCTGTCCAGTGTCCACTGTTGTCTGAAAACGGCACTTTTCTGACCTCTGACCTCACTGGACGGTCCGCCACACTTTTTTTTACATCTCTCGGGCTTTTCCGAGAGTATGGCGTTGTAGGGGAGGTGTCCCCACACGCGTGCGTATGTCAGAAGTGTCGGCAGTGTCCGCCGGCGCCGGTCCAGTGTCAACCGTTGTCTGAAAACTGCACTTTTCTGACCTCTGACCTCACTGGACGGTCCGCCACACTTTTCTTTACACCTCTCGGGCTTATCCGAGAGTCTGGCGTTGTAGGGGAGGTGTCCCCGCACGCGTGCGTATGTCAGAAGTGTCGGCAGTGTCCGCCGGCGCCGGTCCAGTGTCCACCGTTGTCTGAAAACTGCACTTTTCTGACCTCTGACCTCACTGGACGGTCCGCCACACTTTTCTTTACACCTCTCGGGCTTATCCGAGAGTGTGGCGCTGTAGGGGAGGTGTCCCCGCACACGTGCGTATGTCAGAAGTGTCGGCAGTGTCCGCCGGTGCCTGTCCAGTGTCCACTGTTGTCTGAAAACGGCACTTTTCTGACCTCTGACCTCACTGGACGGTCCGCCACACTTTTTTTTACACCTCTCGGGCTTATCCGAGAGTGTGGCGTTGTAGGGGAGGTGTCCCCGCACGCGTGCGTATGTCAGAAGTGTCGGCAGTGTCCGCCGGCGCCGGTCCAGTGTCCACCGTTGTCTGAAAACGGCACTTTTCTGACCTCTGACCTCACTGGACGGTCCGCCATACTTTTTTTTACACCTCTTGGGCTTATCCGAGAGTGTGGCGTTGTAGGGGAGGTGTCCCCGCACGCGTGCGTATGTCAGAAGTGTCGGCAGTGTCCGCCGGCGCCGGTCCAGTGTCCACCGTTGTCTGAAAACTGCACTTTTCTGACCTCTGACCTCACTGGACGGTCCGCCACACTTTTTTTTACATCTCTCGGGCTTATCCGAGAGTGTGGCGTTGTAGGGGAGGTGTCCCCGCACGCGTGGGTATGTCAGAAGTGTTGGCAGTGTCCGCCGGCGCCGGTCCAGTGTCCACCGTTGTCTGAAAACTGCACTTTTCTGACCTCTGACCTCACTGGACGGTCCGCCACACTTTTCTTTACACCTCTCGGGCTTATCCGAGAGTGTGGCGTTGTAGGGGAGGTGTCCCCGCACGCGTGCGTATGTCAGAAGTGTCGGCAGTGTCCACCGGTGCCTGTCCAGTGTCCACTGTTGTCTGAAAACGGCACTTTTCTGACCTCTGACCTCACTGGACGGTCCGCCACACTTTTTTTTACACCTCTCGGGCTTATCCGAGAGTGTGGCGTTGTAGGGGAGGTGTCCCCGCACGCGTGCGTATGTCAGAAGTGTCGGCAGTGTCCGCCGGCGCCGGTCCAGTGTCCACCGTTGTCTGAAAACGGCACTTTTCTGACCTCTGACCTCACTGGACGGTCCGCCATACTTTTTTTTACACCTCTCGGGCTTATCCGAGAGTGTGGCGTTGTAGGGGAGGTGTCCCCGCACGCGTGCGTATGTCAGAAGTGTCGGCAGTGTCCGCCGGCGCCGGTCCAGTGTCCACCGTTGTCTGAAAACTGCACTTTTCTGACCTCTGACCTCACTGGACGGTCCGCCACACTTTTTTTTACATCTCTCGGGCTTATCCGAGAGTTTGGCGTTGTAGGGGAGGTGTCCCCGCACGCGTGCGTATGTCAGAAGTGTCGGCAGTGTCCGCCGGCGCCGGTCCAGTGTCCACCGTTGTCTGAAAACTGCACTTTTCTGACCTCTGACCTCACTGGACGGTCCGCCACACTTTTTTTACACCTCTCGGGCTTATCCGAGAGTCTGGCGTTGTAGGGGAGGTGTCCCCGCACGCGTGCGTATGTCAGAAGTGTCGGCAGTGTCCGCCGGCGCCGGTCCAGTGTCCACCGTTGTCTGAAAACTGCACTTTTCTGACCTCTGACCTCACTGGACGGTCCGCCACACTTTTCTTTACACCTCTCGGGCTTATCCGAGAGTGTGGCGTTGTAGGGGAGGTGTCCCCGCACGCGTGCGTATGTCAGAAGTGTCGGCAGTGTCCACCGGTGCCTGTCCAGTGTCCACTGTTGTCTGAAAACGGCACTTTTCTGACCTCTGACCTCACTGGACGGTCCGCCACACTTTTTTTTACACCTCTCGGGCTTATCCGAGAGTGTGGCGTTGTAGGGGAGGTGTCCCCGCACGCGTGCGTATGTCAGAAGTGTCGGCAGTGTCCGCCGGCGCCGATCCAGTGTCCACCGTTGTCTGAAAACTGCACTTTTCTGACCTCTGACCTCACTGGACGGTCCGCCACACTTTTTTTTACATCTCTCGGGCTTATCCGAGAGTGTGGCGTTGTAGGGGAGGTGTCCCCGCACGCGTGCGTATGTCAGAAGTGTCGGCAGTGTCCGCCGGCGCCGGTCCAGTGTCCACCGTTGTCTGAAAACTGCACTTTTCTGACCTCTGACCTCACTGGACGGTCCGCCACACTTTTTTTTACATCTCTCGGGCTTATCCGAGAGTGTGGCGTTGTAGGGGAGGTGTCCCCGCACGCGTGCGTATGTCAGAAGTGTCGGCAGTGTCCGCCGGCGCCGGTCCAGTGTCCACCGTTGTCTGAAAACTGCACTTTTCTGACCTCTGACCTCACTGGACGGTCCGCCACACTTTTCTTTACACCTCTCGGGCTTATCCGAGAGTGTGGCGTTGTAGGGGAGGTGTCCCCGCACGTGTGCGTATGTCAGAAGTGTCGGCAGTGTCCACCGGTGCCTGTCCAGTGTCCACTGTTGTCTGAAAACGGCACTTTTCTGACCTCTGACCTCACTGGACGGTCCGCCACACTTTTTTTTACATCTCTCGGGCTTTTCCGAGAGTATGGCGTTGTAGGGGAGGTGTCCCCACACGCGTGCGTATGTCAGAAGTGTCGGCAGTGTCCGCCGGCGCCGGTCCAGTGTCAACCGTTGTCTGAAAACTGCACTTTTCTGACCTCTGACCTCACTGGACGGTCCGCCACACTTTTCTTTACACCTCTCGGGCTTATCCGAGAGTCTGGCGTTGTAGGGGAGGTGTCCCCGCACGCGTGCGTATGTCAGAAGTGTCGGCAGTGTCCGCCGGCGCCGGTCCAGTGTCCACCGTTGTCTGAAAACTGCACTTTTCTGACCTCTGACCTCACTGGACGGTCCGCCACACTTTTCTTTACACCCCTCGGGCTTATCCGAGAGTGTGGCGCTGTAGGGGAGGTGTCCCCGCACACGTGCGTATGTCAGAAGTGTCGGCAGTGTCCGCCGGTGCCTGTCCAGTGTCCACTGTTGTCTGAAAACGGCACTTTTCTGACCTCTGACCTCACTGGACGGTCCGCCACACTTTTTTTTACACCTCTCGGGCTTATCCGAGAGTGTGGCGTTGTAGGGGAGGTGTCCCCGCACGCGTGCGTATGTCAGAAGTGTCGGCAGTGTCCGCCGGCGCCGGTCCAGTGTCCACCGTTGTCTGAAAACGGCACTTTTCTGACCTCTGACCTCACTGGACGGTCCGCCATACTTTTTTTTACACCTCTCGGGCTTATCCGAGAGTGTGGCGTTGTAGGGGAGGTGTCCCCGCACGCGTGCGTATGTCAGAAGTGTCGGCAGTGTCCGCCGGCGCCGGTCCAGTGTCCACCGTTGTCTGAAAACTGCACTTTTCTGACCTCTGACCTCACTGGACGGTCCGCCACACTTTTTTTTACATCTCTCGGGCTTATCCGAGAGTGTGGCGTTGTAGGGGAGGTGTCCCCGCACGCGTGGGTATGTCAGAAGTGTTGGCAGTGTCCGCCGGCGCCGGTCCAGTGTCCACCGTTGTCTGAAAACTGCACTTTTCTGACCTCTGACCTCACTGGACGGTCCGCCACACTTTTCTTTACACCTCTCGGGCTTATCCGAGAGTGTGGCGTTGTAGGGGAGGTGTCCCCGCACGCGTGCGTATGTCAGAAGTGTCGGCAGTGTCCGCCGGCGCCGGTCCAGTGTCCACCGTTGTCTGAAAACTGCACTTTTCTGACCTCTGACCTCACTGGACGGTCCGCCACACTTTTTTTTACATCTCTCGGGCTTATCCGAGAGTGTGGCGTTGTAGGGGAGGTGTCCCCGCACGCGTGCGTATGTCAGAAGTGTCGGCAGTGTCCGCCGGCGCCGGTCCAGTGTCCACCGTTGTCTGAAAACTGCACTTTTCTGACCTCTGACCTCACTGGACGGTCCGCCACACTTTTCTTTACACCTCTCGGGCTTATCCGAGAGTGTGGCGTTGTAGGGGAGGTGTCCCCGCACGTGTGCGTATGTCAGAAGTGTCGGCAGTGTCCACCGGTGCCTGTCCAGTGTCCACTGTTGTCTGAAAACGGCACTTTTCTGACCTCTGACCTCACTGGACGGTCCGCCACACTTTTTTTTACATCTCTCGGGCTTTTCCGAGAGTATGGCGTTGTAGGGGAGGTGTCCCCACACGCGTGCGTATGTCAGAAGTGTCGGCAGTGTCCGCCGGCGCCGGTCCAGTGTCAACCGTTGTCTGAAAACTGCACTTTTCTGACCTCTGACCTCACTGGACGGTCCGCCACACTTTTCTTTACACCTCTCGGGCTTATCCGAGAGTCTGGCGTTGTAGGGGAGGTGTCCCCGCACGCGTGCGTATGTCAGAAGTGTCGGCAGTGTCCGCCGGCGCCGGTCCAGTGTCCACCGTTGTCTGAAAACTGCACTTTTCTGACCTCTGACCTCACTGGACGGTCCGCCACACTTTTCTTTACACCTCTCGGGCTTATCCGAGAGTGTGGCGTTGTAGGGGAGGTGTCCCCGCACGCGTGCGTATGTCAGAAGTGTCGGCAGTGTCCACCGGTGCCTGTCCAGTGTCCACTGTTGTCTGAAAACGGCACTTTTCTGACCTCTGACCTCACTGGACGGTCCGCCACACTTTTTTTTACACCTCTCGGGCTTATCCGAGAGTGTGGCGTTGTAGGGGAGGTGTCCCCGCACGCGTGCGTATGTCAGAAGTGTCGGCAGTGTCCGCCGGCGCCGGTCCAGTGTCCACCGTTGTCTGAAAACTGCACTTTTCTGACCTCTGACCTCACTGGACGGTCCGCCACACTTTTCTTTACACCTCTCGGGCTTATCCGAGAGTGTGGCGTTGTAGGGGAGGTGTCCCCGCACGTGTGCGTATGTCAGAAGTGTCGGCAGTGTCCACCGGTGCCTGTCCAGTGTCCACTGTTGTCTGAAAACGGCACTTTTCTGACCTCTGACCTCACTGGACGGTCCGCCACACTTTTTTTTACATCTCTCGGGCTTTTCCGAGAGTATGGCGTTGTAGGGGAGGTGTCCCCACACGCGTGCGTATGTCAGAAGTGTCGGCAGTGTCCGCCGGCGCCGGTCCAGTGTCAACCGTTGTCTGAAAACTGCACTTTTCTGACCTCTGACCTCACTGGACGGTCCGCCACACTTTTCTTTACACCTCTCGGGCTTATCCGAGAGTCTGGCGTTGTAGGGGAGGTGTCCCCGCACGCGTGCGTATGTCAGAAGTGTCGGCAGTGTCCGCCGGCGCCGGTCCAGTGTCCACCGTTGTCTGAAAACTGCACTTTTCTGACCTCTGACCTCACTGGACGGTCCGCCACACTTTTCTTTACACCCCTCGGGCTTATCCGAGAGTGTGGCGCTGTAGGGGAGGTGTCCCCGCACACGTGCGTATGTCAGAAGTGTCGGCAGTGTCCGCCGGTGCCTGTCCAGTGTCCACTGTTGTCTGAAAACGGCACTTTTCTGACCTCTGACCTCACTGGACGGTCCGCCACACTTTTTTTTACACCTCTCGGGCTTATCCGAGAGTGTGGCGTTGTAGGGGAGGTGTCCCCGCACGCGTGCGTATGTCAGAAGTGTCGGCAGTGTCCGCCGGCGCCGGTCCAGTGTCCACCGTTGTCTGAAAACGGCACTTTTCTGACCTCTGACCTCACTGGACGGTCCGCCATACTTTTTTTTACACCTCTCGGGCTTATCCGAGAGTGTGGCGTTGTAGGGGAGGTGTCCCCGCACGCGTGCGTATGTCAGAAGTGTCGGCAGTGTCCGCCGGCGCCGGTCCAGTGTCCACCGTTGTCTGAAAACTGCACTTTTCTGACCTCTGACCTCACTGGACGGTCCGCCACACTTTTTTTTACATCTCTCGGGCTTATCCGAGAGTGTGGCGTTGTAGGGGAGGTGTCCCCGCACGCGTGGGTATGTCAGAAGTGTTGGCAGTGTCCGCCGGCGCCGGTCCAGTGTCCACCGTTGTCTGAAAACTGCACTTTTCTGACCTCTGACCTCACTGGACGGTCCGCCACACTTTTCTTTACACCTCTCGGGCTTATCCGAGAGTGTGGCGTTGTAGGGGAGGTGTCCCCGCACGCGTGCGTATGTCAGAAGTGTCGGCAGTGTCCACCGGTGCCTGTCCAGTGTCCACCGTTGTCTGAAAACGGCACTTTTCTGACCTCTGACCTCACTGGACGGTCCGCCACACTTTTTTTTACACCTCTCGGGCTTATCCGAGAGTGTGGCGTTGTAGGGGAGGTGTCCCCGCACGCGTGCGTATGTCAGAAGTGTCGGCAGTGTCCGCCGGCGCCGGTCCAGTGTCCACCGTTGTCTGAAAACGGCACTTTTCTGACCTCTGACCTCACTGGACGGTCCGCCATACTTTTTTTTACACCTCTCGGGCTTATCCGAGAGTGTGGCGTTGTAGGGGAGGTGTCCCCGCACGCGTGCGTATGTCAGAAGTGTCGGCAGTGTCCGCCGGCGCCGGTCCAGTGTCCACCGTTGTCTGAAAACTGCACTTTTCTGACCTCTGACCTCACTGGACGGTCCGCCACACTTTTTTTTACATCTCTCGGGCTTATCCGAGAGTTTGGCGTTGTAGGGGAGGTGTCCCCGCACGCGTGCGTATGTCAGAAGTGTCGGCAGTGTCCGCCGGCGCCGGTCCAGTGTCCACCGTTGTCTGAAAACTGCACTTTTCTGACCTCTGACCTCACTGGACGGTCCGCCACACTTTTTTTACACCTCTCGGGCTTATCCGAGAGTCTGGCGTTGTAGGGGAGGTGTCCCCGCACGCGTGCGTATGTCAGAAGTGTCGGCAGTGTCCGCCGGCGCCGGTCCAGTGTCCACCGTTGTCTGAAAACTGCACTTTTCTGACCTCTGACCTCACTGGACGGTCCGCCACACTTTTCTTTACACCTCTCGGGCTTATCCGAGAGTGTGGCGTTGTAGGGGAGGTGTCCCCGCACGCGTGCGTATGTCAGAAGTGTCGGCAGTGTCCACCGGTGCCTGTCCAGTGTCCACTGTTGTCTGAAAACGGCACTTTTCTGACCTCTGACCTCACTGGACGGTCCGCCACACTTTTTTTTACACCTCTCGGGCTTATCCGAGAGTGTGGCGTTGTAGGGGAGGTGTCCCCGCACGCGTGCGTATGTCAGAAGTGTCGGCAGTGTCCGCCGGCGCCGGTCCAGTGTCCACCGTTGTCTGAAAACTGCACTTTTCTGACCTCTGACCTCACTGGACGGTCCGCCACACTTTTTTTTACATCTCTCGGGCTTATCCGAGAGTGTGGCGTTGTAGGGGAGGTGTCCCCGCACGCGTGCGTATGTCAGAAGTGTCGGCAGTGTCCGCCGGCGCCGGTCCAGTGTCAACCGTTGTCTGAAAACTGCACTTTTCTGACCTCTGACCTCACTGGACGGTCCGCCACACTTTTTTTTACATCTCTCGGGCTTTTCCGAGAGTATGGCGTTGTAGGGGAGGTGTCCCCACACGCGTGCGTATGTCAGAAGTGTCGGCAGTGTCCGCCGGCGCCGGTCCAGTGTCAACCGTTGTCTGAAAACTGCACTTTTCTGACCTCTGACCTCACTGGACGGTCCGCCACACTTTTCTTTACACCTCTCGGGCTTATCCGAGAGTGTGGCGTTGTAGGGGAGGTGTCCCCGCACGCGTGCGTATGTCAGAAGTGTCGGCAGTGTCCGCCGGCGCCGGTCCAGTGTCCACCGTTGTCTGAAAACTGCACTTTTCTGACCTCTGACCTCACTGGACGGTCCGCCACACTTTTCTTTACACCCCTCGGGCTTATCCGAGAGTGTGGCGCTGTAGGGGAGGTGTCCCCGCACACGTGCGTATGTCAGAAGTGTCGGCAGTGTCCGCCGGTGCCTGTCCAGTGTCCACTGTTGTCTGAAAACGGCACTTTTCTGACCTCTGACCTCACTGGACGGTCCGCCACACTTTTTTTTACACCTCTCGGGCTTATCCGAGAGTGTGGCGTTGTAGGGGAGGTGTCCCCGCACGCGTGCGTATGTCAGAAGTGTCGGCAGTGTCCGCCGGCGCCGGTCCAGTGTCCACCGTTGTCTGAAAACGGCACTTTTCTGACCTCTGACCTCACTGGACGGTCCGCCATACTTTTTTTTACACCTCTCGGGCTTATCCGAGAGTGTGGCGTTGTAGGGGAGGTGTCCCCGCACGCGTGCGTATGTCAGAAGTGTCGGCAGTGTCCGCCGGCGCCGGTCCAGTGTCCACCGTTGTCTGAAAACTGCACTTTTCTGACCTCTGACCTCACTGGACGGTCCGCCACACTTTTCTTTACACCTCTCGGGCTTATCCGAGAGTGTGGCGTTGTAGGGGAGGTGTCCCCGCACGCGTGCGTATGTCAGAAGTGTCGGCAGTGTCCGCCGGCGCCGGTCCAGTGTCCACTGTTGTCTGAAAACGGCACTTTTCTGACCTCTGACCTCACTGGACGGTCCGCCACACTTTTTTTTACACCTCTCGGGCTTATCCGAGAGTGTGGCGTTGTAGGGGAGGTGTCCCCGCACGCGTGCGTATGTCAGAAGTGTCGGCAGTGTCCGCCGGCGCCGGTCCAGTGTCCACCGTTGTCTGAAAACGGCACTTTTCTGACCTCTGACCTCACTGGACGGTCCGCCATACTTTTTTTTACACCTCTCGGGCTTATCCGAGAGTGTGGCGTTGTAGGGGAGGTGTCCCCGCACGCGTGCGTATGTCAGAAGTGTCGGCAGTGTCCGCCGGCGCCGGTCCAGTGTCCACCGTTGTCTGAAAACTGCACTTTTCTGACCTCTGACCTCACTGGACGGTCCGCCACACTTTTTTTTACATCTCTCGGGCTTATCCGAGAGTTTGGCGTTGTAGGGGAGGTGTCCCCGCACGCGTGCGTATGTCAGAAGTGTCGGCAGTGTCCGCCGGCGCCGGTCCAGTGTCCACCGTTGTCTGAAAACTGCACTTTTCTGACCTCTGACCTCACTGGACGGTCCGCCACACTTTTTTTACACCTCTCGGGCTTATCCGAGAGTCTGGCGTTGTAGGGGAGGTGTCCCCGCACGCGTGCGTATGTCAGAAGTGTCGGCAGTGTCCGCCGGCGCCGGTCCAGTGTCCACCGTTGTCTGAAAACTGCACTTTTCTGACCTCTGACCTCACTGGACGGTCCGCCACACTTTTCTTTACACCTCTCGGGCTTATCCGAGAGTGTGGCGTTGTAGGGGAGGTGTCCCCGCACGCGTGCGTATGTCAGAAGTGTCGGCAGTGTCCACCGGTGCCTGTCCAGTGTCCACTGTTGTCTGAAAACGGCACTTTTCTGACCTCTGACCTCACTGGACGGTCCGCCACACTTTTTTTTACACCTCTCGGGCTTATCCGAGAGTGTGGCGTTGTAGGGGAGGTGTCCCCGCACGCGTGCGTATGTCAGAAGTGTCGGCAGTGTCCGCCGGCGCCGGTCCAGTGTCCACCGTTGTCTGAAAACTGCACTTTTCTGACCTCTGACCTCACTGGACGGTCCGCCACACTTTTTTTTACATCTCTCGGGCTTATCCGAGAGTGTGGCGTTGTAGGGGAGGTGTCCCCGCACGCGTGCGTATGTCAGAAGTGTCGGCAGTGTCCGCCGGCGCCGGTCCAGTGTCAACCGTTGTCTGAAAACTGCACTTTTCTGACCTCTGACCTCACTGGACGGTCCGCCACACTTTTCTTTACACCTCTCGGGCTTATCCGAGAGTCTGGCGTTGTAGGGGAGGTGTCCCCGCACGCGTGCGTATGTCAGAAGTGTCGGCAGTGTCCGCCGGCGCCGGTCCAGTGTCCACCGTTGTCTGAAAACTGCACTTTTCTGACCTCTGACCTCACTGGACGGTCCGCCACACTTTTCTTTACACCTCTCGGGCTTATCCGAGAGTGTGGCGTTGTAGGGGAGGTGTCCCCGCACGCGTGCGTATGTCAGAAGTGTCGGCAGTGTCCACCGGTGCCTGTCCAGTGTCCACTGTTGTCTGAAAACGGCACTTTTCTGACCTCTGACCTCACTGGACGGTCCGCCACACTTTTTTTTACACCTCTCGGGCTTATCCGAGAGTGTGGCGTTGTAGGGGAGGTGTCCCCGCACGCGTGCGTATGTCAGAAGTGTCGGCAGTGTCCGCCGGCGCCGGTCCAGTGTCCACCGTTGTCTGAAAACTGCACTTTTCTGACCTCTGACCTCACTGGACGGTCCGCCACACTTTTTTTTACATCTCTCGGGCTTATCCGAGAGTGTGGCGTTGTAGGGGAGGTGTCCCCGCACCCGTGCGTATGTCAGAAGTGTTGGCAGTGTCCGCCGGCGCCGGTCCAGTGTCCACCGTTGTCTGAAAACTGCACTTTTCTGACCTCTGACCTCACTGGACGGTCCGCCACACTTTTCTTTACACCTCTCGGGCTTATCCGAGAGTGTGGCGTTGTAGGGGAGGTGTCCCCGCACGCGTGCGTATGTCAGAAGTGTCGGCAGTGTCCGCCGGCGCCGGTCCAGTGTCCACCGTTGTCTGAAAACTGCACTTTTCTGACCTCTGACCTCACTGGACGGTCCGCCACACTTTTCTTTACACCTCTCGGGCTTATCCGAGAGTCTGGCGTTGTAGGGGAGGTGTCCCCGCACCCGTGCGTATGTCAGAAGTTTTGGCAGTGTCCGCCGGCGCCGGTCCAGTGTCCACCGTTGTCTGAAAACTGCACTTTTCTGACCTCTGACCTCACTGGACGGTCCGCCACACTTTTCTTTACACCTCTCGGGCTTATCCGAGAGTGTGGCGTTGTAGGGGAGGTGTCCCCGCACGCGTGCGTATGTCAGAAGTGTCGGCAGTGTCCGCCGGCGCCGGTCCAGTGTCCACCGTTGTCTGAAAACTGCACTTTTCTGACCTCTGACCTCACTGGACGGTCCGCCACACTTTTCTTTACACCTCTCGGGCTTATCCGAGAGTCTGGCGTTGTAGGGGAGGTGTCCCCGCACGCGTGCGTATGTCAGAAGTGTCGGCAGTGTCCGCCGGCGCCGGTCCAGTGTCCACCGTTGTCTGAAAACTGCACTTTTCTGACCTCTGACCTCACTGGACGGTCCGCCACACTTTTTTTTACATCTCTCGGGCTTATCCGAGAGTGTGGCGTTGTAGGGGAGGTGTCCCCGCACGCGTGCGTATGTCAGAAGTGTCGGCAGTGTCCGCCGGCGCCGGTCCAGTGTCCACCGTTGTCTGAAAACTGCACTTTTCTGACCTCTGACCTCACTGGACGGTCCGCCACACTTTTCTTTACACCTCTCGGGCTTATCCGAGAGTGTGGCGTTGTAGGGGAGGTGTCCCCGCACGCGTGCGTATGTCAGAAGTGTCGGCAGTGTCCACCGGTGCCTGTCCAGTGTCCACTGTTGTCTGAAAACTACACTTTTCTGACCTCTGACCTCACTGGACGGTCCGCCACACTTTTTTTTACATCTCTCGGGCTTATCCGAGAGTGTGGCGTTGTAGGGGAGGTGTCCCCGCACGCGTGCGTATGTCAGAAGTGTCGGCAGTGTCCGCCGGCGCCGGTCCAGTTCCACCGTTGTCTGAAAACTGCACTTTTCTGACCTCTGACCTCACTGGACGGTCCGCCACACTTTTCTTTACACCTCTCGGGCTTATCCGAGAGTCTGGCGTTGTAGGGGAGGTGTCCCCGCACGCGTGCGTATGTCAGAAGTGTCGGCAGTGTCCGCCGGCGCCGGTCCAGTGTCCACCGTTGTCTGAAAACTGCACTTTTCTGACCTCTGACCTCACTGGACGGTCCGCCACACTTTTCTTTACACCTCTCGGGCTTATCCGAGAGTCTGGCGTTGTAGGGGAGGTGTCCCCGCACCCGTGCGTATGTCAAAAGTGTCGGCAGTGTCCGCCGGCGCCGGTCCAGTGTCCACCGTTGTCTGAAAACTGCACTTTTCTGACCTCTGACCTCACTGGACGGTCCGCCACACTTTTCTTTACACCTCTCGGGCTTATCCGAGAGTGTGGCGTTGTAGGGGAGGTGTCCCCGCACGCGTGCGTATGTCAAAAGTGTCGGCAGTGTCCACCGGTGCCTGTCCAGTGTCCACTGTTGTCTGAAAACGGCACTTTTCTGACCTCTGACCTCACTGGACGGTCCGCCACACTTTTTTTTACACCTCTCGGGCTTATCCGAGAGTGTGGCGTTGTAGGGGAGGTGTCCCCGCACGCGTGCGTATGTCAGAAGTGTCGGCAGTGTCCGCCGGCGCTGGTCCAGTGTCCACCGTTGTCTGAAAACTGCACTTTTCTGACCTCTGACCTCACTGGACGGTCCGCCACACTTTTCTTTACACCTCTCGGGCTTATCCGAGAGTGTGGCGTTGTAGGGGAGGTGTCCCCGCACGCGTGCGTATGTCAGAAGTGTCGGCAGTGTCCGCCGGCGCCGGTCCAGTGTCCACCGTTGTCTGAAAACTGCACTTTTCTGACCTCTGACCTCACTGGACGGTCCGCCACACTTTTCTTTACACCTCTCGGGCTTATCCGAGAGTGTGGCGTTGTAGGGGAGGTGTCCCCGCACGCGTGCGTATGTCAGAAGTGTCGGCAGTGTCCGCCGGCGCCGGTCCAGTGTCCACCGTTGTCTGAAAACTGCACTTTTCTGACCTCTGACCTCACTGGACGGTCCGCCACACTTTTCTTTACACCTCTCGGGCTTATCCGAGAGTCTGGCGTTGTAGGGGAGGTGTCCCCGCACGCGTGCGTATGTCAGAAGTGTCGGCAGTGTCCGCCGGCGCCGGTCCAGTGTCCACCGTTGTCTGAAAACTGCACTTTTCTGACCTCTGACCTCACTGGACGGTCCGCCACACTTTTTTTTACATCTCTCGGGCTTATCCGAGAGTGTGGCGTTGTAGGGGAGGTGTCCCCGCACGCGTGCGTATGTCAGAAGTGTCGGCAGTGTCCGCCGGCGCCGGTCCAGTGTCCACCGTTGTCTGAAAACTGCACTTTTCTGACCTCTGACCTCACTGGACGGTCCGCCACACTTTTCTTTACACCTCTCGGGCTTATCCGAGAGTGTGGCGTTGTAGGGGAGGTGTCCCCGCACGCGTGCGTATGTCAGAAGTGTCGGCAGTGTCCACCGGTGCCTGTCCAGTGTCCACTGTTGTCTGAAAACGGCACTTTTCTGACCTCTGACCTCACTGGACGGTCCGCCACACTTTTCTTTACACCTCTCGGGCTTATCCGAGAGTGTGGCGTTGTAGGGGAGGTGTCCCCGCACGCGTGCGTATGTCAAAAGTGTCGGCAGTGTCCGCCGGCGCCGGTCCAGTGTCCACCGTTGTCTGAAAACTGCACTTTTCTGACCTCTGACCTCACTGGACGGTCCGCCACACTTTTCTTTACACCTCTCGGGCTTATCCGAGAGTGTGGCGTTGTAGGGGAGGTGTCCCCGCACGCGTGCGTATGTCAGAAGTGTCGGCAGTGTCCACCGGTGCCTGTCCAGTGTCCACTGTTGTCTGAAAACGGCACTTTTCTGACCTCTGACCTCACTGGACGGTCCGCCACACTTTTTTTTACACCTCTCGGGCTTATCCGAGAGTGTGGCGTTGTAGGGGAGGTGTCCCCGCACGCGTGCGTATGTCAGAAGTGTCGGCAGTGTCCGCCGGCGCTGGTCCAGTGTCCACCGTTGTCTGAAAACTGCACTTTTCTGACCTCTGACCTCACTGGACGGTCCGCCACACTTTTTTTTACATCTCTCGGGCTTATCCGAGAGTGTGGCGTTGTAGGGGAGGTGTCCCCGCACGCGTGCGTATGTCAGAAGTGTCGGCAGTGTCCGCCGGCGCCGGTCCAGTTCCACCGTTGTCTGAAAACTGCACTTTTCTGACCTCTGACCTCACTGGACGGTCCGCCACACTTTTCTTTACACCTCTCGGGCTTATCCGAGAGTCTGGCGTTGTAGGGGAGGTGTCCCCGCACGCGTGCGTATGTCAGAAGTGTCGGCAGTGTCCGCCGGCGCCGGTCCAGTGTCCACCGTTGTCTGAAAACTGCACTTTTCTGACCTCTGACCTCACTGGACGGTCCGCCACACTTTTCTTTACACCTCTCGGGCTTATCCGAGAGTCTGGCGTTGTAGGGGAGGTGTCCCCGCACGCGTGCGTATGTCAAAAGTGTCGGCAGTGTCCGCCGGCGCCGGTCCAGTGTCCACCGTTGTCTGAAAACTGCACTTTTCTGACCTCTGACCTCACTGGACGGTCCGCCACACTTTTCTTTACACCTCTCGGGCTTATCCGAGAGTGTGGCGTTGTAGGGGAGGTGTCCCCGCACGCGTGCGTATGTCAGAAGTGTCGGCAGTGTCCACCGGTGCCTGTCCAGTGTCCACTGTGGTCTGAAAACGGCACTTTTCTGACCTCTGACCTCACTGGACGGTCCGCCACACTTTTTTTTACACCTCTCGGGCTTATCCGAGAGTGTGGCGTTGTAGGGGAGGTGTCCCCGCACGCGTGCGTATGTCAGAAGTGTCGGCAGTGTCCGCCGGCGCTGGTCCAGTGTCCACCGTTGTCTGAAAACTGCACTTTTCTGACCTCTGACCTCACTGGACGGTCCGCCACACTTTTTTTTACATCTCTCGGGCTTATCCGAGAGTGTGGCGTTGTAGGGGAGGTGTCCCCGCACGCGTGCGTATGTCAGAAGTGTCGGCAGTGTCCGCCGGCGCCGGTCCAGTGTCCACCGTTGTCTGAAAACTGCACTTTTCTGACCTCTGACCTCACTGGACGGTCCGCCACACTTTTTTTTACATCTCTCGGGCTTATCCGAGAGTGTGGCGTTGTAGGGGAGGTGTCCCCGCACGCGTGCGTATGTCAGAAGTGTCGGCAGTGTCCGCCGGCGCCGGTCCAGTGTCCACCGTTGTCTGAAAACTGCACTTTTCTGACCTCTGACCTCACTGGACGGTCCGCCACACTTTTTTTTACATCTCTCGGGCTTATCCGAGAGTCTGGCGTTGTAGGGGAGGTGTCCCCGCACGCGTGCGTATGTCAGAAGTGTCGGCAGTGTCCGCCGGCGCCGGTCCAGTGTCCACCGTTGTCTGAAAACTGCACTTTTCTGACCTCTGACCTCACTGGACGGTCCGCCACACTTTTCTTTACACCTCTCGGGCTTATCCGAGAGTCTGGCGTTGTAGGGGAGGTGTCCCCGCACGCGTGCGTATGTCAAAAGTGTCGGCAGTGTCCGCCGGCGCCGGTCCAGTGTCCACCGTTGTCTGAAAACTGCACTTTTCTGACCTCTGACCTCACTGGACGGTCCGCCACACTTTTCTTTACACCTCTCGGGCTTATCCGAGAGTGTGGCGTTGTAGGGGAGGTGTCCCCGCACGCGTGCGTATGTCAGAAGTGTCGGCAGTGTCCACCGGTGCCTGTCCAGTGTCCACTGTTGTCTGAAAACGGCACTTTTCTGACCTCTGACCTCACTGGACGGTCCGCCACACTTTTTTTTACACCTCTCGGGCTTATCCGAGAGTGTGGCGTTGTAGGGGAGGTGTCCCCGCACGCGTGCGTATGTCAGAAGTGTCGGCAGTGTCCGCCGGCGCCGGTCCAGTGTCCACCGTTGTCTGAAAACTGCACTTTTCTGACCTCTGACCTCACTGGACGGTCCGCCACACTTTTTTTTACATCTCTCGGGCTTATCCGAGAGTGTGGCGTTGTAGGGGAGGTGTCCCCGCACGCGTGCGTATGTCAGAAGTGTCGGCAGTGTCCGCCGGCGCCGGTCCAGTGTCCACCGTTGTCTGAAAACTGCACTTTTCTGACATCTGACCTCACTGGACGGTCCGCCACACTTTTTTTTACATCTCTCGGGCTTATCCGAGAGTGTGGCGTTGTAGGGGAGGTGTCCCCGCACGCGTGCGTATGTCAGAAGTGTCGGCAGTGTCCGCCGGCGCCGGTCCAGTGTCCACCGTTGTCTGAAAACTGCACTTTTCTGACCTCTGACCTCACTGGACGGTCCGCCACACTTTTTTTTACATCTCTCGGGCTTATCCGAGAGTGTGGCGTTGTAGGGGAGGTGTCCCCGCACGCGTGCGTATGTCAGAAGTGTCGGCAGTGTCCACCGGTGCCTGTCCAGTGTCCACTGTTGTCTGAAAACGGCACTTTTCTGACCTCTGACCTCACTGGACGGTCCGCCACACTTTTTTTTACACCTCTCGGGCTTATCCGAGAGTGTGGCGTTGTAGGGGAGGTGTCCCCGCACGCGTGCGTATGTCAGAAGTGTCGGCAGTGTCCGCCGGCGCCGGTCCAGTGTCCACCGTTGTCTGAAAACTGCACTTTTCTGACCTCTGACCTCACTGGACGGTCCGCCACACTTTTTTTTACATCTCTCGGGCTTATCCGAGAGTGTGGCGTTGTAGGGGAGGTGTCCCCGCACCCGTGCGTATGTCAGAAGTGTTGGCAGTGTCCGCCGGCGCCGGTCCAGTGTCCACCGTTGTCTGAAAAACTGCACTTTTCTGACCTCTGACCTCACTGGACGGTCCGCCACACTTTTCTTTACACCTCTCGGGCTTATCCGAGAGTGTGGCGTTGTAGGGGAGGTGTCCCCGCACGCGTGCGTATGTCAGAAGTGTCGGCAGTGTCCGCCGGCGCCGGTCCAGTGTCCACCGTTGTCTGAAAACTGCACTTTTCTGACCTCTGACCTCACTGGACGGTCCGCCACACTTTTTTTTACATCTCTCGGGCTTATCCGAGAGTGTGGCGTTGTAGGGGAGGTGTCCCCGCACGCGTGCGTATGTCAGAAGTGTCGGCAGTGTCCGCCGGCGCCGGTCCAGTGTCCACCGTTGTCTGAAAACTGCACTTTTCTGACCTCTGACCTCACTGGACGGTCCGCCACACTTTTCTTTACACCTCTCGGGCTTATCCGATAGTGTGGCGTTGTAGGGGAGGTGTCCCCGCACGCGTGCGTATGTCAGAAGTGTCGGCAGTGTCCACCGTTGCCTGTCCAGTGTCCACTGTTGTCTGAAAACGGCACTTTTCTGACCTCTGACCTCACTGGACGGTCCGCCACACTTTTTTTTACACCTCTCGGGCTTATCCGAGAGTGTGGCGTTGTAGGGGAGGTGTCCCCGCACGCGTGCGTATGTCAGAAGTGTCGGCAGTGTCCGCCGGCGCCGGTCCAGTGTCCACCGTTGTCTGAAAACTGCACTTTTCTGACCTCTGACCTCACTGGACGGTCCGCCACACTTTTTTTTACATCTCTCGGGCTTATCCGAGAGTGTGGCGTTGTAGGGGAGGTGTCCCCGCACGCGTGCGTATGTCAGAAGTGTCGGCAGTGTCCGCCGGCGCCGGTCCAGTGTCCACCGTTGTCTGAAAACTGCACTTTTCTGACCTCTGACCTCACTGGACGGTCCGCCACACTTTTTTTTACATCTCTCGGGCTTATCCGAGAGTGTGGCGTTGTAGGGGAGGTGTCCCCGCACGCGTGCGTATGTCAGAAGTGTCGGCAGTGTCCGCCGGCGGCGGTCCAGTGTCCACCGTTGTCTGAAAACTGCACTTTTCTGACCTCTGACCTCACTGGACGGTCCGCCACACTTTTTTTTACATCTCTCGGGCTTATCCGAGAGTGTGGCGTTGTAGGGGAGGTGTCCCCGCACGCGTGCGTATGTCAGAAGTGTCGGCAGTGTCCACCGGTGCCTGTCCAGTGTCCACTGTTGTCTGAAAACGGCACTTTTCTGACCTCTGACCTCACTGGACGGTCCGCCACACTTTTTTTTACACCTCTCGGGCTTATCCGAGAGTGTGGCGTTGTAGGGGAGGTGTCCCCGCACGCGTGCGTATGTCAGAAGTGTCGGCAGTGTCCGCCGGCGCCGGTCCAGTGTCCACCGTTGTCTGAAAACTGCACTTTTCTGACCTCTGACCTCACTGGACGGTCCGCCACACTTTTTTTTTACATCTCTCGGGCTTATCCGAGAGTGTGGCGTTGTAGGGGAGGTGTCCCCGCACCCGTGCGTATGTCAGAAGTGTTGGCAGTGTCCGCCGGCGCCGGTCCAGTGTCCACCGTTGTCTGAAAAACTGCACTTTTCTTCCTCTGACCTCACTGGACGGTCCGCCACACTTTTCTTTACACCTCTCGGGCTTATCCGAGAGTGTGGCGTTGTAGGGGAGGTGTCCCCGCACGCGTGCGTATGTCAGAAGTGTCGGCAGTGTCCGCCGGCGCCGGTCCAGTGTCCACCGTTGTCTGAAAACTGCACTTTTCTGACCTCTGACCTCACTGGACGGTCCGCCACACTTTTTTTTACATCTCTCGGGCTTATCCGAGAGTGTGGCGTTGTAGGGGAGGTGTCCCCGCACGCGTGCGTATGTCAGAAGTGTCGGCAGTGTCCGCCGGCGCCGGTCCAGTGTCCACCGTTGTCTGAAAACTGCACTTTTCTGACCTCTGACCTCACTGGACGGTCCGCCACACTTTTTTTTACATCTCTCGGGCTTATCCGAGAGTGTGGCGTTGTAGGGGAGGTGTCCCCGCACGCGTGCGTATGTCAGAAGTGTCGGCAGTGTCCGCCGGCGCCGGTCCAGTGTCCACCGTTGTCTGAAAACTGCACTTTTCTGACCTCTGACCTCACTGGACGGTCCGCCACACTTTTTTTTACATCTCTCGGGCTTATCCGAGAGTGTGGCGTTGTAGGGGAGGTGTCCCCGCACGCGTGCGTATGTCAGAAGTGTCGGCAGTGTCCGCCGGCGCCGGTCCAGTGTCCACCGTTGTCTGAAAACTGCACTTTTCTGACCTCTGACCTCACTGGACGGTCCGCCACACTTTTTTTTACATCTCTCGGGCTTATCCGAGAGTGTGGCGTTGTAGGGGAGGTGTCCCCGCACGCGTGCGTATGTCAGAAGTGTCGGCAGTGTCCACCGGTGCCTGTCCAGTGTCCACTGTTGTCTGAAAACGGCACTTTTCTGACCTCTGACCTCACTGGACGGTCCGCCACACTTTTTTTTACACCTCTCGGGCTTATCCGAGAGTGTGGCGTTGTAGGGGAGGTGTCCCCGCACGCGTGCGTATGTCAGAAGTGTCGGCAGTGTCCGCCGGCGCCGGTCCAGTGTCCACCGTTGTCTGAAAACTGCACTTTTCTGACCTCTGACCTCACTGGACGGTCCGCCACACTTTTTTTTACATCTCTCGGGCTTATCCGAGAGTGTGGCGTTGTAGGGGAGGTGTCCCCGCACCCGTGCGTATGTCAGAAGTGTTGGCAGTGTCCGCCGGCGCCGGTCCAGTGTCCACCGTTGTCTGAAAAACTGCACTTTTCTGACCTCTGACCTCACTGGACGGTCCGCCACACTTTTCTTTACACCTCTCGGGCTTATCCGAGAGTGTGGCGTTGTAGGGGAGGTGTCCCCGCACGCGTGCGTATGTCAGAAGTGTCGGCAGTGTCCGCCGGCGCCGGTCCAGTGTCCACCGTTGTCTGAAAACTGCACTTTTCTGACCTCTGACCTCACTGGACGGTCCGCCACACTTTTTTTTACATCTCTCGGGCTTATCCGAGAGTGTGGCGTTGTAGGGGAGGTGTCCCCGCACGCGTGCGTATGTCAGAAGTGTCGGCAGTGTCCGCCGGCGCCGGTCCAGTGTCCACCGTTGTCTGAAAACTGCACTTTTCTGACCTCTGACCTCACTGGACGGTCCGCCACACTTTTTTTTACATCTCTCGGGCTTATCCGAGAGTGTGGCGTTGTAGGGGAGGTGTCCCCGCACGCGTGCGTATGTCAGAAGTGTCGGCAGTGTCCGCCGGCGCCGGTCCAGTGTCCACCGTTGTCTGAAAACTGCACTTTTCTGACCTCTGACCTCACTGGACGGTCCGCCACACTTTTTTTTACATCTCTCGGGCTTATCCGAGAGTGTGGCGTTGTAGGGGAGGTGTCCCCGCACGCGTGCGTATGTCAGAAGTGTCGGCAGTGTCCACCGGTGCCTGTCCAGTGTCCACTGTTGTCTGAAAACGGCACTTTTCTGACCTCTGACCTCACTGGACGGTCCGCCACACTTTTTTTTACACCTCTCGGGCTTATCCGAGAGTGTGGCGTTGTAGGGGAGGTGTCCCCGCACGCGTGCGTATGTCAGAAGTGTCGGCAGTGTCCGCCGGCGCCGGTCCAGTGTCCACCGTTGTCTGAAAACTGCACTTTTCTGACCTCTGACCTCACTGGACGGTCCGCCACACTTTTTTTTACATCTCTCGGGCTTATCCGAGAGTGTGGCGTTGTAGGGGAGGTGTCCCCGCACCCGTGCGTATGTCAGAAGTGTTGGCAGTGTCCGCCGGCGCCGGTCCAGTGTCCACCGTTGTCTGAAAAACTGCACTTTTCTGACCTCTGACCTCACTGGACGGTCCGCCACACTTTTCTTTACACCTCTCGGGCTTATCCGAGAGTGTGGCGTTGTAGGGGAGGTGTCCCCGCACGCGTGCGTATGTCAGAAGTGTCGGCAGTGTCCGCCGGCGCCGGTCCAGTGTCCACCGTTGTCTGAAAACTGCACTTTTCTGACCTCTGACCTCACTGGACGGTCCGCCACACTTTTTTTTACATCTCTCGGGCTTATCCGAGAGTGTGGCGTTGTAGGGGAGGTGTCCCCGCACGCGTGCGTATGTCAGAAGTGTCGGCAGTGTCCGCCGGCGCCGGTCCAGTGTCCACCGTTGTCTGAAAACTGCACTTTTCTGACCTCTGACCTCACTGGACGGTCCGCCACACTTTTCTTTACACCTCTCGGGCTTATCCGATAGTGTGGCGTTGTAGGGGAGGTGTCCCCGCACGCGTGCGTATGTCAGAAGTGTCGGCAGTGTCCACCGTTGCCTGTCCAGTGTCCACTGTTGTCTGAAAACGGCACTTTTCTGACCTCTGACCTCACTGGACGGTCCGCCACACTTTTTTTTACACCTCTCGGGCTTATCCGAGAGTGTGGCGTTGTAGGGGAGGTGTCCCCGCACGCGTGCGTATGTCAGAAGTGTCGGCAGTGTCCGCCGGCGCCGGTCCAGTGTCCACCGTTGTCTGAAAACTGCACTTTTCTGACCTCTGACCTCACTGGACGGTCCGCCACACTTTTTTTTACATCTCTCGGGCTTATCCGAGAGTGTGGCGTTGTAGGGGAGGTGTCCCCGCACGCGTGCGTATGTCAGAAGTGTCGGCAGTGTCCGCCGGCGCCGGTCCAGTGTCCACCGTTGTCTGAAAACTGCACTTTTCTGACCTCTGACCTCACTGGACGGTCCGCCACACTTTTTTTTACATCTCTCGGGCTTATCCGAGAGTGTGGCGTTGTAGGGGAGGTGTCCCCGCACGCGTGCGTATGTCAGAAGTGTCGGCAGTGTCCGCCGGCGCCGGTCCAGTGTCCACCGTTGTCTGAAAACTGCACTTTTCTGACCTCTGACCTCACTGGACGGTCCGCCACACTTTTTTTTACATCTCTCGGGCTTATCCGAGAGTGTGGCGTTGTAGGGGAGGTGTCCCCGCACGCGTGCGTATGTCAGAAGTGTCGGCAGTGTCCACCGGTGCCTGTCCAGTGTCCACTGTTGTCTGAAAACGGCACTTTTCTGACCTCTGACCTCACTGGACGGTCCGCCACACTTTTTTTTACACCTCTCGGGCTTATCCGAGAGTGTGGCGTTGTAGGGGAGGTGTCCCCGCACGCGTGCGTATGTCAGAAGTGTCGGCAGTGTCCGCCGGCGCCGGTCCAGTGTCCACCGTTGTCTGAAAACTGCACTTTTCTGACCTCTGACCTCACTGGACGGTCCGCCACACTTTTTTTTACATCTCTCGGGCTTATCCGAGAGTGTGGCGTTGTAGGGGAGGTGTCCCCGCACCCGTGCGTATGTCAGAAGTGTTGGCAGTGTCCGCCGGCGCCGGTCCAGTGTCCACCGTTGTCTGAAAAACTGCACTTTTCTGACCTCTGACCTCACTGGACGGTCCGCCACACTTTTCTTTACACCTCTCGGGCTTATCCGAGAGTGTGGCGTTGTAGGGGAGGTGTCCCCGCACGCGTGCGTATGTCAGAAGTGTCGGCAGTGTCCGCCGGCGCCGGTCCAGTGTCCACCGTTGTCTGAAAACTGCACTTTTCTGACCTCTGACCTCACTGGACGGTCCGCCACACTTTTTTTTACATCTCTCGGGCTTATCCGAGAGTGTGGCGTTGTAGGGGAGGTGTCCCCGCACGCGTGCGTATGTCAGAAGTGTCGGCAGTGTCCGCCGGCGCCGGTCCAGTGTCCACCGTTGTCTGAAAACTGCACTTTTCTGACCTCTGACCTCACTGGACGGTCCGCCACACTTTTCTTTACACCTCTCGGGCTTATCCGATAGTGTGGCGTTGTAGGGGAGGTGTCCCCGCACGCGTGCGTATGTCAGAAGTGTCGGCAGTGTCCACCGGTGCCTGTCCAGTGTCCACTGTTGTCTGAAAACGGCACATTTCTGACCTCTGACCTCACTGGACGGTCCGCCACACTTTTTTTTACACCTCTCGGGCTTATCCGAGAGTGTGGCGTTGTAGGGGAGGTGTCCCCGCACGCGTGCGTATGTCAGAAGTGTCGGCAGTGTCCGCCGGCGCCGGTCCAGTGTCCACCGTTGTCTGAAAACTGCACTTTTCTGACCTCTGACCTCACTGGACGGTCCGCCACACTTTTTTTTACATCTCTCGGGTTTATCCGAGAGTGTGGCGTTGTAGGGGAGGTGTCCCCGCACGCGTGCGTATGTCAAAAGTGTCGGCAGTGTCCGCCGGCGCCGGTCCAGTGTCCACCGTTGTCTGAAAACTGCACTTTTCTGACCTCTGACCTCACTGGACGGTCCGCCACACTTTTCTTTACACCTCTCGGGCTTATCCGAGAGTTTGGCGTTGTAGGGGAGGTGTCCCCGCACGCGTGCGTATGTCAGAAGTGTCGGCAGTGTCCGCCGGCGCCGGTCCAGTGTCCACCGTTGTCTGAAAACTGCACTTTTCTGACCTCTGACCTCACTGGACGGTCCGCCACACTTTTCTTTACACCTCTCGGGCTTATCCGAGAGTCTGGCGTTGTAGGGGAGGTGTCCCCGCACGCGTGCGTATGTCAGAAGTGTCGGCAGTGTCCGCCGGCGCCGGTCCAGTGTCCACCGTTGTCTGAAAACTGCACTTTTCTGACCTCTGACCTCACTGGACGGTCCGCCACACTTTTCTTTACACCTCTC
The DNA here is from genome assembly GCF_963280865.1 of Gymnoscopelus braueri. NCBI lineage: Eukaryota > Metazoa > Chordata > Actinopteri > Myctophiformes > Myctophidae > Gymnoscopelus > Gymnoscopelus braueri. Next base: position 36,624,888 of record NC_137626.1, read on the forward strand.
GGGCTTATCCGAGAGTGTGGCGTTGTAGGGGAGGTGTCCCCGCACGCGTGCGTATGTCAGAAGTGTCGGCAGTGTCCACCGGTGCCTGTCCAGTGTCCACTGTTGTCTGAAAACGGCACTTTTCTGACCTCTGACCTCACTGGACGGTCCGCCACACTTTTTTTTACACCTCTCGGGCTTATCCGAGAGTGTGGCGTTGTAGGGGAGGTGTCCCCGCACGCGTGCGTATGTCAGAAGTGTCGGCAGTGTCCGCCGGCGCCGGTCCAGTGTCCACCGTTGTCTGAAAACTGCACTTTTCTGACCTCTGACCTCACTGGACGGTCCGCCACACTTTTTTTTACATCTCTCGGGTTTATCCGAGAGTGTGGCGTTGTAGGGGAGGTGTCCCCGCACGCGTGCGTATGTCAAAAGTGTCGGCAGTGTCCGCCGACGCCGGTCCAGTGTCCACCGTTGTCTGAAAACTGCACTTTTCTGACCTCTGACCTCACTGGACGGTCCGCCACACTTTTCTTTACACCTCTCGGGCTTATCCGAGAGTCTGGCGTTGTAGGGGAGGTGTCCCCGCACGCGTGCGTATGTCAGAAGTGTCGGCAGTGTCCGCCGGCGCCGGTCCAGTGTCCACCGTTGTCTGAAAACTGCACTTTTCTGACCTCTGACCTCACTGGACGGTCCGCCACACTTTTCTTTACACCTCTCGGGCTTATCCGAGAGTCTGGCGTTGTAGGGGAGGTGTCCCCGCACGCGTGCGTATGTCAGAAGTGTCGGCAGTGTCCGCCGGCGCCGGTCCAGTGTCCACCGTTGTCTGAAAACTGCACTTTTCTGACCTCTGACCTCACTGGACGGTCCGCCACACTTTTCTTTACACCTCTCGGGCTTATCCGAGAGTCTGGCGTTGTAGGGGAGGTGTCCCCGCACCCGTGCGTATGTCAGAAGTGTTGGCAGTGTCCGCCGGCGCCGGTCCAGTGTCCACCGTTGTCTGAAAACTGCACTTTTCTGACCTCTGACCTCACTGGACGGTCCGCCACACTTTTCTTTACACCTCTCGGGCTTATCCGAGAGTGTGGCGTTGTAGGGGAGGTGTCCCCGCACGCGTGCGTATGTCAGAAGTGTCGGCAGTGTCCGCCGGCGCCGGTCCAGTGTCCACCGTTGTCTGAAAACTGCACTTTTCTGACCTCTGACCTCACTGGACGGTCCGCCACACTTTTCTTTACACCTCTCGGGCTTATCCGAGAGTCTGGCGTTGTAGGGGAGGTGTCCCCGCACGCGTGCGTATGTCAGAAGTGTCGGCAGTGTCCGCCGGCGCCGGTCCAGTGTCCACCGTTGTCTGAAAACTGCACTTTTCTGACCTCTGACCTCACTGGACGGTCCGCCACACTTTTTTTTACATCTCTCGGGCTTATCCGAGAGTGTGGCGTTGTAGGGGAGGTGTCCCCGCACGCGTGCGTATGTCAGAAGTGTCGGCAGTGTCCGCCGGCGCCGGTCCAGTGTCCACCGTTGTCTGAAAACTGCACTTTTCTGACCTCTGACCTCACTGGACGGTCCGCCACACTTTTCTTTACACCTCTCGGGCTTATCCGAGAGTGTGGCGTTGTAGGGGAGGTGTCCCCGCACGCGTGCGTATGTCAGAAGTGTCGGCAGTGTCCACCGGTGCCTGTCCAGTGTCCACTGTTGTCTGAAAACGGCACTTTTCTGACCTCTGACCTCACTGGACGGTCCGCCACACTTTTCTTTACACCTCTCGGGCTTATCCGAGAGTGTGGCGTTGTAGGGGAGGTGTCCCCGCACGCGTGCGTATGTCAAAAGTGTCGGCAGTGTCCGCCGGCGCCGGTCCAGTGTCCACCGTTGTCTGAAAACTGCACTTTTCTGACCTCTGACCTCACTGGACGGTCCGCCACACTTTTCTTTACACCTCTCGGGCTTATCCGAGAGTGTGGCGTTGTAGGGGAGGTGTCCCCGCACGCGTGCGTATGTCAGAAGTGTCGGCAGTGTCCACCGGTGCCTGTCCAGTGTCCACTGTTGTCTGAAAACGGCACTTTTCTGACCTCTGACCTCACTGGACGGTCCGCCACACTTTTTTTTACACCTCTCGGGCTTATCCGAGAGTGTGGCGTTGTAGGGGAGGTGTCCCCGCACGCGTGCGTATGTCAGAAGTGTCGGCAGTGTCCGCCGGCGCTGGTCCAGTGTCCACCGTTGTCTGAAAACTGCACTTTTCTGACCTCTGACCTCACTGGACGGTCCGCCACACTTTTTTTTACATCTCTCGGGCTTATCCGAGAGTGTGGCGTTGTAGGGGAGGTGTCCCCGCACGCGTGCGTATGTCAGAAGTGTCGGCAGTGTCCGCCGGCGCCGGTCCAGTTCCACCGTTGTCTGAAAACTGCACTTTTCTGACCTCTGACCTCACTGGACGGTCCGCCACACTTTTCTTTACACCTCTCGGGCTTATCCGAGAGTCTGGCGTTGTAGGGGAGGTGTCCCCGCACGCGTGCGTATGTCAGAAGTGTCGGCAGTGTCCGCCGGCGCCGGTCCAGTGTCCACCGTTGTCTGAAAACTGCACTTTTCTGACCTCTGACCTCACTGGACGGTCCGCCACACTTTTCTTTACACCTCTCGGGCTTATCCGAGAGTCTGGCGTTGTAGGGGAGGTGTCCCCGCACGCGTGCGTATGTCAAAAGTGTCGGCAGTGTCCGCCGGCGCCGGTCCAGTGTCCACCGTTGTCTGAAAACTGCACTTTTCTGACCTCTGACCTCACTGGACGGTCCGCCACACTTTTCTTTACACCTCTCGGGCTTATCCGAGAGTGTGGCGTTGTAGGGGAGGTGTCCCCGCACGCGTGCGTATGTCAGAAGTGTCGGCAGTGTCCACCGGTGCCTGTCCAGTGTCCACTGTTGTCTGAAAACGGCACTTTTCTGACCTCTGACCTCACTGGACGGTCCGCCACACTTTTTTTTACACCTCTCGGGCTTATCCGAGAGTGTGGCGTTGTAGGGGAGGTGTCCCCGCACGCGTGCGTATGTCAGAAGTGTCGGCAGTGTCCGCCGGCGCTGGTCCAGTGTCCACCGTTGTCTGAAAACTGCACTTTTCTGACCTCTGACCTCACTGGACGGTCCGCCACACTTTTTTTTACATCTCTCGGGCTTATCCGAGAGTGTGGCGTTGTAGGGGAGGTGTCCCCGCACGCGTGCGTATGTCAGAAGTGTCGGCAGTGTCCGCCGGCGCCGGTCCAGTGTCCACCGTTGTCTGAAAACTGCACTTTTCTGACCTCTGACCTCACTGGACGGTCCGCCACACTTTTTTTTACATCTCTCGGGCTTATCCGAGAGTGTGGCGTTGTAGGGGAGGTGTCCCCGCACGCGTGCGTATGTCAGAAGTGTCGGCAGTGTCCGCCGGCGCCGGTCCAGTGTCCACCGTTGTCTGAAAACTGCACTTTTCTGACCTCTGACCTCACTGGACGGTCCGCCACACTTTTTTTTACATCTCTCGGGCTTATCCGAGAGTCTGGCGTTGTAGGGGAGGTGTCCCCGCACGCGTGCGTATGTCAGAAGTGTCGGCAGTGTCCGCCGGCGCCGGTCCAGTGTCCACCGTTGTCTGAAAACTGCACTTTTCTGACCTCTGACCTCACTGGACGGTCCGCCACACTTTTCTTTACACCTCTCGGGCTTATCCGAGAGTCTGGCGTTGTAGGGGAGGTGTCCCCGCACGCGTGCGTATGTCAAAAGTGTCGGCAGTGTCCGCCGGCGCCGGTCCAGTGTCCACCGTTGTCTGAAAACTGCACTTTTCTGACCTCTGACCTCACTGGACGGTCCGCCACACTTTTCTTTACACCTCTCGGGCTTATCCGAGAGTGTGGCGTTGTAGGGGAGGTGTCCCCGCACGCGTGCGTATGTCAGAAGTGTCGGCAGTGTCCACCGGTGCCTGTCCAGTGTCCACTGTTGTCTGAAAACGGCACTTTTCTGACCTCTGACCTCACTGGACGGTCCGCCACACTTTTTTTTACACCTCTCGGGCTTATCCGAGAGTGTGGCGTTGTAGGGGAGGTGTCCCCGCACGCGTGCGTATGTCAGAAGTGTCGGCAGTGTCCGCCGGCGCCGGTCCAGTGTCCACCGTTGTCTGAAAACTGCACTTTTCTGACCTCTGACCTCACTGGACGGTCCGCCACACTTTTTTTTACATCTCTCGGGCTTATCCGAGAGTGTGGCGTTGTAGGGGAGGTGTCCCCGCACGCGTGCGTATGTCAGAAGTGTCGGCAGTGTCCGCCGGCGCCGGTCCAGTGTCCACCGTTGTCTGAAAACTGCACTTTTCTGACCTCTGACCTCACTGGACGGTCCGCCACACTTTTTTTTACATCTCTCGGGCTTATCCGAGAGTTAGGCGTTGTAGGGGAGGTGTCCCCGCACGCGTGCGTATGTCAGAAGTGTCGGCAGTGTCCGCCGGCGCCGGTCCAGTGTCCACCGTTGTCTGAAAACTGCACTTTTCTGACCTCTGACCTCACTGGACGGTCCGCCACACTTTTTTTTACATCTCTCGGGCTTATCCGAGAGTGTGGCGTTGTAGGGGAGGTGTCCCCGCACGCGTGCGTATGTCAGAAGTGTCGGCAGTGTCCACCGGTGCCTGTCCAGTGTCCACTGTTGTCTGAAAACGGCACTTTTCTGACCTCTGACCTCACTGGACGGTCCGCCACACTTTTTTTTACACCTCTCGGGCTTATCCGAGAGTGTGGCGTTGTAGGGGAGGTGTCCCCGCACGCGTGCGTATGTCAGAAGTGTCGGCAGTGTCCGCCGGCGCCGGTCCAGTGTCCACCGTTGTCTGAAAACTGCACTTTTCTGACCTCTGACCTCACTGGACGGTCCGCCACACTTTTTTTTACATCTCTCGGGCTTATCCGAGAGTGTGGCGTTGTAGGGGAGGTGTCCCCGCACCCGTGCGTATGTCAGAAGTGTTGGCAGTGTCCGCCGGCGCCGGTCCAGTGTCCACCGTTGTCTGAAAAACTGCACTTTTCTGACCTCTGACCTCACTGGACGGTCCGCCACACTTTTCTTTACACCTCTCGGGCTTATCCGAGAGTGTGGCGTTGTAGGGGAGGTGTCCCCGCACGCGTGCGTATGTCAGAAGTGTCGGCAGTGTCCGCCGGCGCCGGTCCAGTGTCCACCGTTGTCTGAAAACTGCACTTTTCTGACCTCTGACCTCACTGGACGGTCCGCCACACTTTTTTTTACATCTCTCGGGCTTATCCGAGAGTGTGGCGTTGTAGGGGAGGTGTCCCCGCACGCGTGCGTATGTCAGAAGTGTCGGCAGTGTCCGCCGGCGCCGGTCCAGTGTCCACCGTTGTCTGAAAACTGCACTTTTCTGACCTCTGACCTCACTGGACGGTCCGCCACACTTTTTTTTACATCTCTCGGGCTTATCCGAGAGTGTGGCGTTGTAGGGGAGGTGTCCCCGCACGCGTGCGTATGTCAGAAGTGTCGGCAGTGTCCGCCGGCGCCGGTCCAGTGTCCACCGTTGTCTGAAAACTGCACTTTTCTGACCTCTGACCTCACTGGACGGTCCGCCACACTTTTCTTTACACCTCTCGGGCTTATCCGAGAGTCTGGCGTTGTAGGGGAGGTGTCCCCGAACGCGTGCGTATGTCAGAAGTGTCGGCAGTGTCCGCCGGCGCCTGTCCAGTGTCCACTGTTGTCTGAAAACGGCACTTTTCTGACCTCTGACCTCACTGGACGGTCCGCCATACTTTTTTTTACACCTCTCGGGCTTATCCGAGAGTGTGGCGTTGTAGGGGAGGTGTCCCTGCACGCGTGCGTATGTCAGAAGTGTCGGCAGTGTCCGCCGGCGCCGGTCCAGTGTCCACCGTTGTCTGAACACTGCACTTTTCTGACCTCTGACCTCACTGGACGGTCCGCCACACTTTTTTTTACATCTCTCGGGCTTATCCGAGAGTGTGGCGTTGTAGGGGAGGTGTCCCCGCACGCGTGCGTATGTCAGAAGTGTCGGCAGTGTCCGCCGGCGCCGGTCCAGTGTCCACCGTTGTCTGAAAACTGCACTTTTCTGACCTCTGACCTCACTGGACGGTCCGCCACACTTTTCTATACACCTCTCGGGCTTATCCGAGAGTCTGGCGTTGTAGGGGAGGTGTCCCCGCACGCGTGCGTATGTCAGAAGTGTCGGCAGTGTCCACCGGTGCCTGTCCAGTGTCCACTGTTGTCTGAAAACGGCACTTTTCTGACCTCTGACCTCACTGGACGGTCCGCCACACTTTTTTTTACACCTCTCGGGCTTATCCGAGAGTTTGGCATTGTAGGGGAGGTGTCCCCGCACGCGTGCGTATGTCAGAAGTGTCGGCAGTGTCCGCCGGCGCTGGTCCAGTGTCCACCGTTGTCTGAAAACTGCACTTTTCTGACCTCTGACCTCACTGGACGGTCCGCCACACTTTTTTTTACATCTCTCGGGCTTATCCGAGAGTGTGGCGTTGTAGGGGAGGTGTCCCCGCACGCGTGCGTATGTCAGAAGTGTCGGCAGTGTCCGCCGGCGCCGGTCCAGTTCCACCGTTGTCTGAAAACTGCACTTTTCTGACCTCTGACCTCACTGGACGGTCCGCCACACTTTTCTTTACACCTCTCGGGCTTATCCGAGAGTCTGGCGTTGTAGGGGAGGTGTCCCCGCACGCGTGCGTATGTCAGAAGTGTCGGCAGTGTCCGCCGGCGCCGGTCCAGTGTCCACCGTTGTCTGAAAACTGCACTTTTCTGACCTCTGACCTCACTGGACGGTCCGCCACACTTTTCTTTACACCTCTCGGGCTTATCCGAGAGTCTGGCGTTGTAGGGGAGGTGTCCCCGCACGCGTGCGTATGTCAAAAGTGTCGGCAGTGTCCGCCGGCGCCGGTCCAGTGTCCACCGTTGTCTGAAAACTGCACTTTTCTGACCTCTGACCTCACTGGACGGTCCGCCACACTTTTCTTTACACCTCTCGGGCTTATCCGAGAGTGTGGCGTTGTAGGGGAGGTGTCCCCGCACGCGTGCGTATGTCAGAAGTGTCGGCAGTGTCCACCGGTGCCTGTCCAGTGTCCACTGTTGTCTGAAAACGGCACTTTTCTGACCTCTGACCTCACTGGACGGTCCGCCACACTTTTTTTTACACCTCTCGGGCTTATCCGAGAGTGTGGCGTTGTAGGGGAGGTGTCCCCGCACGCGTGCGTTTGTCAGAAGTGTCGGCAGTGTCCGCCGGCGCCGGTCCAGTGTCCACCGTTGTCTGAAAACTGCACTTTTCTGACCTCTGACCTCACTGGACGGTCCGCCACACTTTTTTTTACATCTCTCGGGCTTATCCGAGAGTGTGGCGTTGTAGGGGAGGTGTCCCCGCACGCGTGCGTATGTCAGAAGTGTCGGCAGTGTCCGCCGGCGCCGGTCCAGTGTCCACCGTTGTCTGAAAACTGCACTTTTCTGACCTCTGACCTCACTGGACGGTCCGCCACACTTTTCTTTACACCTCTCGGGCTTATCCGATAGTGTGGCGTTGTAGGGGAGGTGTCCCCGCACGCGTGCGTATGTCAGAAGTGTCGGCAGTGTCCACCGGTGCCTGTCCAGTGTCCACTGTTGTCTGAAAACGGCACTTTTCTGACCTCTGACCTCACTGGACGGTCCGCCACACTTTTTTTTACACCTCTCGGGCTTATCCGAGAGTGTGGCGTTGTAGGGGAGGTGTCCCCGCACGCGTGCGTATGTCAGAAGTGTCGGCAGTGTCCGCCGGCGCCGGTCCAGTGTCCACCGTTGTCTGAAAACTGCACTTTTCTGACCTCACTGGACGGTCCGCCACACTTTTCTTTACATCTCTCGGGCTTATCCGAGAGTGTGGCGTTGTAGGGGAGGTGTCCCCGCACGCGTGCGTATGTCAGAAGTGTCGGCAGTGTCCGCCGGCGCCGGTCCAGTGTCCACCGTTGTCTGAAAACTGCACTTTTCTGACCTCTGACCTCACTGGACGGTCCGCCACACTTTTCTTTACACCTCTCGGGCTTATCCGAGAGTCTGGCGTTGTAGGGGAGGTGTCCCCGTACGCGTGCGTATGTCAGAAGTGTCGGCAGTGTCCGCCGGCGCCGGTCCAGTGTCCACCGTTGTCTGAAAACTGCACTTTTCTGACCTCTGACCTCACTGGACGGTCCGCCACACTTTTCTTTACACCTCTCGGGCTTATCCGAGAGTCTGGCGTTGTAGGGGAGGTGTCCCCGCACGCGTGCGTATGTCAGAAGTGTCGGCAGTGTCCGCCGGCGCCGGTCCAGTGTCCACCGTTGTCTGAAAACTGCACTTTTCTGACCTCTGACCTAACTGGACGGTCCGCCACACTTTTTTTTACATCTCTCGGGCTTATCCGAGAGTGTGGCGTTGTAGGGGAGGTGTCCCCGCACGCGTGCGTATGTCAGAAGTGTCGGCAGTGTCCGCCGGCGCCGGTCCAGTGTCCACCGTTGTCTGAAAACTGCACTTTTCTGACCTCTGACCTCACTGGACGGTCCGCCACACTTTTCTTTACACCTCTCGGGCTTATCCGAGAGTGTGGCGTTGTAGGGGAGGTGTCCCCGCACGCGTGCGTATGTCAGAAGTGTCGGCAGTGTCCACCGGTGCCTGTCCAGTGTCCACTGTTGTCTGAAAACGGCACTTTTCTGACCTCTGACCTCACTGGACGGTCCGCCACACTTTTTTTTACACCTCTCGGGCTTATCCGAGAGTGTGGCGTTGTAGGGGAGGTGTCCCCGCACGCGTGCGTATGTCAGAAGTGTCGGCAGTGTCCGCCGGCGCCGGTCCAGTGTCCACCGTTGTCTGAAAACTGCACTTTTCTGACCTCTGACCTCACTGGACGGTCCGCCACACTTTTTTTTACATCTCTCGGGTTTATCCGAGAGTGTGGCGTTGTAGGGGAGGTGACACTTTTCTGACATCTGACCTCACTGGACGGTCCGCCACACTTTTTTTTTACATCTCTCGGGCTTATCCGAGAGTGTGGCGTTGCAGGGGAGGTGTCCCCGCACGCGTGCGTTTGTCAGAAGTGTCGGCAGTGTCCGCCGGCGCCGGTCCAGTGTCCACCGTTGTCTGAAAACTGCACTTTTCTGACCTCTGACCTCACTGGACGGTCCGCCACACTTTTTTTTACATCTCTCGGGCTTATCCGAGAGTGTGGCGTTGTAGGGGAGGTGTCCCCGCACGCGTGCGTATGTCAGAAGTGTCGGCAGTGTCCGCCGGCGCCGGTCCAGTGTCCACCGTTGTCTGAAAACTGCACTTTTCTGACCTCTGACCTCACTGGACGGTCCGCCACACTTTTTTTTACATATCTCGGGCTTATCCGAGAGTGTGGCGTTGTAGGGGAGGTGTCCCCGCACGCGTGCGTATGTCAGAAGTGTCGGCAGTGTCCGCCGGCGCCGGTCCAGTGTCCACCGTTGTCTGAAAACTGCACTTTTCTGACCTCTGACCTCACTGGACGGTCCGCCACACTTTTTTTTACACCTCTCGGGCTTATCCGAGAGTGTGGCGTTGTAGGGGAGGTGTCCCCGCACACGTGCGTATGTCAGAAGTGTCGGCAGTGTCCGCCGGCGCCGGTCCAGTGTCCACCGTTGTCTGAAAACTGCACTTTTCTGACCTCTGACCTCACTGGACGGTCCGCCACACTTTTTTTTACACCTCTCGGGCTTATCCGAGAGTGTGGCGTTGTAGGGGAGGTGTCCCCGCACGCGTGCGTATGTCAGAAGTGTCGGCAGTGTCCACCGGTGCCTGTCCAGTGTCCACTGTTGTCTGAAAACTGCACTTTTCTGACCTCTGACCTCACTGGACGGTCCGCCACACTTTTTTTTACACCTCTCGGGCTTATCCGAGAGTGTGGCGTTGTAGGGGAGGTGTCCCCGCACGCGTGCGTATGTCAGAAGTGTCGGCAGTGTCCGCCGGCGCCGGTCCAGTGTCCACCGTTGTCTGAAAACTGCACTTTTCTGACATCTGACCTCACTGGACGGTCCGCCACACTTTTTTTTACATCTCTCGGGCTTATCCGAGAGTGTGGCGTTGTAGGGGAGGTGTCCCCGCACGCGTGCGTTTGTCAGAAGTGTCGGCAGTGTCCGCCGGCGCCGGTCCAGTGTCCACCGTTGTCTGAAAACTGCACTTTTCTGACCTCTGACCTCACTGGACGGTCCGCCACACTTTTTTTTACATCTCTCGGGCTTATCCGAGAGTGTGGCGTTGTAGGGGAGGTGTCCCCGCACGCGTGCAAATGTCAGAAGTGTCGGCAGTGTCCGCCGGCGCCGGTCCAGTGTCCACCGTTGTCTGAAAACTGCACTTTTCTGACCTCTGACCTCACTGGACGGTCCGCCACACTTTTTTTTACATCTCTCGGGCTTATCCGAGAGTGTGGCGTTGTAGGGGAGGTGTCCCCGCACGCGTGCGTATGTCAGAAGTGTCGGCAGTGTCCGCCGGCGCCGGTCCAGTGTCCACTGTTGTCTGAAAACTGCACTTTTCTGACCTCTGACCTCACTGGACGGTCCGCCACACTTTTTTTTACACCTCTCGGGCTTTTCCGAGAGTTTGGCGTTGTAGGGGAGGTGTCCCCGCACGCGTGCGTATGTCAGAAGTGTCGGCAGTGTCCGCCGGCGCCGGTCCAGTGTCCACCGTTGTCTGAAAACTGCACTTTTCTGACCTCTGACCTCACTGGACGGTCCGCCACACTTTTCTTTACACCTCTCGGGCTTATCCGAGAGTCTGGCGTTGTAGGGGAGGTGTCCCCGCACGCGTGCGTATGTCAGAAGTGTCACAGTGTCCACCGGTGCCTGTCCAGTGTCCACTGTTGTCTGAAAACGGCACTTTTCTGACCTCTGACCTCACTGGACGGTCCGCCACACTTTTCTTTACACCTCTCGGGCTTATCCGAGAGTTTGGCGTTGTAGGGGAGGTGTCCCCGCACGCGTGCGTATGTCAGAAGTGTCGGCAGTGTCCGCCGGCGCCGGTCCAGTGTCCACCGTTGTCTGAAAACTGCACTTTTCTGACCTCTGACCTCACTGGACGGTCCGCCACACTTTTTTTTACACCTCTCGGGCTTATCCGAGAGTGTGGCGTTGTAGGGGAGGTGTCCCCGCACACGTGCGTATGTCAGAAGTGTCGGCAGTGTCCGCCGGCGCCGGTCCAGTGTCCACCGTTGTCTGAAAACTGCACTTTTCTGACCTCTGACCTCACTGGACGGTCCGCCACACTTTTTTTTACACCTCTCGGGCTTATCCGAGAGTGTGGCGTTGTAGGGGAGGTGTCCCCGCACGCGTGCGTATGTCAGAAGTGTCGGCAGTGTCCACCGGTGCCTGTCCAGTGTCCACTGTTGTCTGAAAACTGCACTTTTCTGACCTCTGACCTCACTGGACGGTCCGCCACACTTTTTTTTACACCTCTCGGGCTTATCCGAGAGTGTGGCGTTGTAGGGGAGGTGTCCCCGCACGCGTGCGTATGTCAGAAGTGTCGGCAGTGTCCGCCGGCGCCGGTCCAGTGTCCACCGTTGTCTGAAAACTGCACTTTTCTGACATCTGACCTCACTGGACGGTCCGCCACACTTTTTTTTACATCTCTCGGGCTTATCCGAGAGTGTGGCGTTGTAGGGGAGGTGTCCCCGCACGCGTGCGTTTGTCAGAAGTGTCGGCAGTGTCCGCCGGCGCCGGTCCAGTGTCCACCGTTGTCTGAAAACTGCACTTTTCTGACCTCTGACCTCACTGGACGGTCCGCCACACTTTTTTTTACATCTCTCGGGCTTATCCGAGAGTGTGGCGTTGTAGGGGAGGTGTCCCCGCACGCGTGCAAATGTCAGAAGTGTCGGCAGTGTCCGCCGGCGCCGGTCCAGTGTCCACCGTTGTCTGAAAACTGCACTTTTCTGACCTCTGACCTCACTGGACGGTCCGCCACACTTTTTTTTACATCTCTCGGGCTTATCCGAGAGTGTGGCGTTGTAGGGGAGGTGTCCCCGCACGCGTGCGTATGTCAGAAGTGTCGGCAGTGTCCGCCGGCGCCGGTCCAGTGTCCACTGTTGTCTGAAAACTGCACTTTTCTGACCTCTGACCTCACTGGACGGTCCGCCACACTTTTTTTTACACCTCTCGGGCTTTTCCGAGAGTTTGGCGTTGTAGGGGAGGTGTCCCCGCACGCGTGCGTATGTCAGAAGTGTCGGCAGTGTCCGCCGGCGCCGGTCCAGTGTCCACCGTTGTCTGAAAACTGCACTTTTCTGACCTCTGACCTCACTGGACGGTCCGCCACACTTTTCTTTACACCTCTCGGGCTTATCCGAGAGTCTGGCGTTGTAGGGGAGGTGTCCCCGCACGCGTGCGTATGTCAGAAGTGTCACAGTGTCCACCGGTGCCTGTCCAGTGTCCACTGTTGTCTGAAAACGGCACTTTTCTGACCTCTGACCTCACTGGACGGTCCGCCACACTTTTCTTTACACCTCTCGGGCTTATCCGAGAGTTTGGCGTTGTAGGGGAGGTGTCCCCGCACGCGTGCGTATGTCAGAAGTGTCGGCAGTGTCCGCCGGCGCCGGTCCAGTGTCCACCGTTGTCTGAAAACTGCACTTTTCTGACCTCTGACCTCACTGGACGGTCCGCCACACTTTTTTTTACACCTCTCGGGCTTATCCGAGAGTGTGGCGTTGTAGGGGAGGTGTCCCCGCACACGTGCGTATGTCAGAAGTGTCGGCAGTGTCCGCCGGCGCCGGTCCAGTGTCCACCGTTGTCTGAAAACTGCACTTTTCTGACCTCTGACCTCACTGGACGGTCCGCCACACTTTTTTTTACACCTCTCGGGCTTATCCGAGAGTGTGGCGTTGTAGGGGAGGTGTCCCCGCACGCGTGCGTATGTCAGAAGTGTCGGCAGTGTCCACCGGTGCCTGTCCAGTGTCCACTGTTGTCTGAAAACTGCACTTTTCTGACCTCTGACCTCACTGGACGGTCCGCCACACTTTTTTTTACACCTCTCGGGCTTATCCGAGAGTGTGGCGTTGTAGGGGAGGTGTCCCCGCACGCGTGCGTATGTCAGAAGTGTCGGCAGTGTCCGCCGGCGCCGGTCCAGTGTCCACCGTTGTCTGAAAACTGCACTTTTCTGACATCTGACCTCACTGGACGGTCCGCCACACTTTTTTTTACATCTCTCGGGCTTATCCGAGAGTGTGGCGTTGTAGGGGAGGTGTCCCCGCACGCGTGCGTTTGTCAGAAGTGTCGGCAGTGTCCGCCGGCGCCGGTCCAGTGTCCACCGTTGTCTGAAAACTGCACTTTTCTGACCTCTGACCTCACTGGACGGTCCGCCACACTTTTTTTTACATCTCTCGGGCTTATCCGAGAGTGTGGCGTTGTAGGGGAGGTGTCCCCGCACGCGTGCAAATGTCAGAAGTGTCGGCAGTGTCCGCCGGCGCCGGTCCAGTGTCCACCGTTGTCTGAAAACTGCACTTTTCTGACCTCTGACCTCACTGGACGGTCCGCCACACTTTTTTTTACATCTCTCGGGCTTATCCGAGAGTGTGGCGTTGTAGGGGAGGTGTCCCCGCACGCGTGCGTATGTCAGAAGTGTCGGCAGTGTCCGCCGGCGCCGGTCCAGTGTCCACTGTTGTCTGAAAACTGCACTTTTCTGACCTCTGACCTCACTGGACGGTCCGCCACACTTTTTTTTACACCTCTCGGGCTTTTCCGAGAGTTTGGCGTTGTAGGGGAGGTGTCCCCGCACGCGTGCGTATGTCAGAAGTGTCGGCAGTGTCCGCCGGCGCCGGTCCAGTGTCCACCGTTGTCTGAAAACTGCACTTTTCTGACCTCTGACCTCACTGGACGGTCCGCCACACTTTTCTTTACACCTCTCGGGCTTATCCGAGAGTCTGGCGTTGTAGGGGAGGTGTCCCCGCACGCGTGCGTATGTCAGAAGTGTCACAGTGTCCACCGGTGCCTGTCCAGTGTCCACTGTTGTCTGAAAACGGCACATTTCTGACCTCTGACCTCACTGGACGGTCCGCCACACTTTTCTTTACACCTCTCGGGCTTATCCGAGAGTTTGGCGTTGTAGGGGAGGTGTCCCCGCACGCGTGCGTATGTCAGAAGTGTCGGCAGTGTCCACCGGTGCCTGTCCAGTGTCCACTGTTGTCTGAAAACTGCACTTTTCTGACCTCTGACCTCACTGGACGGTCCGCCACACTTTTTTTTACACCTCTCGGGCTTATCCGAGAGTGTGGCGTTGTAGGGGAGGTGTCCCCGCACGCGTGCGTATGTCAGAAGTGTCGGCAGTGTCCGCCGGCGCCGGTCCAGTGTCCACCGTTGTCTGAAAACTGCACTTTTCTGACATCTGAACTCACTGGACGGTCCGCCACACTTTTTTTTACATCTCTCGGGCTTATCCGAGAGTGTGGCGTTGCAGGGGAGGTGTCCCCGCACGCGTGCGTTTGTCAGAAGTGTCGGCAGTGTCCGCCGGCGCCGGTCCAGTGTCCACCGTTGTCTGAAAACTGCACTTTTCTGACCTCTGACCTCACTGGACGGTCCGCCACACTTTTTTTTACATCTCTCGGGCTTATCCGAGAGTGTGGCGTTGTAGGGGAGGTGTCCCCGCACGCGTGCGTATGTCAGAAGTGTCGGCAGTGTCCGCCGGCGCCGGTCCAGTGTCCACCGTTGTCTGAAAACTGCACTTTTCTGACATCTGACCTCACTGGACGGTCCGCCACACTTTTTTTTACATCTCTCGGGCTTATCCGAGAGTGTGGCGTTGTAGGGGAGGTGTCCCCGCACGCGTGCGTTTGTCAGAAGTGTCGGCAGTGTCCGCCGGCGCCGGTCCAGTGTCCACCGTTGTCTGAAAACTGCACTTTTCTGACCTCTGACCTCACTGGACGGTCCGCCACACTTTTTTTTACATCTCTCGGGCTTTTCCGAGAGTTTGGCGTTGTAGGGGTTGTGTCCCCGCACGCGTGCGTATGTCAGAAGTGTCGGCAGTGTCCGCCGGCGCCGGTCCAGTGTCCACCGTTGTCTGAAAACTGCACTTTTCTGACCTCTGACCTCACTGGACGGTCCGCCACACTTTTCTTTACACCTCTCGGGCTTATCCGAGAGTCTGGCGTTGTAGGGGAGGTGTCCCCGCACGCGTGCGTATGTCAGAAGTGTCACAGTGTCCACCGGTGCCTGTCCAGTGTCCACTGTTGTCTGAAAACGGCACTTTTCTGACCTCTGACCTCACTGGACGGTCCGCCACACTTTTCTTTACACCTCTCGGGCTTATCCGAGAGTTTGGCGTTGTAGGGGAGGTGTCCCCGCACGCGTGCGTATGTCAGAAGTGTCGGCAGTGTCCACCGGTGCCTGTCCAGTGTCCACTGTTGTCTGAAAACTGCACTTTTCTGACCTCTGACCTCACTGGACGGTCCGCCACACTTTTTTTTACATCTCTCGGGCTTATCCGAGAGTGTGGCGTTGTAGGGGAGGTGTCCCCGCACGCGTGCAAATGTCAGAAGTGTCGGCAGTGTCCGCCGGCGCCGGTCCAGTGTCCACCGTTGTCTGAAAACTGCACTTTTCTGACCTCTGACCTCACTGGACGGTCCGCCACACTTTTTTTTACATCTCTCGGGCTTATCCGAGAGTGTGGCGTTGTAGGGGAGGTGTCCCCGCACGCGTGCGTATGTCAGAAGTGTCGGCAGTGTCCGCCGGCGCCGGTCCAGTGTCCACTGTTGTCTGAAAACTGCACTTTTCTGACCTCTGACCTCACTGGACGGTCCGCCACACTTTTTTTTACACCTCTCGGGCTTTTCCGAGAGTTTGGCGTTGTAGGGGAGGTGTCCCCGCACGCGTGCGTATGTCAGAAGTGTCGGCAGTGTCCGCCGGCGCCGGTCCAGTGTCCACCGTTGTCTGAAAACTGCACTTTTCTGACCTCTGACCTCACTGGACGGTCCGCCACACTTTTCTTTACACCTCTCGGGCTTATCCGAGAGTCTGGCGTTGTAGGGGAGGTGTCCCCGCACGCGTGCGTATGTCAGAAGTGTCACAGTGTCCACCGGTGCCTGTCCAGTGTCCACTGTTGTCTGAAAACGGCACATTTCTGACCTCTGACCTCACTGGACGGTCCGCCACACTTTTCTTTACACCTCTCGGGCTTATCCGAGAGTTTGGCGTTGTAGGGGAGGTGTCCCCGCACGCGTGCGTATGTCAGAAGTGTCGGCAGTGTCCACCGGTGCCTGTCCAGTGTCCACTGTTGTCTGAAAACTGCACTTTTCTGACCTCTGACCTCACTGGACGGTCCGCCACACTTTTTTTTACACCTCTCGGGCTTATCCGAGAGTGTGGCGTTGTAGGGGAGGTGTCCCCGCACGCGTGCGTATGTCAGAAGTGTCGGCAGTGTCCGCCGGCGCCGGTCCAGTGTCCACCGTTGTCTGAAAACTGCACTTTTCTGACATCTGAACTCACTGGACGGTCCGCCACACTTTTTTTTACATCTCTCGGGCTTATCCGAGAGTGTGGCGTTGCAGGGGAGGTGTCCCCGCACGCGTGCGTTTGTCAGAAGTGTCGGCAGTGTCCGCCGGCGCCGGTCCAGTGTCCACCGTTGTCTGAAAACTGCACTTTTCTGACCTCTGACCTCACTGGACGGTCCGCCACACTTTTTTTTACATCTCTCGGGCTTATCCGAGAGTGTGGCGTTGTAGGGGAGGTGTCCCCGCACGCGTGCGTATGTCAGAAGTGTCGGCAGTGTCCGCCGGCGCCGGTCCAGTGTCCACCGTTGTCTGAAAACTGCACTTTTCTGACATCTGACCTCACTGGACGGTCCGCCACACTTTTTTTTACATCTCTCGGGCTTATCCGAGAGTGTGGCGTTGTAGGGGAGGTGTCCCCGCACGCGTGCGTTTGTCAGAAGTGTCGGCAGTGTCCGCCGGCGCCGGTCCAGTGTCCACCGTTGTCTGAAAACTGCACTTTTCTGACCTCTGACCTCACTGGACGGTCCGCCACACTTTTTTTTACATCTCTCGGGCTTTTCCGAGAGTTTGGCGTTGTAGGGGTTGTGTCCCCGCACGCGTGCGTATGTCAGAAGTGTCGGCAGTGTCCGCCGGCGCCGGTCCAGTGTCCACCGTTGTCTGAAAACTGCACTTTTCTGACCTCTGACCTCACTGGACGGTCCGCCACACTTTTCTTTACACCTCTCGGGCTTATCCGAGAGTCTGGCGTTGTAGGGGAGGTGTCCCCGCACGCGTGCGTATGTCAGAAGTGTCACAGTGTCCACCGGTGCCTGTCCAGTGTCCACTGTTGTCTGAAAACGGCACTTTTCTGACCTCTGACCTCACTGGACGGTCCGCCACACTTTTCTTTACACCTCTCGGGCTTATCCGAGAGTTTGGCGTTGTAGGGGAGGTGTCCCCGCACGCGTGCGTATGTCAGAAGTGTCGGCAGTGTCCACCGGTGCCTGTCCAGTGTCCACTGTTGTCTGAAAACTGCACTTTTCTGACCTCTGACCTCACTGGACGGTCCGCCACACTTTTTTTTACACCTCTCGGGCTTATCCGAGAGTGTGGCGTTGTAGGGGAGGTGTCCCCGCACGCGTGCGTATGTCAGAAGTGTCGGCAGTGTCCGCCGGCGCCGGTCCAGTGTCCACCGTTGTCTGAAAACTGCACTTTTCTGACATCTGACCTCACTGGACGGTCCGCCACACTTTTTTTTACATCTCTCGGGCTTATCCGAGAGTGTGGCGTTGCAGGGGAGGTGTCCCCGCACGCGTGCGTTTGTCAGAAGTGTCGGCAGTGTCCGCCGGCGCCGGTCCAGTGTCCACCGTTGTCTGAAAACTGCACTTTTCTGACCTCTGACCTCACTGGACGGTCCGCCACACTTTTTTTTACATCTCTCGGGCTTATCCGAGAGTGTGGCGTTGTAGGGGAGGTGTCCCCGCACGCGTGCGTATGTCAGAAGTGTCGGCAGTGTCCGCCGGCGCCGGTCCAGTGTCCACTGTTGTCTGAAAACTGCACTTTTCTGACCTCTGACCTCACTGGACGGTCCGCCACACTTTTTTTTACACCTCTCGGGCTTTTCCGAGAGTTTGGCGTTGTAGGGGAGGTGTCCCCACACGCGTGCGTATGTCAGAAGTGTCGGCAATGTCCGCCGGCGCCGGTCCAGTGTCCACCGTTGTCTGAAAACTGCACTTTTCTGACCTCTGACCTCACTGGACGGTCCGCCACACTTTTCTTTACACCTCTCGGGCTTATCCGAGAGTCTGGCGTTGTAGGGGAGGTGTCCCCGCACGCGTGCGTATGTCAGAAGTGTCACAGTGTCCACCGGTGCCTGTCCAGTGTCCACTGTTGTCTGAAAACGGCACTTTTCTGACCTCTGACCTCACTGGACGGTCCGCCACACTTTTTTTTACACCTCTCGGGCTTATCCGAGAGTGTGGCGTTGTAGGGGAGGTGTCCCCGCACGCGTGCGTATGTCAGAAGTGTCGGCAGTGTCCGCCGGCGCCGGTCCAGTGTCCACCGTTGTCTGAAAACTGCACTTTTCTGACCTCTGACCTCACTGGACGGTCCGCCACACTTTTTTTTACATCTCTCGGGCTTATCCGAGAGTGTGGCGTTGTAGGGGAGGTGTCCCCGCACGCGTGCGTATGTCAGAAGTGTCGGCAGTTTCCGCCGGCGCCGGTCCAGTGTCCACCGTTGTCTGAAAACTGCACTTTTCTGACCTCTGACCTCACTGGACGGTCCGCCACACTTTTCTTTACACCTCTCGGGCTTATCCGAGAGTCTGGCGTTGTAGGGGAGGTGTCCCCGCACGCGTGCGTATGTCAGAAGTGTCGGCAGTGTCCGCCGGCGCCGGTCCAGTGTCCACCGTTGTCTGAAAACTGCACTTTTCTGACCTCTGACCTCACTGGACGGTCCGCCACACTTTTCTTTACACCTCTCGGGCTTATCCGAGAGTCTGGCGTTGTAGGGGAGGTGTCCCCGCACGCGTGCGTATGTCAGAAGTGTCGGCAGTGTCCGCCGGCGCCGGTCCAGTGTCCACCGTTGTCTGAAAACTGCACTTTTCTGACCTCTGACCTCACTGGACGGTCCGCCACACTTTTTTTTACATCTCTCGGGCTTATCCGAGAGTGTGGCGTTGTAGGGGAGGTGTCCCCGCACGCGTGCGTATGTCAGAAGTGTCGGCAGTGTCCGCCGGCGCCGGTCCAGTGTCCACTGTTGTCTGAAAACTGCACTTTTCTGACCTCTGACCTCACTGGACGGTCCGCCACACTTTTTTTTACACCTCTCGGGCTTTTCCGAGAGTTTGGCGTTGTAGGGGAGGTGTCCCCACACGCGTGCGTATGTCAGAAGTGTCGGCAGTGTCCGCCGGCGCCGGTCCAGTGTCCACCGTTGTCTGAAAACTGCACTTTTCTGACCTCTGACCTCACTGGACGGTCCGCCACACTTTTCTTTACACCTCTCGGGCTTATCCGAGAGTCTGGCGTTGTAGGGGAGGTGTCCCCGCACGCGTGCGTATGTCAGAAGTGTCACAGTGTCCACCGGTGCCTGTCCAGTGTCCACTGTTGTCTGAAAACGGCACTTTTCTGACCTCTGACCTCACTGGACGGTCCGCCACACTTTTTTTTACACCTCTCGGGCTTATCCGAGAGTGTGGCGTTGTAGGGGAGGTGTCCCCGCACGCGTGCGTATGTCAGAAGTGTCGGCAGTGTCCGCCGGCGCCGGTCCAGTGTCCACCGTTGTCTGAAAACTGCACTTTTCTGACCTCTGACCTCACTGGACGGTCCGCCACACTTTTTTTTACATCTCTCGGGCTTATCCGAGAGTGTGGCGTTGTAGGGGAGGTGTCCCCGCACGCGTGCGTATGTCAGAAGTGTCGGCAGTTTCCGCCGGCGCCGGTCCAGTGTCCACCGTTGTCTGAAAACTGCACTTTTTTTTACATCTCTCGGGCTTATCCGAGAGTGTGGCGTTGTAGGGGAGGTGTCCCCGCACGCGTGCAAATGTCAGAAGTGTCGGCAGTGTCCGCCGGCGCCGGTCCAGTGTCCACCGTTGTCTGAAAACTGCACTTTTCTGACCTCTGACCTCACTGGACGGTCCGCCACACTTTTTTTTACATCTCTCGGGCTTATCCGAGAGTGTGGCGTTGTAGGGGAGGTGTCCCCGCACGCGTGCGTATGTCAGAAGTGTCGGCAGTGTCCGCCGGCGCCGGTCCAGTGTCCACTGTTGTCTGAAAACTGCACTTTTCTGACCTCTGACCTCACTGGACGGTCCGCCACACTTTTCTTTACACCTCTCGGGCTTATCCGAGAGTCTGGCGTTGTAGGGGAGGTGTCCCCGCACGCGTGCGTATGTCAGAAGTGTCACAGTGTCCACCGGTGCCTGTCCAGTGTCCACTGTTGTCTGAAAACGGCACTTTTCTGACCTCTGACCTCACTGGACGGTCCGCCACACTTTTTTTTACACCTCTCGGGCTTATCCGAGAGTGTGGCGTTGTAGGGGAGGTGTCCCCGCACGCGTGCGTATGTCAGAAGTGTCGGCAGTGTCCGCCGGCGCCGGTCCAGTGTCCACCGTTGTCTGAAAACTGCACTTTTCTGACCTCTGACCTCACTGGACGGTCCGCCACACTTTTTTTTACATCTCTCGGGCTTATCCGAGAGTGTGGCGTTGTAGGGGAGGTGTCCCCGCACGCGTGCGTATGTCAGAAGTGTCGGCAGTTTCCGCCGGCGCCGGTCCAGTGTCCACCGTTGTCTGAAAACTGCACTTTTCTGACCTCTGACCTCACTGGACGGTCCGCCACACTTTTCTTTACACCTCTCGGGCTTATCCGAGAGTCTGGCGTTGTAGGGGAGGTGTCCCCGCACGCGTGCGTATGTCAGAAGTGTCGGCAGTGTCCGCCGGCGCCGGTCCAGTGTCCACCGTTGTCTGAAAACTGCACTTTTCTGACCTCTGACCTCACTGGACGGTCCGCCACACTTTTCTTTACACCTCTCGGGCTTATCCGAGAGTCTGGCGTTGTAGGGGAGGTGTCCCCGCACGCGTGCGTATGTCAGAAGTGTCGGCAGTGTCCGCCGGCGCCGGTCCAGTGTCCACCGTTGTCTGAAAACTGCATTTTTCTGACCTCTGACCTCACTGGACGGTCCGCCACACTTTTCTTTACACCTCTCGGGCTTATCCGAGAGTGTGGCGTTGTAGGGGAGGTGTCCCCGCACGCGTGCGTATGTCAGAAGTGTCGGCAGTGTCCACCGGTGCCTGTCCAGTGTCCACTGTTGTCTGAAAACGGCACTTTTCTGACCTCTGACCTCACTGGACGGTCCGCCACACTTTTTTTTACACCTCTCGGGCTTATCCGAGAGTGTGGCGTTGTAGGGGAGGTGTCCCCGCACGCGTGCGTATGTCAGAAGTGTCGGCAGTGTCCGCCGGCGCCGGTCCAGTGTCCACCGTTGTCTGAAAACTGCACTTTTCTGACCTCTGACCTCACTGGACGGTCCGCCACACTTTTTTTTACATCTCTCGGGCTTATCCGAGAGTCAGGCGTTGTAGGGGAGGTGTCCCCGCACGCGTGCGTATGTCAGAAGTGTCGGCAGTTTCCGCCGGCGCCGGTCCAGTGTCCACCGTTGTCTGAAAACTGCACTTTTCTGACCTCTGACCTCACTGGACGGTCCGCCACACTTTTCTTTACACCTCTCGGGCTTATCCGAGAGTCTGGCGTTGTAGGGGAGGTGTCCCCGCACGCGTGCGTATGTCAGAAGTGTCGGCAGTGTCCGCCGGCGCCGGTCCAGTGTCCACCGTTGTCTGAAAACTGCACTTTTCTGACCTCTGACCTCACTGGACGGTCCGCCACACTTTTTTTTACATCTCTCGGGCTTATCCGAGAGTGTGGCGTTGTAGGGGAGGTGTCCCCGCACGCGTGCGTATGTCAGAAGTGTCCGCAGTGTCCGCCGGCGCCGGTCCAGTGTCCACCGTTGTCTGAAAACTGCACTTTTCTGACCTCTGACCTCACTGGACGGTCCGCCACACTTTTCTTTACACCTCTCGGGCTTATCCGAGAGTCTGGCGTTGTAGGGGAGGTGTCCCCGAACGCGTGCGTATGTCAGAAGTGTCGGCAGTGTCCGCCGGCGCCTGTCCAGTGTCCACTGTTGTCTGAAAACGGCACTTTTCTGACCTCTGACCTCACTGGACGGTCCGCCATACTTTTTTTTACACCTCTCGGGCTTATCCGAGAGTGTGGCGTTGTAGGGTAGGTGTCCCCGCACGCGTGCGTATGTCAGAAGTGTCGGCAGTGTCCGCCGGCGCCGGTCCAGTGTCCACCGTTGTCTGAACACTGCACTTTTCTGACCTCTGACCTCACTGGACGGTCCGCCACACTTTTTTTTACATCTCTCGGGCTTATCCGAGAGTGTGGCGTTGTAGGGGAGGTGTCCCCGCACGCGTGCGTATGTCAGAAGTGTCGGCAGTGTCCGCCGGCGCCGGTCCAGTGTCCACCGTTGTCTGAAAACTGCACTTTTCTGACCTCTGACCTCACTGGACGGTCCGCCACACTTTTCTATACACCTCTCGGGCTTATCCGAGAGTCTGGCGTTGTAGGGGAGGTGTCCCCGCACGCGTGCGTATGTCAGAAGTGTCGGCAGTGTCCACCGGTGCCTGTCCAGTGTCCACTGTTGTCTGAAAACGGCACTTTTCTGACCTCTGACCTCACTGGACGGTCCGCCACACTTTTTTTTACACCTCTCTGGCTTATCCGAGAGTGTGGCATTGTAGGGGAGGTGTCCCCGCACGCGTGCGTATGTCAAAAGTGTCGGCAGTGTCCGCCGGCGCTGGTCCAGTGTCCACCGTTGTCTGAAAACTGCACTTTTCTGACCTCTGACCTCACTGGACGGTCCGCCACACTTTTTTTTACATCTCTCGGGCTTATCCGAGAGTGTGGCGTTGTAGGGGAGGTGTCCCCGCACGCGTGCGTATGTCAGAAGTGTCGGCAGTGTCCGCCGGCGCCGGTCCAGTGTCCACCGTTGTCTGAAAACTGCACTTTTCTGACCTCTGACCTCACTGGACGGTCCACACTTTTTTTTACATCTCTCGGGCTTATCCGAGAGTGTGGCGTTGTAGGGGGAGGTGTCCACCGTTGTCTGAAAATTGCACTTTTCTGACCTCTGACCTCACTGGACGGTCCGCCACACTTTTTTTTACATCTCTCGGGCTTATCCGAGAGTGTGGCGTTGTAGGGGAGGTGTCCCCGCACGCGTGCGTATGTCAGAAGTGTCGGCAGTGTCCGCCGGCACCGGTCCAGTGTCCACCGTTGTCTGAAAACTGCACTTTTCTGACCTCTGACCTCACTGGACGGTCCGCCACCCTTTTTTTTACATCTCTCGGGCTTATCCGAGAGTGTGGCGTTGTAGGGGAGGTGTCCCCGCACGCGTGCGTATGTCAGAAGTGTCGGCAGTGTCCGCCGGCGCCGGTCCAGTGTCCACCGTTGTCTGAAAACTGCACTTTTCTGACCTCTGACCTCACTGGACGGTCCGCCACACTTTTCTTTACACCTCTCGGGCTTATCCGAGAGTCTGGCGTTGTAGGGGAGGTGTCCCCGCACGCGTGCGTATGTCAAAAGTGTCGGCAGTGTCCGCCGGCGCCTGTCCAGTGTCCACTGTTGTCTGAAAACGGCACTTTTCTGACCTCTGACCTCACTGGACGGTCCGCCACACTTTTCTTTACACCTCTCGGGCTTATCCGAGAGTGTGGCGTTGTAGGGTAGGTGTCCCCGCACGCGTGCGTATGTCAGAAGTGTCGGCAGTGTCCGCCGGCGCCGGTCCAGTGTCCACCGTTGTCTGAACACTGCACTTTTCTGACCTCTGACCTCACTGGACGGTCCGCCACCCTTTTTTTTACATCTCTCGGGCTTATCCGAGAGTGTGGCGTTGTAGGGGAGGTGTCCCCGCACGCGTGCGTATGTCAGAAGTGTCGGCAGTGTCCGCCGGCGCCGGTCCAGTGTCCACCGTTGTCTGAAAACTGCACTTTTCTGACCTCTGACCTCACTGGACGGTCCGCCACACTTTTCTTTACACCTCTCGGGCTTATCCGAGAGTCTGGCGTTGTAGGGGAGGTGTCCCCGCACGCGTGCGTATGTCAGAAGTGTCGGCAGTGTCCGCCGGCGCCGGTCCAGTGTCCACCGTTGTCTGAAAACTGCACTTTTCTGACCTCTGACCTCACTGGACGGTCCGCCACACTTTTCTTTACACCTCTCGGGCTTATCCGAGAGTCTGGCGTTGTAGGGGAGGTGTCCCCGAACGCGTGCGTATGTCAGAAGTGTCGGCAGTGTCCGCCGGCGCCTGTCCAGTGTCCACTGTTGTCTGAAAACGGCACTTTTCTGACCTCTGACCTCACTGGACGGTCCGCCATACTTTTTTTTACACCTCTCGGGCTTATCCGAGAGTGTGGCGTTGTAGGGTAGGTGTCCCCGCACGCGTGCGTATGTCAGAAGTGTCGGCAGTGTCCGCCGGCGCCGGTCCAGTGTCCAGCGTTGTCTGAACACTGCACTTTTCTGACCTCTGACCTCACTGGACGGTCCGCCACACTTTTTTTACATCTCTCGGGCTTATCCGAGAGTGTGGCGTTGTAGGGGAGGTGTCCCCGCACGCGTGCGTATGTCAGAAGTGTCGGCAGTGTCCGCCGGCGCCGGTCCAGTGTCCACCGTTGTCTGAAAACTGCACTTTTCTGACCTCTGACCTCACTGGACGGTCCGCCACACTTTTCTATACACCTCTCGGGCTTATCCGAGAGTCTGGCGTTGTAGGGGAGGTGTCCCCGCACGCGTGCGTATGTCAGAAGTGTCGGCAGTGTCCACCGGTGCCTGTCCAGTGTCCACTGTTGTCTGAAAACGGCACTTTTCTGACCTCTGACCTCACTGGACGGTCCGCCACACTTTTTTTTACACCTCTCGGGCTTATCCGAGAGTGTGGCATTGTAGGGAGGTGTCCCCGCACGCGTGCGTATGTCAAAAGTGTCGGCAGTGTCCGCCGGCGCTGGTCCAGTGTCCACCGTTGTCTGAAAAACTGCACTTTTCTGACCTCTGACCTCACTGGACGGTCCGCCACACTTTTTTTTACATCTCTCGGGCTTATCCGAGAGTGTGGCGTTGTAGGGGAGGTGTCCCCGCACGCGTGCGTATGTCAGAAGTGTCGGCAGTGTCCGCCGGCGCCGGTCCAGTGTCCACGTTGTCTGAAAACTGCACTTTTCTGACCTCTGACCTCACTGGACGGTCCGCCACACTTTTCTTTACACCTCTCGGGCTTATCCGAGAGTCTGGCGTTGTAGGGGAGGTGTCCCCGCACGCGTGCGTATGTCAAAAGTGTCGGCAGTGTCCGCCGGCGCCGGTCCAGTGTCCACCGTTGTCTGAAAACTGCACTTTTCTGACCTCTGACCTCACTGGACGGTCCGCCACACTTTTCTTTACACCTCTCGGGCTTATCCGAGAGTGTGGCGTTGTAGGGGAGGTGTCCCCGCACGCGTGCGTATGTCAGAAGTGTCGGCAGTGTCCACCGGTGCCTGTCCAGTGTCCACTGTTGTCTGAAAACGGCACTTTTCTGACCTCTGACCTCACTGGACGGTCCGCCACACTTTTTTTTACACCTCTCGGGCTTATCCGAGAGTGTGGCGTTGTAGGGGAGGTGTCCCCGCACGCGTGCGTATGTCAGAAGTGTCGGCAGTGTCCGCCGGCGCCGGTCCAGTGTCCACCGTTGTCTGAAAACTGCACTTTTCTGACCTCTGACCTCACTGGACGGTCCGCCACACTTTTCTTTACACCTCTCGGGCTTATCCGAGAGTCTGGCGTTGTAGGGGAGGTGTCCCCGCACGCGGTGCGTATGTCAGAAGTGTCGGCAGTGTCCGCCGGCGCCGGTCCAGTGTCCACCGTTGTCTGAAAACTGCACTTTTCTGACCTCTGACCTCACTGGACGGTCCGCCACACTTTTCTTTACACCTCTCGGGCTTATCCGAGAGTTTGGCGTTGTAGGGGAGGTGTCCCCGCACGCGTGCGTATGTCAGAAGTGTCGGCAGTGTCCACCGGTGCCTGTCCAGTGTCCACTGTTGTCTGAAAACGGCACTTTTCTGACCTCTGACCTCACTGGACGGTCCGCCACCCTTTTTTTTACACCTCTCGGGCTTATCCGAGAGTGTGGCGTTGTAGGGGAGGTGTCCCCGCACGCGTGCGTATGTCAGAAGTGTCGGCAGTGTCCGCCGGCGCCGGTCCAGTGTCCACCGTTGTCTGAAAACTGCACTTTTCTGACCTCTGACCTCACTGGACGGTCCGCCACACTTTTTTTTACATCTCTCGGGCTTATCCGAGAGTGTGGCGTTGTAGGGGAGGTGTCCCCGCACGCGTGCGTATGTCAGAAGTGTCGGCAGTGTCCGCCGGCGCCGGTCCAGTGTCCACCGTTGTCTGAAAACTGCACTTTTCTGACCTCTGACCTCACTGGACGGTCCGCCACACTTTTCTTTACACCTCTCGGGCTTATCCGAGAGTCTGGCGTTGTAGGGGAGGTGTCCCCGCACGCGTGCGTATGTCAGAAGTGTCGGCAGTGTCCGCCGGCGCCTGTCCAGTGTCCACTGTTGTCTGAAAACGGCACTTTTCTGACCTCTGACCTCACTGGACGGTCCGCCACACTTTTTTTTACATCTCTCGGGCTTATCCGAGAGTGTGGCGTTGTAGGGGAGGTGTCCCCGCACGCGTGCGTATGTCAGAAGTGTCGGCAGTGTCCGCCGGCGCCGGTCCAGTGTCCACCGTTGTCTGAAAACTGCACTTTTCTGACCTCTGACCTCACTGGACGGTCCGCCACACTTTTCTATACACCTCTCGGGCTTATCCGAGAGTCTGGCGTTGTAGGGGAGGTGTCCCCGCACGCGTGCGTATGTCAGAAGTGTCGGCAGTGTCCACCGGTGCCTGTCCAGTGTCCACTGTTGTCTGAAAACGGCACTTTTCTGACCTCTGACCTCACTGGACGGTCCGCCACACTTTTTTTTACACCTCTCGGGCTTATCCGAGAGTGTGGCATTGTAGGGGAGGTGTCCCCGCACGCGTGCGTATGTCAAAAGTGTCGGCAGTGTCCGCCGGCGCTGGTCCAGTGTCCACCGTTGTCTGAAAACTGCACTTTTCTGACCTCTGACCTCACTGGACGGTCCGCCACACTTTTTTTTACATCTCTCGGGCTTATCCGAGAGTGTGGCGTTGTAGGGGAGGTGTCCCCGCACGCGTGCGTATGTCAGAAGTGTCGGCAGTGTCCGCCGGCGCCGGTCCAGTGTCCACCGTTGTCTGAAAACTGCACTTTTCTGACCTCTGACCTCACTGGACGGTCCGCCACACTTTTTTTTACATCTCTCGGGCTTATCCGAGAGTGTGGCGTTGTAGGGGGAGGTGTCCACCGTTGTCTGAAAATTGCACTTTTCTGACCTCTGACCTCACTGGACGGTCCGCCACACTTTTTTTTACATCTCTCGGGCTTATCCGAGAGTGTGGCGTTGTAGGGGAGGTGTCCCCGCACGCGTGCGTATGTCAGAAGTGTCGGCAGTGTCCGCCGGCACCGGTCCAGTGTCCACCGTTGTCTGAAAACTGCACTTTTCTGACCTCTGACCTCACTGGACGGTCCGCCACCCTTTTTTTTACATCTCTCGGGCTTATCCGAGAGTGTGGCGTTGTAGGGGAGGTGTCCCCGCACGCGTGCGTATGTCAGAAGTGTCGGCAGTGTCCGCCGGCGCCGGTCCAGTGTCCACCGTTGTCTGAAAACTGCACTTTTCTGACCTCTGACCTCACTGGACGGTCCGCCACACTTTTTTTTACAACTCTCGGGCTTATCCGAGAGTGTGGCGTTGTAGGGGAGGTGTCCCCGCACGCGTGCGTATGTCAGAAGTGTCGGCAGTGTCCGCCGGCGCCGGTCCAGTGTCCACCGTTGTCTGAAAACTGCACTTTTCTGACCTCTGACCTCACTGGACGGTCCGCCACACTTTTCTTTACACCTCTCGGGCTTATCCGAGAGTCTGGCGTTGTAGGGGAGGTGTCCCCGAACGCGTGCGTATGTCAGAAGTGTCGGCAGTGTCCGCCGGCGCCTGTCCAGTGTCCACTGTTGTCTGAAAACGGCACTTTTCTGACCTCTGACCTCACTGGACGGTCCGCCATACTTTTTTTTACACCTCTCGGGCTTATCCGAGAGTGTGGCGTTGTAGGGTAGGTGTCCCCGCACGCGTGCGTATGTCAGAAGTGTCGGCAGTGTCCGCCGGCGCCGGTCCAGTGTCCACCGTTGTCTGAACACTGCACTTTTCTGACCTCTGACCTCACTGGACGGTCCGCCACACTTTTTTTTACATCTCTCGGGCTTATCCGAGAGTGTGGCGTTGTAGGGGAGGTGTCCCCGCACGCGTGCGTATGTCAGAAGTGTCGGCAGTGTCCGCCGGCGCCGGTCCAGTGTCCACCGTTGTCTGAAAACTGCACTTTTCTGGCCTCTGACCTCACTGGACGGTCCGCCACACTTTTCTATACACCTCTCGGGCTTATCCGAGAGTCTGGCGTTGTAGGGGAGGTGTCCCCGCACGCGTGCGTATGTCAGAAGTGTCGGCAGTGTCCACCGGTGCCTGTCCAGTGTCCACTGTTGTCTGAAAACGGCACTTTTCTGACCTCTGACCTCACTGGACGGTCCGCCACACTTTTTTTTACACCTCTCGGGCTTATCCGAGAGTGTGGCATTGTAGGGGAGGTGTCCCCGCACGCGTGCGTATGTCAAAAGTGTCGGCAGTGTCCGCCGGCGCTGGTCCAGTGTCCACCGTTGTCTGAAAACTGCACTTTTCTGACCTCTGACCTCACTGGACGGTCCGCCACACTTTTTTTTACATCTCTCGGGCTTATCCGAGAGTGTGGCGTTGTAGGGGAGGTGTCCCCGCACGCGTGCGTATGTCAGAAGTGTCGGCAGTGTCCGCCGGCGCCGGTCCAGTGTCCACCGTTGTCTGAAAACTGCACTTTTCTGACCTCTGACCTCACTGGACGGTCCGCCACACTTTTCTTTACACCTCTCGGGCTTATCCGAGAGTCTGGCGTTGTAGGGGAGGTGTCCCCGCACGCGTGCGTATGTCAAAAGTGTCGGCAGTGTCCGCCGGCGCCGGTCCAGTGTCCACCGTTGTCTGAAAACTGCACTTTTCTGACCTCTGACCTCACTGGACGGTCCGCCACACTTTTCTTTACACCTCTCGGGCTTATCCGAGAGTGTGGCGTTGTAGGGGAGGTGTCCCCGCACGCGTGCGTATGTCAGAAGTGTCGGCAGTGTCCACCGGTGCCTGTCCAGTGTCCACTGTTGTCTGAAAACGGCACTTTTCTGACCTCTGACCTCACTGGACGGTCCGCCACACTTTTTTTTACACCTCTCGGGCTTATCCGAGAGTGTGGCGTTGTAGGGGAGGTGTCCCCGCACGCGTGCGTATGTCAGAAGTGTCGGCAGTGTCCGCCGGCGCCGGTCCAGTGTCCACCGTTGTCTGAAAACTGCACTTTTCTGACCTCTGACCTCACTGGACGGTCCGCCACACTTTTCTTTACACCTCTCGGGCTTATCCGAGAGTCTGGCGTTGTAGGGGAGGTGTCCCCGCACGCGTGCGTATGTCAGAAGTGTCGGCAGTGTCCGCCGGCGCCGGTCCAGTGTCCACCGTTGTCTGAAAACTGCACTTTTCTGACCTCTGACCTCACTGGACGGTCCGCCACACTTTTCTTTACACCTCTCGGGCTTATCCGAGAGTTTGGCGTTGTAGGGGAGGTGTCCCCGCACGCGTGCGTATGTCAGAAGTGTCGGCAGTGTCCACCGGTGCCTGTCCAGTGTCCACTGTTGTCTGAAAACGGCACTTTTCTGACCTCTGACCTCACTGGACGGTCCGCCACCCTTTTTTTTACACCTCTCGGGCTTATCCGAGAGTGTGGCGTTGTAGGGGAGGTGTCCCCGCACGCGTGCGTATGTCAGAAGTGTCGGCAGTGTCCGCCGGCGCCGGTCCAGTGTCCACCGTTGTCTGAAAACTGCACTTTTCTGACCTCTGACCTCACTGGACGGTCCGCCACACTTTTTTTTACATCTCTCGGGCTTATCCGAGAGTGTGGCGTTGTAGGGGAGGTGTCCCCGCACGCGTGCGTATGTCAGAAGTGTCGGCAGTGTCCGCCGGCGCCGGTCCAGTGTCCACCGTTGTCTGAAAACTGCACTTTTCTGACCTCTGACCTCACTGGACGGTCCGCCACACTTTTCTTTACACCTCTCGGGCTTATCCGAGAGTGTGGCGTTGTAGGGGAGGTGTCCCCGCACGCGTGCGTATGTCAGAAGTGTCGGCAGTGTCCGCCGGCGCCGGTCCAGTGTCCACCGTTGTCTGAAAACTGCACTTTTCTGACCTCTGACCTCACTGGACGGTCCGCCACACTTTTCTTTACATCTCTCGGGCTTATCCGAGAGTGTGGCGTTGTAGGGGAGGTGTCCCCGCACGCGTGCGTATGTCAGAAGTGTCGGCAGTGTCCGCCGGCGCCGGTCCAGTGTCCACCGTTGTCTGAAAACTGCACTTTTCTGACCTCTGACCTCACTGGACGGTCCGCCACACTTTTCTTTACACCTCTCGGGCTTATCCGAGAGTCTGGCGTTGTAGGGGAGGTGTCCCCGCACGCGTGCGTATGTCAAAAGTGTCGGCAGTGTCCGCCGGTGCCGGTCCAGTGTCCACCGTTGTCTGAAAACTGCACTTTTCTGACCTCTGACCTCACTGGACGGTCCGCCACACTTTTCTTTACACCTCTCGGGCTTATCCGAGAGTTTGGCGTTGTAGGGGAGGTTTCCCCGCACGCGTGCGTATGTCAGAAGTGTCGGCAGTGTCCACCGGTGCCTGTCCAGTGTCCACTGTTGTCTGAAAACGGCACTTTTCTGACCTCTGACCTCACTGGACGGTCCGCCACACTTTTTTTTACACCTCTCGGGCTTATCCGAGAGTGTGGCGTTGTAGGGGAGGTATCCCCGCACGCGTGCGTATGTCAGAAGTGTCGGCAGTGTCCGCCGGCGCTGGTCCAGTGTCCACCGTTGTCTGAAAACTGCACTTTTCTGACCTCTGACCTCACTGGACGGTCCGCCACACTTTTTTTTACACCTCTCGGGCTTATCCGATATTTTGGCGTTGTAGGGGAGGTGTCCCCGCACGCGTGCGTATGTCAGAAGTGTCGGCAGTGTCCACCGGTGCCTGTCCAGTGTCCACTGTTGTCTGAAAACGGCACTTTTCTGACCTCTGACCTCACTGGACGGTCCGCCACACTTTTTTTTACACCTCTCGGGCTTATCCGAGAGTGTGGCGTTGTAGGGGAGGTGTCCCCGCACGCGTGCGTATGTCAGAAGTGTCGGCAGTGTCCGCCGGCGCCGGTCCAGTGTCCACCGTTGTCTGAAAACTGCACTTTTCTGACCTCTGACCTCACTGGACGGTCCGCCACACTTTTTTTTACATCTCTCGGGCTTATCCGAGAGTGTGGCGTTGTAGGGGGAGGTGTCCACCGTTGTCTGAAAACTGCACTTTTCTGACCTCACTGGACGGTCCGCCACACTTTTTTTTACATCTCTCGGGCTTATCCGAGAGTGTGGCGTTGTAGGGGAGGTGTCCCCGCACGCGTGCGTATGTCAGAAGTGTCGGCAGTGTCCGCCGGCACCGGTCCAGTGTCCACCGTTGTCTGAAAACTGCACTTTTCTGACCTCTGACCTCACTGGACGGTCCGCCACCCTTTTTTTTACATCTCTCGGGCTTATCCGAGAGTGTGGCGTTGTAGGGGAGGTGTCCCCGCACGCGTGCGTATGTCAGAAGTGTCGGCAGTGTCCGCCGGCGCCGGTCCAGTGTCCACCGTTGTCTGAAAACTGCACTTTTCTGACCTCTGACCTCACTGGACGGTCCGCCACACTTTTTTTTACATCTCTCGGGCTTATCCGAGAGTGTGGCGTTGTAGGGGAGGTGTCCCCGCACGCGTGCGTATGTCAGAAGTGTCGGCAGTGTCCGCCGGCGCCGGTCCAGTGTCCACCGTTGTCTGAAAACTGCACTTTTCTGACCTCTGACCTCACTGGACGGTCCGCCACACTTTTCTTTACACCTCTCGGGCTTATCCGAGAGTCTGGCGTTGTAGGGGAGGTGTCCCCGAACGCGTGCGTATGTCAGAAGTGTCGGCAGTGTCCGCCGGCGCCTGTCCAGTGTCCACTGTTGTCTGAAAACGGCACTTTTCTGACCTCTGACCTCACTGGACGGTCCGCCATACTTTTTTTTACACCTCTCGGGCTTATCCGAGAGTGTGGCGTTGTAGGGGAGGTGTCCCCGCACGCGTGCGTATGTCAGAAGTGTCGGCAGTGTCCGCCGGCGCCGGTCCAGTGTCCACCGTTGTCTGAACACTGCACTTTTCTGACCTCTGACCTCACTGGACGGTCCGCCACACTTTTTTTTACATCTCTCGGGCTTATCCGAGAGTGTGGCGTTGTAGGGGAGGTGTCCCCGCACGCGTGCGTATGTCAGAAGTGTCGGCAGTGTCCGCCGGCGCCGGTCCAGTGTCCACCGTTGTCTGAAAACTGCACTTTTCTGACCTCTGACCTCACTGGACGGTCCGCCACACTTTTCTATACACCTCTCGGGCTTATCCGAGAGTCTGGCGTTGTCCGCACGCGTGCGTATGTCAGAAGTGTCGGCAGTGTCCACCGGTGCCTGTCCAGTGTCCACTGTTGTCTGAAAACGGCACTTTTCTGACCTCTGACCTCACTGGACGGTCCGCCACACTTTTTTTTACACCTCTCGGGCTTATCCGAGAGTTTGGCATTGTAGGGGAGGTGTCCCCGCACGCGTGCGTATGTCAGAAGTGTCGGCAGTGTCCGCCGGCGCTGGTCCAGTGTCCACCGTTGTCTGAAAACTGCACTTTTCTGACCTCTGACCTCACTGGACGGTCCGCCACACTTTTTTTTACATCTCTCGGGCTTATCCGAGAGTGTGGCGTTGTAGGGGAGGTGTCCCCGCACGCGTGCGTATGTCAGAAGTGTCGGCAGTGTCCGCCGGCGCCGGTCCAGTTCCACCGTTGTCTGAAAACTGCACTTTTCTGACCTCTGACCTCACTGGACGGTCCGCCACACTTTTCTTTACACCTCTCGGGCTTATCCGAGAGTCTGGCGTTGTAGGGGAGGTGTCCCCGCACGCGTGCGTATGTCAGAAGTGTCGGCAGTGTCCGCCGGCGCCGGTCCAGTGTCCACCGTTGTCTGAAAACTGCACTTTTCTGACCTCTGACCTCACTGGACGGTCCGCCACACTTTTCTTTACACCTCTCGGGCTTATCCGAGAGTCTGGCGTTGTAGGGGAGGTGTCCCCGCACGCGTGCGTATGTCAAAAGTGTCGGCAGTGTCCGCCGGCGCCGGTCCAGTGTCCACCGTTGTCTGAAAACTGCACTTTTCTGACCTCTGACCTCACTGGACGGTCCGCCACACTTTTCTTTACACCTCTCGGGCTTATCCGAGAGTGTGGCGTTGTAGGGGAGGTGTCCCCGCACGCGTGCGTATGTCAGAAGTGTCGGCAGTGTCCACCGGTGCCTGTCCAGTGTCCACTGTTGTCTGAAAACGGCACTTTTCTGACCTCTGACCTCACTGGACGGTCCGCCACACTTTTTTTTACACCTCTCGGGCTTATCCGAGAGTGTGGCGTTGTAGGGGAGGTGTCCCCGCACGCGTGCGTATGTCAGAAGTGTCGGCAGTGTCCGCCGGCGCTGGTCCAGTGTCCACCGTTGTCTGAAAACTGCACTTTTCTGACCTCTGACCTCACTGGACGGTCCGCCACACTTTTTTTTACATCTCTCGGGCTTATCCGAGAGTGTGGCGTTGTAGGGGAGGTGTCCCCGCACGCGTGCGTATGTCAGAAGTGTCGGCAGTGTCCGCCGGCGCCGGTCCAGTGTCCACCGTTGTCTGAAAACTGCACTTTTCTGACCTCTGACCTCACTGGACGGTCCGCCACACTTTTCTTTACACCTCTCGGGCTTATCCGAGAGTCTGGCGTTGTAGGGGAGGTGTCCCCGCACGCGTGCGTATGTCAGAAGTGTCGGCAGTGTCCGCCGGCGCCGGTCCAGTGTCCACCGTTGTCTGAAAACTGCACTTTTCTGACCTCTGACCTCACTGGACGGTCCGCCACACTTTTCTTTACACCTCTCGGGCTTATCCGAGAGTCTGGCGTTGTAGGGGAGGTGTCCCCGAACGCACGCGTCCCCGCACGCGTGCGTATGTCAAAAGTGTCGGCAGTGTCCGCCGGTGCGTGCGTATGTCAGAAGTGTCGGCAGTGTCCACCGGTGCCTGTCCAGTGTCCACTGTTGTCTGAAAACGGCACTTTTCTGACCTCTGACCTCACTGGACGGTCCGCCACACTTTTTTTTACACCTCTCGGGCTTATCCGAGAGTGTGGCGTTGTAGGGGAGGTGTCCCCGCACGCGTGCGTATGTCAGAAGTGTCGGCAGTGTCCGCCGGCGCTGGTCCAGTGTCCACCGTTGTCTGAAAACTGCACTTTTCTGACCTCTGACCTCACTGGACGGTCCGCCACACTTTTTTTTACATCTCTCGGGCTTATCCGAGAGTGTGGCGTTGTAGGGGAGGTGTCCCCGCACGCGTGCGTATGTCAGAAGTGTCGGCAGTGTCCGCCGGCGCCGGTCCAGTGTCCACCGTTGTCTGAAAACTGCACTTTTCTGACCTCTGACCTCACTGGACGGTCCGCCACACTTTTTTTTACATCTCTCGGGCTTATCCGAGAGTGTGGCGTTGTAGGGGAGGTGTCCCCGCACGCGTGCGTATGTCAGAAGTGTCGGCAGTGTCCGCCGGCGCCGGTCCAGTGTCCACCGTTGTCTGAAAACTGCACTTTTCTGACCTCTGACCTCACTGGACGGTCCGCCACACTTTTCTTTACACCTCTCGGGCTTATCCGAGAGTTTGGCGTTGTAGGGGAGGTGTCCCCGCACGCGTGCGTATGTCAGAAGTGTCGGCAGTGTCCGCCGGCGCCGGTCCAGTGTCCACCGTTGTCTGAAAACTGCACTTTTCTGACCTCTGACCTCACTGGACGGTCCGCCACACTTTTCTTTACACCTCTCGGGCTTATCCGAGAGTTTGGCGTTGTAGGGGAGGTGTCCCCGCACGCGTGCGTATGTCAGAAGTGTCGGCAGTGTCCACCGGTGCCTGTCCAGTGTCCACTGTTGTCTGAAAACGGCACTTTTCTGACCTCTGACCTCACTGGACGGTCCGCCACACTTTTTTTTACATCTCTCGGGCTTATCCGAGAGTGTGGCGTTGTAGGGGAGGTGTCCCCGCACGCGTGCGTATGTCAGAAGTGTTGGCAGTGTCCGCCGGCGCCGGTCCAGTGTCCACCGTTGTCTGAAAACTGCACTTTTCTGACCTCTGACATCACTGGACGGTCCGCCACACTTTTTTTTACATCTCTCGGGCTTATCCGAGAGTTGGCGTTGTAGGGTAGGTGTCCCCGCACGCGTGCGTATGTCAGAAGTGTCGGCAGTGTCCGCCGGCGCCGGTCCAGTGTATACCGTTGTCTGAAAACTGCACTTTTCTGACCTCTGACCTCACTGGACGGTCCGCCACACTTTTCTTTACACCTCTCGGGCTTATCCGAGAGTCTGGCGTTGTAGGGGAGGTGTCCCCGCACGCGTGCGTATGTCAGAAGTGTCGGCAGTGTCCGCCGGCGCCGGTCCAGTGTCCACCGTTGTCTGAAAACTGCACTTTTCTGACCTCTGACCTGACTGGACGGTCCGCCACACTTTTCTTTACACCTCTCGGGCTTATCCGAGAGTGTGGCGTTGTAGGGGAGGTGTCCCCGCACGCGTGCGTATGTCAGAAGTGTCGGCAGCGTCCGCCGGCGCCGGTCCAGTGTCCACCGTTGTCTGAAAACTGCACTTTTCTGACCTCTGACCTCACTGGACGGTCCGCCACACTTTTTTTTACACCTCTCGGGCTTATCCGAGAGTGTGGCGTTGTAGGGGAGGTGTCCCCGCACGCGTGCGTATGTCAGAAGTGTCGGCAGTGTCCACCGGTGCCTGTCCAGTGTCCACTGTTGTCTGAAAACGGCACTTTTCTGACCTCTGACCTCACTGGACGGTCCGCCATACTTTTTTTTACACCTCTCGGGCTTATCCGAGAGTGTGGCGTTGTAGGGGAGGTGTCCCCGCACGCGTGCGTATGTCAGAAGTGTCGGCAGTGTCCGCCGGCGCCGGTCCAGTGTCCACCGTTGTCTGAAAACTGCACTTTTCTGACCTCTGACCTCACTGGACGGTCCGCCACCCTTTTTTTTACATCTCTCGGGCTTATCCGAGAGTGTGGCGTTGTAGGGGAGGTGTCCCCGCACGCGTGCGTATGTCAGAAGTGTCGGCAGTGTCCGCCGGCGCCGGTCCAGTGTCCACCGTTGTCTGAAAACTGCACTTTTCTGACCTCTGACCTGACTGGACGGTCCGCCACACTTTTCTTTACACCTCTCGGGCTTATCCGAGAGTGTGGCGTTGTAGGGGAGGTGTCCCCGCACGCGTGCGTATGTCAGAAGTGTCGGCAGCGTCCGCCGGCGCCGGTCCAGTGTCCACCGTTGTCTGAAAACTGCACTTTTCTGACCTCTGACCTCACTGGACGGTCCGCCACACTTTTTTTTACACCTCTCGGGCTTATCCGAGAGTGTGGCGTTGTAGGGGAGGTGTCCCCGCACGCGTGCGTATGTCAGAAGTGTCGGCAGTGTCCACCGGTGCCTGTCCAGTGTCCACTGTTGTCTGAAAACGGCACTTTTCTGACCTCTGACCTCACTGGACGGTCCGCCATACTTTTTTTTACACCTCTCGGGCTTATCCGAGAGTGTGGCGTTGTAGGGGAGGTGTCCCCGCACTCGTGCGTATGTCAGAAGTGTCGGCAGTGTCCGCCGGCGCCGGTCCAGTGTCCACCGTTGTCTGAAAACTGCACTTTTCTGACCTCTGACCTCACTGGACGGTCCGCCACCCTTTTTTTTACATCTCTCGGGCTTATCCGAGAGTGTGGCGTTGTAGGGGAGGTGTCCCCGCACGCGTGCGTATGTCAGAAGTGTCGGCAGTGTCCGCCGGCGCCGGTCCAGTGTCCACCGTTGTCTGAAAACTGCACTTTTCTGACCTCTGACCTCACTGGACGGTCCGCCACACTTTTTTTTACATCTCTCGGGCTTATCCGAGAGTATGGCGTTGTAGGGGAGGTGTCCCCGCACGCGTGCGTATGTCAGAAGTGTCGGCAGTGTCCGCCGGCGCCGGTCCAGTGTCCACCGTTGTCTGAAAACTGCACTTTTCTGACCTCTGACCTCACTGGACGGTCCGCCACACTTTTCTTTACACCTCTCGGGCTTATCCGAGAGTATGGCGTTGTAGGGGAGGTGTCCCCGCACGCGTGCGTATGTCAGAAGTGTCGGCAGTGTCCACCGGTGTCTGTCCAGTGTCCACTGTTGTCTGAAAACGGCACTTTTCTGACCTCTGACCTCACTGGACGGTCCGCCACCCTTTTTTTTACATCTCTCGGGCTTATCCGAGAGTGTGGCGTTGTAGGGGAGGTGTCCCCGCACGCGTGCGTATGTCAGAAGTGTCGGCAGTGTCCACCGGTGCCTGTCCAGTGTCCACTGTTGTCTGAAAACGGCACTTTTCTGACCTCTGACCTCACTGGACGGTCCGCCATACTTTTTTTTACACCTCTCGGGCTTATCCGAGAGTTTGGCGTTGTAGGGGAGGTGTCCCCGCACGCGTGCGTATGTCAGAAGTGTCGGCAGTGTCCGCCGGCGCCGGTCCAGTGTCCACCGTTGTCTGAAAACTGCACTTTTCTGACCTCTGACCTCACTGGACGGTACGCCACACTTTTCTTTACACATCTCGGGCTTATCCGAGAGTCTGGCGTTGTAGGGGAGGTGTCCCCGCACGCGTGCGTATGTCAGAAGTGTCGGCAGTGTCCGCCGGCGCCGGTCCAGTGTCCACCGTTGTCTGAAAACTGCACTTTTCTGACCTCTGACCTCACTGGACGGTCCGCCACACTTTTCTTTACACCTCTCGGGCTTATCCGAGAGTGTGGCGTTGTAGGGGAGGTGTCTCCGCACGCGTACGTATGTCAGAAGTGTCGGCATTGTCCGCCGGCGCCGGTCCAGTGTCCACCGTTGTCTGAAAACTGCACTTTTCTGACCTCTGATCTCACTGGACGGTCCGCCACACTTTTCTTTACACCTCTCGGGCTTATCCGAGAGTCTGGCGTTGTAGGGGAGGTGTCCCCGCACGCGTGCGTATGTCAGAAGTGTCGGCAGTGTCCGCCGGCGCCGGTCCAGTGTCCACCGCTGTCTGAAAACTGCACTTTTCTGACCTCTGACCTCACTGGACGGTCCGCCACACTTTTCTTTACACCTCTCGGGCTTATCCGAGAGTGTGGCGTTGTAGGGGAGGTGTCCCCGCACGCGTGCGTATGTCAGAAGTGTCGGCAGTGTCCACCGGTGCCTGTCCAGTGTCCACTGTTGTCTGAAAACGGCACTTTTCTGACCTCTGACCTCACTGGACGGTCCGCCATACTTTTTTTTACACCTCTCGGGCTTATCCGAGAGTTTGGCGTTGTAGGGGAGGTGTCCCCGCACGCGTGCGTATGTCAGAAGTGTCGGCAGTGTCCGCCGGCGCCGGTCCAGTGTCCACCGTTGTCTGAAAACTGCACTTTTCTGACCTCTGACCTCACTGGACGGTCCGCCACACTTTTTTTTACATCTCTCGGGCTTATCCGAGAGTGTGGCGTTGTAGGGGAGGTGTCCCCGCACGCGTGCGTATGTCAGAAGTGTCGGCAGTGTCCGCCGGCGCCGGTCCAGTGTCCACCGTTGTCTGAAAACTGCACTTTTCTGACCTCTGACCTCACTGGACGGTCCGCCACACTTTTCTATACACCTGTCGGGCTTATCCGAGAGTCTGGCGTTGTAGGGGAGGTGTCCCCGCACGCGTGCGTATGTCAGAAGTGTCGGCAGTGTCCGCCGGCGCCGGTCCAGTGTCCACCGTTGTCTGAAAACTGCACTTTTCTGACCTCTGACCTCACTGGACGGTCCGCCACACTTTTCTTTACACCTCTCAGGCTTATCCGAGAGTGTGGCGTTGTAGGGGAGGTGTCTCCGCACGCGTACGTATGTCAGAAGTGTCGGCATTGTCCGCCGGCGCCGGTCCAGTGTCCACCGTTGTCTGAAAACTGCACTTTTCTGACCTCTGATCTCACTGGACGGTCCGCCACACTTTTCTTTACACCTCTCGGGCTTATCCGAGAGTCTGGCGTTGTAGGGGAGGTGTCCCCGCACGCGTGCGTATGTCAGAAGTGTCGGCAGTGTCCGCCGGCGCCGGTCCAGTGTCCACCGCTGTCTGAAAACTGCACTTTTCTGACCTCTGACCTCACTGGACGGTCCGCCACACTTTTCTTTACACCTCTCGGGCTTATCCGAGAGTGTGGCGTTGTAGGGGAGGTGTCCCCGCACGCGTGCGTATGTCAGAAGTGTCGGCAGTGTCCACCGGTGCCTGTCCAGTGTCCACTGTTGTCTGAAAACGGCACTTTTCTGACCTCTGACCTCACTGGACGGTCCGCCATACTTTTTTTTACACCTCTCGGGCTTATCCGAGAGTGTGGCGTTGTAGGGGAGGTGTCCCCGCACGCGTGCGTATGTCAGAAGTGTCGGCAGTGTCCGCCGGCGCCGGTCCAGTGTCCACCGTTGTCTGAAAACTGCACTTTTCTGACCTCTGACCTCACTGGACGGTCCGCCACACTTTTTTTTACATCTCTCGGGCTTATCCGAGAGTGTGGCGTTGTAGGGGAGGTGTCCCCGCACGCGTGCGTATGTCAGAAGTGTCGGCAGTGTCCGCCGGCGCCGGTCCAGTGTCCACCGTTGTCTGAAAACTGCACTTTTCTGACCTCTGACCTCACTGGACGGTCCGCCACACTTTTCTATACACCTCTCGGGCTTATCCGAGAGTCTGGCGTTGTAGGGGAGGTGTCCCCGCACGCGTGCGTATGTCAGAAGTGTCGGCAGTGTCCGCCGGCGCCGGTCCAGTGTCCACCGTTGTCTGAAAACTGCACTTTTCTGACCTCTGACCTCACTGGACGGTCCGCCACACTTTTCTTTACACCTCTCGGGCTTATCCGAGAGTGTGGCGTTGTAGAGGAGGTGTCCCCGCACGCGTGCGTATGTCAGAAGTGTCGGCAGTGTCCGCCGGCACCGGTCCAGTGTCCACCGTTGTCTGAAAACTGCACTTTTCTGACCTCTGACCTCACTGGACGGTCCGCCACCCTTTTTTTTACATCTCTCGGGCTTATCCGAGAGTGTGGCGTTGTAGGGGAGGTGTCCCCGCACGCGTGCGTATGTCAGAAGTGTCGGCAGTGTCCGCCGGCGCCGGTCCAGTGTCCACCGTTGTCTGAAAACTGCACTTTTCTGACCTCTGACCTCACTGGACGGTCCGCCACATTTTTTTTACATCTCTCGGGCTTATCCGAGAGTATGGCGTTGTAGGGGAGGTGTCCCCGCACGCGTGCGTATGTCAGAAGTGTCGGCAGTGTCCGCCGGCGCCGGTCCAGTGTCCACCGTTGTCTGAAAACTGCACTTTTCTGACCTCTGACCTCACTGGACGGTCCGCCACACTTTTCTTTACACCTCTCGGGCTTATCCGAGAGTATGGCGTTGTAGGGGAGGTGTCCCCGCACGCGTGCGTATGTCAGAAGTGTCGGCAGTGTCCACCGGTGTCTGTCCAGTGTCCACTGTTGTCTGAAAACGGCACTTTTCTGACCTCTGACCTCACTGGACGGTCCGCCACACTTTTTTTTACACCTCTCGGGCTTATCCGAGAGTGTGGCGTTGTAGGGGAGGTGTCCCCGCACGCGTGCGTATGTCAGAAGTGTCGGCAGTGTCCGCCGGCGCCGGTCCAGTGTCCACCGTTGTCTGAAAACTGCACTTTTCTGACCTCTGACCTCACTGGACGGTCCGCCACACTTTTTTTTACATCTCTCGGGCTTATCCGAGAGTGTGGCGTTGTAGGGGAGGTGTCCCCGCACGCGTGCGTATGTCAGAAGTGTCGGCAGTGTCCGCCGGCGCCGGTCCAGTGTCCACCGTTGTCTGAAAACTGCACTTTTCTGACCTCTGACCTCACTGGACGGTCCGCCACACTTTTCTTTACACCTCTCGGGCTTATCCGAGAGTGTGGCGTTGTAGGGGAGGTGTCCCCGCACGCGTGCGTATGTCAGAAGTGTCGGCAGTGTCCACCGGTGCCTGTCCAGTGTCCACTGTTGTCTGAAAACGGCACTTTTCTGACCTCTGACCTCACTGGACGGTCCGCCATACTTTTTTTTACACCTCTCGGGCTTATCCGAGAGTGTGGCGTTGTAGGGGAGGTGTCTCCGCACGCGTACGTATGTCAGAAGTGTCGGCATTGTCCGCCGGCGCCGGTCCAGTGTCCACCGTTGTCTGAAAACTGCACTTTTCTGACCTCTGATCTCACTGGACGGTCCGCCACACTTTTCTTTACACCTCTCGGGCTTATCCGAGAGTCTGGCGTTGTAGGGGAGGTGTCCCCGCACGCGTGCG